>NC_135236.1:393121461-393786461 GCF_051348905.1 Ranitomeya variabilis
GAATGTCCAATATTGAGAAAAAAGTGGATAAGCACTTCCCCTCCCTGAAACAATAAGAACAGATCAAAATATCTATATAGCCAAAATAGTATCAATATAAGGTCAGCTTATCACGCAAAACAACAAGCCCTCATCAGCTCAATCGATGGAAAAAAACTATCATGGGTCTCTGAATATGGCGATACAAACTCCTAATTTTAAAACAAATTTCATAATTTTTTCTCCACATAAATAAAAAGATATATACAAGTTTAGTATCACCGTAATTATACTGTATAGGCACATCCAAAGATAACAACATTATTCAAGCTTTATTAGAAAATCCACTAGATGGTGGCCCGATTCTAACACATCCGGTATTCTAGAATATGCATGTCCACGTAGTATATTGCACAGCCCAAGAAGTATATTGCCCAGCCATGTAGATATTGCCCAGCCACATAGTATATTGCCCAGCCACATAGTATATAGCCCAGCCACGTAGTATATTGCCCAGCCACGTAGTATATTGCCCAGACATGTAGTATATTCCCCAGCCACGTAGTATATTGCCCAGCCACGTAGTATATTGCCCAGCCACGTAGTATATAGCCCAGCCACGTAGTATATTGCCCAGCCACGTAGTATATTGCCAAGTGTTGTATTATATTGCCCAGCGACGTAGTATATTGCCCAGTGACGTAGTATATTGGCCAGCCACGTAGTATATAGCCCAGCCACGTAGTATATTGCCCAGCCACGTAGTATATTGCCAAGTGATGTATTATATTGCCCAGCGACGTAGTATATTGCCCAGTGACATAGTATATTGCCCAGTGACATAGTATACAGCACAGAGCCACGTAGTATATTGCACAGCGACGTAGTATATTGCCCAGTGACGTAGTATATTGCCCAGCCACGTAGTATATTGCCCAGTGACGTAGTGTATTGCCCAGTGACGTAGTATACAGCACAGAGCCACGTAGTATATTGCCCAGCCACGTAGTATATTGCCCAGCCACATATGTCACAGGTTAAAAAATAAAAAATAAACATACTCACCTTCTGATCTGAGGGACCCTTGTAGTTCTAACATACTCACCATACTTGTAGTTCTGTCGCCTGTGCGCGGTACAGGTGGCAGCTTCCGGTCCCAGGGTGTGATGACGTCGCGGTCATGGCAGGTCCTTCTCCCACACGATCCTTGCTACCGGAACCTGCCGCTTGCACGGAGCGGTTACCGGAGGGTCGCGAGGACCGGGAAAGGCGGCGGAAGGTGAGTATATAATGATTTTTTATTTTTTTAAATTATTTTTAACATTCGATCCTTTTACTATTGACGCTGCATAGGCAGCGTCAATAGTAAAAACTTGGTCACACAAGGTTAATAGCGGCGGTAACGGAGTGAGTTACCCGCGGCATAACGTGGTCCGTTACCGCTGGCATTAACCCTGTGTGAGCGGTGACTGCGGGGTGTATGGAGTGGGCACTGACTGCAGGGGAGTAGGGAGGGACTAATCGGACTGTGGCCATCGCTGATTGGTCGTGGCAGCCATGACAGGCGAATGAATAACCGTGACGGAAGTTGAGGACAGACAGAAGGACAGACAGAAAGACGGAAGTGACCCTTAGACAATTATATAGTAGATATCTTTGGTTTTTTGTTTGTTTTGTTTTCACATATGTGTGACAATCATGTTTGGTATTTTGATGATAATTTTACATATATATATATATATATATATATATATATATATATATATACAGGTCCTTCTCAAAAAATTAGCATATAGTGTTAAATTTCATTATTTACCATAATGTAATGATTACAATTAAACTTTCATATATTATAGATTCATTATCCACCAACTGAAATTTGTCAGGTCTTTTATTGTTTTAATACTGATGATTTTGGCATACAACTCCTGATAACCCAAAAAACCTGTCTCAATAAATTAGCATATTTCACCCGACCAATCAAATAAAAGTGTTTTTTAATAACAAACAAAAAAACCATCAAATAATAATGTTCAGTTATGCACTCAATACTTTGTCGGGAATCCTTTGGCAGAAATGACTGCTTCAATGCGGCGTGGCATGGAGGCAATCAGCCTGTGACACTGCTGAGATGTTATGGAGGCACAGGATGCTTCAATAGCGGCCTTAAGCTCATCCAGAGTGTTGGGTCTTGCGTCTCTCAACTTTCTCTTCACAATATCCCACAGATTCTCTATTCTCTATATATATATTTAAATGTACACCACTTTTGCTGCAGTCTCCATTTTTCTTGTTGTCCCACCCCCTTTTTTCAATCTGTGGGTGGTAGCTCTATGACTCTTGCACTTGATCTAATTAATTCATTGACATATGGTAAATGTAGTTTGCTTTTTCTTTTATATGTGGTTGTGACACTCCAGTAATCATGCTCTATGACAGGGTGCAGTTAGCACAGAAATGCGTCAAAGCCTTTTCTGTACCAGTATTCACATATAGACTTTTAACCCCTTTCTGACCTCGGACAGGATAGTACGTCCGAGGTCAGATCCCCTGCTTTGATGCGGGCTCCGGCGCTGAGCCCATACATGTCAGCTGTTTTGAACAGCTGACATGTGCGCACAATAGCGGCGAGTGGAATCGCGATCCAGCGACCGCTATTAACTAGTTAAATGCCGCTGTCAAACGCTGGCAGTGGCATTTAACTAGCACTTTCGGCCGCGCAGCCAGAAATGCGCGCATCGCCGACCCTGTCACATGATCGGGGGTCAGCGATGCGTCAGGATAGTAACCATACAGGTCCCAGAGACCTCTATGGTTACTAATGCTGGCTTGCTGTGAGCGCCACCCTGTGGTCAGCGCTCATCGCAAGCCTGCAATTCAGCTACATAGGAGCGATCTGATGATCGCTGCTATGTAGCAGAGCCGATCAGGCTATGCCAGCTTATAGCCTCCCATGGAGGCTATTGAAGCATGGCAAAAGTAAAAAAAATGTTTAAAAAAATATAAAATAAATAAAAAAAATATAAAAGTTTAAATCACCCCCCTTTCATCCCATTCAAAATAAAACAATAAAAAAATCAAATATATACCGTGTTCAGAATCACCCGATCTATCAATAAAAAAGGAATAACCTGATCGTTAAACGGTGTAGCGAGAAAAAAATTAAAAACTCCAAAATTAAATTTTTTTGGTCGCCGGGACATTGCATTAAAATGCAATAACAGACGATCAAAAGAACGTATCTGCACCAAAATGGTATCACTAAAAACGTCAGCTTGGCACGCAAAAAATAAGACCTCACTTTTCCCGAGATCCCGAAAAATGGAGACGCTATGGGTATCGGAAAATGGCTAAATTTTTTTTTTTTTTTACCAAAGTTTGGAATTTTTTTTCACCACTTAGATAAAAAATAACCTAGACATGTTTAGTGTCTATGAACTCGTAATGACCTGGAGAATCATAATGGCAGGTCAGTTTTAGCATTTAGTGAAGCTAGCAAAAAAGCCAAACAAAACACACGCATGGGATTGCACTTTTTTTGCAATTTCACCGTACTTGGAATTTTTTTCCCGTTTTCTTGTACAAGACATGGTAAAACCAATGATATCGTTCAAAAGTACAACTCGTTCTGCAAAAAATAAGCCCCCATATGGCCATATTGACGGAAAAATAAAAAAGTTATGGCTCTGGGAAGGAGGGGAGAGAAAAACGAAAACGGAAAAACTGAAAATCCCAAGGTCATGAAGGGGTTAAAGATATGGATTTATAATAAAGCTTGAATAATTTTCTTATCTTTGGATGTGCCTATACAGTATGATTACGGTGATACCAAACTTGTATATATCTTTTTTATTTATGTAGAGAAAAAAATTCTGAAATTTGTTTTAAAATTAGGAGTTTGTATCACCATATTCGGAGACCCATGATAGTTTTTTTCCATCGACTGAGCTGATAAGGGCTTGTTGTTTTGAGTGATAAGCTGACGATTATATTGATACCATTTTGGCTATATTGACATTTTAATCTGTTTTTATTGTTTCAGGGAGGGGTAGTGATCAAAAAACACATTCAGGTACTTTTATGTTTTATCTTGTTATTGCGTTTACCGTTTTGGCTTACTGATTTTATATTTTAATATATCAGACTTTAATGAACGCGGTGAAACAAATTATGTTTATTTTTTAAATTTCTCTCATTTCAATGGGAGAAAAGGAGGGTGATTTGAACGTTTTTGTTTTTACTTTTTTTCAGTTTTTTTTTAAATGTATGATTTACTTTAGGTGGAGTTTGGCTTGCGTTAAGTACCAAAATATTTCAGTACATAGTGTACGTTTCTGCCTCTTTGAACTTCAGCATATACAGGTGCTTCTCACAAAATTAGAATATCATCATAAAGTTAATTTATTTTAGTTCTTCAATACAAAAAGTGAAACTCATATATTATATAGAGTGATTACAAACAGAGTGATCTATTTCAAGTGTTTATTTCTGTTAATGTTGATGATTATGGCTTACAGCCAATGAAAACTCAAAAGTCAGTAAATTAGAATAATTATCAAAAACATCTACAAATGCTTTCTAAGAATTTAAAAAAGGTCCCTTAGTCTGTTTCAGTAGGCTCTAAAATCATGGGGAAGACTGCTGACTTGACAGATGTCCAGAAGGCAGTCATTGACACACTCCACAAGGAGGGTAAGCCACAAAAGGTAATTGTTAAAGAAGCTGGCTGTTCACAGAGTACTGTATCCAAGCATATTAAAGGGAACCTGTCACCTGAATTTGGCGGGACAGGTTTGCGGTCATATGGGCGGGGTTTTCGGACACAGCATGAACTTCAATCCAATATTGCGGCCAGCATGCAGCCGGCGGGTAAGGAAAGGGTGAATCAAACACCCGAAAACCCCACCCATATGACCGCAAACCTGTCCCGCCAAATTCAGGTGACAGGTTCCCTTTAATGGAATGTTGAGTGGAAGGAAAAAGTGTGGTGTAAAAAGGTGCACAAGCAACCGGGGTAACCTCAGCCTTGAAAGGATTGTTAAGAAAAGGCCATTCGAAAATTTGTGGGCGATTCACAAGGAATTTACTGCTGCTGGACTCATTGCTTCAAGAGCTGGTACACACAGACGTATCCAGGACATGGGCTACAAGTGTCGCATTCCTTGTGTTAAGCCACTCATGACCAATAGACAACGCCAGAAGCGTCTTACCTGGGCCAAGGAGAAAAAGAACTGGACTGTTATTCAGTGGTCCAAGATGTTGTTTTCAGATGAAAGTAAATTTTGCATTTCATTTGGAAATCAAGGTCCCAGAGTCTGGAGGAAGAGTGGAGAGGCACACAATCCAAACTGCTTGAGATCTAGTGTGAAGTTTCCACAATCAGTGGTGGTTTGGGGAGCCATGACATCTGCTGATGGAGTTCCACTGTGTATATTCCATTTAAATGCTGCTATCAGAGATTCACAGCAGTGTTTAAATGATCAACAGCTGAAGCCGGTTGAGCAGCCACTTTCTGTAACTATAAAACGGGGTCAGCTCACCTATTTGAGTCACCTGTCGGGGCCATGGGGTACTCCGTTACTTAAAGGGACATGTCACGGCGGTGGCGACCTGGTCCGTGGCCCTGGGTGCCCATGTTAAAGGGACGGTCTTTAAACGGGTTGTGGAAATAAGGAAAGTTTGTGACACCACATGTGGTTCTCGGTCAGAGATGACCGACGCTGCTTAAAGGGGTCCTCTGGGGGTGATGGTGCTGCAGCAAAGATGGTGTCGCTTCCCAGAGGTGAAGCGGTGTCCCCAGGGCTCCCGGTGTTTTTGGCAGGGATGGTGAATGCTGTAAATAATTGGAGGACACAGGGTTGCAGTCTTTACCTGGTTTACTGAGATGGTATTCAGCCTCAGTCCAGGGTACCGGTAACAGGAGTTGCTGCTGTCCAGGCAGCCTAAAGACAGGTGGAAAGCCCCTTAACAGGTCATTTTGGGAGCCTTCCACTTTGCGCTGGTCTGTGGTACCTTGCTGCCTGTAGCTCTCTAACAAGGCAACAAGGCCCTCTTTCTTCCCTGTCTTAGGACAGTACCTGCATGGTAGACAACTTGAGCTGTCTCTTTTGGGTCTCTGTTCACAGTGACTCTGAACTCTGATTGCTGCTGTACCTCAGGTATTATGTGGGCAAGTCCCTTTTAGTTTCCTGCCCTCCGGTTCTGCCGTGGGGCTTGCAGTCCCCCTCAGCCTCGGGCTCTCGGTACCCGTTTTCTGTGCTCAGCTTAGAGAGGCCCAGTAGCAGTCTTTCTCTAGCTCCTAAGTACCTCTGTGCTCCTTCACTGTCTGCTACCAACTGTCAACTGTCTGCTTGTCTGCCTAGCAACTGCCTAGCAACTGACTCCTTCTCCCGACCAGAGAGAGCAGCTCCCCTCAAGTTGAGTGTAGAGCTCCCCCTTCTGACCTGGAGTAAGAATGTGTTGCATGTAAGGTTACCTGCCAAAGGGATCGCTCCTGTCTCCAGGCATGGCATTACCCTCCCCGAGAGGAAGGCAATACCACTGTGGTACCTGAACTCATGGGGTGCCACATTGTTACATGGTCTCGCCTCATCCATATCCGCATAGAATATAGGCAGAGCAGCCAGTCCAATATGTGGAAAACAAACGTGATCCAGCGTAAGAAAATTCTCCATTAAAAATTCCAACATTTATTGATCCAAAATTTTAAAAATTGAGTAGTATGGTACACCACAGAGTAAATTCCAATTAGCACTTACAACATAATGCACATATAACAGCGTTTAGCCGCAGCGTTACCAACGCGTTTCGACATCCGTCTTAGTCATGAATTTACTCTGTGGTGTACCATACTACTCAATTTTTAAAATTTTGGATCAATAAATGTTGGAATTTTTAATGGAGAATTTTCTTACGCTGTTTTCTACTTTCTGTAACTATTGCTTTTATATAGCGGACACGTATTTTTTAAGAAGACAGAACTAGTAAAAGCAACAGATCTGTCTGGAGGAGGAAACGTCAGCGCTTCTTATTACTGTATATACAGCTCTTCTTTAGCACTGAGCATACAGGCTGGAGACAGCACATACAATATTAAAACATCTGTGACTTTTTTATGGGAGCTGGGGCTGTTTCTGACAGCTGGATCCCTGCTTCTGCATCTACATGATCGAATGTAACTGCGCTCCTATGCAGTGACGTTTTAGAATGTCACTGTAGAGTGGCAACGGGACTACCCGGACGTTTAAAGTCTATAGGCGAACCGGTAGCAATTAAAAACTAAAAAAATAAACATTCAATATTCCATAAAAGTCTGATCTATCAAAATATGAAATTATGAACACAACTACAATATCTGATTTACAATTGCTTACTCATGGAGAAAGCTCACTATGTTGCAGCTAGCATTATTTCTTACTGTTTGTCTCACACTTGGTCTTATTTAAAATTGTGTTCCTTCCTCATGGAAAGCATGTATATATGTTGAGGAGGGAGAGGTGGATTGGTAGAGGGTTACCATTTGATTTTGGGCAGGTCTTGTGCTCCTAGTCCTTTATAAGGAGAAATAAATTTTGCTTTTGATGACCTGGTAACACACATCTTTTGCATAAACTAAACCTCACTATTCCTGATGTCTTCTGGTGTGGTGACTCTGTTGGAGCATCACTCTACCATACCTATTGGACATGCCCCTTGATCGTGCCGTTTTGGAGAATAGTGAGAGACCTACTGGAAAGAGACTTTTGGAACCAAGATAATCCTTGATACTGTCAGGTATCATTTGAATATTCCACCCAAGACTTTAGAAAGTCTATCTCCAGGATGCTCCTTCATATTTTCACAGCGTCAAAAATTTGTATTGCTCTAGTTTGGAAGGTCGACAACTGACCCAGACTTAAGAATTAATTACCTTTAGCTTCTGAAATATCTAACAGCATTACTTCAAAACTTGGATGACAAATTCAGTGTGTGATATGGCGTCTTTAGAATTCATTTTGTTCAGATCTAGGCTCACACAGATTTTATTTAATTTACATTGTATGATAAAATAAATGCTGTTATTGTTATTCAAAACTACAACTAGTCCAACAAAAGATAAGCCTCATTTGGCTTTGCAGATGGCAAAATAAAAAAGTTATAGTTCTTGTAAGAAGGGGAGGAAAAAACATCACTAAAAGTAAAATTGGCCGCATAGAGGAGTGTTAACCCCTTCCCGACCTTTGATGCAGCGTATGCATCATGAAAACCTGTGCCAATCCGCCCTGTGACGCAGCTTATGCGTCATGGTTGGATCGCACTCCTGCAGATTGTGTGAAAGGGTTAACTGTAATTTCACCCGATCTGCAGGGACAGGGGGAGTGGTACTTGAGCCAAGGAGGGGTGGCTTCGCCCCCCCGTGGCTACAATCGCTCTGATTGGCTGTTGAAAGTGACGTTTCACTTTCAATCAGAGCGATAGTAATATTTCACCAATAAAAATTGGTGAAATATTACAATCCAGCCATGGCCGATGCTGCAATAGCATCAGCCATGGCTGGAGATCGCGATCTGCCCCCCGCCACTGCCACGGATCTCGTCCCCACGGTCCTCCGTCCTGTCATTTGCTGTCCTCCGCTCCCCCCGTCCTCCTGTCCACTCCCCACGCAGTCCGATCCCCCCCGCTGTCCGATCCCCCCCTCATACTTACTGACCTCCGGTGTTCCTTCCGGTGTCCGTCCGTCTGCTCCATGGGCGCCGCCATCTTCCAAAATGGCAGGCGCATGCGCAGTGCGCCCGCCGAATCTGCCGCCCGGAAGATTCGTTCCAGGTACATTTTGATCGCTGTGATAGGTTCTATCACAGCGATCAAAATAAAAAAATAATAAATAAACCCCCCTTTATCACCCCCCATAGGTAGGGACAATAATAAAATAAAGAAAAAAATTCACTTTTATTTTTCCACTAGGGTTAGGGTTAGAACTAGGGTTAGGGTTATTGTTAGAACTAGGGTTAGGGTTAGGGCTAGGGTTATTGTTAGAACTAGGGTTAGGGTTAGGCTTATTGTTAGAACTAGGGTTAGGGTTAGGGCTAGGGTTATTGTTAGAACTAGGGTTAGGGTTAGGGTTATTGTTAGAACTAGGGTTAGGGCTAGGGTTAGGCTACTTTCACACTAGCATTGTGTGACGGCCGTCGCAATGCGTCGTTTTGGAGAAAAAAAACATATCCTGCAAAGTTGCCCGCAGGATGCGTTTTTTCTCCATAGAATTGCATTAGCGACGTATTGCGACGGAGTGCCACACGTCGCAACCGTCGTGCGACGGTTGCGTCGTGTTTTGGCTGGCCGTTGGCACAAAAAAGTGACATGTAACTTTTTTTGCACATCGTGTCCGCCATTTTCGACTGCACATGCGCGGCCGAAACTCCGCCCCCTCCTCCCCGGATATTACAATGGGGCAGCGGATGCGTTGAAAAACTGCATCCGCTGCCCCGTTGTGCATTTATTTCACAACGTGCGTCAGTACGTCAGGCCGATGCATGGTGACAGCCCCGTACCGACGCTAGTGTGAAAGTAGCCTTAGGGTTAGGGTTAGGGCTAGGGTTAGGGCTAGGGTTAGGGATAGAATTAGGGTTAGAATTAGGCTATATGCACACTGTGCGGATTTGGCTGCGGATCCACAGCGGATTGGCCGCTGCGGATTCGTAGCAGTTTTCCATCACATTTACAGTACCATGTAAACCTATGGAAAACCAAATCCGCTGTGCCCATGGTGCGGAAAATATCACGCGGAAATGCTGCGTTGTATTTTCTGCACTCAATTCTTTGTGGGGATTCCACAGCGTTTTACACCTGTTCCTGAATTTCCCAGGTGAAATCCGCACAAAAAACACTGGAAATCCATGGTAAATCCGCAGGTAAAACGCAGTGCGCTTTACCTGCGGATTTTTCAAAAACTGTGCAGAAAAATCCTCACACGAATCCGCAACGTGGGCATATAGCCTTGGGACTAGGGTTGGAATTAGAGTTAGGGTTGGAATTAGGGTTAAGATTAGGGTTCGGGGTGTGTTGGGGTTCGGGTTAGGCTTGTGGTTAGAGTTATGGTTAGGGTTAGGGGTGTGTTGCGGCTAGTGTTGGAGTTAGAATTGAGAGGTTTCCACTGTTTAGGCACATCAGGGGTCTCCAAACGCGACAAGGCGCCACCATTGATTTTCAGCCAATCTTGCGTTCAAAAAGTCAAATGGTGCTCCCTCCCTTCCGAGCCCCAACGTGCGCCCAAACAGTGGTTTACCCAAACATGTGGGTTATCGCCGTACTCAGGAAAAATTGCACAACAACTTTGGTGGTCTAATTTCTCCTGTTACCCTTGGTAAAATAAAAAATGGGGGGCTAAAAACTTATTTTTGTGGAAAAAAAAGGATTTTTTATTTTCACGGCTCTGCATTATAAATTTCTGTGAAGCACTTGGGGGATCAAAGTGCTCACCACACATCTAGATAAGTTCCTTGAGGGGTCTAGTTTCCAAAATGGGGTCACTTGTGGGGGGTTTCTACTGTTTAGGCACATCAGGGGCCCTGCAAATGCAACGTGACGCCCGCAGACCATTCCATCAAAGTCTGCATTCCAAAACGTCACTACTTCCCTTCCGAGCCCCGACGTGCGCCCAAACAGTGGTTTGCCCCCACATATGGGGTATTAGCGTACTCAGGACAAACTGGGCAACAAATATTGGGGTCTAATTTCTCCTGTTACCCTTGTGAAAATAAAAAAATGCTTGCTAAAACATAGTTTTTGAGGAAAGAAAAATGATTTTATATTTTCACAGCTCAGCGTTGTAAACTTCTGTGAAGTACTTGGGGGTTCACAGTGCTCACCACACATCTAAATAAGTTCCTTGGGGGGGTCTAGTTTCCAAAATGGTGTCACTTTTGGGGGTTTCTACTGTTTAGGCACATCAGGGGCTATGCAAACGCAACGTGACGCCCGCAGACCATTCCATCAAAGTCTGCATTCCAAAACGTCACTACTTCCCTTCCGAGCCCTGACGTGTGCCCAAACAGTGGTTTACCCCCACATATGGGGTATCAGCGTACTCAGGACAAACTGGGCAACAAATATTGGGGTCCAATTTCTCCTGTTACCTTTGTGAAAATAAAAAATTGCTTGCTAAAACATAATTTTTGAGGAAAGAAAAATGATTTTTTATTTTCACAGCTCTGCGTTGTAAACTTCTGTGAAGCACTTGGGGGTTCAAAGTGCTCACCACACATCTAGATAAGTTCCTTGGGGGGTCTAGTTTCCAAAATGGGGTCACTTGTGGGGGGTTTCTACTGTTTAGGCACATCAGGGGCTCTGCAAACGTAACATGATGCCCGCAGACCATTCTATCAAAGTCTGCACTCCAAAACGTCACTACTTCCCTTCTGAGCCCCGACGTGTGTCCAAACAGTGGTTTACCCCCACATATGGGGTATCAGCGTACTCAGGACAAACTGTACAATAATTTATGCAGTCCAATTTCTCCTGTTACCCTTGTGAAAATAAAAAATTGCTTGCTAAAAAATAATTTTTGAGGAAAGAAAAATGATTTTTTATTTGCACGGTTCTGTGTTATAAACTTCTGTGAAGCACTTGAGGGTTCAAAGTGCTCACCACACATCTAGATTAGTTCCATGGGAGGTCTAATTTCAAAAATGAGGTCACTTGTGGGGGAGCTGCAATGTTTAGGCACACAGGGGCTCTCCAAACGCGACATGGTGTCCGCTAACGATTGGAGCTAATTTTCCATTCAAAAAGTCAAATGGCGCACCTTCCCTTCCGAGCCTTGCCGTGCGCCCAAACAGTGGTTTACCCCCACATATGAGGTATCGGTGTACTCAGGAGAAATTGCCCAACAAATTTTAGGATCCATTTTATCCTGTTGCCCATGTGAAAATAAAAAATAGAGGCTAAATAAATGTGTTAAAAAAATAACTTTTTCATTTTTATGGATCAATTTGTGAAGCACCTGAGGGTTTAAAGTGCTCACTATGCCTCTAGATATGTTCCTTGGGGGGGTCTAGTTTCCAAAATGGGGTCACTTGTGGGGGAGCTCCAATGTTTAGGCACACGGGGGCTCTCTAAACGCGACATGGTGTCCACTAAAGATTGGAGCCAATTTTTCATTCAAAAAGTCAAATGGCGCTCCTTCCCTTCCGAGCCCTGCCGTGCGCCCAAACAGTGGTTTACCCCCACATATGAGGTATCTGCATACTCAGGACAAATTAGACAATAACTTTCGTGGTCCAGTTTCTCCTTTTACCCTTGGGAAAATAAAAAAATTGTTGCTAAAATATCATTTTTGTGACTAAAAAGTTAAATGTTAATTTTTTCATTCCATGTTGCTTCTGCTGCTGTGGAACACCTGAAGGGTTAATAAACTTCTTGAATGTGGTTTTGAGCACCTTGAGGGGTGCAGTTTTTAGAATGGTGTCACTTTTGGGTATTTTCAGCCATATAGAACCCTCAAACTGACTTCAAATGTGAGGTGGTCCCTAAAAAAAATGGTTTTGTAAATTTTGTTGTAAAAATTAGAAATCACAGGTCAAATTTTAGCCCTTATAACTTCCTAGCAAAAAAAAATGTTGTTTCCAAAATTGTGCTGATGTAAAGTAGACATGTGGTAAATGTTATTTATTAACTATTTTGTGTCACATAACTCTCTGGTTTAACAGAATAAAAATTCAAAATGTGAAAATTGCGAAATTTTCAAAATTTTCGCCAAATTTCCATTTTTTTTACAAACAAATGCAGATATTATTGACCTAAATTTACCACTACCATGAAGCCCAATATGTCCCGAAAAAACAATCTCAGAACCGCTAGGATCCGTTGAAGCGTTCCTGAGTTATTACCTCATAAAGGGACACTGGTCAGAATTGCAAAAAACGGCCAGGTCATTAAGGTCAAAATAGGCTGGGTCATGAAGGGGTTAAATAGCTTAGAAACTTAGTTATGGTTTTAGAAGATTCTGATAGGCTAATTGACATCATTTGAGTTAAATTGAGGTATACCTGTGGCAGTATTTTAAGTCCCTACCTTCAAGGCTTACTTGCCTTTGTACCCCTTGGAAAAATCAAAATAAATAATCCAATGCATCAGAAAAAAGAATTGTGGCCCTCCACAAGTCTGGTACATCTTTAGGAGCAATTTCCAAAATGTCTGTACGTAGCCATTCATCTGTTTGAAAGAAAATCTGAAAGTTAAACACCGAAGGAAGAAGTTACTGCTGTAAAACCATCACTATCAATATACAGGTTACGGTTTGCAACAGCATATGGCAGAAATATTTCTTTGTGGAGAAATATTCATTGGACTGATGAAGCACAAATAGAACTGTTTGATCTTAATTACTATTGTTATGTATGATGTGAAAAGGGGAAAGGTTGAAAGTCAAAGAACACCATCCCATCTATGAGGCAGCCGTTCAAATGGACAAGGGCACAAAGCATACTTCCAAAACTGTAGCTTAAGTAAAGGTAATAGAGTAGCTATCATAAAGCCCCAACCTCAATCCCATTGAAACTTTATGGGAAGAACTGCAAAAGCATGTGCGATCATGGACATCTATAAATCTGACACAGTTACACCACTTCTGTTAGGAGGAAAGAGAAAAAATCCCAAGACATTATTGCGAGAAGCTTGTGGAAGGCTACCGGAAATGTATGTGACTCAAGTTAGACAGTTCAAGGCTGGGGTCAGATGAACATATAAAAAATCATCCAGTTTTCATCTAGAAAACTGAGACGATTTTCATCCATATTGTGGACGATATCTATGAGGAGAGCTTTTCCTTATGTGACCTGTATGAAATGGCATTATCCTCATCACGGTTTTGTCTTCTAAAGCTAAGTATTCTTTTTCTTATACTGATTAACTCCACTCCCGATGAACCTTTTGAAAGAGGAAATGCATCAAGTGAGTTTAGTGAGCTATTTACACTATCCCTCTAGTTTTATTAACTCTTTTTACGTTCCCTTACGTAGGGCACCAGTACTACCTCCTTTCTCCCCCCATAGGACACCTAATTAATAATGACTTGCATTAGAAATACCAATTATACCTTCTATAAATATAGGATGTGTCTCCATTATCATCATCAAATCTGCTCTATTTATATATGTTGCTGTTCCTGAAGGTGAGACCTGTATCGTACTGGTCTGTTATACCTAGGGTACATAGTCCGTGGCCAGGACCACATACCGTATATACTCGAGTATAAGCCGACCCGAGTATAAGCCGACCCCCCTAATTTTGCCACAAAAAACTGGGAAAACTTATTGACTCGAGTATAAGCCTAGGGTGGAAAATGCAGCAGGTACCGGTGAATTTCAAAATTAAAAATAGATACTCCATACCGTTCATTATGGCCCCATAGATGCTCCACATAAAGCTGTGCCACATATAATGCTCTGCACCGTTCATTATGGCCCCATAGATGCTCCACATAAAGCTGTGCCATATATACAATGCTCTGCACCGTTGCCCCATAGATACTCCACATAAAGCTGTGCCATATATACAATGCTCTGCACCGTTGCCCCATAGCTGTGCCATATATATAATGCTCTGCACCGTTGCCCCATAGCTGTGCCATATATATAATGCTCTGCACCGTTGCCCCATAGCTGTGCCATATATATAGTGCTCTGCACCGTTGCCCCATAGCTGTGCCATATATATAGTGCTCTGCACCGTTGCCCCATAGCTGTGCCATATATATAGTGCTCTGCACCGTTGCCCCATAGCTGTGCCATATAGTGCTCTGCACCGTTGCCCCATAGCTGTGCCATATAGTGCTCTGCACCATTGCCCCATAGCTGTGCCATACAGTGCTCTGCACCGTTATTGCCCCATAGCTGTGCCATACAGTGCTCTGCACCGTTATTGCTCCATAGCTGTGCCATACAGTGCTCTGCACCGTTATTGCCCCATAGCTGTGCCATACAGTGCTCTGCACCGTTATTGCCCCATAGCTGTGCCATATAGTGCTCTGCACCGTTGCCCCATAGCTGTGCCATATAGTGCTCTGCACCATTGCCCCATAGCTGTGCCATACAGTGCTCTGCACCGTTATTGCCCCATAGCTGTGCCATATAGTGCTCTGCACCGTTATTGCCCCATAGCTGTGCCATATAGTGCCCTGCACCGTTATTGCCCCATAGCTGTGCCATATAGTGCTCTGCACCATTGCCCCATAGCTGTGCCATACAGTGCTCTGCACCGTTATTGCCCCATAGCTGTGCCATATAGTGCTCTGCACCGTCCATTATTGCCCCATAGCTGTGCTGCTGCAATAAAATAATAAAACACATACTCACCTCTCTTGCTTGCAGCTCCTCGGCGCCATCTTCCCGGCGTCTCTCTGCACTGACTGATCAGGCAGAGGGCGCCGCGCACACTATATGCGTCATCGCGCCCTCTGACCTGCACAGTCAGTGCAGAGAGACGCCGGGAAGATGGCGCGACGCCCGGCGTGTGGAACGCGGACAGGTGAATATGCGATACTTACCTGCTCCCGGCGTCCCGCTCCTTCCCCCGGACAGCTGGTCTTCAGTGCCGCAGCCTCTTTCTCTATCAGCGGTCACCGGCACCGCTGATTAGAGAAATGAATTATGCGGCTCCGCCCCTATGGGAGGTGGAGCCGCCTATTCATTTCTCTAATGAGCGGTCCCACGTGACCGCTCAGGGAAGAGGCTGCGGCACCCGGAGACCGTGGGACGGGCAGGGGGAGCGACAGGATCGCCGGGACTAGGTAAGTATATGACAGACCTCACCCGCCGACCCCACCACCGATCATGACTCGAGTATAAGCCGAGAGGGGCACTTTCAGCCCAAAAATTTGGGCTGAAAATCTCGGCTTATACTCGAGTATATACGGTACCTTATTTTTTTGTCCTCATCTTAGCATTGTTACAACTTGTATTTCCTCACTAGATTGTTTGTTTTGGTGGTGGTTTTCACCTGTTTATGTTTGGTGATTGTTTATTTCATTATAGGGGTTACCACTTACCAGGGCAAACTAGGGACAGTATTTGCTGAGTGAGGGCAGGCACCATATACGAAATTTGGGTGCCAACCTCTGCAGCAAAGCAGGGTCCTATTAATGGTTAGTCAAAAAATTCTAGTCACTTTTTTCCCGGTCTACTGTATTAGCTGCCTTTTTGCAATATCCCACCTGAATTTGTCATATATCTCAGCTAAATTTAGTTGCTGCCCGATTTGGCCCATTTATTTATATGTTATATTTAATTGCCCTTGCCTTGTCTAATTTTAAATTAAGAATTTTAATATAATTATTAAAATGTTTTTTTTATGAGTACATTTTTAGTTGTTTTCTCCTTACATTATAAATAATAGCTACATCTCAGCAGGTGAATTATAACCATGAACATATCAACATTTCTCGCCACTGGGAATAGGATGACAAAAACAGAAGTTCAAATAATTAATTTCTAGTATTTTTGAGACATTTCACCTGCTTGAACTAAAGTACTAATACTAAGTGACCTAAGGAATGAGATGTATGCTAGGATTAAATGTGAAAAATTGTGAAAAACTGAGATTTAATGAATGGGGTTAAGGTGTATGTAAACTAATGAATTCAACAGAATATATTTTTGCCGTTTTTGCTTTGTGCACTATATAGCTTAATGACAAACCTGTTTAGTTATGCAATGTATCTTTGTGACTTCCTCCTTCATCCCAGGCACGCTAGTGATTTTATGCATTTCAATAGAAATACAATGTCAGTGTCTTATAATTTCAGTTAGACATGGAAACACAATGTGCAACCTGGGGGCTTCATGCATCACGTATTGCTTTTCAGGCCATGGAAGACAGCTGCCCAGTGTACGAATATTTGTCACTTTCATGACATTTGTTGGAAAAGTACAATACATACAAAGAAAAACGTACTTCTCTTTTAAATATATTCAATTCATTTTGTGTCTCATACATTTCCTTAGCTCAGAGCTAATTAAATTAAGCAATGTGCTCACAAGTTTAATAGCTAAAAAGAAAAATTGCAAAGCCGGTCTGGGACTTATTCCGACTGAAAGAATAATTCTTGTTAATGGTCGGATTGTTAATGATTATTATGATTGCATCTATGGCCACCTTAAATCACAATTTCCTATTGAATATTTTTTCTTTGCTTCTGGATGTAAATAAAAATAAAGACTATGTAACTATAGGGGTTCAAGAGAGGCCTGGATGTCTTCCTGGAGCAGAACAATATTGTATCATACAATTATTAGGTTCTGTAGAAGGATGTAGATCTGGGGATTTATTATGATGGAATATAGGCTGAACTGGATGGACAAATGTCTTTTTTCGGCCTTACTAACTATGTAACACTCAGACAACATTTCTTTTACCTTTTTGTGCCAAATGCCATTTTGAAAGTTCATTTCAGCTCAAAGCTGTCACCCCCAAAACCCAATTTAAACAGCATATACAGTCACATAGTGAACTTTATCCCTACAAAAAAATATACCTGTAGCGTAATCTTCACTTGCATAGTGTTAGGGCTAGCGGAACGCACCGAGTATAGATAGGTAGCTACAAGGTGCGTTCGCAGCCCGGGGTCCACCGTGCAGAGATAAACGTCAGATAAACTCTGAGCTCACACGTGGGTTAAGCTTCACCCCGTGTGAACTGGAAGCGATCTCTGTTGCCTCACAGAGTCGCGCTGTACACAAAACTATTACCCTAACTAAGGGTTGTGCTTGCTCTGGAACTCTTCTGTGCTAACCGCACACATGAAGGAACCAGATGCTAAGCCAAGGCTAATTGCCCCCACTGACGCTAGCTGCCTGCCTGAGTGTACAGTCCCAAAGCTACAGCCTCACACCACTTATGTATAGAGTGGTATAGTATCCACTGCCATAAGGCAAACACATTTGATACTAGTGCATGGCCGTGCGGCCATGCAAACCTTTTATAGTTGCAGCTCTACAGGACCTTCCTGGTGGACCAATAGGAGCTGCAACAGGGCTTGAGCGTGTGACCCCCGACCTCCAATGAGAGGTCCTTCCGAGGGCATGCTCAGTGCGTAAAAAGCAGGACTTAGTCCCAGAAAAGCCTGCTCGCCGCTGACCAGTGCTAGCTACAATGGCAGACCTGGAAAGGCAGCAGTAACCATTCACACAGTAGCAGGCTGAGCCAGATGCTGGGACCGACGTCTCCGCTTAACAGGTTCCACTGTAGCTGGAGGAGAATGGGAGACCGCAGCAGACATGGTTTTAGATTCCCCCTGTGCAGCGGCGGGAACTCGACACCTAAGGCTGCCGTCACACTAGCAGTATTTGGTCAGTATTTTACATCAGTATTTGTAAGCCAAAACCGGGAGTGGAACAATTAGAGGAAAACATATAATAGAAATATATGCACCTCTTATGCATTTATCACCCACTCCTGGTTTTGGCTTACAAATACTGATGTAAAATACTGACCAAATACTGCTAGAGTGACGGAAGCCTAACACATAGTTTTTCAGAAAAAAATAACTTGCATTTCTTACACAATTGAAGGAGCTTAAGTGCACCTTTGGCAAAGTCAAGAAAGTCAAGGGCTCAGTGAACCATTGTGCTCCCTCAATTACCATGCGGCACACCTCCCTCTATGTATGGTGATTGGTTGAGCTCATATGCTCAGAGTGAGCCCTGTCTAAATTAAATGCTCAAACCTGTGCACAATGTCAGTTGAAGCCTGCTCTCATTTCTCTCCTGTTTAGATCGGCAGCTCACTTAACTGATACATGAAGTGTAGAGAGTAGGCATCTTTACAAACAGGGTGGATGGATGAGAGAGCATGCTCACATAGTGTTAGTGTGTGGACACAAATACAACAATTTAATTCAAGCAGCATTCACTGCAAGCTTTGTCAATCAGCATAAGGGGCGGTGCGCTTCATGGTAACTGCACTGAGTGAGCCCTTGACTACACCAAGGGCTCACCCAAGCCCCCTCATTTGCCTAAGAAATGAAAAGCTTTTTTTCTGAAAACTAAGCAAATAAAAACTAAACCACATGGATAATTTTTATAGATGTTTAGTCCATTATATGACTCTATAAGTATTTTAAATTGAGTTTTGAGGGTGACAGATTCCTTTAAAGGGAAACCCCATGAAAATGTATTTTCTGACTTCCTCCACAAAGGTGTCAAACAATTATTTTGGTGCAGGTCTGTAAATGTCGATCGACACTACTTCTGCTAGTAAAAATGTCATTAAACAAATGAGATCCACCAGATGCATCATTGCAGGTGTGATGCAGTGACTAGTGTTATATGCGAGGGCCGCTATGTGTCCCCCAGGATTTGCGAAGAAGTATATGGAGGCCAAAGGAGTGCATTGCAGTGACAGGCATAGCTATGATTGCAAGGCAGAAAGAAGTGTCAGTCTTGGGCCAGCTATTTGTCCAAGGCAGATTTAAGAAAACCCACTGTGGGCTTTTATTTTTTAAATGGACTACAGGATGGTAGTGGGGAAGTCCATTTCCTTCCCCGGACCCAGGTTTTCCATGTGGCCTATGGCCACCGATTTGTTTGTTAAAAACACCTGCATCTGATTTACTTTCCTGTTTTGTGAGTACACTGCTTATTAAAAGAGACTTTATTTTGAACTTTTCCTGGGTCACTGCCTCATCAATACACAGCGTGGATACTGCTGCACTACACAGGTGAAAAGTAGCCATTGGACACAGAACAAATTCCTGATGAAATGGCAAAAAGCAACTCCAAAACATATATTATGAAAAGGAGAACAAAGGAGTTATATTCTTAAATGTAACCATTTATTCATACCAATAATAGAGTATAAGATTACACATAAAATTCATGAAGGAGGAAGGATAGTAAATAAGTAACCAAGCAGTGCAAGCACAATATACATGGTGGATAGACACCTATAACTGCATAAAAAATAGTTCACATATAATAGACACCATGGTAAAAAAAAACATGCAAGCATGAAAGTGTCACAATAAACACGTTATACAGCCTCGTACCCATGAATAGAAATGCAAACTGTGGAAACTGCAAAGTTACCATAGAAAAAAAAACAGACCCCACCATGCATTTCGCATTTTTAGTACATTGCTTCCTCAGGTGATCCGGTATACTAATCCATCTGATAGGACCTTAAGTATTATCACCGATCACTTGATTGGTATGCTGACACATAAAATTGAAGTTGGTGCCGCATGTGCGCCCCACTGTGTGCACCCACTCGCCATGGCCATCAAGGCGGCATCGCTCATGCGCGGGAGCAATGATGCCTCACCATTAGTGTTGAGCGATACCGTCCGATACTTGAAAGTATCGGTATCGGAAAGTATCGGCCGATACCGGCAAAGTATCGGATCCAATCCGATACCGATACCCGATACCAATACAAGTCAATGGGACTCAAGTATCGGACGGTATTCCTGATGGTTCCCAGGGTCTGAAGGAGAGGAAACTCTCCTTCAGGCCCTGGGATCCATATAAATGTGTAAAAGAAAGAATTAAAATAAAAAATATCGCTATACTCACCTGTCCGACGCAGCCTGGACCTCAGCGAGGGAACCGGCAGCGTTGTTTGTTTAAAATTCGCGCTTTTACTTGGTTACGTGAAGTCCCGGCTTGTGATTGGTCAGGGCGGCCATGTTGCCGGGACGCGGACCAATCACAGCAAGCCGTGACGAAATTACGTCACGGCTTGCTGTGATTGGTCCGCGTCCCGGCAACATGGCCGCCATTAACCAATCACAAGCCGTGACGTCACGGGAGGCTGGACACGCGCGCTTTTTAAAATGGGCGCGTGTCCAGCCTCCCGTGACGTCCCGGCTTGTGATTGGTTGCGCCGCGGTCAACCAATCACAAGCCGGGACGTCACGGGAGGCTGGACACGCGCCCATTTTAAAATGCGCGCGTATCCAGCCTCCCGTGACGTCACGGCTTGTGATTGGTTGCGTCTCCCATGTGACTGCGACGCAACCAATCACAAAGCCGGGACGTAATTTTAAAATCCTTAAGGACCTGAAATTACGTCACGGCTTGCTGTGATTGGTTGCGTCTCCCATGTGACTGCGACGCAACCAATCACAACGCCGGAACGTAATTTTAAAATCCTGAAGGACCTGAAATTACATCACGGCTTGCTGTGATTGGTTGCGTCCCGGTCACATGGGCGGCACGCAACCAATCACAAGCCGGGACTCACGTAAAGGAAAGAAAAGCGCGAATTTTAAACAAAGAACGCTGCCGCTTCCCTCGGTAAGGTGCAGGCTGCGTCGGAGAGGTGAGTATAGCAATATTTTTTATTTTAATTCTCTCTTTTACACATTTTTACATTAATGTTGTTTCGATACCGATACCCGATATCACAAAAATATCGGATCTCGGTATCGGAATTCCGATACAGCAAGTATCGGCCGATACCCGATACTTGCAGTATCGGAATGCTCAACACTACTCACCATGGCTCGCGAGCAAGCAAGGTGCCAGAAAACCAGAGAGGACGTGGAGTGGCAGGACGCGCACATCAATACTCACAGGTTTGAGCACCACTATTTCAACTGCTGCAGTGCATACCCCGTGCCTCATTAGGAGGATTCCCAGTAATGCCAGATCTTTTCTTTTTAAATTATGTTCAACTGTGTGGTGGCTGCTGCCATTAAGAACAAATCAGTGCCATTTCAAGAGAATAGAAGTCGTTTACATCCGATCACCAGATCTGATAACACCTGATTGGTGGGCAAGTTGGGTTTTGGCCCCCCACCTATCTGACATTGAGGAAGTTTCCTATCACTAGGTCATTAACCTTTTCCCACTTTACGACCTGAATTAATTAAATAAGTGATCTGCATGTGTGAAGTGAGCTCAGAAACTGATCTCCCTCCACATGTAGTAGATGCTGGCTATATTATATAGCCGGCATGTGTCTCTAAAAGCCGGGGAACAGATCCAATCTCTGGCTGTGGCAGATAAAGATCAGAAATCTCTGACATTTAGATCTCTGAAAGCGGCATTTAAATTGGAATGTGCTTGCGTGCATTGGTCACCCATGACGCAATTACGGGGTACTAATAGGTTACTATGGCAGCAAGGGCCCTGCTGAAGGTCCACATCATTGTCATCTTGGTACGCCTATGAAGCTCAGACCATCATTTTCTCTATAAACCATGCTTAAAAACTGTGGTATTGGAGCATATAGTATAAGTGATAATGGAAATAAGTGGTTTACAAATTGATGCAACTCTAGTATCACCATAATCGATCTGAGCAGGATAATCTCAAAGAATCATGCCCATCTACATTTTTTTATTAAATGTGTGTATATGTGCATGTAATGTAGTGTGAGTGTATTAATATACTCAGTACCGATGCTGTTTCCGGGGTCCTGCACCGTTCTGCTCAGCTTCTCAGTGACAGACTAGCCCGCTTACTCTATGCTCTATGCATGAGCCTATGGAACCTCGTTCTGATAGACTTAAATTGTAAAAGTCACTTCTAGGTCACGTTAAGCGCAGTGTGACCCCCCGGGAGATTGCAGAGGGGTAAAGTCACTGAGTAAAGAAGGACAGCACTGGACACTGGATAGAGTAGTCTTAGGTGAGTATATTAACCCCTTTATGGCCACAAATACATCTTGTTACTGACCTGAGATATAAGAATAGAATAGCATACCCTGATGGGTGAGATGCAGAAGCAGCAGGCAGCGGTACATTGTAGCCAACACCCTACTGCATCAGTCACGATTAGTGTGGGCATTAACCATGGCTTTTAACTCCTTTTAACTCCTTAGAAGCTGCTGTCAATAGTGAACATGGCATCAATATGGTTAACAGAGTGGGGGGCTCCCTCTTTAACCTCAATGGCACCCTAAGATGATGACTTTGTGATCATGATGGTTGCAATGGAAATCCATGACCAAATAACGGCCTTATACTATGCCAGTTATAGTGGCCCGTTCAGAAGACAGCAACATTTAGGTGGTAAAAATAACATTTTTATTTCCTGTCACGCCACGTTGCATAAAATCCTGAAAAGCACCTGATGGGTTAATAAACTACCTGAGAACAGTTTTGATTATGTTGAGGGGTGCTATTTTTATAACGGTATCAATTTTGTTTTGTTTTTTTTAAATAAATATTTGGACCATAAATATGGACCATAAAAGAATGAGTTTGAAAATTTACTTGAAAAAATGCAGCTAAAAGTTTTAAAGCTTTTAACATCCTAACAAAATAAAAGATCATTTTACAGATGGTGCTGATGTACAGGCTCAAAATCACTGTAGTATTTCAGAGTAATTGCCACATAAAGGACTATAGAATGGGAGGAATAGAACTTGTGAACATGTGAAAAAGACTTGGGTATACTAATAGATCACAGACTAAACATAAGTCGACAGTATGATGTAGTAGTAAAAAAGGCAAGTAAAATTCTGGGATGTATTAACGGAAGCATACAATCTAGCAGTCTAGATCTTGTGAAGTAATTATCCCCTTCTACTCCTACTTTGTGTGAGGCGTCACCTGGAATACTGTGTTCAGTTCTGAGCACCACATTTTAAAAAGACATTGAAAAACTGGAGCAAATTCAGAGAAGCGCTACCAGGATGGTGATTGCAAGTATGTCCTACAAGGAACGGTTAAAGGATCTGGGAATGTTTAGCTTGCAAAAAAGAAGGCTAAGAGGAGACTTAATAGCTGTCTACAAATATCTGAAGGGGTGTCACAGTGTAGAGGGATCATCCTTATTCTCATTTGCACATGGAAGCACGAGAAGCAATGGAATGAAACTGAAAGGGAGAAGATACAGATTAGATTTTAGAAAAATCTTTTTGACAGTGAGGGTGATCAATGAGTGGAACAGGCTGCCACAAGTTCTCCATCAATGGAAGTCTTAAACAGAGGCTAGACAGACATCTGTCTGAGATGGCTTAGTGAATCCTGCATTGAGCAGGGGGTTGGACACAATAACCCTTGAGGTCCCTTCCAACTCTATTTGAAAAATTTGGCTTCGCCAAAAAGAGGTTAATACACTCACACTAGATTACTTGCACATGTATAGACAAAAAAATACAGCTCTGGCAAAAATTAGGAGACCCCTGCAAAATGTTCAGTTTGTCTGATTTTTCTCTTTCTAGGTATATTTTTGAGTAAAATGTAAATTGTTCATTTATTCTATAAACTTCTGACAACATTTCTCCGAATTTCCAAGCAATAAATTTTGTATTTTTTTTTCTGAAAAGGAGAAATTGTCAAAATTAAAGAAAAAAACAAACAGTGCTTTTGGACCTCAACTAATGCAAAGAAAGCAAGTTCATAATCATTTAGAAACAACAATACTAATGTTTCAACTCCGGAAGAGTTCAGAAATCAATATTTTGTGGAATAACCATGATGTGTAATCACAGCTTTCATGCGTCTTGGCATGCTTTCCACCAGTCTTTCACACTGCTTCTGGTGCAAAAATGTAAGCAGTTTCTCTTTGATGGCTTGTGACTATCCATCATCCTCCTGATTACATTCCAGAGGTTTTCAATAGGGTTCAGGTCTGGAGATTGGGCTGCCCATGACAGGGTTTTGATGTGGTGGGCTCTTAATTTTTGCCAGAGCTGTATAAAGATGGGAGTGCTTCTTTAAAGGGAATGTATTGAGAGAAAATGATCTGCTGTTTAATTTCCCTTTTTATATTCACCATCTTAGCTGTTTCTGTTTTTAATTTTTCAAACTATTATCTACAGTATATTAAAAAATAATTCTGAGATCTTAAAGTGTTCAATTTGGCCATTGAGTCTCACAATAGAGGTTATTTCTCAGCAGTCATCTCATTATCATCACAGGCAGGTTTATAATCAGTAATTGTAAGCCAAAATTGGGAATGGAACCTACAGAGAAAAAAACTGTAATTGAAAGATTTACCCACACTTTTTATTTTGGAGCCTTTCATGGTTTTAGATTACTAATACTGATAAAACACTGACCAACAACACTGATATGTGAATAATGCATAAGTGAGAGTGCCAGAAAGAAAAATTATATTCTGTTAAAATGATATTGTAACACCTATGCCTATACTCGCTCCTTCTGCCTCTCTTCAGCGTTTGGAGACATGTGAGGTTGTCCAAACAGTGAACTTGTGGGTTAATTCCTGGAAGTGTGTCTTGATAATTCTCTGCCCTGAGTCTTGGATGGATGTCTACACTATCTAAGGCCTTAGTTCCCTGTTTTCAGTGCCAGTTATATCATAGAATGGTAGAGTTGGAAGGGTCCCCCTAGGTCATCTGGTCCAACTCCCTGCTCAATGCAGGATTCAATAAACCATCTCAGACAGAAGTCTGTTCAGCCTCTATTTAACCTGATGCTCGTTCCCTCCTAATACTTTTGCTTCCTTAATCGGCTTGTGTTTTGAGTATGCTACTGCGAAACGACTTTGTGCCTAACCTGACCTCTTATACCTACCAGACTTTCTGACCAACCTCGGCCAGCCCACTCCATCGACCAGAAGGCATTCTGTGGATTTAATACAGGGGCCCTTGTGTAAGTGCAGATCCTTGAATAGGGGCTAAATAATAATCTTTATTTTTATATAGCGCTAACATATTCCGCAGCGCTTTACAGTTTGCACACATTACCATCGCTGTCCCCGATGGGGCTCACAATCTAGATTCCCTATCAGTATGTCTTTGGAATGTGGGAGGAAACTGGAGTACCCGGAGGAAACCCACGCAAACATGAGGAGAACATACAAACTCCTAAAGTGTGAAGGCAAGGGTACCCCTGGGACCTGCTAGACACAGTTTCTAGAAATGCCTGTCAGTGGAAGCCATTTTACATGCTGTTAAAATTTGATCAACAGTACTATTATAGATATGATGTTACTGTTATCTCTTTCATTGTACAGCCTCCAATGCAACCAACGTGTTGGTAGAAGCTCTTTTCTTTATGTTATCACCCCTCTCACCAATTAGGGTACTATCTTTTATTTCCACTAATATGAGGGGAAAAATGAGCAGATACACATGTATTCTCAATCTGTGATTAATAAGGTTATTTATCAAATCTGTGACTCAAATTTAGGCCAGTCTCACACGTCCAGATAATTCTGGTCCCGGAGTTATCCATGTCCGTGTGTCCATGAGCTCACGTGGCACATCAGTGTGGCACACGTGCGGCAGCCGTGTGCCGCCCGTGTGCCGACTGAGTACCACACGGACTGTGCAGGAGACAGCGCTACAGTAAGCGCTGTCCCCAGCGTGGTGCTGAAGCCGCCACTCATCCCTTCTCTCCAGCAGCGTTCGCTGGAGAGAAGGAAAGAAAAATCAATGTTTTTTTATTTTTTTGTGGTTAAAATAAACTTCCCGGCAACCTCCCCCCTCCCACCCCCGTGCGCCCGCCCGCTGGAAATAAAATACTCACCCAGCTCCCTCGAAGCTTCCTCTCAGCGCCGCAGCTTGTCCTGTATGAGCGGTCTGAGTGTGGTGGCGCTCATTACAGTGATGAATATGCAGCTCCACCGCTATGCGGGTGCACAGGGGGTGGGAGGGGGGAGGTTGCCGGGAAGTTGATTTTTCATTCCTTCTCTCCAGCGAACACTGCTGGAGAGAAGGGATGAATGGCGGCTTCAGCACCACAAGCTGGGGGGACAGCGCTTACAGTAGCGCTGTCTCCTGCATGGCACACGGACGGCACACAGACAGCATCCATGCGGGGGACGTGTTTTACCCAGACTCATTGACTTTAATGGGTCCGTGTGATCCGTGTGCTCCCACGAACACTGACATGTCTCCGTGTTTTTCAAACGGACACACGGTCCGTGAAAACACGCTGACATGTGCAGAGACACATTGATTTTAATGTGTCTACGTGAGTCAGTGTCTCCGGTACGTGAGAAAACTGTCACCACACGAACCGGAGCCACTGACGTGTGAAACAGGCCTTAGACTTGAATCTGAATTACAAACCTTTCTGTTCTTTTCATTCTGGTAAACATGTGAAGATTTGCATGCCAAGTCTTAGGTAAAAGTGATACTCATAAGCTTTTGCTTTTCTTTAATTTTAAATTGTAGCAGTTTTAGTATTTTGATCATCCTAGAGCAGTTCACGTTGGGGGCTTCTGTAGGAGCCTTTTTCTCCATTTCATTCAAGTCAATTTTTTTAATGTTTATAATTAGATCTATTTCTCATTTATTAACCCCAAAATCCTGCTCCTGTGTGCTAATTATGCCTATGATTGGCTTTTCTCCTGATAATGTTGAGAGACCTGTTTGATTGCTGGGTCAAAACAACCCTCTCTTAAAAAGGAGCTGGAATAGTCATCATTTGATCCACCGCATGTCTGGTGATCAGACAAAATTTCCAACTGTAGCAGAAGCAAGAAACGTGCTATACAATTCGCTTAAGCGCTGCCTATGTAATGCATGGACATACCGAATTATGACACATACAGAGGTCATGCTTTATGACATAGGTGGATTATTATAAGGACAATCTGGGCTATCGCCAGAGGCTCCGGGGGAATCCATGGCCAGATAACCCTCATCATAATGTTTTGTGCGCCACCACCGTTGGCACACATATCTGTGAAGGGTGCTTTCCTGGAGCTCCAATGCTGACAATACAGTATAGCAGTGCCACTCCAGGGAAGCTCCTGTCACCTCTGCTGTGACACAGCGATGCAATGACATCATCAGCCGGCATGTGCCAACATTTACGTACCACAACTACAAATAGAGCCACGGAGACATGAGCAGAGCGCCAGGGGAATGGGAGCAAGGTGAGCATGTGTTTTTTTTTAAATGTGTATGGGATGTGTGCTTATATATATGGGCTATGCGAGGGCTCGTACTGTATATAGGTTGCTAGGTGGGCGGTTCATACTGTATATAGGGAGTTATGTGGAGGCTCATACTGTATATAGTGGGCTATGCGAGGGCTCATACTGTATATAGGAGGCAATATTCGGGATCATAGTGTATTTAGGGGCTATGTGGGTGCTCATACTATATCTAGGTAGCTATGTGAGGGCTCATACTATATATTGGGGTCTATGTGAGGGTTCATGCTGTATATAGGGGGCTGTGTGGGGGCTCAAAACAGGGGGAAAATTAGTGCAGCGCAATCTTTCATTCACATGACCTATCACATGATCTATCAGAGGGGGATTATGTCATATGTCACGTGATTCATTGGTTATCTGGGGGGCCCACACCTTCTAAACTGCCCGGGGCCCTGGCTAATCTTAATCTACCACTGTTTTATGATTAATATTATACCTTGCTTCTATAGCGCTATCATATTCAACAGCACTTTAGATACACTATCAGTACTGTCCCCATTGAGGCTCACAGGAGGTCTTTGGAGCGTGATAGAAAACGGGAGAACCTGGAGGAAAAACACGCAAAGAGAACATACAATCCTACTTGCACATGTTGCCCTTGGTAAGATTTTAACCCAGGATCTCAGCGCTGCAAAACCCCAGTGCTAACCACTGAGCCAATGAGCATGGGTGACCATGGTGAACTGGACATTGTCATTCCACTTTAAAAATCGATGAACAGCGCTCCAGCCAGGTGTAATAGTATCAAAAAGAATATTTATTTCGCCATGAAACAGCAACATTTCGACCAGAATCTGGAGCGCTGTTCATCAATTTTTAAACTGTTTAGAGTAATAATAATAATAATAATAATAATTTTTATTTATATAGCACCAACATATTCCGCAGCACTTTACAATTACGCGGGGACATGTACAGACAATAAATTCAGTACAAGTTAAGACAATTTAAAAATTTAAACAGTGACATTAGGAGTGAGGTCCCTGCTCGCAAGCTTACAATCTACAAGGAAGTGGGGGGGACACAATAGGTGAAAAGTGCTCGTTATTTCTGGTCTGGAAATTATAATAAATAGGGATTTTCATATAAAAGCTGTATGATCCGGTCATCAGCCCGTGTGTTTAAGTGCAATAGTCAAGTGTCAAGTGCAGTTATCATGTGCATGGAGGGTGTGGAGACAGATGAATAGTAGGGTGCAGATTCAGAGTAATATTTGGAAGGAGGGAACAGGGCAAAGTTAGTTTACTGAGTAGTTGATGTGGTAGGCTTGTTTGAAGAGATGGGTTTTCAAAGCGCTCTTGAATAGGTCGGGGCTAGGTATCAGTCTGATCATCTGGGGAAGTGCATTCCAGAGAGCTGGCGCAGCACGAGAGAAGTCTTGGAGACGGAGGTGCGAGGTTCGGATTACAGGGGATGTTAGTCTTAGGTCGTTTGTAGAACGGAGGGCACGTGTAGGGCGATAGAGAGAGATGAGAGAGGAGATTTAAGGCGGTGCAGAACTGTGGAGGGCTTTGTGGGTGAGAGAGATGAGTTTGTACTGGACCCTGTAGCGAATGGGTAGCCAGTGTAATGACTGGCACAAGATGGAGACATCAGTGAAGCGGCTGGACAGAAATATGACCCTGGCTGCTGCATTCAAGATGGATTGGAGAGGAGAAAGTTTGGAAAGAGGGAGACCGATCAGAAGAGAGTTGCAGTAGTCCAGACGAGAATGAATAAGAGCGACAGTAAGAGTCTTAGCAGTTTCAAATGTGAGAAAAGGTCGGATTCTGGAGATGTTTTTAAGATGCAGGTGACAGGAGCGAGTGAGTGATTGGATATAGGGAGTAAAGGAAAGTTTGGTGTCGAATATGACCCCAAGACAGCGGGCTTGCTGCTTGGGAGTTATGGTTGAACCTTCCAGGGTAATTTCGATGTTGGGTAGAGTCAGGTTCGTAGAAGGGAGAAACACAAGTAGTTCAGTTTTGGAGAGATTTAGTTTCAGATAGAGGGAGAACATGATGTTAGAGACAGGAGACAGATAATCCTTGGTATTTTGAATTAGAGTGGGGGTGATGTCAGGGGAAGAAGTGTATAATTGGGTGTCGTCAGCATAGAGATGGTACTGGAACCCAAATCTGCTGATTGTTTGTCCAATAGGGGCCGTGTGTAGAGAGAAGAGGAGGGGGCCCAGGACTGAGCCCTGTGGAACCCCGATAGTAAGGGGACGAGGAGAGGAAGAGTAGCCAGCAAAAGATACAGTGAAGGAGCGGTCAGAGAGGTAGGAGGAGAACCAGGAGAGGGCTGTGTCCTTGAGGCCTATGGAGCGGAGCATAGTGAGAAGGAGCTGGTGATCCACAGTATCCAGGATGGTTCCCTGGACATGGAACGGGCACCCCCCTTGAGTGAGTGCTGTCAGCCCTTTCTTTTTTTCTACTATATTGTCATTTCACTTGTCAGTAGGATATGCCCCTACTCGCTACACAACCAAACACTGTCAGCACTTACCGAACAGTATGAGAATGTGTAAGAACATGCCCAACTGACACTTTTACACGGTATAATGTAACCCTTTCCCTCACTCCCCTACTTATTCAGATTCCATCATCATGCTAATATGGGTTTTCTTCTTGTATGTCTTCGTAAATTTTCAATTGTGTGAATTTTTGCTGTCTGCTCTGTGAGCAGAATGCTTTGCCATAGGCTTTCAGTGTATCTTTGTGACAAAGAAGCTGTCTGCAGGGTGTAGGAGTGATGCTGTGCAGGGGGAAGCTCCAAGAAAGTAGGTTTACTCCTGGTATTTCGCACAACATGTAAAACTGTGGAGAAACCTCGCTCCCATTATCACACAATGACTCAGTCTTTTCTCTCCCACATGATGTTGAATATGCCAGTTTTAAAGCCTTAATTATGAAGAAAAGGCACTGGCACCAAGGCGTGCTTCCCAGATGCCCTGCTTTTTATAACACCGTGACTGCACAGTGTGTTAGCACACATTAGGCTGAAGTTAATATTGCTGTTAAACCTTAAGATGTTTGCACAGTCAAAAGAGCTTCAGGGACACATCATTTCCTAGATTCATTTACAGGGTTACCATAATATCAGTAAGAAACAGATGAGAGTCAAGTTCTCTTAAATGAACAAATAAGAAATGTCATCTGAGGCCTCGTCACATGGAGAAGAACGCATCAACAATTTATCACCGCTGGGATCCCTCTATAAATAAGTGTCAGAGTTTCCTGCTACCTTCCTCACAACAGAGTTTTCAACACCATATGTGACAATGTGAGAACTTCAAAGCTCATGAAATATTATTATGTAAGTGACAAATGAACAGTAGTGCCCCTTCCCCCAATGTCTGCATTCATTTGCTTTGAATATGAGATGGAGGAAAGATAAAGGTTTGGCTTGGAGACTACTCTCCTTAGCTATGCTAATATATTGTTTAGACAGTCTCACTTATACTCCTGCAATTGTAGGTAGAAAACTAGTAGGAGAAGGAGAAAATTATATTGTTGCTGAAATGTGCAGGAAAAATGTTAGCTTTAAAAATTTCCACCAGCAATGTTTACAGATCCCGAAAACCAACCAACTGCTTGGTCCAAGTACAATCCAACAGCACATCACACTGCATTCAGACCAATATTAGTCTATGGGTCCCTGCACTTGTCAGATCTTTTCTTCGGATAGAGCCAGTCCGAAGAAAATTTGGTGCATGCCCGAGTTTGATTGGATATTTGGGTCACACACGGCCATGCAAGTCAACGAGTCTGTGGAAAAAATTGCACTGCACTCGGATGCCATCTGAGTGCAGTCCTATTTCCACACAATAACACAACAGAAAGGATGGAGACATTTTTTTCTCCATCTTCTTCTCATCCAGGAAAATCGGAACACGCTATGATCACACTCGGATCAGAGTGTGATTTGCATATTCCACCCGACTCTCTCAGTTCAGAGACTATACACTGGTGTAGCCCTAGCCTAACTGTGTATGATTCTGTATGATGCACTGTATTTCACAATGTTGTCAAATTGTATGCATTGTCAGTTGGTTTTATTCACAGGAGAAAACATTGCATGCTATCTCAGTAGAGTATCACTGAAAGTATCCATGTGCCATCCGTATGGCATCCGTATGGCATCCGTATGGCATCCGTACAGCGAGATTTTCTCGCCGACTTGCAAAATGGACATATAATGGATCCATGGGCTCAAAAATTTGTGAAAACATACATACAGTCTATATATATATACTGTATATATATATATATATATATATATATATATATATGTCAGTGAGACACACACATATATATATATATATATATATATATATTTATATTTAATGCAGAGCTAGATAGCATAAAAGCCGATAATTCAATTGCCGGCTTTTGCTATCTCCTTACCAAACCCTACAGGATATGAGACATGGTTTACATACAGTAAACCATTTCATATCCATTATATTTTTAAATAGTCCTCTCTAATAATGTTAGTAGTTTGTGTATGCAAAATTTGGGAGCTCTAGGTGTTAAAATATAGGGTTAAATCATGGAAAAAAACTGGCGTGGGCTCCCGCGCAATTTTCTCCACCAGAGTGGAAAAGCAGTGACTGAGGGCAGATATTAATAGCCTAGAGAAGGACCATGGTTATTGCCCCCCCCCCCCCCCCCGGCTAAAAACATCTGCCCCCAGCCACCCCAGAAAAAGCACATCTGTAAGATGCCCCTATTCTGGCACTTAGCCTCTCTCTTCCCACTCCCCTGTAGTGGTGGGATATGGGGTAATAAAGGGTTAATGCCACCTTGCTAATGTAAGGTGACATTAAGCCTGGTTAATAATGGAGAGGTGTCAATAAGACACCTATCCATTATTACTCCCATAGTAATAAAGGGTTAATGATACACACACATTATGAATAAAGTATTTTAATGAAATAAATAAACATATGGGGTTTTAATATCTTTATTGTACGCTCAATCCACCTGAAGAACCTCGTTCTTCTGAAAAAAAAGGAAAATAAAAAAGCAACAATATCCCACACCTGTCCATCATACAGTCATGTCCCACACTGTAAATCCATCTGAAGAGGTTAAATACATTTACAACCAGGAGCTCTGCTAATGCAGCCGCTCATGGCTGTAAACGACTGGGGAATGAATGGAATGCAGGGAACAGAGCTTCGGTGGCTTGCGGTGCTGTCACCGAAGCTGCACCCCCTGGTGAAATACAAATATATATATGTGTGTGTCAATGACATATATATATATATATATATATATATATACATATATATATATACCTATTCTATGTGTACACATTTATTCTACCCATTCTATTCTGTTCTGTCAGTGTGATTTTACTGTACACCGCACTGAATTGCCGGCTTTTCTCTAGAACACCGCTGCGTATTTCTCGCAAGTCACACGCATAGTCTGTGTGTAATCTGTATTTTTCTCACCCCCATAGACTTTCATTGGCGTATTTTTTGAGGAATACACTGACAATCGCAGCATTCTGCGATTTTCTCAGCCCATAAAATACGTCCGAGAAATATATGGCTGATGGAAGCTGCCCCATAGAGAAATATTGGTCCAAGTGCAATGCATTGTTTTTGTGCCTCTCCCTGGTTTGTATTTCTCTCTAGTGTGACGCCGGCCTTACAGGGCTCCACATTATCACTATGTAAGTTTGCCTTCTTTACCCCTCTATCTGATGTATGTGATAACCATTATGGAATGTACTCCAATAGATATGTGGGCATACTAACTACACTGTATATTGTTTATAGGGGGAGGGAAGTTTGTTGTTAGTCCTCCATTGAGCTATTTTTAACATAATAAGTTGCATTTTATATTTAATACAGTTGATATATTTGTGAGATATTTTGTAGCAGCATTTTTCTTTTGGTCTCTCTCGTGTATCACTTATTCAACCAGATACTTTTTGGTTATAGGAATATTGGTTGGTCCTACTCGATATGAGTACAATGACAGAGACCCTAATGCTAGCGCTGTATTTCTTACTTTTTCTTACAGTTTCGTACAATTACTAGGTATCTTTTGCAGCACTGGATTTCAGGTTTGTTGAGCTGCGACCTCACCCATCCTTTTGGCACTAATTGACTTCTTTCCCTCTATACTGTGCATAGGGAAGTAATTGTTAATCATTAATGGGTGGGAGGCTGGAGCCGCAGCTCATGAATTTCGAGTACCTGACAGCATGCGCACATAATGAAGAAGACTCTAGTGCTGCAGAAAGTAACCAGGGATTTTATGACAACTGCTACTGAAAAAATAATACAGTGCTAACTTTTGGTAAAAGTAGGCTCAAGATTAAAGATGGCCATAAATTCTAGATTAATGTTAGCCAGAAATTGGAAGAGAACAGTTGGATTTCAACACTCCTGATCATTTTGTTCTTGGGAAAGATAAGCTGCTGCCAGTGGAGTCTGGCAGCAGCTTAGGAGTTGAGCACATGTTGTAGATTTGGTGCGTTTTTGCCAAGCTGATTTGCCAGCAAAACTGAAGCCATCCTAATGCCAACAAAGTGAATGAGAAGCCTGAAGTTCCAAGTGCTGTGAAATTGCAAAAAAAGTGCAATCCCTCAGTTGTTTTTGTTTTTTTTCACCATGTTTACTAAATGCTACAACTGACCTGCCATTATGATTCTCCAGGTCATTATGAGTTCGTAGACACCAAACATGTCTAGGTTATTGTTTATTTAAGTGGTGAAAAAAATCCCAAAGTTAGGTAGGAGGAGCTCTGTCTCTAGCTCCTCCCTCCCTTCTTCCAATCTCCATAGAATTGTATCCATAGCAACTGCCATCTTCTATCTCAATGTAAAAGTCTTCACTGAATACAGATTTGACCTCAGTATTGAGAATTTTGGTAATGAATGAACAACTTTGACTGCGAAGAAACACATTTTTCTGTTAAGATATATTACAAAGCAGTATTTTCATGTGTACTACTGATTTATTAAATAGAAATTAAAACTATGGTTACTCTTTAAGCAGCAGCTGTGTGTTGGATGCCTGTCACGCTCCACTAAGGAGCCAGACAGCAAAGGGTGACACGGATGGAAAGGGACTACAATTAGGGAAAGATTAAAGAGGCAATTCTAAATCTTGCCCTGCACAGCCATGCGCTCCCTGATGTCCATAGACAGGTTCTTTTGATCCTGTGCAGTAATCACATTCCTAAACCCTGTCCTGCCCTAAGCACAGCTCTGGCTAGTGCATTGGGCAGCAGGAACTCTGCTCTGTTCTGCTCTGTAATACAGACACAAAGGGAAACGGACAAGTTAAAGAAAACAGAAATCAGTCTCAGCGCACCAAGACTAAGGAATGGTATATAATGGGAGAGGAAGGGTGAGGGAAACCAAAAAGGGAGATAAGGAGAAGGATAACACCAAACAAGCTTCCAGACAGCAATCTAGAGACGACTCCTAAACGGGTTCTCTATCTATGGCTATCAGCTCCCAAACCAACCTCAAGGTATAGCAAGCTATAACTGGCAACAACTCAAGCTAACAGGTGAGTATTTATAACACAGAGGAGTGTCAAACTCAGAACAGCTAAGATAACTCAGGACCAGGAGCTCTAGGAGACTAACGGAACTGTTTAACCCTTACAACAATAGTGCATGGGAAATCTACATCGCTTAACCCTTGCAACATGAAAAGAAAGGAAATCTGCATCCAGTGCTGGTGTTGCAGTATCCCTGTGACATTGCCCTGATAGAGACCGTTCAGCACCCAGAAAAGGCAAAACATGAGTTTTTTATATGCCATGCTGTTGCCTCTTATGGTCAGTGTGACCACTTGACTGATCACTTAAACTAGACTCCAGAATAGTTCCTCTACAATCATTTATTCACTTTTTAGGGAACTTAATATGGTACCCATTGCCCGGAGAAGAAAATAAATGGCTAGGGAGCAAGGAACAATGAATAGAAGAAGGCACATGGAGGGATTGAAACCCATAAACTTTCTAAAAAAAAATCATCTAAGCAGACAACATCCAACACCAACACTATCTTCTGAGATGTATTTAAAGGGTATTCCCATCTCCAAGATTCTATCACAATATGTAGTAGGTGTAATATTAATAACATTAGCAAATACAACCAGTTAGAAATGTAGTATAGTTCTTTTAATTCGCAATGTCGCTTGCCCCATGTGCAGAATATTACAATAGATTAAGTATCCATGTTACAACCTCTCATATAATCACAGTTAGTTGTTAGCGGTCGTAACCATGGATATCTAAGCTACTGTTATGCCCTGCACATGCTGTAAGCGACATAGCAAATCAGAAGAACTATACTATATTTCCAATTGGAGGTATTTTATAATATTATTATTACATCTACCACATATTGGGATAGGATCTTGGAGATTGGAATACCCCTTTAATGTAACTGAAGTTAACATTAAATACATTTTCATGGTTTAGGATATTGAACCTGTTCTTTGGCTAGGTCACGAGTTTTCAAATTTGTAGAGGTCTGACACATGACACCCTTACCGATCAGCTGTTTGTCTGGATGTAAACAGCGAACGAAGCCAAACATCACAGCTTCAAACACAATGTAACTATATTTCCTTTACTTCCATAGGGACTTAGTTGCATTACCTGAAAGATGCCACTTCACAGTGAACAGAGCAGTGCTATTTAGGTCCAATCACGAAGACAGCTGAATGTGAAAACAGCTGATCGGTGGGGGCACCACGTGTCAGGCCCCCAATAATCTGTTATGGATCATAATGCTAACTCTTGTTTTTCTTTTTTGGACCAATTACCATCTCCCATTGAATATTTTTCTGCCTATTGTTTCTTATTGTTGAACTTGTCCAGCTTTCCAGATGTGCAGGTTTTCTAGATAGTGCAAGCTGCTTCCTGGAGTTGTCCACTGTTAATGTAACTTTGATACAAACATACCCCTATCAAATAATGTTGATTGCCACTTGTTTATCAAATTTCTGTTTCCTTCAAAGCAGCTTGCTGATGCTGTGTTCCAGGTAACATCGGGATATAAGGGGTTAGTAGTAAACATTTGACAATCTTTCTTGTATTTCTGTTCATGTAAGCAGCAGGGGCTATGAGCATTTAGGATTAATGATTTTATGGTCTTTTCACAATATTTAGCGGTGTATTGAGTACTGTAATACTGCATCAATTCTTCTCAGGCTGAATTAGCGTATAAAATGTAGTCAGACTACCATAAGGAATTCCTGTTCTCTCAATATCCTCATATCTACAAATGAGCCATTGTATCATTTTCAATACCAACTAGCATATACTTGTTTATTTCCTTTGTGTGTATTGGAACAACACAAAAAAACAAAGAAAAAAGGGCAAATTGGGCATAATTTCACAGAAAACCTCAAAATGGGCCTTACAAAAATGTTGGCACCATTCCAAAATTGTGAGTAAATAACTTTGTTTCAAGCACATGATGCTCGTTCAAACTCACCTGTGGCAAATAACAGGTGTGGGCAATATGAAACACCTGAATCCAGATAAAAAGGAGATAAGTTGATTCAATCTTTGCATTGTGTGTCTGTGTGTGTCACACTATGCATGGAGAACAGAGAGAGGAGAAGAGAACTGTCTGAGGACTTGAGGCACAAAATTGTTGAACAATATCAACAATCTTTAGGTTACAAGACCATCTTCAGAGATCTTGATGTTCCTTTGTCCATGGTGCGCAGCTAAATCATGAAGTTTACAATCCATTTCAATGTAACTAATCTCCATGGACTTTGGCACAGAGAAAAATGGATGATGGATAATCAAGTTCCAAAGAAATTCTAGCTGTCCTGTAAGCTCAGGGTGCATCCGTGTCAGAACGAACTATCTGCCAACATTTGAATGAAAGAAAAGAATAGAAAAAAGCTAGAGTGCAGTTTACCAAAATATACGTGAGTAAGCCAAAATCCTACTGGGAAAGCATCTTGTGGATAGATGAGACTAAGAAAGAGCATTTTGATAAAGCACATCATTCTATTCTTCACCGAAAATGAAAAGAGCACAGTTTCTATAGTCAAATATGGAGGAGGTTAAAAGGTTTTTCGGGATTGTTTTGCTGCCTCTGGCACTGGTCGCCTTGACTGCATTCAAGGCTTCATGAAATCTGAAGATTACCAATGGATTTTGGGCCGCAATGTAGCGCCCAGTGTCAGAAAGCTGGCTTTGTGCCCTAGGTCATGGGTCTTCCAGCGGGACAATGACCCCAAACATACTTCAAAAAGTACCCAGAAATGGATGGAAACAAAGTACTGGAGAGTTCTGAAGTGGCCAGCAATAAGTCTGTATCTAAATCCGATTGAACACCTGTGGAGAGATCTTAAAATTGCTGTTGGGAGAAGGTGACCTTCAAATATGAGAGACCTGGAGCAGTTTGCAAAAGAAAAGTGGTCCAAAATTCCAGTTGAGAGATGTAAGAAGCTTGTTGATGATTATAGGAAGTGATTAATTGCAGTTATTTATTCCAAAGGGTGTGCAACCAAATATTATGTTGAGGGTGCCAACAATTTTCTCCTGCTAATTTTGGGGGTTTTGTATGAAATTATGTCCAATTTGCTATTTTTTCTCTGTTCCAATACAGACAAAGGAAATAATTGAGTGTATAAGAAAACATGTGTAACTGTGATAATTTTCTGGGAGAAATACTTCATTTTCTAGAACAATTTCCAGGATGCCAACAGTTTCGGCCAAGACCGTATAAGCATAAATGTAACTAATATATCACTTTTCTTTTTAGCCACAGAGAAAATTGCCATCATTCCTTCCTTCATTTTACAGAAATAATCTCAAACAATGGGCAGTTTATTACATTTACTTGATTCATTTAATCTTCTGTGTGATCTGTCTGCCTATTAACTACTCTACTTGTTTTAATTACTCTAATTTAAAAGAATCTAGATATATTCTGTGCCAACCATGAATCCTTCTAAGAAAAATGTAAGTGCAAACATACTTAACAAATTGCACGTTGCAGTCCTCTGCCTACAGTGTAATTACTAACCTTTGAAACCTAAAGTTGAACACACAGATTTTAGAGAAACATCCTGCTTACTGCTGTTCCTCATTGTCTACCGGAGAACGTGCTTCCACAAGACAAAAACAAGAGGAAATGGAAGTAATATATCATTGTCGTATAACAATATGAAGAAAGCGTGCAACTTACTTAACTACAGAATTGTCTTTTACATCTCCTTTAATGTATAGCTATAAGGTACAGTAATATGGACAAGGTAAAGTTGTTTTAATTAGGACAGTCCCTAAACCAAAATCAAATAGTTGATATGTAAAATTATAGGGTCAGTAATGGGAAACAAAAAAAAACAACAGCAATAAAAATGCAGCAAAACTCCGCAAAACCTGTTTTTTGAAGTAGTTTCTTTACTGCCAAGCGAGCAGGTTTTGCCTGCTGTAAAAAACGCATCAAATACACAATGTGTGCACATAGCCTTGGAGTGCTTGTAAATGATTAACACTTGAAAGATTGTGAGCTTGACTTCATGTATAGAAGTGACACCCAGGGAAAATTGTGTCTCCTGTAGAATAGATACAACAGATAAAAATATATAGGTGCATCTCACAAAATTATAATATCATCAAAAAGTTAGTTTTCAGTTCTTCGATACAAAAAGTGAAACTCATATATTATATAAAGTAATTACAAACAGAGTGATCTATTTCAAGTGTTTATTTCTGTTAATGTTGATGATTATAGCTTACAGCCAATGAAAACCCAAAAGTCATTATCTCAGAAAATTAGAACACTTTATAACACCAGCTTGAAAAAATTACTTTAAAATCCGAAATGTTGGCCTACTGAAATGTATGTTCAGTAAATGCACTCAATATTTGGTTGGGGCTCCTTTAGCATCAATTACTGCATCAATGTGGCTTGGCATGGAGGCGATCAGTCTGTGGCACTCCTAAGGTGTTATGGAAGCTCAGGTTGCTTTGATAGCAGCCTTCAGTTTGTCTGCATTGTGGGGTCTGGTGTCTCTCATCTTCCTCTTGACAATACCCCATAGATTCTCTATAGGGTTAAGGTCAAGTGAGTTTGCTGGCCAATCAAGCACAGTGATACTGTTGTTTTTAACCAGGTATTTGTACTTTTGGGAGTGTGGACAGGTGTCTAGTCCTGCTGAAGAATGAAATTTCCATCTCCAAAAAGCTTGTCGGCAGAGGGAAGCATGAAGTGCTCTAAAATTTTCTGGTAGATGGCTGTTCTGACTTTAGTCTTGATAAAACACAGTGGACCTACACCAGCAGATGACATGCCGGGCCATCTTCTGTCTAGGATAGTGGCTGCACAGAGAGATTCTACTCATATAGTCGTACTAAGGGGGAGAGACGGGTGTGAACATACTTGTAGTGAAGCAATTTTGGAGGTTATGGCGGGGTATTATTTGGATCTATATAAATCATGGATGCAGCCAGCAGAAGAGGAGATTGACAGCTTTCTGGCAGCGATACAGCTTCCCAGGCTCTCGGAGACAGAACAGAAGCTTCTTGAGGAGCCATTTGACCTGAAGGAACTTGATGCCTGGTTTCTATGCCTAATGGTAAGGCCCCTGGGGCGATGGGATTCCTGGGGAAGTATACAAAAAGTATAAGGGGACGTTATTTCCTGCTCTGCTGGAGGTGTTCAATGCTGGTCTGGTGGAGGGGGAGTTGCCACACAGTCCATGAGGGAAGCGATAATAGTAGTGCTACCAAAGCAGGGGAAAGACCCTGCAGACCCAGCTTCATATCGTCCAATCTTGCTATTAACAACAGACATTAAACTTCTGGCTAAGATGCTGGCCAATCGCCTTAATATAGTTATAATGACAGAAATTCACCAGGACCAGTCCGGATTTATGCCCAATGGATCCACGGCATATAACCTTAGATGGTTGTTTCTCAACATGCAGGCAAGAGCGGATACCGTGGGTTAGAGGTTCGCGGTGTCCTTAGATGCCACTAAGGCATTTGATAGCGTGGAGTGGAAGTACCTGTGGGCGGTAATGAGGATAATGGGTTTTGGTGAGACATTTATAAGCTGATTAAAAGCTGTTATACGCATCTCCTAAAGTTAAAGTGCGTGTGAACGGCCATTTGTCTGGGGACTTTCCACTGTATAGGGGAACGCAGCAGGGCTGCCCTTTGTCACCATTGCTGTTTGCGATCACAATAGAGCCATTGGCGGTGGCAATATGGGGAGACAAGGATATAAAGGGATATAAATATGGAGACCATGAGGAGTAGGTGGCCCTTTATGCGGATGATGTGTTGCTGTTGGTAGGGGATGCGTGGGAGTCTTTGAGGGTTGCTATGCATAGCATTTCTAAATTTGGAACTATCTTAAGATTATCCATTAATTGGGACAAGTCTGTATTACTCCCCTTGGATGTGGCATATCCCCTGACACTTGACGCGGTATTCCATTTGCGGGTGGTTACTGAATTTAAATATTTGTGCATTGTGATTTCAGAAAAAATAGAGGACTATGAGTGACTCAATTTGAATCCTTTGTTGGGGAGATTTCAGCAGAAGATTGGGACCTCGAAGAAGCTGTTCCTGATGGATGCGGGTAGAGTTAATCTGATTAAAATGATACTCATGCCTCAGCTCCTCTACATGCTCCATAATGCTCCGGTGTGGTTGGCACAAAATTAATTCTATAGGATTAACTCTCTTTTTAGGGATCTGATTTGGAAGGGTGAACAGGCACGCATTAAGCTGGAGCATCTGCAAAAATCGAAAGATGAGGGAGGATTAGCAGTTCCTAACCCATGGATATACTATATAGCGCCCCAATGCCAGCATATGTTGGGGAGAACCTAGACAAAGTACATCAGCTGGGATAGTCACTGAGTTAGGGTGGGGAAGGGTTCATTGTTAGCCAGCTTAGAGGCGGGGAGGTTTAGAGTGAACCCTAAAACATTCCCAACTAGAGCGTTAATGGGGAAAATCTGGCACAAAATTAAACAGTGGGGGGTATAACGGAGTTTACGCGTTACAGGCCAATTTGGTATGATCCTAGAATGGTGGAGCTGATGCGATTGAGAGGATTTGGTCAGTGGCGGCATATAGGTATTTGGTTCGTGTCTCAGCTGCTTGATGGTGGCGTGCTTAAGACCTTTGAAATGCTCAGGAAAGAGTTTCCTTTGATCCAGAATTTATTTTTCCAGCATCTGCAGCTGAGACACGCATTCAATAAACAATTTACAGTGTCATGTGTGGTTTTGCAGCCAGACAGTTTATTGAATCTCATAGGTCCTCAGATGAATACTAGGGGGTTTATTACATTAATGTACAGGGGCCTGCTGGAAACATTCCTACGGTGACACCTGTTAATGGTGAGGGAGAAATGGGTGGCTGACCTGGGTTTCATTTCAGAGACTCAGTGGGAGTCGATATTACAGTATATCCTCAGGGTGTCTATGAGTGAGACCAGAAGGGTGTCGCAGTTGTATAGAATTTACAGAGTCTACAGGACCCCAGTGTTGGTGATGAAGGCAGGAATGAGAAAGGATTCAAACTGCCCAAGATGACCTGATGAGGGGGCTGATCTCTTACACATGATGTGGTTGTGTCCTTGCCTTCAGCCTTTGTGAGTGAGGATTCTTGACTTGATCCGGGAGGTGATGGGTGTGAATATTCCGCATACTCCATTGACCTGTGTACTGGGATGTGTGAAAGATATCGCTATTGATGAATGGGAGAGATTGGCTATAGCAAGGTTGCTGTATGCTGCTACGAAGATTATTGCTGTGCATTGGTTGGATGAAAAGCCACCAGTTAAACAAGAATTTGTGAACAAAATCAACTTTATTATCTTAATGTTAAGAAATATATATACTAATAGAGGTCAACATACACAATTTGAAAATGTGTGAGGTGGATGGATGGACTATCCGGGTGTGGCTGCCCCTGACCTATTGAGGAACAGGATGACTGCCGACTAAACGTTTTTGCCATACTCATTTTTGCCACAATTATATTTTGTAAAGAGAGGTATTGAAAAATGTTATACAAATGTGCTGAGGTGTGATGTACAGTGTTGAAAATAAAGTTTATTTGGATAGAGGTTTGAGGAGTGGGGTAGGGGGGAAGCGGGGTGTATTGGGATTTTGATTGGGGTTGTCACTTGGGAGGAAAAGAAAGCAAAAATTGAATTGGAAAATCTGTATCATTTCGGTGTTTGCATTGACTTGTTTTATAATGTGAATTTTTTCAATAAAACTACTTGATTCAAAAAAAGAAGCGGTGTTTGCCACACTGTCATGTACATGAAAGCTTGGCAAACGCTGGATGTACAGGCCGGTGTAACAGGCCAGAATATACCCTGCCCCAGACTATGCCTGGGGTTAAATTGTCCAGAGTATACCACGGGTATGTTCTGGCCTAGGCCAAAGTATGCCCCGGGGTATATTTTGGCCTAGGCCACATTATACTCCTTCAGGCCAGAATATACTCCCGGGGGTGTAAAATAGCCTGGGCCAGACTATGCCCGGGGTTAAAGTGGCCTAGGCCAGAGTATACCCCAGGAATATTCTGGCCTAGGCCAAAGTACCCCTCCAGGCCAGAATATACCCCCCCTTGGACAATCGTGGTGTACATATAAAACCAATGGTGATGGGAACTGCTACTTCCAGGCCATCAGCTACATCCTGACAGGAACAGGGGACAATCACTCCCTTCTTCTCAGAGATAAAGTCATACACCACATGAAAACTGCCCTGACAAAAAAACTACAGGACTACTTGAATCAAAATGTGAATGAATATGTGAACACCTCTGACATCTCTCATAATGAGATCTGGCCAACTGATGCAGAGATCATGGCCACAGCAAATCTGTTGAATTGCGACATTGTCATCCACACAAAAGTCGGTGACTCCATGGATTGGTTGACATATCCTGCAAGCTTCAATCTGCAGTTAACAACAGAACATGCACTTTATCTTGAAAATAAGCATGATCATTTTAATTTTATCAGTGCTTGCCTTTAAACGTTTATATTGTAGCAGGGACTTGCTAGTCTAAGGCCAGGGATAAAAAGTCGCATGCAACAATGATCATTTTAATGTTGTTATCAGTGTTTGCCTTTAAACATTTATTTTATAGCAAGGACGTGCTAGTCTAAGGCCACGGATAAAAAGTCGCATGCAACAATTGCATACAAAGTCTCCGTGTGTCCCTGCCCTAAAGGTCCCAATACATGGGACAACTATTATGTGATTTGGGTGGGTGAGCAGGAAAAACACACCAATATTCGGGATTGGAGGGGTATAGTTTAGCCTAGGCTAGAATAGCTAGAATATACCCGGGGTATATTTTGGCCTAGACCAGAATATATCCGGGGTATACTCTGGCCTAGCCCACTTTAACCTGGGGCATAGTCTGGCCCAGACTATTTTACACCCCCAGTGGGCATATTCTGGCCTGGAGGGTATAATGTAGCCTAGGCCAGAATATACCCCAGGGTATACTTTGGCCTAGGCCAGAATATACCTGGGGTATACTCTGGCCTAGGTCACTTTAACCCCAGGCATAGTCTGGGACGGGGTATATTCTGGCCTGTTACACCAGGTTCGGGTCCGGATACTGTCCTGGTACCCGACCTCAAACTTTTTGTAACTCTTCAGCTGAACCCGCTGGACCCAAATATCCAGGTGTTCGCCCAGTTAGATAAGGGGTCTAATATATAATTTGGAACTGATATAGTATTGCTGGATTGATACTTGGTACAGAAGTAATGTGATATATTATGTAGGACTAAGGATAAGTATTTGATGCAGCAATTCCTGCACCATTTCTGCATCTATTGGCAAGAAAATACAGCATAAAAAAACAAACTTTTTTGCCACATTTGTGCTGCATTTTTTACTTGAATTTTTGGGGTAGATTTTTCCCCACTCATTAGTATGGGTGAAAACTGCAGCAAAAACACAAAGAATTGACATGCTGAAGATTTAAATCTGCACTAAATCTGCAAGTCACAAATAAGCAATGTGTGCATGACACTGCAGGATTCTCATTTACTTTGCAGCCATCAGGAAACCCTTCAAGTTTTGTGACAAATCTGCACTAAAAAACGCAGCAGAAATGCAACTTGTGCACACAGTCTAACACTCAAAGGGAGGATGCTGTACAACTGGAAGGAGTGACACCGGCATAAACTTTAACAAGGGATAGGGTTGAGGTGTGACTTTAGTGGGTACAGGGCCATGAAACCTAGGTGTGGGTGTGTCAGGTAGGTCACTTTAGCCATTATGAAAAGACCAATATTATTAATAAAAACCAATGATAGTTCGGGATCTGTTGGAAATTTACATTGAGTTTCACGAGCTTCAAGTTACGCCATTGGATGGGGTTTACATTTGTCATAGGCTCAAAGTACAGTTTTCACACACATGGACTCACCATACCTAATAATTATTCTGGATGAATAACTACAGTTTTAAGCTACATTACTTTTTTACTTCTGTACCAAAAACAGAATTACGGATTTACATGTATCAGGCTGGAGTAAAACACTCAACTACAACCTAGAAAGTCGTATGGAAACATTAATGAATGAGTGATTCAGAAAGTAATGTATTCACAAAGCATTTCTGTCTTGGAATATAGATAGCTCGTCTTCCTTTCTTTTAATTAAATGATTTAACATTTTATTTCTAATCTCCCTAGGCCTATTTTGCAGCGGCGCTGAGAGACTTACTTCAGTAAGATTTCTCGTCAGTTCTGCCTTGTTATATACATATCAATATCATATTTTAAGATTAAGTTGGCGGATACTATACTCCTGGTGAATAAATGTTTGCCTAAAAGTTCCCAATTAACATTAACCTTTACTTTTAACATCTATCAAAATTAGTCCAGCCAGGTATTGTTTTTGTAGAACAACTTAACATTTTATAAAATAAATAAAAAGACAAACTCATCTCACTGATATCTTACTTGAACCTAGTGCCAATGTCTTACCTGTTGGACTCAGGAAGTTTGTTTTGGCATGTGTTGTGTCCATCTGTTAAATCCATGGTGACGCTAAAAACTACCCTGTTGCCCCTGTAGTGATAGACACAAACTGTGAGATGGAGTCCCATGAGGTTGGTGTAGTCTGGGACGTATGACATCCTGGTATAATAATTTGGGACTTTGACTTGTTTTTGAACTTGTGGGGGAAAATGAGGTTGCCTGGTTACCCAGAAAACAGCCAGGTCACCTTTAAAGAAACTTAATCGCAGCCTGAGGCAAACATCCGTGAGCTGGGGGTGTTCAGGAAAAACTTTAAAACTGCCTAACTCATGGACAAAGAGCATTTAATAATGTAACTGTACTAAATGGGATTTCTCAAGAGCAAGAGCCATCACTGGATACCCTTATTTTGCCATGAATGGGGGTTCTAATATTGTGTCTTCAAGCAGAGAGGTGAGGTCATAGAACATCTAATAGTGCCAGGGCCCTACTGATACAGGTAGTTAGCCATTGCCCATACTCATGTCTTAGGGGGTCATCTGGTGTAAATAAAACCCAGGAATGAATCTTCAAGAGGTTCTACTGACCCGGCTGTCACAGAGAGATCATGATTTATTGTAGGTCCTGTCCCACCTGCCAGTTAACCTCATTTCCATAATCCGTTAGTGCCATTACCCATCATTGAGGTCCCATTTGATTGCATAGCTATGGATTTAATGGGACCCCTCATCAAGTTTGCCAGATGGCCTCAGTATATTTTAGTGGTCCTGGACTATGCGACATGGTAACTGGAGGCAGTTCCATAAAAAACTCCTCTGCTAAGAGTATAGCCCGATAGCTGGTCCATACTAATTTCTCCATACAGGAGGTGTCTTGAAGTTATCACCAACAAAGGCTTTTGTACAAAGTATTAACTAAATTTAATTAAGCATGTTAAATACCTTGTTGCTGTGTCATTTCTCATTATTACACACAACTTATGGACATCTATGGTTTAATTTCTTTGCTTGTGTGTATTGAATGGGTTGTTACTGACTTCTAGTAAGAATTTCATGACAATAGTACATTTGGAAATATGTTTACTTAGAACATTTTTACATGTTCAGTATTTATTTCACCTGCTGAATAAATATACAGTCATGGCCAAAAAGTGTTTGCACACTAGAAATTGTTCCAGAAAATAAAATATTTCTCCCAGAACATTATTGCAATTAGACATATTTTGTTCTACACATGTTTATTTCCTTTGGGTGCTTTGGAACAACACAAAAAAAAACAGAATAAAAGACATATTGGACATAATTTCACACAAAGCCACAAAAATGGGCCAGAGAAAATTGTTGGCACCTTTCCAAAATTGTGGGTAAACAATTTTGTTTCAAGCATGTGATGTTCATTCAAACTCACCTGTGGCAAGTAACAGATGTGGACAATATTAAATTCACACCTGAAACCAGATAAAAAGGGGAGAGGTTTACTCAGTCTTTGCATTGGGTGTATGAGTGTGCCACACTAAGCATGGAGAACAGAAAGAGGAGAAGAGAACTGTCTGAGCACTTGAGAACCTAAATTGTTGAAAAACAATTCAAGCAACTCAAGATTACAAGTCCATCTCCAGAGATCTTGATGTTTCTTTGTTGACAGAGCACAACATAATCAAGAAGTTTACAACCCATGGCACTGTAGCTAATCTCTCTGGACATGGACATCAGAGAAAAATTGATGAAAGTTGCAATGCAGGATAGTCAGGATGGTGGATAAGCGGCCCCAATTAAGTTCCAAAGAAATTCAAGCTATCCTGGAGGCTTAGGATGCATCAGTTTCAACGCAAATTATCTGTTGACATTTGAATGAAAAGAAACGCTATGGCAGGAGACCCAGGAGGATCTCACTGCTGACACACAGCATGAAGGAATTTCCCCCCAGTCCTCATCCCCATGTAATGGCTAGTGATATTGCTTATAGATAGTCCCCTCAGTTAAAGATATATACTACTATAGAGAATTAGCCCTGATGCTATATTTCTTAACCAATAACACGATCTTTGCCTGAACAATATCCCTGCCTTGCAAAAAGGTTGGCACCTTAAATAAAAGAAAGATGGAGTCCACGCTCAACGGTGGCTAGCCCTATATGGACCCTCACTTACTCTACATTACTCCAAACAGGAAACATTTATATCTATAAGAGAATATCAGTATAACTTATGGAATTCTCCAAATCTTTAAAACCAGGGAATCTCAAAATACAAGGAATAAACTGGTATCTGGATATTAGAACCAGTTTCTGAAAATAGAAAATAAAAACTCCGCCCGCCATTGCACAGCTCTTTGACACTTTGTATTGGAGGGAAAGATTGCTTGTCTAAGCCTGTGTGTGCAGGAATCAGAGGCTTGTAGTCTTGATACTGGTGCTGAAGATGAGCCATTATACTAACAGCCTTTCTATGGGCTAATCATTTTCTTTGCTGTTTGTATCACGTACAATCTGCATTTAGCCTAGGAAGGGAGAGAGAGTTGCAGGAACAGGGACAGTAGCTAAATACAATCACTTGACAGGGATTAGCGCTGTGCAGTCCATTTTCAATTATATAGCTGCATTTTTTTGAAGGAAGGGGATGTAAAAATTTAGTATATTTTGATCCACCGAATATTTGCTTTGTGTTACTTTTTTTGTGTTATATAGCACTCCAAAAAATCGTAAAAAAATATCCTTACCCATACACTATTCTGTGTTCTGGGGTAAAAAAAAGTTTATACATAACATTCCAAAAAAGCAAGGAAAAATTTTGTAGAGTTAAATGCAGGGATAATTTTGCCACCCATACAGTATTATGTGGTCTGGGGTACATTTCTGTGATCTATAAAGCTGAAAAAATGCGTAAAACTTTTTTGCAGGCTTACATTTCTCAGCCATGCAGTTTCACATGTTCTGTGGTACATTTATGTGATATCTAACACTCCCAAAAAGCGGCAAAACATTTTTCTTGATCAAATTTGATTTCATTCATACACGTTTGCATTCTTTCTGTTACATTATGTTGGTATTAAACTCCCCAAAATGGCTGTAACTGCTGCAGGTGACCAATTTTAAAAAAAATTTAAAATAAACTTGGTTTCAAGAGACCTAGCAATTACAAAATGCGTAAGGCATGTGGTAAGGAATGAGGAAGTGGAAGTGCTGATGATGGTACACACAGTTGCTGAGGCTGTGGGGCACGTGCAACTATGTCTGTTGCTGGAGCACAGGAAACATGCCCTTCCATGACACATAGGTTCCTGTCCCACATTGCAGGGAGGCAGGGTGTGGGAGTGGTAGACGAGATGGTGGACGATGAACACACCGACCCAACCTGGGAAGTTGATATGCAAAGCGAGACCAAGACTGCTCAGGTGGAGGGATCAGCAGCACCAAAACAGACAGGAAGAAGCAGTGGCGTAACCAGAAGGCGAAGGCAGGCAGCTGCTCCTCAGAGCACCAACACTTTTGAATTTCTCCGTCAAAGAGTTAGGTGTTCCCCAGTCTAGGACTTTTTTAAGAGTGTTCTGAGACAAACAAAATGGCCATTTGCAATCTGTGCCATGTCAAGTTCAGCAGGGGCCTGACCATTAAGAACTTATCCACCACCAGTATGATCAGGCTTTGGAACAACCAAGTTTTGACACCAGTAGAAGGACAATTTTTGGTTTTATTAGAAAGAGCTGAAATGTCACACAAACCAAGTTCTACAGTAAATGTGACAATACTCAACTTTTAAACAACCAAATTTCTACATCTCTACCAGTGCAATTTTTTTTTAAGCCTATGTAATTTCACATCAACCAAGTTTTAGGGTATATGTGGCATTAGTCAGTTTTTGAACAACCAAATTTTCGCATCTTTTCAAGGCCAATTCTGAATTTATTTTGAAACTAAAGAAAATTCACACAAACCAAGTAGTAGAGTATATATGACATTAATCAATTTCTAGAAAAAAAAATATTTTAACTGTACCAGGACAAGCGGTTTCTAAAAATCTTAACCCACTCTAATTTTACACAAAGCATGTTAAGCTGTATGGATGACTAATTAAATCAAGAAAACATTTTTGAACTTTTTTTGGAGTGTTACATAATATATATAACTGTACCCAAGAACACATAATACTGGATGGATGAGCAATATAATAGCGATAAATTTTGGAACAAGTTTTTTGAGGCTTATATAGCAATGTAATGTATCCAATAACACGTTATATTGTAATACGGATACTTTTTTTAACAAGTTTTTTTGAGGGTTATATAGCATCAAAATGTACCCAAGAAGACATAATACCCTATGGATGAGCAATTTAATACCAATATATTTTTAACACTTTTTTTGAGGCTTTTATAGCAATGAAATGTACCTAAGAACATGTTATACTGTGCGGATGAGCAATATAATACCTATACACTTTTTAACACTTTTTTGAAGCTTTCATTGCAAGGAAATGTACCCAAAAACACATTATGCTGTGTGGATAATCAATATAACACAGATACATTTTTAACCAAGTGTTTGGAGGGGCTGTGATGCGGTGGAATGGCACATGGAGCCCAGCGACCAATCAGCGCTGGTGTCAGTGTCCCCACCTTCTGTTGAAATGAACATGAAGAGGAAGTGCGAGATCAGCTGCAGCTCGGACATCTGTGCTATGTTCAGTTAATACAAAGGCGGGGACAGTGATGCCAGCACTTATTGAGCTCTGGGCATCACGTGTCATTCCACCGCATCACAGCCCCGGGACTGCGAGAGCTGACACCACTTGAACGGAGTCAGCATGGGAGGTGAGTATAGGTTTGTTTATTTTATCAGGGCCGAAAATTTAGTTTAAGAAGTGGTTGTCCTAGTAGTGGACAACCCCTTTAAAGGAACAGAATGGTGGCTTTTCCATTTGAGATGATTATTTGTCATAGGTCATAGTGAGTTTTCGGTGTCTTTTTTATGACCAAGTCAAGGAAAGGAAGTTCAGTGAGATTAATGTCAGAGGTAAAAGACAGACCAATGTCGTTGATATTTAGGTTACCCACAAAGGCATGAAATTCCTTTGTGACAATTTTTGAGAACCACCATGTATAGTCTTGGAAGACTGTTAATTCTTCCCACCAGCTCAGGAGAAACTAATTGGAGTAAAACTGAAAATTTTGTAATGAAAATTATATTTTTAACATTACTTTCATGTTATAGGATTAAAAAAGTGTTCTATGAAACTTGTCAAAATTTTGGAAATTGTTCTTGTGTTCAGCGAGATAGTAATTAAAATCTTACTTTTCAAAGTGGGTGTTTTCATTTATGCTGAGCACTGTATATAAATATATATAAATCTATATACAGTGTCTTGAAAAGTATTCATACCCCCATGAACATTTACACAGTTTTTCATGTTACACCCACAAACACACGTACTTGTTAAGTGTAAAGGAAATGATACATGGTTTTCTTATTTTAAAAATATAAATCTGAAAATTGTTTTCCACTCCCTCTAGTTTGATACCCCTAAATAAAATCTTGAGTGACCAATTGCCTTCATAAGTCACATGATTAGTAGATTGAGTCCATCTGTGTGTAATTTATTTCAGTATTATTACATCTGATTTGTGGAGGCCGCAGAGGTTTGTTTGAAAAGACTAAAGATCAAACAGCATCATGAAAACCAAGGAACAAACCAGACAAGTCAAGGATAAAGTTGAGAAAAGTAAAACAGGGTAAGTTTTTAATAAAATAACACGAGCTGTGGAGATCTCACATAGCACTCTTCAATCTATCATCGAAAAAATTGAAGGAGTACGGCATAACAACAAAGCTACTGTGATTTGGCTGTGCACCTAAACTGACATCTCAAGCAATGAGAGCACTAATTATAAAAGCAGCTAAGAGTCCCATGGACTCTCTGGAGGACCTGCAGAGATCCGCAGTTTGGCCAATCTGTCCACAGTAAAACTATTAGTTGCATAGTTCACAAATCTGACCTTTATGAAAGAGTGACAAGAAGAAACCCATTTTTGAAAGCAAGTTAAAAGAACTCCCATTTTCAGTTTGCAAAAAAAGCCATGTAGGGGACACAGCTAGCATGTGGAGGAAGTGCTCTGGTCAAAAAAACTAAAGTAGAACATATTGGGTTAAATGAAAAATGTTATGTGTGGTGTAAAACTAACACTATGCATCACTGTTAAAACACCATACCCACTGTCAAACATGATGGTGGAAGTATAATGCTGTCTGGATGCTTTTCTTCAGCAGGGACAGTGAAGTTGGTCAGATGGGAAGTCGCAGCAAAACACTTGATACTGCGGCGCAGGTTTACCTTTCAGCAGAACAATGACCCTAAACATACTGTCAGAGCTTCAATGGAATGGTTTAGATCAATGCATATTCATGTGTTTGAATGGCCCAATCAAAGTCCAGACCCAAATTCCATTGAGAATTTTTGGCAAGACTTTTGCAGTTCACAGACACTCCATCCAATCTCACTGAGTTAGAGCTAGTTTGCAAAGAAGAATTGTCAAAAAGTTCAGCCTCTAGCTGTGCAAAGCTGGTAGAGACATGCCCCAATGAACATCAATAAAGGTGGTCTTACAAAGTATTGACTCAGGGCTGAATACAAATGCACATCACAACTTATAGATTTATATTTTTAAAATATTTAGAAAAACCATGTATCATTTCCTTTACACTTCACAAATACTTTGTGTTGGTATATTACCAAGTACATAAAATCCCAATTAAATATAATAAAATACATTTATGTTTGTCAGTGTAACATAAAAAAGTGAAAAAGTTCATGGGGTATGAACACTTTTTCAAGGCTCTGTGTATGTACACTGCGTGCAGAATTATTAGGCAAGTTGTTTTTTGGACCACATGATACTTTTTATACATGTTGTCCTACTCCAAGATGTTTAGGCTTGAGAGCCAACTACAGATTAAGTAAATCAGGTGATGTGCATCTCTGTAATGAGGAGGGGTGTTGTCTAATGACATCAAAACCCTATATAAGGTGTGCTTAATTATTAGGCAACTTCCTTTCCTTTGGCAAAATGGGTCAGAAGAGAGATTTGACGGGCTCTGAAAAGTCCAAAATTGTGAGATGTCTTGCAGAGGGATGCAGCAGTCTTGAAATTGCCAAACTTTGGAAGCGTGATCACCGAACAATTAAGCGTTTCATGGCAAATAGCCAACAGGGTCGCAAGATGCGTGTTGGGCAGAAAAGGTGCAAAATAACTGCCCATGAATTGAGGAAAATCAAGCGTGAAGCTGCCAAGATGCCATTTGCCACCAGTTGTGCCATATTTCAGAGCTGCAACGTTTCTGGAGTAACAAAAAGCCCAAGGTGTGCGATACTCAGGGACATTGCCAAAGTAAAGAAGGCTGAAAAATGACCACCTTTGAACAAGAAACATAAGATAAAACGTCAAGACTGGGCCAAGAAATATCTTAAGACTGACTTTTCAAAGGTTTTATGGACTGATGAAATGAGAGTGACTCTTGATGGACCAGATGGATTGGCCAGAGGCTGGATCAGTAAAGGGCAGAGAGCTCCACTCTGACTCAGACGCCAGCAAGGTGGAGGTGGGGTACTGGTATGGGCTGGTATCATCAAAGATGAACTTGTGGGACCTTTTCGGGTTGAGGATGGAGTGAAGCTCAACTCTCAGACCTACTGCCAATTTGCCTCCAACTACTCCACAGCGTGGCTGGCCAGTAAAGGTCTCAAAGAAGAAAAAATAATGACATGTACACCTCTCGGAACAGTGTCTGGGAGGCTGTGGTGGCTGCTGCACGCAATGTTGGTCGTAAACAGATCAAGCACCTGACAGAATCTATGGGTGGAAGGCTGTTGAGTGTCATCATAAAGAAAGGTGGCTATATTGGTCACTAATTTTTTTTGTTTTGTTTTTGCATGTCAGAAATGTTTATTTCTAAATTTTGTGCAGTTATATTGGTTTACCTGGTGAAAATAAACAAATGAGATGGGATTGTATTTGGTTTTTATTAAGTTGCCTAATAATTCTGCACAGAAATAGTTACCTGCACAAACAGATATCCTCCTAAGATAGCCAAATCTAAAAAAAAACCACTCCAACTTCCAAAAATATTACGCTTTGATATTTATGAGTCTTTTGGGTTGATTGAGAACAGTTGTTGATCAATAATAAAAATAATCCTCTGAAATACAACTTGCCAAATAATTCTGCACGCAGTGTATATATAGCACATCTATACTGTGCAGACTAAATATACAAGTATACTTCATATTTATGCTCTGTACATACTTTCATATATTTTATATGCAATTTTTTTGTCAGTGTGTTTATCTTTGCAACTGTACAATAAGTATGTGATGTACATATGTCTTTGGTTACTATGAATACCTTACGGAGGTAGTTATTGGAAATTACAGAATAGCATTATTGTGGTCTTAAAGGAGTTGTCCACTACTATGACAACCTCTTCGTAAACTAAATGTTCTGCCCTGATAAAATAATAAAGCATATACTCACCTCCTGTGCTGGCTCAGTTCCAGCGATGTCGACACTCGCGATCCCTGGGCTGTGAAGTGGTGGAATGACACGTGATGCTCGGTGCCCAATCGGCACTCTCTCCGCCTTCAGATAAACTGAACATGAAGAGGAAATCCAGGATGAGACACAGCTGATCCCTGGCTTCCACTTCATGTTCAGTTTGTCTGAAAGTGAAGGCAGTGAATCCAGCACTGATTGGACTCTGATGTCACATGTCACAACACCGCATCACAGCCCCGGGGAGAGCGAGTGCCGACATCACGTGAACGGCACTGGCAGAGGAGGTGAGTATAGGCTTTATTGTTTTATCAAAGCCAAACATTTAGTTTAATAAGGGGCTGTTCTAGTAGTGGACAACTCCTTTAACTGGTGGTATTACATTGTTACTCTATGGCATTGTTATGCTAATGCTGTTTGGCATTAAATTATAAATCTTGTATATCATTACTATCATTTGTTTACATTTTGGTGGCATAGTTTGTGTGTTCTATAACAATATTATGTGAGCACAGTATGGGAGTTATGTGCATTTTTTCACTATTATTATTATATGTTATTTATTATACATTATCCTATTGCAAAATGAAGTGCAGCAAAACTGCAGAAGACATATAATAATAATCATCTTTATTTAAATAGCGCCAACATATTCCGCAGCTCTATTTGATTTCTGTGCTCGATGCAGCAACATGTTCACACTAACATATTCCGCAGCGCTTTACAGTTTGCACACATTATCATCGCTGTCCCCGATGGGGCTCACAATCTAAATTCCCTGTCAGTATGTCTTTTGGAATGTGGGAGGAAACTGGAGTGCCCGGAGGAAACCCACACAAACACGGACAGAACATACAAACTCTTTGCAGATGTTGTCCAAGGTGGGATTAGAACCCAGGACTCCAGTGCTGCAAGGCTGCTGTGCTAACCACTGCGCCACCGTGCTAACCGCTACAACACCAATTGCTGTAGCTGCATTTTATATCTATCAGTTTTCTTTAATCCTACTTCTGATTTTTAGCCCTGGACTCGGCAGCAATGTGTAAAGCTTGTTATTTATTATTCTTGCTTATATAGCGCCAACACATTCCACAGATCTTCACAGACATTGTTATCGATGTCCCTTTTGGAATCAAATCATATATGCTGTTTATATCAGAATCTGAACCTTCTGCAATTTCCATCTGGCAATGTATCTGGATTATAGAAAGCTGGGAAGGAGATACAAAAAACCCAGCCAAGTCATCCAATCACTAGACCCTACCAGATGACCTAGGGCTTCGTGAACAAAATACCTGGCCAAAATGGAGATAGAAGATAGAAGAACCGATTGGAGGAAGATGGTGGTGGTGCAGGTATGGTGAGAGCAGAGGAGAGGTGCGTATAACATTTTTTTAATATCTTCCTGTCTAATCAATTTACATTGAGTTTATTTGATGCAAATCAAATTCCTCCAGAATTGAGCTAATTTTATTTCCGAACATTCGCTTCTCATATACATAAATACAGTACATAATATTACATATTTACTATGTTGCTAATTCATTTGAATCTATTTTGAAAACTGAGTGGTCCCTAAAGTTGCAATATTAGTGTGTTCGGTGATGACCATTGCAAATTAAAACTATTCTAAACTAAGTCAATTATTCTGCAAAAAAATAGTAAGTGGTTCCAAAGTCTCTGAAATGTCTTCCAAAACTAAGAAGAACATGATTATGGCATGTGATTGAACATAATAGTCCCTTTGACAGAAAATTATCACTGCAGCAGGAAGAAGAGGCCTTTGGAATACCAGGCAGCATCAGAACAGGAGTGGCAGGAGAATGGTGAGGTGACATGCCTTGTTATTTTTTTAAACCAAGACCCAGATAATCCTTTTAACATACAGGTCTAACTTAGAGGTTTTGTGAAATACAGGTTGTGGAAGTACCAGCAGTGAATATCAATATTTGTTACCAGTTCTCCAAGAATCAGATAATTATTCGACCATGAACGTAATTTCTAGAGGTTTCTGGAGAACTGGTAACAAATATTGATATTCACCGCTGGTACTTCCACAACTTGCATGACCCAGACAATCCTTTTAACATGAACGTCATTATTTTAGGTTTCTGGAGAACTGGTAATAAATACTGATATTCACTGCTTGTTCTTCCACAATCTGCAAATCACAAAGGTATAAGATTTTTTTCAACAGGTGGAGGAGACGAGTGATGATCGAGCACTAAAATGCTCGCGTGCTCGGTACTCGAATCAATCATGTCAGACGCTCGGACATACTCAACTCGAGTAACAAGTATAATGGAAGTCGAAGGAAAACTTGAGGATTTTTCAGGAGACCCTAACAGGAAGGCCTAGGGGGAAGGAACATTGCTGAAATGGATGGAAACAGCACTCAAATGAAATGGGAACAGCATGGGGAAGACGCTTGGCCGCATTTCTGACTCCCAGGTTGCTGCTGGGAACTTAAAAAATAACTTAAAAAAATGACGTGGGATCACCCGCATTTTGGATAACCAGCCAAGATAAAGCAGATAGCTGGGGTTGATAATATCAGGCTGGGAAGGTCCATGGATATTGGCCCCTTCTCAGCCTAAAAATATCAGCCCACAGCCACCCAAGAATTAGCGCATCACATTTGTTGCGCCAATTCAGGTACTTTGCCTGGCTCTTCCCAATTGCCCTGGAGCCGTGGCAATTAGAGTAATATTTTTGGGGTTAAGGTCAGCTCTGTAATGTCAGTTGTCATCAACTCCTTGGGATAGTAATGGAGATGTGTCTAATCAGACACCTCCATTACTAACCCAGTAATCCAAAAAGAAAAAACACACACTACTCAGTGCCTTTGAATAGCAGTACTTTACTGCTATTTACAAACATCAGAGACATCAGGGAACATGGGCTACATCAGGGAACATAGGCTACATCAGGGGAGCATCGTGGGAACATCTTTTTTTAATAAATTGGTGAATGAAAGTTAGTGTTGGGGAGTCTTTATTCAAATAAAGTGTTTTTTTTCTGTGTGTAGGTTTTTATTTTTTATTACCGGGTTAGTAATGGGGATGTCTGATAGACACCTCTCCATTACTAACCCCTGGAGTTGATAGCAGCTGACATTACACAGCTGACATCAAACTCCAAAAATATTACCTTCATTGCCATTGCTCCAGGGCAGTTGGGAAGAACCAGGCAAATGTGATGTGCTAATGTGAGGCTAGGAAGGACCCAATAACCAGGCACCTTCCCAGCCTGATAATATAAACCTAGCTTGGTTGGTTATCAAAAATAAGAGGGAACCCACATAATTTTCTAAATTATTTATTTACTTATTAGACATAAGCTCTCCCTTTAGGCTATAACAACTCTCCCTGAACTGCTTCCTGTACATAGTGTGCCAAGCATCACGTCATAGAGTCTCTTATAAGACCCCATGATGCAATGCGGCCGGCCAATCAGAGTAACACCAGTAGCCAACATGGCTATGGCATTACCATATATGGCAGGCGATACCCGCATGATCATTGGCTGTCTAGCAAAACATGTTCGTTTTGGACTCGAGCATGGCACTCGAGAATGAGTGTACCCGAGTACCCCAATGGTTGATCGAGTATCGAGCAGTGGCGAGCACGCTTGCTCATAACTACTGAACACAAATATGGGATTTATTTGTGTCACTATTAAAGGTTTTTTTTTTCTTTTTACATTGAGTATAATATATATATTTTTAAAGAATGTACATTTAACTTCATTTATATTAAGTTTGAAATTTCTTCATTACTAATACTTACAAGCCCATATTTTCTAGAAATACAAAATTTTTGGAGACTGTATCATACTTATTCAGAGCCCATGAACCTATCTTGTCAGTTGTATTTCTGCTCTCTGGAGCATGCCCTGTCATTGGAATTAATCTTTTCAGTTCATTGTAGATCTCAGCTCTTTTAAAACAAAAAATACTAGCACAACTGTCCATATCTGTCAGTGTCAGAAGAGATGATGCCTTAGAGCATTCTTCTAACCTCACTGCCTAGTCACTTCAGCAGATATATGTCTTAAGACTTCTCACTTCTAGTAAGGTCAGTAGTTTTACAATTCAGAATGTTGGTAGACATAATGAGGACTGGTGTTCTATAAAATACCATAATAATAATTGAATAAAAGAATTAGTGACCTTAAAAATGTTCTGCTATTTGTCATTTATGTAAACAAATTTTATGATGTATGTAGAAACACTAGAAACACTTATGTGGGACAGTGTACAAAGAAAAGTGTTACCAACAATTTCATCTTCAAACCTGAGACCAGTGAAAAGGTATTGCTGTTTGCAGCATAAACCCCCATCATAGGAAGGACCCCTTGGATACAAATTGATAATATGCTGGAAAAGCATTGCCCTACACTGTCATGATTGTATGATTAGTGAAATAGAGGAAGGGAAAGCTAAATATAATTAACAGCCTGATCTAGTTTAATTTTTGTTATAGTAGGGCATGATATGAGGCTGGAAAAACATGTGATCATATGGTTCTCCTGATATGGTGGATTCTCTAAGTCTTAGCTTAGGGCGAAAAGCACGGACTGGAAGCGATAATGCAGTGGAGCTGGCTTGCTGAAGGACACATGTATCAGCGAGGAACAGTACAACAGCATATGCAGTATGGCAGATGAACAAGCAGAGCTGGAAGTATCAAATGCAGCTAAGCCAGATGTGTGGATAGCACAGGAACAACAGGGATGTGTTGGCCACTGGTATGTTTCTATAGGAATGAATTTATACACAGGAGTAGCATAGATAGATCTATAGGAAACTGGAATCTTGCTAGAAGAAGTGTGATACCAGAGATGTATTGGTAAACTGATAACTTGTTAGCAAATGTGTGGTTACATAAAAGAATTGCAGAGTTGCAAGTGTGTGATATTTTTGATGGAAAGCCATACATAATCACAAGAGATCTTGGGAACAGGTCGCCAGTGTTTACCAGCACTCTGCTTTAGCTGCAGTTACTGCTAAATTTGATTGCACCACAGCTCAGATGTCATGAATGTCTATAGAAACAATATTCCGAGTAGGAAGTTGTTTTTAGATACAATTAACAGAGAAAGGTGATCTCATGATCGGAGACTGTGACATAAGGAGATTTCCCAGAAGACTTAGAAACTTAGTTGTTATGGGCAGGTAATTTCTAAGGAAGCAAATCCAACCAATTATTTTGATTAGAATGAGAGAAATCCCATAGGTATTGCTCCATAAACTCATTGATCATCTATGTTACTCTGATTACTTTGGAGGTGACAGGCAGAGGACATTTTTGGATTCTTGTAGAGCGCCATCCAGAATTTTGAAAGAAATTTTGCACCACGTCAAGAAAATATATATGGGTTGGAAGACTATGAAATCAGAACATTTCTCTTTCGAACACTTAGGTCAGTTGTGGATCAGGCAGAAGTCCAGGTAACAGAACAAAACATTTTAGAAAAATAATCAACCACAACCCAAATCATAGTGAACAAATATAGAAATGTCCCAGAAAAGCATGAGGAATTGTCAGATGTTGAAGAGCTGAAGATGTAACAGCAATAGTGCGTCTATATGAAGTAAGACATCATTCACAGCTTGGATGGCCTTGTGTTGGTGTGGTACCCAAGGAGTTAGAGGTACCACAGTGGTGCTGCCTTCCTCTCGGGGAGGGTAGTGCCATGCCTGGAGACAGGAAGAATCCCTTTGGCAGGTAACCTTACATGCAACACATTCTGACTCCAGGCCAGAAGGGGGAGCTCTAAACCCGGTTCAAGGGGAATTTCCCAATAAACATCCTGGTCTGGAGGAGGAGTCAGTCTGGTGCAGACAAGTGGACAGTTGACAGTTGGTAGCAGGCAGTGAAGGAGTACCGAAGGACTTAGGAGCTAGAGAAAGGCTGCGACTGGGCCTCTCTAAGCTGAGCGCAGAAAAAGGGCACCGAGAGCCCAAGGTCATGAGGAACTACAGGTCCCACGGTAGAACCGGAGAGCAGGAAACTAAAAGGGACTTGCCCACATAATACCTGAGGTACAGCAGCAATCAGAGTCCGGAGTCACCGTGGACAGAGACCCCAAAGAGACGGCTCAAGTTGCCTACCGTGCAGATGTGGCACCCCAGGATCCTGGTCATCACAGTAGCATTGCTTTCCTCATGGGGAGAGTGATGTTACCCTTGAAGGCAAGAAGGGATAACTGTAACTAGGTACCACAAACATGCAACACATTCACACTCCAGGCCACCAGGGGGAGCTTTTGATCCTATTTACTAGGTGACTCCCCATATATATATATATCTGGTAGTCTGTAGGGAAAGTTAGTGAGTTCTTGCCAGGAAACAGACCGGATCAGTCTGAGGCAGAAGAGGGTTTACAGAGCTGTGTAGCCGCAGTGCAGCAGTTCCCGGAAAGTGACATTCAGAAAGCCGAATACATTGCAGTGAACGTGCAGGAGAGCACAGCACAGGAGAGGATACCAGGGGGAGACCAGCCCCGAGCAGGCTGCCTCCTTCTGAGATGCAGAGAGCGGTAGCTGGAACACCGAGGATCGTAAGGCTCTCCATGACTTACATCAGAGACCGGCAGGACAGCTGAATTCCACGTTCCCTGTCCGCCTTAGTACCCAGGAGGCATGGTGACACCCTTAGAGGCTGGGGCGTGCTAGAGTCCCTTTAAACCACCTCAAGTCACCAGTCATACGGGTCGTGTCCTATCCTATATGGGGACAGAGAGAGAGAACATCTGTGAGGACCTTATTGGAAGCCATAGGCAGTAAGGGACTACAACACCACGGCGCTAGAGGAAGGCTTTGATTCCCACCTGGGTAAGGGGACTCCTAACTTGCCTCCAAGCCAGCCGGACCCTGCCTGCCTTGTGATCTGGTGCTCCGGACTGTGGCTGCCTGAAGTTTTCAGTAAACAATGTAAAGACTGCAAACCTGTGTCCTCATTCTTTACTGTGCTATTCTCCATCTACCATCTACACACCGGGAGCCCTGGGGATATACTTCACCTGTGGGAAGTTATACCATCTAGCTGCCATAACATCACCCCAGAGGACCCCTTAAAGCTGCATCGGTCCCCACTGACCGAATACCACAGGTGGGGTCATGAACATAAACTTTATTCCCTTTAAAGACCTTTTCCTTTTAACGTTGATGCCCAGGGCCACGGACCGGGTCGCCACCGTGACATCCCCCTCTGCGACTGGACCCGGTACCGAGTACCCCACTGCCCTGTGGGTGCGTAAATTTTTGGCATCACGAAGAGGATGGACTGACTCAGCAAATCGGGTCATGTGCGCCTAAAAGACTGTGCCTCAACTGTGATTTATTAAGAGACTGTGGATTGTAAAATACCGCCAAAATTGCAGCCAAAACCGCCGCCATTACAGTGCCACGAGGAGCACCGGAGAAGGGCATGCCATCGTGGGTGGGTCCAGCAGAACGGTGCGAAGAACATGCCCGCCCCCTGGCAGCACTGTGATGTGAGGAAGGAGGAAGAACCGGGAATCAAGATGGCAGAGGGAGGTGAGCGGACATCAGAGCGTGGGATGGAGCAAGAGGACTCTCCAAGCCAGGACCTGCAAGAACTGCACCCGTCACCAACGATTAGCCCGGACCTCCTGCGGAGAGAGATGGCGGAGCTGGCCCAACGACTGCTGCAGACCCAGATGACAGCGGTGACCATACGGAAGGAGACCCTGATCAAAAAGATGACGACCACACAACAACAAAACTTACCATCAGTGCTCACAATCCCAACAGAGCCAGAAAGTAAGACACCGCCGGAAAGCGAGATGCTGCAAACAGAGATGACAACGCCGCAGCACAAGGCCCTGCAGCCCACTGACCAGGCACCGCAACAAGTGATCCTGACCCCAGCAGAGGAGCAGATCGGCACCGGAGGGACCACATCTGAAGCAGATATGAGGAACGACCCTGCCCCGGTGACCGACCCCGCTCTATTGACTGCTCGTGCCACAGTTACTGAGCCTGTTCCAGTGACTGACGTTACCGCGGCCACCGACTGTGCCACGCTGCAGACCAAAGAGTCACTGATAGGCCCATTCCCAGCACCATCAGACCCTTGAAATGGTTGGGGCCGTTACAATGTTCCCTGGGACCAGGGATCCGGGATGGGGAAGCACATGAGAGCACTGCTAAAACTCACAGGCACACCACTGGAGGTGAGCACAGAGGAGGACATGATCATGCTCCAAGGGGAAATCCCCATGATAACCTGGCAGGAGCGCTGTAAATGTCAGAAGCAGGGAAGGCAACCATCCCTGGCCAGACAAACATAAGAGAAAGTAAAGCGTTAAATAACTGTTGCTGAAAATTTAAATATGACTGTACATAGTTAAAAGTTTACCTATTGTTGCTGCAAGTTTCAAAAATGACTGCTACCTTTTAACAGTTAAATAAACCTGACCAGTTTTCTATTTAAAGGGGTCCTTCGTTTAAAGGGATCCTCTGTTTACAGAGTTGCATTTTGCTTCAAAGACATTTGAGTCATGGACGATGAATGGCTCACAAACTTTCCATTGTAAATAGTTTGCACCTTCTTAAAGGTGCTTCCTACTGGTTTTACAAAGAAGCTATAAAAAGACTGCTTACAAAGTTGCTATGAAAGTTGCTTTGTTTTACAGAGACCTGAAGAAAAACCTGTTTGGCGCAGCAGGATTCCAGTTCTGGATACATGCCTTGTAGCCAGCCCAAACCAAAGTTGGGGGTTAATGACGGGTCCCTCGCATCGTTACTGCTGTTATAAAGTTTTTAATTGACTTGAGTACTATTTGCACTACCTCAGTATTGAAAGACTTGACAGTTGATTTGTTGCACTTTGATGAACCAATGCCAAAAGTTAGTTAGGAATGTACTTAATATGCCAGTTAGTTAATATATTAATGAGTTAATATATATTGAATACAAATAAAATTGATACTTACAGTTAGATAGTGTTGTGTGCAGGAAGTAGTGAAAATGTATGATGCTGCACTTTTGAACCAGATGGACTTGATGTAGCATACCCATAGGGGTAGTCGCCATTACTAGAAAGGTTCTGCACTGTGAATTCAGAAAATGTTTGTTTTGCACTGTGAAACCTTAAGATAGCATACCCGTAGCGGGTAATAGCATTTCATAGTTAGTTAGTTATACTGTTTTCTATTCTCAAAAGTATGCATACTATGTTGTAAGATTGCACTTACTGAGTGTATTGGGCGACACTCGCTTGGCACGGGATTCAAGCACTTAGGCACGGTTTTTCTACTTAAACAGTCCACACGGTTTATTATGGGATCATAAACCTGATTATGCACAGTTCATCATATACACTTCATAGAACACAATAGGCACCAACCGGTGACATAAAGTTGCAGCTTTATCTTTAGACACTTCATATTCGAATTTATCTCACGGACACTAAACATGCTGGACCTCTCACTTCATCCAGTTACGGGCTGTAGCTTCCCCAAACGCAGTGCCATCATGGACTCTGCACACGCGTTCTCTCTGTGCGCTTTTCAGGACGTCCATCCCCATCTGGGACCGTCCAACATACAGGCCCCCAGGCCCAAGGCCTCCCCCATGTTCTCTTCAGGGATCTAGTCCTACTCCCAGGACCTCCCAACACAGAGGCCCTCCAGGACCTGGCACACAGACCACTCAGGTCTATCCATCTTTTCCCCATGTGACCCACATGGTCCATTATATATTTGTAGCCACTCCCATAGGTGGGAGGTGTGTGGCTAGCTCAACCATTACAGCTACAGATATGCCTCCATGCATATCCTGAGGAGCACATGCAGCGCCCCCTAGCTGTAACAGGGTTCACTGCATCACATATCCCCCCCTCTGTTCAAACTTGTGGGGTTGAACACCTGTCACACACCAGGGGTTTCAACACCTGGTACCCAAGTCACCCACTTTTAGGGACACCACCCTTTTTAAGGTCACCACCCCTTCCCTGGGGCACACTTCGGGGACTCCTACGGTACTCTTAATCACCAGTTCGCACAGAACACACAAAACGTCTCTTTAGGTCGCACTGGCCCTTCAAGAGCCTACACGATCTGGTCCACCAGTGTCCTCACGACACCTCACCAGCTCCCGCTGGTATGGTCACAGCTCCTGCTGCAACCACAAACGCCAGCACCTCCGGGTGCTGTTCACAAGCTGCTGCTACAGAACATCTTGCTGCAACTGCAGCTACTCTCCACAAAGCTCTGCACGGCTCCGCACCAGAGACTTCGTGGACCCGCTGATCCACAGCAAAACTTCGTAACCCCGCCGAGTTACAGCCAGATGCTTGTTAGCTTCGTGGACCCACCGATCCACAGCAAGCTGACTTGAGAAAAAAAAAAACTTTGTGACCCCCGCTGAGCCACAGCAAACACCTCACACGTGCTTCCTGGATCGTTGCCCACAGTCTAGCACCATATGTAAGATTGCACTTACTGAGTGTATTGGGGAACACTTGCTTGGCACAGGATTCAAGCACCTCAAGTCACCAGTCATACGGGTAGTGTCCTATCCTATACGGGAGACAGAGAGAGAGAGAACATCTGTGAGGACCTTATGGGAAGTGTTGTGAATTAGACTTTTTGGCTCCCTCTTGTGGTCACTAGTGGTATGACTCTGGGATTGTCTTTTTTCTGTTTGGCACTCACCTGGGTCGTTAGTCCAGGGGTGTCGCTATATTAACTTCCTGGATCCTTAGTCCAGTGCCTGGCATCGTTGTAATCAGATCCTTCTGTTGCTCCTGTCTGCTGGTCCTGGCTCTTGCAAAATTAAGCTAAGTCTTGCTTCTTTGTTTTTTGAGTTACTTGCTTTGCTACTATTTTTGTCCAGCTTGTACTAAATGTGATTTCTGACCTTGCTGGAAGCTCTAGGGGGCTGGTGTTCTCCCCCCGGCCGTTAGACGGTTCGGGGGTTCTTGAATATCCAGCATGGATATTTTAATAGGGTTTTTGCTGACCATATAAATCATCTTAATTATTCTGCTATTAGCTAGTGGGCCTCTCTTTGCTAAATACCTAGCTCATTCTTATGTTTGTCTTTTCCTCTTACCTCACCGTTATTATTTGTTGGGGGCTTGTATCCAACTTTTGGGGTCTTTTCTCTGGAGGCAAGAAAGGTCTTTCTTTTCCCTTCTAGGGTTAGTTAGTTCTCCGGCTGGCGCGAGACGTCTAGAACCAACGTAGGCACGTTCCCCGGCTACTTCTATTTGTGGTGCTAGGATTAGATATATGGTCAGCCCAGTTACCACTGCCCTATGAGCTGGTTTTTTGTGTTTGCAGACTTGGTATTGATTCCTGAGACCCTCTGCCATTGGGGTCATAACAGTATGCCAGGCCAACATTGAATGTTTAATGCATTGCAGAAGTGGGATATAAGAAAGGAAATTCTGAATTTTTTTTTTTCTTTCCTCTCTTCCTCCCCTTTACCTCTGAGTGGCTTGAGCTTGCTGCAGACATAAATGTCCAGACCTTGATTACAAGTGTGGACCAGCTTGCTGCTCGTGTGCAAAGCATACAAGATTTTGTTACCAGTAGTCCTATGTCTGAACCTAAAATACCTATTCCTGAACTGTTTTCTGGAGACCGATTTAAGTTTAGGAATTTCAGGGATAATTGTAAATTGTTTCTATCTCTGAGACCCCGTTCATCTGGAGACTCAGTTCAGCAAGTTAAAATTGTTATCTCTTTTTTACAGGGCGACCCTCAGGATTGGGCTTTCTCGCTAGCGCCAGGAGATCCGGCATTGGCAAATATTGATGCGTTTTTTCTGGTGATCGGATTGCTTTACGAGGAACCCAATCTTGAGGTTCAGGCAGAAAAAGCCTTGCTGGCTATTTCTCAGGGCCAGGATGAAGCTGAAGTGTATTGCCAAAAATTTAGGAAATGGTCCGTGCTTACTCAGTGGAATGAGTGTGCTCTGGCCGCAAACTTCAGAAATGGCCTTTCTGAAGCCATTAAGAATGTGATGGTGGGTTTCTCCATTCCTACAAGTCTGAATGATTCCATGGCGCTGGCTATTCAAATTGACCGGCGTTTGCGGGAGCGCAAAACCGCTAATCCTCTGGTGGTGTTGTCTAAACAAACACCTGATTTGATGCAATGTGATAGAATTCAGACCAGAAATGAGCGGAAAAATCATAGACGTCAGAATGGGTTGTGTTTTTACTGTGGTGATTCTACACATGTTATATCAGCATGCTCTAAACACCTAACAAGGGTTGTTAGTCCTGTCGCCATTGGTAGTTTGCAACCTAAATTTATTTTGTCTGTGACTTTAATTTGCTCATTGTCCTCTTACCCTGTTATGGCGTTTGTGGATTCAGGTGCTGCCCTGAGTCTTATGGATCTGTCATTTGCCAAGCGCTGTGGTTTTGTTCTTGAGCCGTTGGTTAATCCTATCCCTCTGAGGGGTATTGATGCTACGCCATTGGCGGAAAATAAACCGCAGTTTTGGACACAGGTAACCATGTGCATGACTCCTGAACATCGGGAGGTGATTCGTTTTCTTGTTCTGCATAAAATGCATGATTTGGTCGTTTTGGGGTTGCCATGGTTACAGACTCATAATCCAGTCTTGGATTGGAAGGCAATGTCTGTGTCAAGTTGGGGCTGTCAGGGTATTCATGGTGATTCCCCGCCGGTGTCTATTGCTTCCTCTACTCCTTCGGAAGTTCCTGAGTATTTGTCTGATTATCAGGATGTGTTCAGCGAGTCCAGGTCCAGTGTTCTGCCTCCTCATAGGGACTGTGACTGTGCCATAGATTTGATTCCAGGTAGCAAATTTCCTAAGGGAAGACTATTTAATCTGTCTGTACCTGAGCATACCGCAATGCGTTCGTATATCAAGGAATCTCTGGAGAAGGGGCATATCCGTCCTTCCTCTTCCCCTCTTGGTGCAGGATTCTTTTTTGTGGCCAAGAAGGACGGATCTTTGAGACCTTGTATTGACTATCGGCTTTTGAATAAAATCACTGTTAAATTTCAGTATCCTTTGCCTTTGTTGTCAGACTTGTTTGCCCGAATTAAAGGTGCCAAGTGGTTCACCAAGATAGATCTTCGTGGTGAGTACAACCTTGTGCGCATTAAGCGAGGAGATGAATGGAAAACCGCGTTTAATACGCCCGAAGGTCATTTTGAGTACTTGGTGATGCCTTTTGGGCTCTCTAATGCTCCTTCAGTGTTTCAGTCCTTTATGCATGATATTTTCCGGAAGTATCTGGATAAATTTATGATCGTTTATCTGGATGATATTCTGTTTTTTTCTGATGACTGGGACTCGCATGTAGAGCAGGTCAGGATGGTGTTTCAGGTTTTGCGTGAGAATGCTTTATTTGTTAAGGGCTCAAAGTGTCTCTTTGGAGTACAGAAGGTTCCCTTTTTGGGGTTTATTTTTTCCCCTTCTGCGGTGGAGATGGACCCAGTCAAGGTCCGTGCTATTCATGATTGGACTCAACCCACGTCAGTTAAGAGTCTTCAGAAGTTCTTGGGTTTTGCTAACTTCTACCGTCGTTTTATTGCTAATTTTTCTAGCATTGCTAAACCTTTGACGGATATGACCAAGAAAGGTTCTGATGTTGCTAACTGGGCTCCTGCAGCCATGGAGGCTTTCCAGGAGTTGAAGCGCCGGTTTACTTCGGCGCCTGTTTTGTGCCAGCCTGATGTCTCACTTCCCTTTCAGGTCGAAGTGGATGCTTCTGAGATTGGGGCAGGGGCCGTTTTGTCGCAGAGAGGCCCTGGTTGCTCTGTGATGAGACCTTGTGCCTTTTTCTCGAGGAAGTTTTCGCCTGCTGAGCGGAATTATGATGTTGGCAATCGGGAGTTGTTGGCCATGAAGTGGGCATTTGAGGAGTGGCGTCATTGGCTCGAGGGTGCTAAGCATCGTGTGGTGGTCTTGACTGATCACAAAAATTTGATGTATCTCGAGTCTGCTAAACGCCTTAATCCTAGACAGGCCCGCTGGTCATTGTTTTTCTCCCGTTTTGACTTTGTGGTCTCGTATTTACTAGGTTCAAAGAATGTGAAGGCGGATGCTCTTTCAAGGAGCTTTGTGCCTGACTCTCCGGGAGTCGCAGAACCAGTTGGTATTCTTAAAGAGGGAGTTATCTTGTCAGCCATTTCTCCGGATTTGCGACGTGTGTTGCAGAGATTTCAGGCTGGTAGACCTGACTCTTGTCCACCTGACAGACTGTTTGTTCCTGATAAGTGGACCAGCAGAGTCATTTCCGAGGTTCATTCCTCGGTGTTGGCAGGGCATCCGGGAATTTTTGGCACCAGAGATCTGGTGGCTAGGTCCTTTTGGTGGCCTTCCTTGTCACGGGATGTGCGGTCGTTTGTGCAGTCCTGTGGGACTTGTGCTCGAGCTAAGCCTTGCTGTTCGCGTGCCAGCAGGTTGCTCTTGCCCTTGCCTGTCCCGAAGAGGCCTTGGACACACATTTCCATGGATTTCATTTCAGATCTCCCGGTGTCTCAGGGCATGTCTGTCATCTGGGTGGTATGTGATCGCTTTTCTAAGATGGTCCATTTGGTACCTTTGCCTAAGCTGCCTTCCTCTTCCGATCTGGTTCCTGTGTTCTTTCAGAATGTGGTTCGTTTACACGGCATTCCTGAGAATATTGTGTCTGACAGAGGATCCCAGTTTGTTTCCAGGTTCTGGCGATCATTTTGTGCTAGGATGGGCATTGAGTTGTCGTTTTCGTCTGCCTTTCATCCTCAGATTAATGGACAAAAGGAGCGAACTAATCAGACTCTGGAGGCTTATTTGAGGTGTTTTGTTTCTGCGGATCAGGATGATTGGGTGACCTTCTTGCCATTGGCTGAGTTTGCCCTTAATAATCGGGCTAGTTCCGCTACATTGGTTTCGCCATTTTTCTGCAACTCTGGTTTCCATCCTCGTTTTTCCTCGGGACATGTGGAGCCTTCTGACTGTCCTGGGGTAGATTCTGTGGTGGATAGGTTGCAGCAGATCTGGAATCATGTGGTGGACAACTTAAAGTTGTCACAAGAGAAGGCTCAGCATTTTGCCAACCGCCGCCGCGGTGTCGGTCCCCGACTTCGTGTTGGGGATTTGGTATGGCTGTCTTCTCGATTTGTTCCTATGAAGGTCTCCTCTCCTAAATTTAAGCCTCGCTTCATCGGTCCTTACAAGATATTGGAAATCCTTAATCCTGTGTCCTTTCGCTTGGATCTTCCTGTGTCGTTTGCCATTCACAACGTGTTCCATAGGTGTTTGTTGCGGCAGTACGTTGTACCTGTGGTTCCTTCTGTTGAGCCTCCTGCTCCGGTGTTGGTTGAGGGCGAGTTGGAGTACGTGGTGGAGAAGATCTTGGATTCTCGTCTCTCCAGGCGGAGGCTTCAGTATCTGGTCAAGTGGAAGGGCTATGGTCAGGAGGATAATTCCTGGGTGGTTGCCTCTGATGTGCATGCGGCCGATTTAGTTTGTGCCTTTCACGCTGCTCATCCTGATCGCCCTGGTGGTCTTGGTGAGGGTTCGGTGACCCCTCCTTAAGGGGGGGGTACTGTTGTGAATTAGACTTTTTGGCTCCCTCTTGTGGTCACTAGTGGTATGACTTTGGGATTGTCTTTTTTCTGTTTGGCACTCACCTGGGTCGTTAGTCCAGGGGTGTCGCTATATTAACTTCCTGGATCCTTAGTCCAGTGCCTGGCATCGTTGTAATCAGATCCTTCTGTTGCTCCTGTCTGCTGGTCCTGGCTCTTGCAAAATTAAGCTAAGTCTTGCTTCTTTGTTTTTTGAGTTACTTGCTTTGCTACTATTTTTGTCCAGCTTGTACTAAATGTAATTTCTGACCTTGCTGGAAGCTCTAGGGGGCTGGTGTTCTCCCCCCGGCCGTTAGACGGTTCGGGGGTTCTTGAATATCCAGCGTGGATATTTTAATAGGGTTTTTGCTGACCATATAAATCATCTTACTTATTCTGCTATTAGCTAGTGGGCCTCTCTTTGCTAAATACCTAGCTCATTCTTATGTTTGTCTTTTCCTCTTACCTCACCGTTATTATTTGTTGGTGGCTTGTATCCAACTTTTGGGGTCTTTTCTCTGGAGGCAAGAAAGGTCTTTCTTTTCCCTTCTAGGGTTAGTTAGTTCTCCGGCTGGCGCGAGACGTCTAGAACCAACGTAGGCACGTTCCCCGGCTACTTCTATTTGTGGTGCTAGGATTAGATATATGGTCAGCCCAGTTACCACTGCCCTATGAGCTGGTTTTTTGTGTTTGCAGACTTGGTATTGATTCCTGAGACCCTCTGCCATTGGGGTCATAACAGGGAAGCCATAGGCAGTAAGGGACTACAACACCACGGTGCTAGAGGAAGGCTTTGATTTCCACCTGGGTAAGGGGACTCCTAACTTGCCTCCAAGCCGGCCAGACAATGCCTGCCCTGTGATCTGGTGCCCTGGACTGTGGCTGCCTGAAGTCTTCAGTAAACAAGGTAAAGAGACTGCAAACCTGTGTCCTCATTCTTTACTGTGCTATTCTCCATCTACCATCTACACACCGGGAGCTCTGGGGATATACTTCACCTGTGGGAAGTTATACCATCTTGCTGCCATAACATCACCCCAGAGGACCCCTTAAAGCAGCATCGGTCCCCACTGACCGAATACCACAGGTGGCGTCACGAACATAAACTTTGTTCCCTTTAAAGACCTTTCCCTTTTAATGTTGATGCCCAGGGCCACGGACCGGGTCGCCACCGTGACATCCCCCTCTGTGACCAGACCCGGTACCGAGTACCCCACTGCCCTGTGGGCGCATCACAGATACTGTCCCTGGACAGGGGAAGAAAGAGGACCTTGTTAGACAGCTACAGGCAGCAAGGGACTACAGACCAGTGCATAGTGGAAGGCTCCCAAACTGACCTGTCAAGGGGATTTCCACTTGTGTTAAGGCTGCCTGGACTCCATCTACACCTGTTGCCAGTACCCTGGACTGAGGCTGCTTAACACCAGTAAACCAGGTAAAGACTGCAACCCTGTGTCCTCCATTTATTTGCTGGCATTCACCATCCCTGCCAAACACATAGGGAGCCCTGGGGACACCGCTTCACCTGTGGGAAGCGATACCATCTTTGCTGCAGCACCATTGCCCCCAGAGGACCCCTTTAAGCAGCGTCGGTCACCTCTGACCGAGAACCACAGGTGGCATCACGAACTTTCATTATTTCCACAACCCCTTTAAAGACTGTCCCTTTTACTTGGGCGCCCAGGGCCACGGACCAGGGGCGCTGCCACCGTGATCACCAGTAATTGCAACCGGACCCAGTACCGAGTACCCCACTGCCCTGACTTGCGACTCATTGGCTTACAGAAAGTTGCATAATCAGTCCAGATAGGTCCTCTGTATGAATCCATTGCCTAAGTATTCTGTTATTGATAAAGTGAGCAGCACGAGCCTGAGGTGATGATGCAGTAAAGTTGGGTTTGCTGAACAGCACAATGATCAGTAAGGACTAGTGCAGCAGGGTATGCCAGATGCCCGATAGGTAAGTAGAGATTGAAGCACTAGATGCAGATGAGCCAGATATGTGGATAGTACATCAATAGTAGAGATGTGTAGGGGTATCCAGCTGCATGAGTGTGTTACATAAAGGAGTAGCAGACATCCATAGGTATACTGGTATCCTGTTAGCAGAAGTGCAGTTAAGCTGGTTTCACACTTGCGTTTTGATCTGCAGCGTTTTAAAAAAAACGCAGGTGGTGAAAAAACGCATGTAAACACATGCAAACGCTGCGTTTTTTAGATGCATGCGTTTTTGCATGCAGAAAAAAACGCGGCATTTTGACGCGTTTACATGCGTTTTTTCCTGCATTTGCGTTTTTGAAACGCATGCTGAGAAGTGTGTGACAGCTGCCAATCATCAAAATCAACTAGAAAACCCACTATTAATAGAATTACATAGGGTTAGGGTTAGGGTTAGGATCCCTAGGGTTAGGGTTAGGGGTAGCTTTTTATTAGAAGAATGTCCTGGTCACCAGGTCACTGATAAGCCACCCCCCACCATCAAGGTGATAAAGGGATCCAAACCCTAACCCTAACCCTACCCCTAACCCTAACCCTACCCCTACTCCTAACCCTACCCCTAACCCTACCCCTAACACTAACCCTAACCATAACCCTAGGGATCCTAACCCTAACCCTAAGGGTTAGGATCCAAACCCTAAGGGTTAGGGTTAGGATCCCAAGGGTTAGGGGTAGGGTTAGGATCCCTAGGGTTACTAGGGATCCTAACCTTAGGGTTAGGGTTAGGGTTAGGATCCCTAGTAACCCAAGGGTTAGGGTTAGGGTTAGGGTTAGGATCCCTAGTAACCCAAGGGTTAGGGTTAGGGTTAGGGTTTTCTTGGTTTTTTGTGTGTTTTCTTGTGTTTTTCTATAGAAACGCATGCGTTTAAAAATGCATGCAAATTCATGTGCTTAAAAACGCATGCGTTTACATAGACAGCAATACATTTTTTTGCCGCGAATAAACGCATGCGTTTTTTGCGGCAAAAAAACGCCGCTAGAAATTACTACAGGTTGCATTTCTGCAACTAAACGCACGCGTCAAAAAACGCATGCGTTGCTGAAAACGCGTCAAAACGCATGCTAAAAAGCGCATGCGTTTTTAATGTTAAGTATAGAAAAAAAACGCATGCGTTTTTTAGCGCTAAAACGCTGCAGATCAAAACGCAAGTGTGAAACCAGCCTTACATGCAGGAATTGCAGAGTTGTAAGTGTACAAAAGCAGCAGCATAGCAGAAACACATTAATTAACAAGTACTTTGATAGCTGAGATACGTTTTATAACCCCTTAACGACCAGAAGTATTTTTGGGTTTGCATTTTCATTTTTGCTTCCCTTCTTCCCAGAGCAATAACTTTTTTTTTGGTCAAAATGGCCATGTGAGGGCTTATTTTTTGCAGGACAACTTGTACTTTTGAACGACACCATTGGTTTTAACATATCGTGTACTGGAAAACGGGAAAAAAATTCCAAGTGTGGTGAAATTGCAAAAAAGTGCAATCCCACCATTGTTTTTTTTTTTACCATGTTCATTAAATGCTAAAACTGACCTGCCATTATGATTCTACAGGTCATTACAAGTTCATAGACATTTTGGTGCAGATACGATCTTTTGATCATACATTATTGCATTTTAATGCAATGTTGTGGCGAACAAAAAAAACGTAATTCTGGCGTTTTGACTTTTTTTGTTACGCCGTTTAGCAAACAGGTAATTTTTTTTTATATTGATAGATCGGGTGATTCTGAATGCAGCGATACCAAATATGTGTATGATTGATTTTTTTTATTGTTTTATTTTGAATAGTGCAAAAGGGGGGTGATTTGAACTTTTATATTTTTTTTAAATATTTTTACAAATATTTTTTTTTACTTTTGGCATGCTTCAATAGTCTCCATGGGAGACTAGAAGCTGCCATAATCCGAGCGGCTCTGCTACATACAGGTGATGATAACAGCCGCAGGTGGATCGCGATTGCACCCGCGGCTGTTAGATGCACATGTCAGCTGGTCAAAACAGCTGACATGTGCCGGAAAAGATGTGGGCTCAGCACCGGAGCCCACATCACAGGGAGGGAGTCTGACATTGGCGTACTATTACGCCCATTGTCGGAAAAGCGTTAATATGCATATCTGAGGATGCAATAGCACTAAAAGTAGCTGAACTAAGGTTGATAGTACTAGCTAGTTGCAGGGTTGGAAGTCAGGAGTCTTTGAGTTTTGATAATAACTTGGTACCTTGATAGCTGAGGTGAGTTTGTTAACAACTTGACATAGCAGGACTTAGAATATAGTAGCACCAGGGTTACCTGAACTGAGCTTGAAAATAGACGATTAGACAAATAGCTGGAACAGATGGAATGGAATATAAGGCTAACTCCTAGAATAATATGTGGTAGCAGGGGGCTTTACTAATGTAATGTAACACTCAGGCCACACAATGCTGACTGAGCCTACCTTAAGAACCTTGGATGCTAACATCAGAGGTGCTTGCCGGACTACTCTAGTAACTCGGTATGGACTAGTACACACATAGCTGGCCATAGAAGATGGAAGAATAACCCAGTGATTGAAGTCGAGACAGGTGAGTAACATTTAATAAATAACCACATTGGCACCCTAGACCAGGGGCGAACAATCCTTTATCCAGGGGTTCCAAGTGGCCCATAACTTTTTGGTTACAGACATGTTTTTCTATGTCTGGTGGTGGCTTCGGTTCTATGTAAAAAAGGGATCCAAGCGGTAACGTTTCTTATTGTGGAGAGTGACATGCCAAGCATGGAATGTCAATGTATGGAGACTTTTAAGCCTTGCAGTTTTCATCTGGGAAATGAAATATGCTAATTGCTTCATCAGAGAGGAAAAGGGCTAGTACTCTAGTACCACCCATTGGAAGTAGCATTTCTAAAAGTCAATATCAACCCTTTAACAAACATTGCCACATTACTTAAGATAAAAGCCAAACCAGAATCTGAATTTGCAGACATGGTGTTTCAGGATGCTGTCCCTCATCAGTGCAAAGTTTGAGATCTGATTTGGCTAGCTGAGAGGCTTCTAAATGGGATCAAGGGGTAACGTTCCTCCTTGTGTAGAGTGACATACAAAGCCTGGCATGTCAAGGTGAGGAGACTTGTAAGCCTTGCAATGCTCCTCTGGGAAATTAAATTTACAAATTACCTCTTCAGAGAAAAAGAGGACTAGAACCTTGTCAAAAAGAAAAGAAGTGACTTATATTGCAGAAGCATGGAGAAATAAGTGCTAATGATAAGAGATGTGTTGTGCACTACTTCTATTGTGCTCCATGCACGAGTATAACATTCTAAATAATATTTTTTCTCTAGCTAAATGTGAAACAGCCTGCTGTATCCCACCTTATCATTTAGTGCTGTAGTGATATGAAACTGTCTGCAGACCTAAGGCACATAAAAAAATATATAATTTTTCGTTGCAAAAAGTTAGACAACCCGCCATATTACACATTGTCATATTGTTGGGTTGAAATTAAGCTGTCTGCAGATCTCAAGCACATAACCAAGATGTTTTTTCTGTTGCTAAACGTCATACAGTAGGGGACCTGACTTTAAAATAGTTTGTAGCATCTATTGTTTTATAGAGGCCTAATCAAGAGGCCACCAAAAAATTCTTCTGCTCCCAGTGTCTTACAGTATGGGACATCTCACATTCAAATCGTTTGTAGCATCTAGTGTGTTATAGAGGCCTGATACAGAGGCTGCCAAAAAATTCTTCTGTTCCTAGTGTCATACAGTAGGGGACCAGAGTTTAAAATAGTTTATAAACAAAAACCCAGACTCATGTTGATTTGTTAGCCAAGTGCACGTCACTTAGCCACTACTGGACCACTCCAAAATTGACATATTTGAAAAAAGGAGAACCATAGGAGTGTTTAAAATCTGTACACAAAATGTTTATTAGACTCTTAAGACAATAAAAAAGACATACAGTACAGACCAAAAGTTTGGACACACCTTCTCATTTAAAGATTTTTCTGTATTTTCATGACTATGAAAATTGTAAATTCATACTGAAGGCATCAAAACTATGAATTAACACATGTGGAATTATATACTTAACAAAAAAGTGTGAAACAACTGAAAATATGTCTTATATTCTAGGTTCTTCAAAGTAGCCACCTTATGCTTTGATGACTGCTTTGCACACTCTTGGCATTCTCTTGATGAGCTTCAAGAGGTAGTCACCAGAAATGGTCTTCCAACAATCTTGAAGGAGTTCCCAGAGATGCTTAGCACTTGTTGGCGCTTTTGCTTTCACTCTGTGGTCTAACTAACCCCAAACCATCTCGATTGGGTCAGTTCTGGTGACTGTGGAGGCCAGGTCATCTGGCGTAGCACCCCATCACTCTGCTTCTTGGTCAAATAGCCCTTACACAGCCTGGAGGTGTGTTTGGGGTCATTGTCCTGTTGAAAAATAAATGATGGTCCAACTGAGCGCAAACCGGATGGAATAGCATGCCACTGCAAGATGCTGTGGTAGCCATGCTGGTTCAGTATGCCTTCAGTTTTGAATAAATCCCCAACAGTGTCACCAGCAAAGCACCCCTCCTCCTCCATGCTTCACGGTGGGAACCAGGCATGTAGAGTCCATCCGTTCACCTTTTCTGCGTCGTACAAAGACATGGTGGTTGGAATCAAAGATCTCAAATTTGGACTCATCAGACCAAAGCACAGATTTCAACTGGTCTAATGTCCATTCCTTGTGTTCTTTAGCCCAAACAAGTCTCTTATGCTTGTTGCCTGTCCTTAGCAGTGGTTTTCTAGCAGCTATTTTACCATGAACGCCTGCTGTACCAAGTCTCCTCTTAACAGTTGTTGTAGAGATGTGTCTGCTGCTAGAACTCTGTGTGGCATTGACTTGGTGTCTAATCTGAGCTGCTGTTAACCTGCGATTTCTGAGGCTGGTGACTCAGATAAACTTATGCTCAGAAGCAGAGGTGACTCTTGGTCTTCCTTTCCTGGGGCAGTCCTCATGTGAGCCAGTTTCTTTGTAGCGCTTGATGGTTTTTGCAACTGCACTTGGGGACACTTTCAAAGGTTTCCCAATTTTTCGGACTGACTGACCTTCATTTCTTAAAGTAATGAATAGGCCACTCGCTTTTCTTTACTTAGCTGCTTTTTCTTGCCATAATACAAATTCTAACAGTCTATTCAGTAGGACTATCAGCTGTGTATCCACAGACTTCTGCTCAACACAACTGATGGTCCCAAGCCCATTTATAAGGCAAGAAATCTCACTTATTAAACCTGACAGGGCACACCTGTGAAGTGAAAACCATTTCCGGTGACTACCTCTTGAAGCTCATCAAGAGAATGCCAAGAGTGTGCAAAGCAGTAATCAAAGCAAAAGGTGGCTACTTTGAGGAACCTAGAATATAAGACATATTTTCAGTTGTTTCACACTTTTTTGTTAAGTATATACCGTAATTCCACATGTGTTAATTCATAGTTTTGATGCCTTCAGTGTGAATTTACAATTTTCATAGTCATGAAAATACAGAAAAGTCTTTAAATGAGAAGCTGTGTCCAAACTTTTGGTCTGTACTGTACATAAAAAGTGCGAATAAGGACACCAATTGGTGGCACTCAGTACTATATCACTCAGAAGTATCACATACCAGTGTATGTTTAAGCTGGTAAGAAATGCCCTATCAATTTAATCGCCCTTCCTATCAAAACCCCATCTCCCATGTAAAAATGGCAACACATTAAATATTGATTATCAATGTTCCTTACAAATATCTTCTTATTAAATTTTGGACTGTTGCCGTGATAGGTTTGCCAGGTCAGGCCAAAAAAGACACACCGCATCAAAATGTGCTGCCATAATAGAAATGCACAGGGAATACATTTCTTGCAGTAGCACGAATGTTATATACTTTGCAACATGCAGTTACCCACTGATTTACGTGGGGCTTACTTCGAGAGAATTAAGAGTGAGGGTGAGGGTGCATGTGCGGGACATTGGTGCAACCAAGACAGTGGCTGATTTATCGGAATTAAAGACTATCCCCAGACATTTTAGATCTGTCCACAATTGATGGGGTTTTGATAGGAAGGGTGATAAATTGATTTATTGTTCCAATAATTGATTTGATCTTAAGTATTTCATGTCAGCAGCGCATAAGTGATACCTCCCGTCAGTTTCAATTATACTATTTCTATTCTTGTGGCATTTATTCCACTTCCGTGGTGTGAGGCCCTCATTTTTTAAAATGTGAACACTCATTGTTGGGAGTCCATCTGCTGGATTGGGTGTAGTAGACCTGTTGGTCCCTATTATACTATTTCTACTCTCATACAATTTCTGCCACTTCTGTCATGTAAGGCACTCATTTGTTTAAACGTGAACACTCCTGGTTGGGTGTCCATCTGCTGGATTGGGCGTGGTGGAAGACCTGTCGGTCCCTATTGTACTATTTCTACTGCAGTGAAATTGATGCACTTTGGTATTGTCTGCCAATAATTTTCAGAAATGTGAACACTTCTCGTTGTGTGTCCATCTTCTGGATTGGGTGTGGTGGAAGACCTGTTGGTTCCTATTATTATTATTATTACTAGATGGTGGCCCGATTGTAACGCATCGGGTATTCTAGAATATTTTGACTGACAGAAAATATTCAGTGAACGTGACTGAACTATGTCGCACTGTGACTGACAGAACATGTTCAGTAAACGTGAGTGAACTACTTCACATTGTGACTGACAGAACTTATTCAGTAAACGTGAGTGAACTACGTCACACTGTGACTGACAGAACTTATTCCGTAAACGTGACTGAACTATGGCCAGACTGCGCCTGTCGCTGATTGGTTGCGGGCGGCTGGCGCGACCAATCAGCGACGCAGGATTTCCGTTACAGACAAACAGACAGAATTAGATGATGATATAGTAGATTACTATTTTTACTCTCGTAACATTTCAGCCACTTGTCGATCCATGTGATATTATTTCTACTGTGGTGAAATTGATGCCACTTTGGTGGTGTCTGCTAATAATTTTTGGAAATGTGAACACTCCTGGTTGGTTCTCCTTCAAGCGTGTTGCCTGTAGCAGTAGTCCTCCAAGACTGTCAGGCCTCCACTTCCATGCACTCAACTATCTATGTTACTATTCTTAAATTTTTCTGACAATGTTAGTCTACAAAACTGTTATTTGAGTGTTGCTCAACATGAAAGCAGGTAGAGGTGTTACATGTGGTATCAGGGCTCCCAGCAAAGGACGGCTACACCGATCCCTCACCCACCTCATCTTAATGTGACATTCAATTGAACGCTGTAAGTGCTGTCCAATGCTACAATTTGTACTGTGGGTGAATTTGATGTGTTTTGGCAGCATTTGTGGCCGTTATAAGGTGTTGTACATGCATATGTTTCTGCCTCTCATTGGCATGAATGGGGTTCGGTTATATTCGGCGAATATTCGACTAATTAATCGTCGAATATTGCAAATTCGGCTATCGTAATCTGAACCGAACTTTGAAATATTCGCTCATCTCTACTAATGATGCACTGTGTGGCCATCTATGGGATTCACATATATCTGCAAAATAAGGGGTTTCTTGACCTCTGTATAGCACTCCAGTAAGTGGAGAGTTGGCTATGTACAGTAGGTATCTGCAGCTGCGCTGCAATACCAGGACTAACCCATGTAAAAGACTGATTGTGTTTCTGGAAAATCTAGAAGCTATTTTCTTATCGTGGACTACCCCTATTAAAGAAGTTTTCCACTTGACATTACTTGTTATGTAAAACTAGATGGAGGCCTGATGCTATCGCATCGGGAGGGCGGTAATGTCATGATGTGGACAATCTCTCCCCCACATATGCTCACCCACCTATCCACTGTCTCTTTCCCCATGTGCTGACTTCTCCCATCTGTGCTCTCTACTTTGACCGGTCTATGCCATGTGCTATCCCCTTTGTCTGCTGTCTCTCTCCTTTCTTCTCCTTCCTGTGCTGTGTTCTTCCCTTATGTGCTGTCTCGTTTGAGCTGTCTCACCCCTGTGCGCTTTGATCACAGAGGATACATTTTTTGAGGTAAAATATTGTTTAAAAACAGTCAGTGAAATATTTCACCTGACAAAAGAAATCCTCTGTGATCCCCTGCTGTAATGTCAGTATTGTCTTTTTCCTCCTCCCCTGCCCAGGAGATGTGGTATGCTCCGTACACGGTCAGACACAGACAATTTTTTAAATGAACTTTCGTTCGTGGGAAAACCCCTTTAATGTGACCGGCTGCCTGTAGACACGTTGCGCATCTGTCGCTGGGATTAGCTGATTCACTGCGCCTGCACGGAATTCGCGCAGGCGCAGTAAATCAGACCACCGCCATCTTTGTGCAGACAGATATCGGCGGTCACATTAAAACTGCACATGCGCTCCTCAGGTAAAAAGATGGCGGCAGTCAGTGAATCATTCGGCTGATCCCAGCGGCAGCGTGATCGCGATGGTGTTCCGCTGGTGGTACCTCGCAAGAGGCTGCGTACGTCGAATACAATGTGTGTGTGTGTGTGTGTGTGGTGCGTACGGCATATACAGGTGTGTGTGTGTATGTTACGATGGTGTTCCGCTGGTGGTGCTGCGCAAGAGGCTGGTACCACCAGCAGTTTCTATATTGAGACACCCATCACTTGGGTGTCCCAATATGGAGGTCAGTGAACTTCCGCCGCTTGGAATTCTGGGATCCGGACACATCTGGACTGAGCAGGATGTGAAGACATTACAAGGTAAGTATATATTTAGATAACAAGATCAGGCAGTATTCACCCTCCTCGAGGTCCGGTGCTGTGTCTAGTTGTTTGAAATAATTAATGACTGAACCAGACTGACAGCTATCTTAAAAGAAATATGTCATCAGCAAATGATCTATTGTTACAATTGTCTTGTGTCAAATGCTTTTTTTTTTAATTTGTCAAAGTCCATTCAAGAGAACACTTGAAAATTATAATTTAATTGATGATTGATGTATATTGTTTTTTTTCGTATCACAATAGGTATTCAAAATTAGAAAACTTGCATTTTTCACACAGGACACTGGGTCTATTTTAGACTTTCATTTCATATAATCCATAGGGTGTTAGCAAGAGATTAAATCAGGCCCTATTTTTTGTGTATTGAAGCATCTATTAAGCATATGCAAAGGTCAATATAAAGGAGGATATCAGGGGGATATGTGACATTACCAAATGAGATTGTTGAATCCTATGTTATCAGTTGTGTATAGATGTGTTTCCTGTTATTACAATCCAGCCTATGATGATAATGAGTCTTCAGAAAACTCTTCTTGAAAGAATAGATGTTATAATTCTAAAATACCCCCCAATGGCCATTGTGAAAGCTGCAAGATAATTATTTTAGTTTTTGTTTTTTTAATACAGATTGTTTTTAGTGCTGAGCATTCCGATACCGCAAATATCGGGTATCGGCCGATATTCGCGGTATCGGAATTCCGATACTGAGTTCCGATACTTTCTCAATATTGGATACCGGAATCGGAAGTTCCCATAATGCAAATAGCCAGTTTCATTTAATTCAGCCAATGAGGAATCATTAGAAGTGTGGGCACATCCTGTTCTGCATGTTAGGCATGTAACTACTGGCATGGCTGTGATTGGCTGCTGAAATGATGTCATGATGTACTATAAAAGTCACCATCGCCATTTTGGGTTCACTCTGCTGTGAATTCAGTTAAGGACAGGACGCTTTTTTCTGACTGAGTGGGCCAGTTTGAGATAGCTATTTGCTTCATTGTGCTTTACCCAGGCTAATTTAGCAACCGTTGTGTGAGAACCTTGTTTTTGCCTTGCAGCGCTGTTCACGGCTATCTGCAACTTCAATGTGTGTGTGAGTGCAGCTCACTCTGTAGTCTGTTCTGCAGCCACAGCCAGTTGTAGACAGCTCAGTGTGCGTCACTGCCTCATACTGTTCCATTGTCCTTTTTTTCAATTAGTGCTGCCTGCTGCACATTTTGTCCAGATTTATCCTATTAGTGGGTTTCCATACGTATCCTGATAGATTGTGGAAAAACACTATATAGGATTACATAGAGGAGCTTTTTTAGGCCTTGCAGCGCCATTCACGGCTGTTTGCAAGGTCTCTGTGTGAGTGCAGCTCACGCTGTAGCCTGTTCTGCCGCCACAGCTGGTTGTAGTCAGCTCAGCGTGCGTCACTGCCTCATACCGTTCCATTGTCCTTTTTTGAATTAGTGCTGCCTGTTGCACATTTTTTCTGATTTATCCTATTAGTGGGTTTCCATCCGTATCCTGCTAGATTGTGGAAAAACACTATATAGGATTACATAGAGGAGCTTTTTTAGGCCTTGCAGCGCCATTCACGGCTGTCTGCAAGGTCTCTGTGTGAGTGCAGCTCACGCTGTAGCCTGTTCTGCCGCCACAGCTGGTTGTAGTCAGCTCAGCGTGCGTCACTGCCTCATACCGTTCCATTGTCCATTTTTGAATTAGTGCTGCCTGTTGCACATTTTTTCTGATTTATCCTATTAGTGGGTTTCCATCCGTATCCTGCTAGATTGTGGAAAAACACTATATAGGAGTACATAGAGGAGCTTTTTTAGGCCTTGCAGCGCCGTTCACGGCTGTCTGCAAGGTCTCTGTGTGAGTGCAGCTCACTCTGTAGTCTGTTCTGCGAAAAAAAACTAAAAGTAAATAAAGTTCACCAAACACTCCACTTTACAGTTGTGTAGGCCACATTAGCTCATATTATAGTCTAGTCCACACTTTATAAAATTAGTGTTTCTTATACCTGTTAGCAGCTGTTCAGGAGTAAGCACACTAAGTCCTTAGTCTTTTTCTGCCTATCTTTATCAGTCTACCAAGATGAAGAAGGCAGGGAGTAAGGCACGTGGTCATGGGCGTGGAGGTGGAGCAGGGAGAGGACGTGGGGATTCTATGCCTGCTGCGGGCACCGGTGACTCATCATCCCCCAGTTTTAGCAGGGAACAGTCCTTCATGTGCAGCTTTGTAGGAGCTCGCCGTACCCCGCTGCTGCAGGATGAACAAATTGAAGCTGTTGTCTGATGGATGGCAGCTAACGCATCGACTTCGAATAGTGCCACATCCTCTCAGGCACAGAGCACTGAAGAGCACCCATCTGTCTCTTCACCACCTGCCAAATTGCCCAGGCAGTCAGAGAGCCCAGGACAGGAGCCATCTCTACTTCTGTTCTCTGAATCTCTTGTCTTGGAAAGAGGGGGCTAGCCAAGAGGCATTCGAGAAATGGAAGAAGAGGCAATATGCAGTGATGCCCAACAGCTTTATCTCTCTGAATCTGAAGAGGCGGGTGGGCCAGTGCCTCCGGTCAGCACACCTCAGTACGCATCTGATGATGAGACGTAGGTGCCACTTTCTGGTGCGTACTGTGCTGCCGAGACTACCCAGGAGAAGCAGTTGTTGGAAGAGGGTAGTGTAGATGATGAGGTCCTTGACCCATCATGGCATGAGGTACAGGAAGGTAGTGGGAGTAGCTCTGAGGAAGACATTCCCCGAATGGCCCAAAGAGGGATAGGGAGGGGGAAGACTGCATTGCCTGTGGCCTCCACTTCGGCACCCATTAGGAGCATGCCTCTTCCAAAAGCCAAAACGGGCGCTCCCAAGACTTGCATTGCCTGGTCCTTTTTTGACACAGTTGCAGATGACATTTGCTTTGTCAAATGCAAGCTGTGTCATCAGAAAGTCAAAAGAGGGAAGTCTCAGCAACCTCAATACCACAAATATGTGGAAACATGTGCGGACCAAGCACGCGGTGGAGTTACAAAAACACACTGAAGACCTAGGCCAACCTACAACGGCAGCTACCACCTCTTCAGCTCGTGTTGTAGCCTCTTCCTCCAGCTCACACACAGCTGGTTCGGCTTCCTCACAGGATCGCCATGGAAGAACCTCTGGCATAGTTGTCCAGAGACCCAGTGTAATTCCACTGACAGCACCACGTTCCCTGTCATCCTCACACTCCCAGCCCAGTCTACAGCCATCGGTAGCACAGGCATGGGAGAAAAGGCGGCCATTCTCGGCAAACCACCCCCAAGCACAGGCTCTGAATGCTGTCATTGCAAAAATACTGTCCCTTGAAATGCTGTCATTCAGGCTGGTGGAGACTGACACCTTTCATAACTTGACGGCATTGGCAGTCCCACAATACAACGTGCCCAGCCACTTTTATTTCAGCAGGCAAGCTGTCCCTGCCCTGCAAAAGCATGTGGAGGGAAACATTAAACATGCGCTACTAAACGCCATCAGTAGCAAGGTCCACCTCACCACCGATGCGTGTACCAGTCACCATGGACAGGGACGATACCTTTCCCTCACTGCCCATTGGGTAAATGTTGTGGAGCCGGGTACAGATCTTGAGAGTGGCGCTGTACGTGTTCTGCCAACTCCAAGGATTGCAGAAATCCAGTCTGTACACATTGACTCCTCCTTATAATCCAGTTCCTCTGAATCAGCGCTGCAGGAGCCGTCACAGTCCACCTCCACATGGACCCATGAACGCTTACCTGTTACAACCGATATGAGCACAGCCGTGGCCAAACGTGGGACATCTGCCGGGTTTTGCGTGCCTTCAATGATTCCACGTGGATGGCGAGTGCAGATGATGCACTAGTCAACATGACTGTCCCCCTTATCTGCCTGCTTCAACAAACACTGCAAGCGCTAAGGGATGAGGTTGTGGAAGAGGTGGAGGATGAGGAGTCACAAACGCCATCTGCTTCTGAACAGTCTGCGCAACGTGGTTCCTCACAAAGGCCTAGGCAGGGGACACTTTGTGAGGAGGATGAGGAGAAGTCAATGGAGGAGGAAGACATCTGTCCAGAGGAGGGAGTTACACAATTCTCCAGTAGTCAGTATGTAGAGTGAGGGTGGGGTGATGCAGAGCAGGCAGAGATCACGCCTCAAGCAGGGGACAGCGTTTCTTGGCCAGTTGGCAGTCTGCAGCACATGGTTGATTTCATGCTGCAGTGCCTGAGAAAGGACCGCCGCATCGCCCACATTCTCAGCACGGCTGATTATTGGGTGTAAACCCTCCTAGATCCTCGCTACCGGAACAACTTACAAAGCCTCATAACACCGTTGAACCGGGAGCGTAAAATGCGGGAGTACCAAGACACACTGGTGCAGTCCATCATCTTCTCCAGTCCAATCGAGAGCAGTGCTGCTAGTGCTTTACAAAGCAGCTCAGTGTGTCGAGGCAGTGGAGGAAGCTCTGCACAAAGAGGGAGCAGAAGCAGTGCCTCAGCACAAGGCAAGACCAGTATGGCCCAACTGTGGCAAAGTTTTGTGTGCCCGCCACAAATGTCTACACCATCACAGACGGCTCCAGTCAGCAGAAGGCAACATTTCCGTCAGATGGTGACCAACTACATGTCTTGCCCTCTCAGTGTACTCCCACACGGCTCTTCCCCCTTCAAATTTTGGGTCTCTAAGCTGGATACATGGCCAGAGCTTAGCCAGTATGCATTGGAGGTGCTGGCTTGCCCTGCGGCTAGTGTATTATCGGAACGCGTCTTTAGTGCTGCAGGTGGTGTACTAACAGACCGCCGCATGTGACTATCCTCCAATAACGTTGACCGGCTTACTTTTCTGAAAATGAACAAGGCCTGAATCTCGCAGGAATTTTCCACTCCTCTTCCAGATTAACTAATTGGTTGGCAACAGTATCCTGGTCGGTCTCCTGTTGTGTTCATGTTTCTACAACCTGAACTGTAATCCCTGGGCTCCAACACCGCCAGTTGCTGCTCAGAAGTGCCGTCTGCACAGTCAACACATGACCCAGTGTTATTGGGTTTCACTAACGTCAGCTGATCCCCTGCTGTGTATCCGGCAATTTCTCCTGCTCCGTCCACACTCACACTACAACAGATATTAAACTTGCTCCAATTAGGCCTCGGCCTAAACCCTGATTGACCCCGGGCTCCAACACTGCCAGTTGCTGCTCAGAAGTGCCATCTGCACAGAGAAAAACACTAGCTCCTGTGTTAGTGGGGTTCAGTAACGTCAGCTGCTCCCCTGCTGTGTATCCGGCAATTGCTCCTGCTACCTCCACACTCACACTACTTCAGATATTAAACTTGCTCCAATTAGGCTTCGGCCTACACCCTGATTGACCCTGGGCTCCAACACCGCCAGTTGCTGCTCAGAAGTGCCGTCTGCACAGAGAAAAACACTAGCTACTGTGTTAGTGGGGTTCAGTAACGTCAGCTGCTCCCCTGCTGTGTATCCGGCAATACCTCCACTCTGCTCCTCCTGCATTCCCTGGGCTCCAACACCACCAGTTGCTGCCCAGAAGTGCTATCTGCACAGTCAACAGTTGCTCCTCTGTTACTGGGGTTCAGTAACATCAGCTGCTCCCCTGCTGTGTATCCGGCAATACCTCCACTCTGCTCCTCCTGCATTCCCTGGGCTCCAACACTGCCAGTTGCTGCTCAGAAGTGCCATCTGCACAGAGAAAAACACTAGCTCCTGTGTTAGTGGGGTTCAGTAACGTCAGCTGCTCCCCTGCTGTGTATCCGGCAATTGCTCCTGCTACCTCCACACTCACACTACTTCAGATATTAAACTTGCTCCAATTAGGCTTCGGCCTACACCCTGATTGACCCTGGGCTCCAACACCGCCAGTTGCTGCTCAGAAGTGCCGTCTGCACAGAGAAAAACACTAGCTCCTGTGTTAGTGGGGTTCAGTAACGTCAGCTGCTCCCCTGCTGTGTATCCGGCAATACCTCCACTCTGCTCCTCCTGCATTCCCTGGGCTCCAACACCACCAGTTGCTGCCCAGAAGTGCTATCTGCACAGTCAACAGTTGCTCCTCTGTTACTGGGGTTCAGTAACATCAGCTGCTCCCCTGCTGTGTATCCGGCAATACCTCCACTCTGCTCCTCCTGCATTCCCTGGGCTCCAACACCGCCAGTTGCTGCCCGGAAGTGCTGTCTGCACAGTCAACAGTTGCTCCTCTGTTATTGGGGTTCAGTAACGCCAGCTGCTCCCCTGCTGTGTGTGCGGCAATTTCTCCTGCTCCCTCCACACTAAGACTACAACTGATATTAAACTAGCTCCAATTAGGCCTCGGCCTACACTCTGCTTCTAGCATTGACCCTGGGCTCCAACACCGCCAGTTGCTGCTTGGAAGTGCCGTCTGCACAGTCAACAATTGCTGCCGTGTTATTGTTGTTCAGTAACGTCAGCTGATCCCCAGCTGTGCATCCGCCAATTTCTCCTGCTCCCTCCACACTCACACTACTATAGAAATTAAAGGGAACTTGTCCCCCCCCAGGTGTTTGTAACTGAAAGAGCCACCTTGTGCAGCACTAATGCTGCATTTGGACAAGGTGGCTCTTTTAGTTATACTCCTTGCTCACGCTGAACTAAACACTTATAAAATGTGCCCCCTCATACCGTGAAAGTCCCGGAGACGGGACTTTCCTTCCTAATCAGACGCGGCACAGCCGTCATTCATACCCCCTTGTTGCCGTGCATCGCCTCCTGAGCGTTGTTTGAATCTGTCCCAGAGCCTGCGCTGTTATGTTATCCCTTGGCCATGTGCAGTTAGCGCTGCCCGGCTTCTGACATCATTTGATGTCAGGCTGACTGCGCCTGTGCGGTCACGGTGCCCGAGATCCCGCCCCTCATGGGCATGCGCAGTGCATATCTTCACCTCTCACTCATCTCCCTCCGCCTTCTTCAGACTGTGCGCCGTCGCATGCGCTTAGGGATCAGCTGATGCTGACATTGTCCTGTCGGGTTGCGATCGGGTTAGCCAACTCTATGGTGCCTGCAGTTTAGGTGCTTCCTATGTGGGCTGCGGGAACTGGCAATCAAGGCTGGTTCCGTAGTGCCAATAGGACAAGCTCCCCCTGTAGGACTGTGGGTTTTCGGTAACTACGGCTGGCTCGCGGCCTAGCAATTTTTTTTTCCTGTGGACCTTCTGCTGCCTATCTGAGTTTCAGCACCATTAGCTGGTTCTTAGGAAGACAATCTTGAATAGGTCCCCCTGGTTCCAGTACGTCAGCTGTTTCCAGGCAGAGCCTTTGGCTTAGGTGCCTCCTGGGTATCCGAGTTCCACCAACGTCTGGTGGTCCTTGGTAGTGCTTTCTGGCACGGGTACCTCCTGCTTAGTAACCGGGTTCCAGTACCGTCAGCTGGTCCTCGGTAGCTCCATTGGCTCTTGTACCTTCAGCTATCCATCCGGGTTCCAGTACCGTCAGCTGGTTCTCGGCAGTGTCTTTGGCTCTTGTACCTTCTGCTCCCCAAGAAAAACATTAGCAAAATAAAAAAATGCAAAACTTGATTTAAACAATAGGTAATTTTCTAATGACACATTCCCCTTCAGTGAATGATCACACGAAGACAAACTGAAACAAGTAACAATACAAAGTAGTGGATGCATTGATTCACGTCAGGACTAATACTGGGGAATCAATTGTTATCCATATAAGATTTTTAAGGGTGTGTTCACCCGGTCAGTAAATGCTATGGGTTGGGCGCTGTGTACATCCGCAGCGTCCAACCTGCAGTGGCCAGATGTTACAGCATAGTGGATGGGATTTCTAGAAATCCCATGCCCACTATGTGTGCACGGACGTCTCCGGCTTCCTTGCGGAGACGGACATGCGGTGCGTCTTTCCAGACCGCTGCATGTCAATTTATGTAGCGGAGACACTCCATCTCCACTGTGTAAATTACCCATTCACTATCATTAAATGTGGTAAAACCGCATTATTTTTCTAGTCACATGCGTATTAAGTGCGAGAACGCAGCTTACTATGCATGTGTACTAATTTAAATAAAGGTGTACCTTGTTTCAGCTGGAAGTACACCTACTTTGCAGTTTTCGCGATGAGCTGATCTGATCGCGAGAACTGCCATGCACGTGACTACTGGGGATGGGGTTATTTCCAGTCACTAGCCAAGTTCTCACGATCAGCTGATCACGAGAACTGCAGTGCACATGACTGTCGGGGACATCTCCTGTGTTCATCTTCAAGCTCCGCTGTATCTGGATGTCAGGCTGAATGGTGGCATAATGCCATTGTTCAGCCAAAGGCATCCAGATGTAGCAGAGCTGGACTCGTCGTGGGACAGTATGTATATCTTCTCAGCAGACAGGTAAGGATATTGTTGCTTTTTTATTTTAATTCTCTTACAGAAGAACGAGGGCGTCAGTGGAATAAGCGATGCAGTAAGTATGGTTTAATTGCGATCTATTAAAGGAGTCTGTGTCATTATTTCAATTAAAAAACTTTATTCTGGCTGTGTCTTTATGTACCATACAACTATAGGATTAGTAATGGATAGGGGTCTTATAGACGCCTCTTCATTACTAAGCCATGGGCTTGATGTCACCTGATAATACAAAGGTGACATCAACCCCACAAATTTGAACCCCACTTGCCATGGCTACAGCCGGGGAAGTGCCACAATTGTTCTCCGTATGGTCATCTGTGTGTAATGCGTTTCTAATGCGATGATGCGATTTTCTCCCACCTATGCATTCGTATGACATCCGTATGACATGCGTATGGCTTTACATTTCTCACTGCTTTTCCCCATTGAATTTAATGGCTCAATGGACTGAAATGAGGAAAATGTGTGCGTATTTGTCGCAAGCTAGACGGATGGTCCGTGTGGTGTCCGACTTTTTCTCGCACCCACAGACTTGCATTGGGAAGTCTTGGACGATATGCGCGTACAATCCAAGCATGCTGCAATTTTACATGCATGTCGAATACGCCTGAGAAAAAATACGGTGGTCTGAGTTGCCCCATAGATTAACACTGGTATTCTACGGTAGTGTGACCCCAGCCTAACCATGAGATCAGGATAAATAAATGACTATTGTTACATCCGTGTCTCAATACGCTTCTACTGCCTCTGCCTCTATTGACAGGCAGGGATGCATTTTTATTACAGATGCTGCTGGGAAGTTCAAGTCAGTTTTAGATTTAACTTTAGTATGGCTGGATATTGGTGACCCACTTGTCAGTCAAACTGTAATTATCTGTTTTAATTACCTTGCTGCTGGGAGCCGTGTGTGGTGCTCTTTCTTATATAAACCTCTGATTTATTGACCTTTGCTGTTCCTGAGGATTCTAAGGTCTGGATTCACTAAAGCTTTTGTGTCAGAAAAGTGGAATAAAAAGCATTGAAAAGCAAGATTTGTCACTTGGTCCTCTTATTACATCAGGTGCATTGCACTCCACTCCGCCACCTTATCCACCTCAGTGTGAAAACATCAGTCTTGATGATTCAGGGCTATGATTTTTGTCTTCTTTGATTTTAACATGCTTATAAAACAACGCTGCCAGTTCACTCCACCAGCCAGCAGCCACAACCCACAGAACAATGTGTAAGCCAAAATCCCTGTATAGGCGTTAAAGGGTAAAAGCCAGTGTTGATCTGTGACTTGCTAAGTGTAGTAGCTAGTGCAAAGTCTATCCATCAAAGCCCTTTTAAGAGCTGCCAGCAGGGGCGGATTAAAATTAGGTAAATCTGGGCGGTAGCCCAAGGCCCAGTGGTGTGGGGGGGCCCTGGGCTACCGCTCAGATTGACAGCCGCCATCAAGGCATTACTGCCCTGAGTGGTGTATTGGCCCGGTGGGCAGAGGGGGCCCGCATCGGGCCCCGTCTCATCTGCTCACCGGGCCCCTACTGGCGCTGCGGCAGTTTAACGCTATTGACGTGCGGGCTCGCGCCCGCACATCAGTAGTTAACAGCCTCCAGCCAATCGGAGGCTGGCAGCTGACGTCAGCCGCAGCACGCACATCTCTGGCATCTGATGTCACTGTCAGTCGGACCCGGGCCAGAATGCTGGAAACTGGGGGCAGAGATGCTGGACCCTGGGGGGAGAGATGCTGGATATTCGGGGCAGAGATGCTGGACACATTGGGGGCAGAGATGCTGGACATTGGGGACAGAGATGCTTGACACATTGGAGGCAGAGATGCTGGACACATTGGGGGCAGAGATGCTGAACACATTGGGGGCAGAGATGCTGGACACATTGGGGGCAGAGATGCTGGACACATTGGGGGCAGAGATGCTGGACACATTGGGGGCAGAGATGCTGGATATTGGGGGCAGAGATGCTGGACACATTGGGGGCAGAGATGCTGGACGTTGGGGGCAGAGATGCTGGATACATTGGGGGCAGAGATGCTGGACACATTGGGGGCAGAGATGCTGGACACATTGGGGGCAGAGATGCTGGACACATTGGGGGCAGAGATGCTGGACACATTAGGGCAGAGATGCTGGACACTGAGGGCAGAGATGCTGGACACATTGGGGCGGAGATGCTGGACACATTGGGGGCAGAGATGCTGGACACATTGGGGCAGAGATGCTGGACACTGGGGGCAGAGATGCTGGACACTGGGGGCAGAGATGCTGGACACATTGGGGCACAGATGCTGGACACATTGGGGGCAGAGATGCTGGACACATTGGGGCAGAGATGCTGGACACTGGGGGCAGAGATGCTGGACACATTGGGGCAGAGATGCTGGACAGTGGGGGCAGAGATGCTGGACACACTGGGGTCAGGACTGGAGACAGATGAGGCAGGATTGGAGACATGGGCAGAATGTAGATACGAGGCATGATTGGAGACACGGGGCAGAATGAAAGACATGGGGCAGGATTGGAGACAGATCGTGCAGGATCATGGGGCAGGATGGATACAATGGAGACAGATGGGGCAGGATGGGGAGATCATATGGGGCAGGATGGATACTCATGAGGGCAGGATGCGAGAACATATGGCTGGAGCCAGGAATGAGATACACGGGGCCAGGATGGGGGATATTATTATTACCATAGGGGCTAATTAAGGGATATTATTACTGCAGTGAAGTATTTATTTTATTTTTTGAGTATACTGTTTTAAATGGGGGGGCGGTCTTGTTACTGTGCAGAGTGACACTATGTCGCCTCTTTTTCTTCATGTTGTGTAATGTAGAAGTTGGGAAATATTAAGTAATGTGTTCTGCAAGTGGAGCTCGAGATAACTGTGTTATTTCCTGCAGAGACGAGCCCTGGCTGGAAGAAGTTATGGCGGTCTGTGCTGGATGAAAGATGAAGGACTTCACCTAGAGACGTCACTGGTGAGTCAGTGTGTTACCTATACACTGACACACTGACACTATACACTATATACTATATACAGAGGTCCTGTGTATAATGTCACCGGTGATCACTGTATTACCTCTACACAGACACTGCATACTAAGTACAGATCTCCTGTGAATACTGGCACTTATGGTGATAGTATTGTGTTTTTTTATTACTGATCAGTATTGCAGTATTAGTTCACTATGTGGTGGTAATATGTGGTCTGGTCATGGTGTTGCGGTATTTGTCCCTTGTACGTGCTATTTGGTCACTTTGTGGTGGTAATTGTTGTGTATCCGCTTTTTGGGCTCCCCTGGTGGTTGCTGGTGGTACTGGTGACTTGTTTGCACTTTGCTTCTTCTGTTCACCTGCTTCCATCAGTGTTTGGGAGTTTCCTATTTAGCCTTGCTCTCCAGTCATTTCTTTGCTGGTCATCATTGTAACCAGAGCCTTCGGTTGCATGTTCCTGCTACTAGCCTGCTGATCAGCTAAGTGGACTTTGTCCTTTTGTTTTGTACCTTTTGTCCAGTTTGCAGTTTTTGTAATTCTCTGTAGCTGGAAGCTCTTGCGGGCTGAAATTGCCACTCCTGTGTCATGAGTTGACACAGGAGTCTTAAAGCAATTTCAGGATGGTTTTTGAAAGGGTTTTCAGTTGACCGTGAAGTCCTCTTTTGTATCCTTCTGCTATCTAGTAAGTGGACCTCTCTTTGCTAAATCTACTTTCATACTGTGTATGTCTTTTCCTCTTAATTCACCGTTATTACATGTGGGGGGCTGCTATCATCTTTTGGGGTATTTCCCTAGAGGTAAGCCAGGTCTGTTTCTTCCTCTACCAGGCGTAGTTAGTCCTCCGGCTGGTGCGTGGCATATAGGAAGCCGTAGGTATGCTCCCTGGCTACTGTTAGTTGTGTGGTAGATTTAGCTCACGGTCAACTCGAGTTTCCATCACCCGAGAACTCGTTCGTTACTTATGTGTTTTTTACGTTCCCTTGCCATTGGGAACCATGACAGTATGACCGGCCTACAAAGTGTTAATTGTTTGGGCTGAAGCAGGAGAAAAAGAAGTGTAAGGGAAATTTTTTTTTTTCTTTCCCTCAGAGTTTTGCTGCCTAGCCCTTAATTGCTGTCTAGCTGCTTCTTACCTCCTCTTAACCCTTGAATGGCTCTGACCTTAGCTGTTTAACATGGATGTCCAGAGTTTGGCTGCAGGTTTAAATAATCTTGCTACGAAGGTTCAAAATTTACAAGATTTTGTTATACATGCTCCTATTTCTGAACCTAAAATCCCTACACCAGAGGTGTTTTCCGGAGATAGATCTTGGTTTTTGAATTTCAAATATAATTGTAAATTATTCCTTTCTCTCAGACCTCACTCCTCAGGAGATCCTGTCCAGCAGGTTAAGATTGTAATCTCTTTGCTGCGAGGTGACCCTCAAAATTGGGCATTTTCATTGGCACCCGGGGATCCTGCGTTGCTCAATGTGGATGCGTTTTTCCTGGCTTTAGGGTTGCTTTATGAGGAACCTAATTTGGAGATTCAAGCTGAAAAAGCTTTGATAGCCCTATCTCAAGGGCAAGATGAAGCGGAGATATACTGCCAAAAATTTCGTAGGTGGTCTGTGCTTACTCAGTGGAATGAGTGCGCCTTAGCGGCAAATTTCAGAGAGGGCCTTTCTGATGCCGTTAAAGATGTTATGGTCGGGTTCCCTGCGCCTACAGGTCTGAATGAGTCCATGACAATGGCAATTCAGATTGATCGGCGTTTGCGGGAGCGCAAACCCGTGCACCATTTGGCGGTATCTTCTGAAGAGACGCCAGAGAAAATGCAATGTGACAGAGTTATGTCCAGAAGCGAGCGGCAGAATTATAGGCGTAAAAATGGGTTATGCTTCTATTGTGGTGATTCTGCTCATGTTATATCGGCATGCTCTAAGCGTACTAGGAAGGTTGACAAGTCCATTTCAATTGGCACTTTACAGTCCAAATTTATTTTGTCTGTAACCTTGATTTGTTCATTATCAGTTATTACCGTGGATGCCTATGTGGACTCGGGCGCCACTCTGAGTCTTATGGACTGGTCCTTTGCCAGGCGCTGTGGGTTTGATTTAGAGCCTCTGGAAGTCCCTATACCTCTGAAAGGTATTGATTCTACACCTTTGGCTTGTAATAAACCACAGTTCTGGACGCAAGTGACTATGCGTATGACTCCAGACCATCAGGAGGTGATTCGCTTCCTTGTGTTGTACAATTTACATGATGTTTTGGTGCTTGGATTACCATGGTTACAGTCTCATAACCCAGTCCTTGACTGGAAGGCTATGTCTGTGTTAAGCTGGGGATGTCGGGGGGCTCATGGGGACACTCCTATGGTGTCCATTTCGTCATCTATTCCATCTGAGATTCCGGCATTTTTGTCTGATTATAGTGATATTTTTGAAGAGCCTAAGATTGGTTCACTCCCTCCTCACAGGGATTGTGATTGTGCCATAGATCTGATTCCTGGCAGTAAATTTCCAAAGGGTCGTTTGTTTAACCTATCTGTACCTGAACATGCTGCTATGCGCGAGTATATTAAGGAGTCCCTGGAAAAGGGACATATTCGTCCTTCTTCATCACCTTTAGGAGCCGGTTTTTTCTTTGTCTCTAAAAAGGATGGCTCTCTGAGGCCTTGTATTGATTATCGTCTCCTGAAGAAAATTACAGTCAAATATCAGTATCCGTTGCCTTTGCTGACTGATTTGTTTGCTCGCATAAGGGGGGCTAAGTGGTTCTCTAAGATTGATCTTCGTGGGGCGTATAATTTGGTGCGAATTAAGCAGGGGGATGAGTGGAAGACCGCATTTAATACGCCTGAGGGCCATTTTGAGTATTTGGTAATGCCTTTCGGCCTTTCTAATGCACCTTCTGTCTTTCAGTCCTTAATGCATGATATTTTCCGGGAATATTTGGATAAATTTATGATTGTGTACTTGGATGATATTTTGATTTTTTCTGATGACTGGGAGTCTCATGTTCAGCAGGTCAGGAGGGTTTTTCAGGTTTTGTGGGAGAATTCTTTGTGTGTAAAGGGTTCAAAGTGTGTTTTTGGGGTTCAAAAAATTTCATTTTTGGGGTATATTTTTTCCCCTTCTTCTATTGAGATGGACCCTGTCAAGGTTCGGGCTATTTACGACTGGACGCAGCCTACTTCTCTGAAGAGTCTCCAGAAATTCTTGGGCTTTGCTAATTTTTATCGTCGATTTATAGCTGGTTTTTCTGGCATTGCTAAACCTCTGACGGATTTGACTAAAAAGGGTGCTGATGTTGCCAATTGGTCCCCTGCTGCCGTGGAGGCCTTTCGGGAGCTTAAGCGCCGCTTTTTGTCTGCCCCTGTGTTGCGCCAGCCTGATGTTTCTCTTCCCTTTCAGGTTGAGGTCGATGCTTCCGAGATCGGAGCGGGGGCGGTTTTGTCGCAGAAAAGTTCCGACTGCTCAGTGATGAGACCTTGTGCGTTCTTTTCGCGAAAATTTTCAGCCGCCGAGCGAAACTATGATGTTGGTAATCGGGAGCTTTTGGCCATGAAGTGGGCATTTGAGGAGTGGCGTCATTGGCTTGAGGGTGCCAGACATCAGGTGGTAGTTTTGACTGATCACAAGAATTTAATTTATTTGGAGTCTGCCAGGCGCCTGAATCCTAGACAGGCACGTTGGTCGTTGTTCTTTTCCCGGTTTAATTTTGTGGTCTCGTACTTACCGGGTTCTAGGAATGTGAAAGCAGATGCTCTTTCTAGGAGTTTTGAGCCTGACTCTCCTGGGAATTCTGAACCTGCTGGTGTCCTTAAAGGGAACCTGTCACCCCGTTTTTTCGGTATGAGATAAAAATACTGTTAAATAGGGCCTGAGCTGTGCATTACAATAGTGTAGTTTGTGGACCCCGATTCCCCACCTATGCTGCCGAAATACGTTACCAAAGTAGTCATTTTCGCCTGTCAATCAGGCTGGTCTGGTCAAAAGGGCGTGTTGTCTTCCCCCAGATTTTGCGTAGTTTTCCGTTGGTGGCGTAGTGGTGTGCGCATGCCCAAGGTCCAGAATCCTCTGCCAGGGGATTTAAAAGAGCGCGCTGTTCGTTATTCATTGGTGATCGGTGGGCGCGGCCATCTTCCTTTGGCCGCGCGTGCGCAGAAGCGGCGCTCTGCTGGCCGCGACGCTCTGCTGGCCGCGGCTTCAGGAAAATGGCCGCGGGATGCCGCGCGTGCGCAGATGGATATCGCGGCGGCCATTTTCCTGAAGCCACGGCCAGCAGAGCGCCGCGGCCAGCAGAGCGCCGCTTCTGCGCACGCGCGGCCAAAGGAAGATGGCCGCGCCCACCGATCACCAATGAATAACGAACAGCGCGCTCTTTTAAATCCCCTGGCAGAGGATTCTGGACCTTGGACATGCGCACACCACTACGCCACCAACGGAAAACTACGCAAAATCTGGGGGAAGACAACACGCCCTTTTGACCAGACCAGCCTGATTGACAGGCGAAAACGACTACTTTGGTAACGTATTTCGGCAGCATAGGTGGGGAATCGGGGTCCACAAACTACACTATTGTAATGCACAGCTCAGGCCCTATTTAACAGTATTTTTATCTCATACCGAAAAAACGGGGTGACAGGTTCCCTTTAAGGATGGAGTGGTTTTGTCTGCTGTCTCTCCAGATTTGCGACGTGCTTTGCAAGAATTTCAGGCGGATAGACCTGATCGTTGTCCGTCTGGTAGACTGTTTGTTCCTGACGAGTGGACCACTAGAGTCATCTTGGAAGTTCATTCTTCTACTCTGGCAGGTCATCCGGGAATTTTTGGCACCAGAGATTTGGTGGCTAGATCCTTCTGGTGGCCTTCCCTGTCTCGAGATGTGCGTGTTTTTGTGCAGTCTTGCGATGTGTGTGCTCGGGCCAAGCTTTGTTGTTCTAGGGCTAGTGGGTTGTTGTTGCCCTTGCCTATTCCGAAGAGGCCTTGGACGCACATCTCTATGGACTTTATCTCGGATCTCCCTGTTTCTCAGAAGATGTCTGTCATCTGGGTGGTGTGTGACCGTTTTTCTAAAATGGTTCATTTGGTGCCATTGTCTAAGTTGCCTTCCTCATCTGAGTTGGTCCCTCTGTTTTTTCAAAATGTGGTTCGCTTGCATGGTATTCCGGAAAACATCGTTTCTGACAGGGGTACCCAGTTCGTGTCTAGATTTTGGCGGGCAGTCTGTGCCAGGTTGGGCATTGATTTGTCCTTTTCGTCTGCATTCCATCCTCAGACCAATGGCCAGACGGAGCGAACTAATCAAACTTTGGAGACTTATTTGAGGTGTTTTGTGTCTGCGGATCAGGATGATTGGGTTGCCTTTCTGCCGTTGGCGGAGTTTGCTCTTAATAATCGGGCTAGTTCTGCCACTTTGGTTTCTCCTTTCTTTTGCAATTCAGGGTTTCATCCGCGTTTTTCATCTGGTCAGGTTGAATCTTCGGATTGTCCTGGAGTGGATGCGGTGGTGGATCGGTTGCATCGGATTTGGGGACAAGTGGTGGATAATTTGGAATTGTCCCAGGAGAGGACTCAGCAGTTTGCTAACCGTCGTCGTCGTGTTGGTCCCCACCTTCGCGTTGGGGACTTGGTGTGGTTGTCTTCCCGTTTTGTCCCTATGAGGGTTTCTTCTCCCAAATTTAAGCCTCGGTTCATCGGTCCTTATAGGATTTTGGAGATTCTTAACCCTGTTTCCTTTCGTTTGGACCTCCCGGCATCTTTCGCTATCCATAATGTGTTCCATCGGTCGTTGTTGCGAAGATATGAGGTACCGGTGGTTCCTTCTACTGAACCTCCTGCTCCTGTGCTGGTGGAGGGTGAATTGGAGTACGTCGTGGAGAAGATCTTGGACTCCCGTATTTCCAGACGGAGACTTCAATATCTGGTTAAATGGAAAGGCTATGGTCAGGAAGATAATTCTTGGGTAACTGCCTCTGATGTTCATGCCTCGGATTTGGTTCGTGCCTTTCATAGGGCTCATCCAGATCGCCCTGGCGGTTCTTGTGAGGGTTCGGTGCCCCCTCCTTAAGGGGAGGGTACTGTTGTGTATCCGCTTTTTGGGCTCCCCTGGTGGTTGCTGGTGGTACTGGTGACTTGTTTGCACTTTGCTTCTTCTGTTCACCTGCTTCCATCAGTGTTTGGGAGTTTCCTATTTAGCCTTGCTCTCCAGTCATTTCCTTGCCGGTCATCATTGTAACCAGAGCCTTCGGTTGCATGTTCCTGCTACTAGCCTGCTGATCAGCTAAGTGGACTTTGTCCTTTTGTTTTGTACCTTTTGTCCAGTTTGCAGTTTTTGTAATTCTCTGTAGCTGGAAGCTCTTGCGGGCTGAAATTGCCACTCCTGTGTCATGAGTTGACACAGGAGTCTTAAAGTAATTTCAGGATGGTTTTTGAAAGGGTTTTCAGTTGACCGTGAAGTCCTCTTTTGTATCCTTCTGCTATCTAGTAAGTGGACCTCTCTTTGCTAAATCTACTTTCATACTGTGTATGTCTTTTCCTCTTAATTCACCGTTATTACATGTGGGGGGCTGCTATCATCTTTTGGGGTATTTCCCTAGAGGTAAGCCAGGTCTGTTTCTTCCTCTACCAGGCGTAGTTAGTCCTCCGGCTGGCGCGTGGCATATAGGAAGCCGTAGGTATGCTCCCTGGATACTGTTAGTTGTGTGGTAGATTTAGCTCACGGTCAACTCGAGTTTCCATCACCCGAGAGCTCGTTCGTTACTTATGTGTTTTTTACGTTCCCTTGCCATTGGGAACCATGACAGGTAATATGTGGTCTGGTCATGGTGCGGTGGTATTTGTTCTTTGTATGTGATATTATTCGGTCACTGGTAATATGTGGTCTGGCCATGGTGTTGTATTTGTTCCTTGTATGTGATATTATTGGTAATTTTAAAAATTGAAAAATAAATAAAAATATACCTAAATTGTATTGCATATTTTAACAAATATTTAATAGGTTACAATAGAGTAGGGCCCGGCCAAAAGTGTCTACCGTGTTATAGTGGCGGCTTGATAAATCTTTTGGCCAAAACAAAAGCTGCCGGTTATATGTGTGATCTGGTAATGGGAACTGTTAATGTGTGATAGGTGAGAAGTGGAGTTTCACTCAGCAACTATTTTTCTGGAATAATCTGGTTCAGGTATATGATGACCCCGTCACATGACCGGGGGGGCCCACAGAGTCTGAACAGCCCGGGGCCCTGGCTACCCTTAATCCACCCCTGGCTGCCAGCATACTATGAACAGATCACATAACATCCATGACCTATTGACCATAGTGGCCTCGTTCTACAGAGATGAAGAATAATTGTTTATTTTCCTTCTGTTTTAGATTACAATGTTCTCTTTAGCAAAATCTGTGCACATGCACATCATATACACAATCAAATTGCTACTTTAACACATAATTTTAGAGTAAGCCTCTTGCATTGATTGTAATGTTGCAGTGTCTTTGTTACACAGAGGGTAATCAGCAAAGCATGCATAGCTGTAATCAGCAGCAGAAAGCTCTGAAATAATGAATGGTAGCTTTATTCTTAACATTATATTCACACACAACAGTGACAGTGGTCAGAGAGGCACAATCTTTGCACCACCAGTAGAAAACTGTTTGCAAGTACATTACTTTTTTTCAATGCTTGCTTAGTGTTTTACATTTTACCACCATTATTTTCCCACACCTGCCTTATGTTGGATAGTCTTTCGCTGTTAGAAACTTAAAGGACAGTCAGCAAACCTACAGCATGTGCGCACATAGTATTGCAAAAACCACTTGTTGCCTAATGTGCACTCCCAGTGTAGCCATTCATTAGGAATGACAGATTGGCATGTCATTCAATAGCTTAGAAGAAGACAAGTTCCAGACTGCTGGACATGAGCAGCCTTTTCAGTTCTGTGGGTTAGTATAAAGTGACCATAGACCGAGGTGCAATCCTGAAAATGTGGCCAGGAAAGGACATATATGGCCACTGCTGAAAGATAAAGGTTGCAATATCTAGAATAAGTTGCTCAGTAAATATCTAGAGTAACCATACCTTTTTTAATAACTTAGTTTTAATTATTTTTTGTTATTTGATCTTGCTGCCAATATCAGTGAAAGATTTGTTGTGCTTTTCTAAATTGCAAATATATCTTATTTTTATTGACACCGGTGTATTCAAATCTGGAGCTTGCATACATTTCCTGGGCCATGCACATATTAGATGTACATGAGGATAGGTTTTCAGCCTTTGAATGTAACCCAGTGTGCAGTACTGACAGCAAGGATCTTAGAGAAGTTGTCCAGGCTTGGCGCACTAGTCTGCAATCACTCTGCCGAATTGTGACGAGTATTCCTGGTGTGAGCAGGTAGTCATGTGATCGCATGTATATGATTGGCATACCTAACCCATTTTGTTTCTCTCAATTTACTTGACAGAAGCTGAATGAGTCTATTTGGCATGTGATCACAAGAATGCAAATGTCATACATGCGATCAAGGGATTACCTACACACATCAGGAATACTCATGACATAATGCGTACCGTTTGTTGTCACTATTCAAAAGACTGCCCCATTTTATAGTGTGACCACAGACTCTTGTTGTACCAAGCATGGACAACCTCTTTAAGGATGGTCAACTGAACTGACATTTATACAGAAAACACTTTAACTATAAAAAGTTACTGACGTTATCCATATGATTTATGTAGTGAAAACCATTCCTCTACGTAATACAACATAAAATGATTTACAGCATGCATCAAAGAACTCTGAAGTAACATACAGCACAAACTCAGAAATGGAAAGATGGCATTTGGTAAGTATGTAGCACAGACTGACTAATGAACAACCCTGAAGAGTCTGATAAAAATAGCCTGCTTACCAGCAGAAAATGAAAAAAACAAATCCATCTCAGAAAAGACACGCGAACATAGATTTGTGTGTGTGGAAAGAAGCATACATACTAAAACTTCTAGCAAATTATAACATTTTATATACATTAAGATCTAGGGTGACATGCGAACACAATTCTTTGAATTTTTTATGTGGCGTTATGAGGGTTTTTTCTGTTGTCTACAGCCTTTACCTGGCTGAATCCAATATCATTCAACCCTTTCAAAAGGAAAACGTTAATTTTTGACAGTGCAAATGTACTTCCTAACATCCTCCAAAGTAAATAGAACTTTTCTGCTCCTGGTCCAATACATTTTGATGCCTTAGCATTGAGCAATGCTATTGTGATGACCTGGGCACATTTCAGCTCTTACAATTGGACAGGTGTATTGTTCTTCATCTTTGTTTCAGTGACAGGCCTGAAACAAACACCTACTGCATGTCCGAGCAAGGTGAGTTTCATCATGATGGGCCTGTGGTCCAATGAACTGGATTATCTGGAAACCTTCACACAGAATAAACAGAATTCTACTTCAAGGAAAGCACACTTATCAAACCCAAGAAACCATTTAACAGTGTCCTGCAAATATTTATGTGTTCAACAGAAAAACAGAAACCTTAAGGCCATGTGCACACGTTCAGGATTTTTCGCATTTTGTTCGCGTTTTTTCGCTATAAAAACATGATAAAAACGCAAAGAAAAAAACGCTTACATATGCCTCCTATTATTTACAGGGTATTCCGCATTTTTTGTGCAAATGTTGCGATTTTTTCCGTGAAAAAATCGCATTGCGGAAAAAAAAGCAACATGTTCATTAAAAATGCGGAATTGCGGGGATTCCGCACACCTAGGAGTGCATTGATCTGCTTACTTCCGCACGGGGCTGTGCCCACCATGCGGGAAGTAAGCAGATTATGTGCGGTTGGTACCCAGGGTGGAGGAGAGGAGACTCTCCTCCACAAACTGGGCACCATATAATTGGTCAAAAAAAAAGAATTAAAATAAAAAATAGTCCTATACTCACCCTTTGATGGACCCCGAAGTGTTCCCGCCTCTCCGGTGCATGCTCTCTCTTCGGTTCCTATAGATGGTGTGGTTCAGGACCTGTGATGACGTCACTGTCTTGTGATTGGTCGCGTGACCGCTCATGTGACTCACACGACCAATCACAAGCCGCGACGTCATCACAGGTCCTGAACCACACCGGCATCTATAGGAACGGACGCCGCTGAGGAGATCGTCTGGGTGAGTATAACCATTTTTTATTTTTTTTATTATTTGTAAACATTCTATCTTTTACTATAGATGCTGCATAAGCAGCATCTATAGTAACAAGTTGGTCACACTTGTCAAACAGTATGTTTGACAAGTGTGACCAACCTGTCAGTCAGTTTTCCAAGCGATGCTACAGATCGCTTGGAAAACTTTAGCATTCTGCAAGCTAATTACGCTTCCAGAATGCTAAAAAACCACGAAAAAAACGGGGAAAAAACGCAAAAAAAAAATGCGGATCAGAAAATTTCCGGTTTTCTTCAGGAAATTTCTGCAAGAAATCCGGACGTGTGCACATACCCTAAATGATGTAAAGTAAGAAGATGAGAGCATTCCTGATAATGATCAAGCACAACACAACAGTTATAAAAAGTCTACTCTACAGCTAGTCCCAAAACTCTAGAAAGAAACATCCTCAATCTTAACCACAGTAAACTACATAAATAGGACATATATCCTCATACACAAAATGATTACAAGATGCATAGAAAAGGTTTTGAAAGTGACTAATTTCCTGAAAATAGTTGGTAGGTGTGCCAGGTGTCAGACCTCTGGTCCAGATGACCTCTCCTAAAGTCATCAATATCTTTGCTCAGCCTAGTTCTACCACCTTTTATTGTTGTCCAGGGAACAATATAATACATAAATTGTAGAGTTGTAGTGAGCAGGAAAACAGAGGGCTACTGTCAGAGGTCCACCCACATGTAGGGGCCCACTATCAACTAGTTAACTGGTAATGCTCTGAGTTTTGATTCTGCATTGGTAAGCAGCACAGGGCATCCTTCGTCCCAACACTCAATACTTCTATATGCTCAGTGTCAACCCTGTTACAATGATACTATACATATGGAGCAACTGAAATAACAACGATCAGTATAAAAACATGTTATTTGCTCTGCTCCTCAGGGGTGGATAGTCAAGCTAATATTTGCAGCAGGCTGGTCAGTGGACCAGTTTTCTCAATATCTCAGGGCATTCTATTATCTGCTAGCTTCTTTGCATAGTGGAACAGTGAAATCTGAAAGTGGGCCCCACCTCTTCAAAGTTACAGCTTGCCTCACTGTTACAGCTTGCTTCTTCTTGCTGCCTCACTCTTTATCAGCAGTTCATGTACTGCAAGTATCACATATCTGCCACCATCAATTGCTTTTTCAATTATCTGTGGAAGGAGCTAGATGAAATGTATGATGCCTTGTTTTTGACAAAAAGTTTAAAAATAATCTTTCTATTTTAATTTAATTTATAAAAATGAGGTCACCAATAGGGGTTTCTCCTGTTCTGGAACTTCAGGGGCTCTGCCAATGTGACATGGCACCCTCAAATGATTCCATCAAAATCTTTTCCCTTGTGAGCTTTGCACTATACCTGAAGAGTAGTTTTCGGCCACATATGGGGTATGAGTGTACTCAGATGAAATTGCACAGCAAATTTTGGGGTCTATTTTCTCTTGCTATCCTTGTAAAAATGGAAACATTTTTGTGGGAAAAAATGTTTTTTATTTTTACAGTTGTACATTTCTGTGAAGCACCTGTGGGATCAAGGTGCTCACCACATGTCTAGATAAATACCTTGAGGGGTTTAGTTTCTAAAATGGGGTCAGCTGTGGGCGGTTTCCACTGTTTAGGCACAGTAGGGGCTCTCCAAATGTGACATAGCATCCACTCTCATTCCAGACATTTTTGCATTTAAAAAGTCAAACGGTGCTCATTCTCTTCCAAGCCCTGCCATGCGCCCAAACAGTAGTTTCTCCCCACATATGGGGTATCCTCATATTCAGGAGGAAATGCACAACAAATTTTGAGGTCCATTTTCTCCTGTTACCCTTATAAAAAAAAATTGGGTTTACAGTAACATGTTTGTGAAAAAAGTAAAATGTAAATTTTTTCCTACCACGTTGTTTTAATTCCTGGTGAAGCATTGAAGTGTTAATAAACTTCTTGAATATGGTTTTGCGGACTTTGAGGGGTGCAGTTTTTAGATTGATGTCATTTTGGGGTATTTTCTGTTACATAGGCTCTTCAAATGTGATGTTGTCCCTAAAAAATGGTTTTGTAAATGTTGTTGGAAAAAGTAGAAATTGCTTCTCAACTTAAATATAACCTTTCAAACTTCACCTCAGCCTTTGTGCAAGGAGGAACAGGAGGAGAACTGACAGAGCCCTGCAAAATGACCTCCAGCAGGCCACAAATGTGCATTTGTCTGCACAAATGGTTAGAAACCGACTCCATGAGATGGTTTGAGTACCTGACGTCCACAGATGGGGGTTGTGTTCACAGCCCAACACTGTGCAGGATGCTTGGCATTTGCCACAGAACACCAGGATTGGCAAATTCACCACTGACGCCCTGTGCTTTTCACCGTTGAAAGCAGGTTCACACTGAGCACATGTGACAGACATGACAGAGTCTCGAGATGCCATGGAGAGCGATCTGCTGCCTGCAACATCCTTCAGCATGATCAGTTTGGCAGTGGGTCAGTAATGGTGAGGGGTGGCATTTCTTTGGAGGGCCGCACAGCCATCCATGTGCTCACCAGAGGTAGCCTGACTGCCATTAGGTACCAAGATGAGATCCTCAGACCCCTTGTGAGACCATTTGCTGGTGTGGTTGGCCCTGGCTTCCTCCTAATGCAGAACAATGCCAGACATCATGTGGCTGGAGTGTGTCAGCAGTTCCTGCAAGATGAAGGCATTGAAACTATGGACTCTCCCGCCCATTCCTCAGACCTGAATCAGATTGAACACATCTGGGACATCATGTCTCGCACCATCCACCAATGTCACGTTGCACCACAGACTGTCCAGGAGTTGGTGGATGCTTTAGTCCAGGTCTGGGAGGAGATCCCTCAGGAGACCATTCACCGCCTCATCAGGAGCATGCACAGGCATTGTAGGGAGGTCATACAGGCACGTGGAGGCCACACACACTACTGAGCATCATTGCTATGATCCCAGTGGTAGAGGATCTCTGATATTCCGGCAAGATAGCAAAAACATAAATACTGCTCTAGGGAGGTGGAAACTGGGCTAACCGCATACGTGATCCTAACACAAACAACTAGAAGCAGCCGGTGAACGTGCCTACGTTGGTTCTAGATGTCTCGAGCCAGCCGGAGAACTGACTACCCCAGAGGGAAAATAAGACCTCACTTGCCTCCAGAGAAATTGAACCCCAAAGATATAGAAAGCCCCCAACAAATAATAACGGTGAGGCAAGAGGAAAACACAAACGTAGAGATGAACTAGATTCAGCAAAGTGAGGCCCACTAGTCTAGATAGACAGAAAATAGACAGTGGACTATGCGGTCAGCAGAAAACCCTACAAAAACATCCACGCTGAACATTCAAGAACCCCCACACCGACTGACGGTGCGGAGGGAGAATATCAGCCCCCTAGAGCTTCCAGCGAGCCAGAAAATCAAATATTAAGCAAGCTGGACAAAGACACAGAAAAATGCAAACGATCCAAATTATACAAAACGGACTTAGCTTTTCTTGCATGAGACAGACTGAAAGGAATCCGGAGGAGACTATATAGGTCTGGATACAACGATGCCAGGCAAGAGACTGAGTCCGGAGGAGACTTAAATAGGGAACACCCGCTGCTTAACGACACAGCTGGAGCTCAGGCCTGCAACAAGACATGCCTAACACAATACCGTTAGTGACCACCAGAGGGAGCCCAGAAACACAGTTCACAACAGTACCCCCCCCTTGAGGAGGGGTCACCGAACCCTCACCAAGACCCCCAGGGCGATCAGGATGAGCAGCGTGAAAGGCATGAACCAAATCAGCCGCATGAACATCAGAGGCGACAACCCAGGAATTATCCTCCTGACCATAGCCTTTCCACTTAACTAAATACTGGAGTTTCCGTCTAGAGATACGAGAATCCAGAATCTTCTCCACCACGTACTCCAACTTGCCCTCAACCAAAACCGGGGCAGGAGGCTCAACAGCAGGAACCATAGGCACCACGTACCGCCGCAACAAGGACCTATGGAACACATTATGACTAGCAAATGACGCTGGAAGGTCCAAGCGAAAAGACACCGGGTTAAGGATTTCCAAAATCTTATAAGGACCGATAAAGCGAGGCTTGAACTTAGGAGAGGAGAATTTCAAAGGAACATGCCGAGAAGACAACCAAACCAAATCCCCAACACGAAGTCGGGGACCCACACGGCGGCGGCGGTTGGCAAAACGCTGGGCCTTGTCTTGTGACAATTTCAAATTGTCCACCACATGGTTCCAAATCCGCTGCAACCTATCCACCACAGAATCAACTCCAGGACAGTCAGAAGGTTCAACCTGGCCCGAGGAGAAACGAGGATGAAAACCAAGAGTTGCAGAAAAAGGGTGAAACCAAAGTGGCAGAACTAGCCCGATTATTAAGGGCAAACTCGGCCAGTGGCAAAAAGGTAACCCAGTCGTCCTGATCAGCAGAAACAAAACATCTCAAATAAGTCTCCAACGTCTGATTAGTTCGCTCGGTCTGGCCATTAGTCTGAGGATGAAAAGCCGACGAAAAAGACAAATCAATACCCATCTTAGCACAAAAGGATCGCCAGAATCTGGACACAAACTGGGATCCTCTGTCAGACACAATATTCTCAGGGATGCCGTGCAAACGAACCACATTCTGGAAGAACAAAGGGACCAAATCAGAGGAGGAAGGCAACTTAGGCAAGGGCACCAAATGGACCATTTTAGAAAAACGATCGCACACCACCCAGATGACAGACATCTTCCGAGATACCGGAAGATCCGAAATGAAATCCATGGAAATGTGCGTCCAAGGCCTCTTCGGGATAGGCAAAGGCAAAAGCAACCCGCTGGCACGAGAACAGCAAGGCTTAGCCCGAGCACAAATCCCACAGGACTGCACAAAAGAACGCACATCCCGCGACAAGGAAGGCCACCAAAAGGACCTAGCCACCAAATCTCTGGTACCGAAAATCCCAGGATGTCCCGCCAACACTGAAGAATGAACCTCAGAAATAACTCTGCTGGTCCATCTGTCAGGGACAAACAGTCTCTCTGGTGGGCAACGATCAGGCCTATCAGCCTGAAATATCTGCAGCACTCGTCGCAAATCTGGGAAAATGGCAGACAAAATCACTCCCTCTCTGAGAATACCAGCCGGCTCCGAGACTCCCGGAGAGTCAGGCACAAAACTCCTAGAAAGTGCATCAGCCTTCACGTTCTTCGAACCAGGCAGGTACGAGACCACAAAGTCAAAACGGGAGAAAAACAACGACCAACGAGACTGTCTAGGATTCAGGCGCTTGGCAGACTCGAGGTAAATCAGATTTTTATGATCAGTCAAGACCACCACACGATGCTTAGCTCCCTCGAGCCAATATCGCCACTCCTCAAATGCCCACTTCATAGCCAACAACTCCCGATTACCAACATCATAGTTCCGCTCAGCAGGCGAAAATTTTCTTGAAAAGAAGGCACATGGCTTCATCACGGAGCCATCAGAACTTTTTTGCGACAAAACAGCCCCTGCACCAATCTCAGAAGCATCAACTTCAACCTGGAAGGGAAGAGAGACATCCGGCTGGCACAAGACTGGCGCTGAAGTAAACCGACGCTTCAGCTCCCGAAAGGCCCCCACGGCCGCAGGAGACCAATTAGCAACATCAGAACCCTTCTTGGTCATATCCGTCAAAGGTTTAACCACGCTGGAAAAATTAGCGATAAAACGACGGTAAAAATTAGCAAAGCCCAAGAACTTCTGCAGGCTCTTAACAGACGTGGGCTGAGTCCAGTCATGAATGGCACGGACCTTGACTGGGTCCATCTCCACAGTAGAAGGGGAAAAAATAAAACCCAAAAAAGAAACCTTCTGTACCCCAAAGATACATTTTGAGCCCTTCACAAATAGAGCATTCTCCCGCAGAACCTGAAACACCATCCTGACCTGGTTCACATGGGACTCCCAATCATCAGAAAAAACCAAAATATCATCCAGATAAATAATCATAAATTTATCCAGATATTTCCGGAAGATGTCATGCATGAAGGACTGAAACACAGAAGGGGCATTCGATAATCCAAAAGGCATCACCAGGTACTCAAAATGACCCTCGGGCGTATTAAATGCCGTTTTCCATTCATCTCCCTGCTTTATGCGCACAAGGTTATACGCACCACGAAGATCTATCTTGGTGAACCAACTGGATCCCTTAATCCGAGCAAACAAATCAGACAACAATGGCAAAGGATACTGAAATTTAACCGTGATCTTATTCAGAAGACGATAATCTATACAAAGTCTTAAAGACCCGTTTTTCTTGCCCACAAAAAAGAATCCTGCACCAAGAGGAGAAGAGGATGGGCGAATATGTCCCTTCTCCAAAGACTCCTTTATATAACTCCGCATCGCGGCATGCTCTGGCACAGATAAATTAAAGAGTCGTCCCTTAGGAAACTTACTACCAGGAATCAAATCTATAGCACAATCACAGTCCCTATGAGGAGGAAGGGCACTGGACCTGGCCTCATTAAATACATCCTGAAAGTCTGACAAAAACTCAGGGATCTCAGAAGGAGTAGAAGAAGCAATAGACACCAATGGAGAATCGCCATGAATCCCCTGACACCCCCAACTAGACACAGTCATAGCTTTCCAATCTAAAACTGGATTATGGGCCTGTAACCATGGCAGACCCAAAACGACAACATCATGCATTTTATGCAGTACCAGAAAACGAATCACGTCCTGATGTACAGGAGTCATGCACATGGTCACTTGCATCCAATACTGAGGTTTATTCTCTGCCAATGGCGTAGAATCAATTCCTCTAAGAGGAATAGGATTTTACAAAGGCTCCAGGACAAAACCGCAGCGCTTGGCAAACGACAAATCCATCAGACTTAAAGCAGCACCAGAATCCACAAAAGCCATAACTGAGTAAGAAGATAATGAACAAATTAAAGTCACAGACAAAATAAACTTAGGCTGAAAAGTACCAATGGCGACAGGATTAACAATTTTTTTTAAGCGTTTAGAGCATGCTGAGATAACATGTGTTGAATCACCACAGTAGAAACACAACCCATTTTGACGTCTCGCTCGGCTCTGGTCAAAATTCTGTCACATTGCATAGAATCAGGTGACCGTTCAGACAGCACCGCCAAAGGATTAACAGATTTGCGCTCCCGCAAACGTCGATCAATTTGAATGGCCAGAGCCATTGAATCATTCAGACCTGTAGGGATAGGAAACCCCACCATCACATCTTTAATGGCTTCAGAAAGACCATTTCTGAAATTTGCGGCCAGTGCACACTCATTCCATTGAGTAAGCACGGACCATTTCCGAAATTTTTGACAATATACCTCAGCTTCGTCCTGACCCTGAGAGATAGCCAGCAACATCTTTTCAGCCTGATTTTCAAGATTAGGCTCCTCATAAAGCAAACCAAGTGCCAGGAAAAACGCATCAACATTCACCAATGCAGGATCTCCTGGCGCCAGAGAGAAGGCCCAATCTTGGGGGTCGCCGCGCAAGAAGGAAATACCAATCTTAACTTGCTGAGCGGAATCACCAGAGGAACGAGGTTTCAGAGACAGAAACAATTTGCAATTATTCCTAAAATTCAGGAACTTAGATCTATCTCCAAAAAACGGCTCAGGAATAGGTATTTTTGGTTCAGACATAGGGCTATGGACAACAAAATCCTGAATGCTTTGCACCCTATCAGCAAGCTGATCCACACTAGAAGTCAGAGTCTGGACATTCATATCTGCAGCAGAGTTCCAGCCACTCAGAGAAAAAGGGGATGGAAGAAGCTAGGCAAACTGCAGCAACAAAAAAAAAACCTCAGAACTTCTTTTTAATCCCTCTTCTGCGATGCAATAAACATTTTCTTTCGGCCTGGCATACTGTTATGATCCAAGTGGTAGAGGATCTCTGATATTCCGGCAAGATAGCAAAAACATAAATACAGCTCTAGGGAGGTGGAAACTGGGCTAACCGCATACCTGATCCTAACACAAACAACTAGAAGCAGCCGGTGAACGTGCCTACGTTGGTTCTAGACGTCTCGAGCCAGCCGGAGAACTGATTACCCCTAGAGGGAAAATAAGACCTCACTTGCCTCCAGAGAAATTGAACCCCAAAGATATAGAAAGCCCCCAACAAATAATAACGGTGAGGCAAGAGGAAAACACAAACGTAGAGATGAACTAGATTCAGCAAAGTGAGGCCCACTAGTCTAGATAGACAGAAAATAGACAGTGGACTATGCGGTCAGCAGAAATCCCTACAAAAACATCCACGCTGAACATTCAAGAACCCCCACACCGACTGACGGTGCGGAGGGAGAGTATCAGCCCCCTAGAGCTTCCAGCGAGCCAGAAAATCAAATATTAAGCAAGCTGGACAAAGACACTGAAAAATGCAAACGATCCAAATTATACAAAACGGACTTAGCTTTTCTTGCATGAGACAGACTGAAAGGAATCCGGAGTAAACCATATAGGTCTGGATACAACGATGCCAGGCAAGAGACTGAGTCCGGAGGAGACTTAAATAGGGAACACCCTCTGCTTAACGACACAGCTGGAGCTCAGGCCTGCAACAAGACATGCCTAACACAATACCGTTAGTGACCACCAGAGGGAGCCCAGAAACACAGTTCACAACACATCATTTCCTTGTCTTGAGGCATTTTCACTGAATTTGGATAAGCCTTTAACTTCATTTTCCACTTTATATTTGCTCATCATTACAACTCCAGACCTCCATGGGATATTAGTTGTGATTTGCGATGATAATATTTAGGTTTTCTTGTTCTCAACACATTCCACTATGTAATGAATGAAGATTTACAACTGGAATATTTCATTCATTGATATCTAGGATGTGCTATTTTAGTGTTCCCTTTATTTTTTTGAGTAGTGTATATTGTGTGACTTTACTCTCTGGTTTAAGGGCATAAGAATTAAAAGTTGAAAATTGCTAAATATTCATAATTTTCCCCAAATTTCCGATATTTTCAGAATTAAACGCAAGTCACAGCAAACAAATTTTACCACTAATATGAAGTACAATATATCATGAAGAAACAGTCTCAGTGGGATCCGTTGAAGCGTTCCAGAGTTATTACCATATAAAATGACACTGGTCAGAATTATAAACTTTGGACTGGTCATGAAGCTGAAAACAGGCTCTGGGGTGAAGGTTAAAAGTCAGCGGCAGAAGTATACAACTGTATTTCCTTACAGTTGCTTTGATTCTTTTCCCCATCTCACCTTGTCACATCACATTACAGATATAGAAACACTGTGAACTATATTTCGCAAATTTAGATATGGTTACTTATTGATGAGTTTTGTAACATAAGAAATAAGCACACAATAAACATTGTGAAAATGGCACATTCAAGGAAGAAGTGATACAGATGAGAAGAATATCAGCTGCAATATGAGCAGGTTCACCTAAGGAACAGTGCTTTTAAATATAGATAACCTGATTGAAAAGATGAACAATTTAATTGCATGTTATCCCTTTGGCATGTACTGTTTTCTTCCGCTCTTGCTTTTAGTGGCCTATTAACATGCCTCCAGAGAAAAATATATCACTGCATTCACCACAACTGTATACAGCTCTGTGCAAATTGTCCATCACCTGGATAAGCATTTGATACTTTCATATGGCTATAATGTTAATACATTTCTTACAAAGAAAGACTATAATTATCCTGAACTTGTTTTCAATTTATGGTTTTAATAAAGAACGTTTTATATAAGGAAACAGATTTCATGAATTCATAACCTGTTCTTAAAGTGGCTTGCTGATTTTTTTTATACAGTATCTGAAAGCAGCATATGATAGCGGGGCAGACGATGAGACTGGAGATATAGAGTTTTTTATCATTTGTCTCTATGTGTTTATTAAGTCATACAGGAAAAGTTGTTAATCATTTTGTTTTGGCAGATAAGAAGTCTTGACGTTCAGCGAGTTCTGGCAGGGCCTTCCAGCTTCCACTGATTATAGGTGAAAAAGGTATGTCAAACAATGAGAACAATAATGCCTTTGACTCCAAAAATCTGAAACTATATACCTTATATTACTTAAATAACCGGTAAGAGGCATTGACTTCCTCGCAATATAATGTATGATATTTCATGTTTACCCTTATGTTGTAGAGAAAATTTGTAAAATCCACAAAGATTTTATCCATAAAGATCACTCTCACATTGAACATATGGGATTAAACACAACTAGGAAAGTGAAAAAGAGCTGATACTTCAACGTCTATTGAAGTAGGACCTCCTGCCATGAACAGATAATTGTAGCAAAGATCTGCTGAAAGCCAGTCACCAAGTCTAGGATTCATATATGTAGTAGTGGAAAAGTACAGGGGCTTCCTCTGTTCAAAGGAATTATCTCAGACACTCTGGAGCCAGTGGTCAGTGATGAAAATTGGGGTTTGCATCGATCCGTAAATTATGGGAGATATATTTTTTGTGTCATAGCAAAAGGATGAAGATAACGCATTCACTCACATGATTGATAAGCCAGCCTAAGACATCCAACTTACTATGGGTCATATGGATGATGCTATTAATGATAATCATGATAAGAAACATGGCAGCAATTTCTGCTACCTGGGAACTCCAAGGACAAGGTCGAGGATCGCATAATCTTCTAAAGATCTATCACATCCCACGACCAGCTCCCCATATGAGGTCACCAAGGAGACGTATATAGGCGTAACCTTGATGTAATAAAAATCAGAGTTTGGGTTTTATTTATTTTTGAGAGTCCTGGAAGATACAGCTTGCTGTGGTCCTGCCTGTTTTCCTAAAAGTAGTGCTTCCCTCCAATGGCGTGACTTGAATCTCATGGGCCCTGATGCGAACGCTCCAATGGGCCCCCAAATATTTTAAATCTTTGATAACAATAGTCTTTTTCTATAGGCCAAAGGGACTTTTAGAGCCCCATAGGCTCCAGGGCCTGTGTGCGACTGTAGCTGTTGCAGTTACACCCCTGCTTCCCTCCACTAAGCTCTGAGCCATTTCCGTGACACAGATTTAGTACTATGCTTTTGTTATCCTTTTTATCCAACGTGATTGCATATACTGTATTGTTTTGTTCCCATTTTGAAACATTTTTGTATATTTTTTATAAACACTGCATACTTTTCTGGATTAAATATATAAAATTGAATAGCTCCGTCTTAGTGATGAGCGAGCATACTCGTCACTACTTGTTACTCAGTCGAGCATCAGTGTGCTCGAGATGCTTGCAAGTATTTTTTTAATGTTCGAGCGGGAGCCGATAAACATGTGGGGATTGCCTGCCACGGCTAATAATATTCTTTTTGCTCTTAATCCTGAAAATTATTCTGAGCAGGGAAATATTATACATTATTTTTACTGCGGCAGTTGTGCATCAAAAGCATTCAGCCAGACTTGGTTGGACCTCAATAGCATCACTATATTGCTCCTGCAGTGTAACCAGTCCATCTGAAGTTGGCACATTTTCCTGCAATAGTAATACTGCAAATTTTTTTCAGCAGTGAAATATTATATGGCATTTATATTACTACAGCTGTGCACCAATACAAAAAAACTTGGTTGGATAGAAATAGCATTTCTATATTGATACTGCAGTGTAAGAAATCCATTTGACTTAGGTCAATTTTCCTGTGATACTAATACTGTTAAATTTTTTCAGCAGTTAAATATTATACGGCATTTATACTGCTCCAGTTGTGCATCAAAACAAAAAAAGCCAGATTAATTTGATTAAAAATATCATTGCTATATGGGTACTGCAGCATAAGGAGTTAATCTGAGGTGGGCTAATTTTGCTGCGATAGTAATACTCTAAGGGTATATGCACACGTTGCTGATTTAGATGCCGATCCGTAGCATTTTTGGACTCGTGGAATTGCATCAAATCCGCAGTCTAGTGCAGGTTGTAGCTGTTTGCATTCTGACCCAATGTCAGACATGCCAGATCACCAGTGAGGCCAAATCAGGAGGTTACGCCCGTCATTTACAAGCGCGCTTGGAGAAAAAGGACACCGCGCACACGTTCTGTGAGCAAAGTCACTTTTATCTGATATAATGCAGCAAAAGGCAGTATTTTATACCATTTACAACAAATTTAACTCTTAATGTAATTCATGTAGCCCTCCCCCGTTACCCCGAGTCATACTGACCTTTATTTCTCACATACCCAGAGCATGCTGTTTGCTGACTATTGAAAACATATAAGATAAGAAGTATAAAATCCTTGAACAGGAGACTAAGGGTACTGTCACACAGTCACACTTTGATCGCTACGACCGTACGATCCGTGACGTTCCAGCGATATCCATACGATATCGCTGTGTCTGACACGCAGCAGCGATCAGGGATCCTGCTGAGAATCGTACGTCGTAGCAGATCGTATGGAACTTTCTTTCGTCGCTTGATCACCCGCTGACATCGCTGGATCGTTGTGTGTGACAGCGATCCAGCGATGTGTTCGCTTGTAACCAGGGTAAACATCGGGTAACTAAGCGCAGGGCCGCGCTTAGTAACCCGATGTTTACCCTGGTTACCAGCGTAAACGTAAAAAAAACAAACAGTACATACTCACATTCCGGTGTCTGTCCTTCGGCGTCTCAGCTTCTCTGCACTGTGAGCGCCGGCCAGCCAGAAAGCGAGCACAGCGGTGAGGTCTGACGTCACCGCTGTGCTTTCCGGCCGCTGTGCTTACACAGTGCAGAGAAGCTGAGACGCCGGAGGACAGACACCGGAATGTGAGTATGTACTGTTTGTTTTTTTTACGTTTACGCTGGTAACCAGGGTAAACATCGGGTTACTAAGCGCGGCCCTGCGCTTAGTAACCCGATGTTTACCCTGGTTACCCGGGGACTTCGGCATCGCTCCAGCGCCGTGATTGCAACGTGTGACCGCAGTCTACGACGCTGGAGCGATAATCATACGATCGCTGCGACGTCACGGATTGTGCCGTCGCAGCGATCAAAATGGCACTGTGTGACGGTACCCTAACAGACTACAGTGTCATAAAAATACATTCTAGCAATTAAAGGCAAAAGACAATTAAAGGCAAAACATTAACCCTTCTATATCATACACTACCAATGTTATTCTATGTGAAATGAAGAATTGTTGTGCACATGCTGTGGAAAAATCCACGCAGTTTTGCAGCGTTTTATTTTCCACAGCATATCAATTCTTTTTGCGGATCTGCAGCGTTTCTGCACCCATTGACTTCCATTGAGTCAGGGCAATCCGAAGCAAAACCACAGGTGTAAAAAAGATCTGCAGATTTGCTGCGGATGTGGGTGCGAAAAACGCTGCAGATTGGGAGGAGGGAAGTGTGTGGGCAGAGTGTGGGCGGAGACTGTGTGTGTGGGTGGAGACTATGTGCGTGTCTGTGTGCGGGGGTCTGTGTGTGTGTGCGGGTCTGTGTGTGTCTGTGTGTACGTGTGTCCCTGTGTGTGCAGGTCTGTGTAAGCAGCCATTGTCTGCTGGGACTACTGCTCCCATCCGGCTATGAATGCTCACAGTGACAGCATTACCGATGATGCGAAAGTAGTCCCATCAGACAATGCATGTGTTCAGTAGTAAAAAAAAAACACACAGAACATACAGGACATACATTACAGACAGTACATACAACATATGACATACAGTGCATACTCACCAATTACCTAGTCCCGAAGCCCTCGATCTAATAAAAATAACATAGTAAACCAACCTATACTTACCTTTTCGCCGTAGTCCAGTTAATAACGAGTGTCCCCGATGATATCCCGTGTAGAACAGTGACATCAGGTGATTTCACTGCTCTACAGGGGCTCCGCGATGAACTGACAAGCGGAGGTAATCCTCCGCTATGTATCCCTCTGCCGCTGCCGGGAGAGAGGTCACCCGCGTTCATTCTCTCACCAGCAGCGCTGTGTGAGAACATTCCCACTCAGCATTGCCGTAAAGCGAGCCTGAACTCGGGAAACCTCTTCAGCAATGCACTGCAGGAGCCATTATCTCCTGTCAGTGCATCGTGGGAGGCCAATAGAGCAGTGACATCACCCGATGTCACTGTTCTATAGGGGAGATCGTCGTGGGACACTCATTATTAATTGGACTGCGTCAGACCAGGGAGTATACAGTTGTTTTATTATTTTTTATTTTTTGCAGGTGATCGATGGCTTCGGGGAATTAAGAATATTAAAATACTTTTTTCTGGTTGTGTCTTTATTTAACTCTTTCACTACTTTAGGATTAGTAATGGATAGGTATCTTATTGATGCCTCTCCAGTACTAACTGGGCTTCATGTCACCTTACAATCACGGGTGACATTTACCCTTTACTAACTCATATATCACCGCTACAGGGCAGTGGGTAAAGAGAGGCTAAGTGCTGACATTGGTGCATCTTAGAGATGCGCCATTTCTGGGGTGGCTGGGGGCTGGTATTTGTAGCCAGGGGGGCCAATATCCATGGCATCTCTTTAGGCTATGAATATCAGCCTGCAGCTGTCTGCATAGCCTTTTCTGACTATTAATTATAGGAGGACCCCACGTCATTTTTTTGGGGTCCCCTATTTTAACCCCTTCCCGACCTGTGACACAGCGTATGCGTCATGAAAGTCGTGCCAATCTGACCTGTGATGCATATGCTGTGTCACAGAATGATGTCGTCCCTGCAGATCGGGTGAAAGGGTTAACTCCAATTTCACCCAACCTACAGGGACTGGGGGAGTGGTACTTCAGCCCAGAAGGGGTGGCTTCGCTCCCCCATGGCTACGATCACTCTGATTGGCTGTTGAAAGTGAAACAGCCAATCAGAGCAATTTGTAATATTTCACCTATGAAAAGTGGTGAAATATTACAATCCGGCCATGGCCGATGCTGCAATATCATCGGTCATGGCTGGAAATCCTGATGTTCCCCCCGCCACCGCCACCGATCTCCTCCCCAGTCCTCCGTTCTGTCCCATACTCCCCTCCATCCTCCTGTTTGCTCCCCCGTCCTTCTGTCCACTCCCCCCATGCTCCGATCCACCCCCGAGCTCCGATCCACCCCCCCGTGCTCCGATCCCACCCCCTTATACTTACCGAGCCTCCCGGTGTCCGTCCGTCTTCTCCATGGGCGCCATCTTCCAAAATGGCGGGCGCTGTTGTGAATTCTGTTGTGGGTTCTTCTCTTGGGCTCCCTCCGGTGGTTATAAGTGGTAGTGCTGCTGTTTGTCCTTCACAGCAGTCATCAGGTGCGTCCACTTCGGACGGGGCTATTTAGTCTGGCTTCACCCTTTAGTGAGTGCCAGTTGTTCATTGTTTCTGGAGGATTCACATCCCTTCCTGGTCGCTCCTGCTTGCAGTTCATTTTTACAAGATAAGTTCTGCTTGTTTTTCTGCCCACATTTTGTGGGCCTCATTGTTCAGTGCATTGCATGTTTTTTCTTGTCCAGCTTTATCTGTGTAAGGATTTATGCAGCCAAGCTGGAATCTCTGGAGAGGCAGATTTACCCTCCATGTCTTTAGTTAGATGTGGAGTTTTTGTATTATCTGTGGTGGACATTTCATAGTATTTTAATACTGACCGCATAGTTCTCTGTCCTATCTTTCCTATTTTAGCTAGATTGGCCTCCTTTGCTAAATTCTGTTTTCAGCCTGTGTATGTTTTTTCCTCTCCTCTCACAGTCAATATTTGTGGGGGGCTGCCTATCCTTTGGGAATTTTCTCTGAGGCAAGATAGTTTTCCCTTTTCTATCTATAGGGTTAATTAGTCCTCCGGCTGTGTCGAGGTGTCTAGGATTGGTAGGTACATCCCACGGCTACTTCTAGTTGTGGTGTTAAGTCCAGGGTCTGCGGTCAGTACAGTTACCACATTCTCCAGAGTACGTCTCATGCCGCTCCTAGGCCACCAGATCATAACTAGTGTTGAGCATTCCGAGGTAATTCTCAGGTCCTAAATTCCTAGAATTCGGAATTTGGGACCTGAGAATGACGTCACGGCTTGTGATTGGTCACATGGCGGTCACATGAGCGGCACGCAACCAATCAGAAGCTGTGACGTCATGGAAGGCCCTAAACGCGCTCATTTTAAGCAAAGAAGGCTGCCGGTTACCAGCGGTGATGTCCAGGGGCCTCCGGAGAGGTGAGTATATCAATATTTTTTATTTTAATTCTTTATTTTACACAGTAATATGGATCCCAGGGCCTGAAGGAGAGTTTCCTCTCCTTCAGACCCTGGGAACCATCAGGATACCTTCCGATACTTGGTGTCCCATTGACTTGTATTGTATCGGTATCGGCGATATCCGATACTTTTCAGGTATCGACCGATACTATCCGATACCGATACTTTCAAGTATAGGACGGTATCGCTCAACACTAATCATAACAGTACAACTGGCCAACAATGAGTTAACCGCATCTCAAAAGAAGGGAAAGAAAGTGCTGAGCCATTTTTTTTCTGTACTCTGTTGTGTTTTTTTTCCCTCTTTATCTCTGGGTGGCTCAGGAGTTAGGTGCTGACATGGATGTTCAGGGACTTGCTTCTCGTGTGGATCAACTTGCTGCTAGAGTACAGGGTATTTCTGATTATATCGTGCAGACTCCTGTTTTAGAGCCTAGAATTCCTACCCCCGATCTGTTTTTTGGGGACAGGTCCAAATTTTTGAGCTTTAAAAATAACTGTAAACTGTTTTTTGCTCTGAAGCCCCGTTCCTCTGGTGATCCCATCAAGCAGGTAAAAATTGTCATATCTCTGTTGCGTGGTGACCCTCACGATTGGGCATTTTCCCTGGAATCTGGGAATCCGGCCTTGCTTAATGTAGACACCTTTTTTCAGGCGCTTGGGTTATTGTATGATGAACCTAATTCTGTGGATCATGCTGAGAAAACCTTGTTGGCCCTGTGTCAGGGTCAAGAAGCGGCAGAATCATATTGCCAGAAATTTAGAAAATGGTCTGTGCTTACTAAGTGGAATGAGGATGCTTTGGCGTCAATTTTCAGAAAGGGTCTTTCTGAATCTGTTAAAGATGTTATGGTGGGGTTCCCCACGCCTGTAGGTCTGAGTGATTCTATGTCTCTGGCCATTCAGATTGATCGGCGCTTGCGTGAGCGCAGAGTTGTGCACAATATGGCGTTGTCTTCCGAGCGGAGTCCTGAGCCTATGCAGTGTGATAGGATTGTGTCTAGAGGTGAACGCCAAGGATTCAGACGTCAGAAAAGGTTGTGCTTTTACTGTGGCGATTCTGCTCATGTTATTTCTGATTGCCCTAAGTGTGCCAAGAGAATCGCTAATTCCATTACCATCAGTACTGTACAACCTAAATTTCTGTTATCTGTGACCCTGATCTGCTCATTATCGCCATTTTCTGTCATGGCATTTGTGGATTCAGGCGCCGCTTTAAATTTAATGGACTTAGAATTTGCCAGACGTTGTGGTTTTCCCTTACAGCCTTTGCGGAGTCCTATCCCTTTGAGGGGCATTGATGCTACACCATTGGCTAAAAATAAACCTCAGTTTTGGACACAGTTAACCATGTGCATGACGCCAGCCCATCAGGAAGATTGTCGTTTCCTGGGGTTGCATAATTTGCATGATGCTATTGTGCTGGGGGTTTTCCATGGTTACAGGTACATAATCCGGTGTTGGATTGGAAATCTATGTCTGTGACTAGTTGGGGTTGTCAGGGGGTTCATGATGACGTTCCTCTGATGTCAATTTCCTCCTCCCCCTCTTCTGAAATTCCTGAGTTTTTGTCAGATTTCCAGGATGTATTTGATGAGCCCAAGTCCAGTTCCCTTCCACCGCATAGGGACTGTGATTGTGCTATTGATTTGATTCCAGGCTGTAAGTTCCCTAAGGGCCGACTTTTCAACCTGTCTGTGCCTGAACATGCCGCCATGCGGAGTTATGTTAAAGAGTCTTTGGAGAAGGGGCATATTTGGCCATCTTCTTCTCCATTGGGAGCAGGTTTTTTTTGTTGCCAAGAAGGATGGCTCCTGTCATGGTTCCCAATGGCAAGGGAACGTAAGAAACATATAAGTAACGAACGAGCTCTCGGGTGATGGAAGCTCGAGTTGACCGTGAGCTAAATCTACCACACAACAAACAGTAGCCAGGGAGCATACCTACGGCTTCCTATATGCCACGCGCCAGCCGGAGGACTAACTACGCCTGGTAGAGGAAGAAACAGACCTGGCTTACCTCTAGGGAAATACCCCAAAAGATGATAGCAGCCCCCCACATGTAATAACGGTGAATTAAGAGGAAAAGACATACACAGTATGAAAGTAGATTTAGCAAAGAGAGGTCCACTTACTAGATAGCAGAAGGATACAAAAGAGGACTTCACGGTCAACTGAAAACCCTTTCAAAAACCATCCTGAAATTACTTTAAGACTCCTGTGTCAACTCATGACACAGGAGTGGCAATTTCAGCCCGCAAGAGCTTCCAGCTACAGAGAATTACAAAAACTGCAAACTGGACAAAAGGTACAAAACAAAAGGACAAAGTCCACTTAGCTGATCAGCAGACTAGTAGCAGGAACATGCTACCGAAGGCTCTGGTTACAATGATGACCGGCAAGGAAATGACTGGAGAGCAAGGCTAAATAGGAAACTCCCAAACACTGATGGAAGTAGGTAAACAGAAGCAGCAAAGTGCAAACAAGTCACCAGTACCACCAGCAACCACCAGGGGAGCCCAAAAAGCGGATACACAACAGTACCCTCCCCTTAAGGAGGGGGCACCGAACCCTCACAAGAACCGCCAGGGCAATCTGGATGAGCCCTATGAAAGGCACGAACCAAATCCGAGGCATGAACATCAGAGGCAGTTACCCAAGAATTATCTTCCTGACCATAGCCTTTCCATTTAACCAGATATTGAAGTCTCCGTCTGGAAATACGGGAGTCCAAGATCTTCTCTACGACGTACTCCAATTCACCCTCCACCAGCACAGGAGCAGGAGGTTCAGTAGAAGGAACCACCGGTACCTCATATCTCCGCAACAACGACCGATGGAACACATTATGGATAGCGAAAGGAAACAGGGTTAAGAATCTCCAAAATCCTATAAGGACCGATGAACCGAGGCTTAAATTTGGGAGAAGAAACCCTCATAGGGACAAAACGGGAAGACAACCACACCAAGTCCCCAACGCGAAGGTGGGGACCAACACGACGACGACGGTTAGCAAACTGCTGAGTCCTCTCCTGGGACAATTCCAAATTATCCACCACTTGTCCCCAAATCCGATGCAACCGATCCACCACCGCATCCACTCCAGGACAATCCGAAGATTCAACCTGACCAGATGAAAAACGCGGATGAAACCCTGAATTGCAAAAGAAAGGAGAAACCAAAGTGGCAGAACTAGCCCGATTATTAAGAGCAAACTCTGCCAACGGCAGAAAGGCAACCCAATCATCCTGATCCGCAGACACAAAACACCTCAAATAAGTCTCCAAAGTTTGATTAGTTCGCTCCGTCTGGCCATTGGTCTGAGGATGGAATGCAGACGAAAAGGACAAATCAATGCCCAACCTGGCACAGACTGCCCACCAAAATCTAGACACGAACTGGGTACCCCTGTCAGAAACGATGTTTTCCGGAATACCATGCAAGCGAACCACATTTTGAAAAAACAGAGGGACCAACTCAGATGAGGAAGGCAACTTAGGCAATGGCACCAAATGAACCATTTTAGAAAAACGGTCACACACCACCCGGATGACAGACATCTTCTGAGAAACAGGGAGATCCGAGATAAAGTCCATAGAGATGTGCGTCCAAGGCCTCTTAGGAATAGGCAAGGGCAACAACAACCCACTAGCCCTAGAACAACAAGGCTTGGACCGAGCACACACATCGCAAGACTGCACAAAAACACGCACATCTCGAGACAGGGAAGGCCACCAGAAGGATCTAGCCACCAAATCTCTGGTGCCAAAAATTCCCGGATGACCTGCCAGAGTAGAAGAATGAACTTCCGAGATGACTCTAGTGGTCCAATCGTCAGGAACAAACAGTCTACCAGACGGACAACGATCAGGTCTATCCGCCTGAAATTCTTGCAAAGCACGTCGCAGATCTGGAGAGACAGCAGACAAAACCACCCCATCCTTAAGGACACCAGCAGGTTCAGAATTCCCAGGAGAGTCAGGCTCAAAACTCCTAGAAAGAGCATCTGCCTTCACATTCCTAGAACCCGGTAAGTACGAGACCACAAAATTAAACCGGGAAAAGAACAACGACCAACGTGCCTGTCTAGGATTCAGGCGCCTGGCAGACTCCAAATAAATTAAATTCTTGTGATCAGTCAAAACCACCACCTGATGTCTGGCACCCTCAAGCCAATGACGCCACTCCTCAAATGCCCACTTCATGGCCAAAAGCTCCCGATTACCAACATCATAGTTTCGCTCGGCGGCCGAAAATTTTCGCGAAAAGAACGCACAAGGTCTCATCACTGAGCAGTCGGAACTTCTCTGCGACAAAACCGCCCCCGCTCCGATCTCGGAAGCATCGACCTCAACCTGAAAGGGAAGAGAAACATCAGGCTGGCGCAACACAGGGGCAGACAAAAAGCAGCGCTTAAGCTCCCGAAAGGCCTCCACAGCAGCAGGGGACCAATTGGCAACATCAGCACCCTTTTTAGTCAAATCCGTCAGAGGTTTAGCAACGCCAGAAAAACCAGCTATAAATCGACGATAAAAATTAGCAAAGCCCAAGAATTTCTGAAGGCTCTTCAGAGAAGTAGGCTGCGTCCAGTCGTAAATAGCCCGAACCTTGACAGGGTCCATCTCAATAGAAGAAGGGGAAAAAATGTACCCCAAAAAGGAAATTTTTTGAACCCCAAAAACACACTTTGAACCCTTTACACACAAAGAATTCTCCCGCAAAACCTGAAAAACCCTCCTGACCTGCTGAACATGAGACTCCCAGTCATCAGAAAAAATCAAAATATCATCCAAGTACACAATCATAAATTTATCCAAATATTCACGGAAAATATCATGCATTAAGGACTGAAAGACAGAAGGTGCATTAGAAAGGCCGAAAGGCATTACCAAATACTCAAAATGGCCCTCAGGTGTATTAAATGCGGTTTTCCACTCATCCCCCTGCTTAATTCGCACCAAATTATACGCCCCACGAATATCAATCTTAGAGAACCACTTAGCCCCCCTTATGCGAGCAAACAAATCAGTCAGCAAAGGCAACGGATACTGATATTTGACTGTAATTTTATTCAGGAGTCGATAATCAATACAAGGCCTCAGAGAGCCATCCTTTTTAGAGACAAAGAAAAAACCGGCTCCTAAAGGTGATGAAGAAGGACGAATATGTCCCTTTTCCAGGGACTCCTTAATATACTCGCGCATAGCAGCATGTTCAGGTACAGATAGGTTAAACAAACGACCCTTTGGAAATTTACTGCCAGGAATCAGATCAATGGCGCAATCACAATCCCTGTGAGGAGGGAGTGAACCAATTTTAGGCTCTTCAAAAATATCACGATAATCAGACAAAAATGCCGGAATCTCAGATGGAATAGATGACAAAATGGACACCAAAGGAGTGTCCCCATGAGCCCCCCGACATCCCCAGCTTACCACAGACATAGCTTTCCAGTCAAGGACTGGGTTATGAGACTGTAACCATGGCAATCCAAGCACCAAAACATCATGTAAATTGTACAACACAAGGAAGCGAATCACCTCCTGATGGTCTGGAGTAATACGCATAGTCACTTGCGTTCAGAACTGTGGTTTATTACAAGCCAAAGGTGTAGAATCAATACCCTTCAGAGGTATAGGGACTTCCAGAGGCTCTAAATCAAACCCACAGCGCCTGGCAAAGGACCAGTCCATAAGACTCAGAGCGGCGCCAGAGTCCACATAGGCATCCACGGTAATAACTGATAATGAACAAATCAAGGTTACAGACAAAATAAATTTGGACTGTAAAGTGCCAATTGAAATAGACTTGTCAACCTTCCTAGTACGTTTAGAGCATGCCGATATAACATGAGCAGAATCACCACAATAGAAGCATAACCCATTTTTACGCCTATAATTCACTGTCATGGTTCCCAATGGCAAGGGAACGTAAGAAACATATAAGTAACGAACGAGCTCTCGGGTGATGGAAACTCGAGTTGACCGTGAGCTAAATCTACCACACAACTAACAGTAGCCAGGGAGCATACCTACGGCTTCCTATATGCCACGCGCCAGCCGGAGGACTAACTACGCCTGGTAGAGGAAGAAACAGACCTGGCTTACCTCTAGGGAAATACCCCAAAAGATGATAGCAGCCCACCACATGTAATAACGGTGAATTAAGAGGAAAAGACATACACAGTATGAAAGTAGATTTAGCAAAGAGAGGTCCACTTACTAGATAGCAGAAGGATACAAAAGAGGACTTCACGGTCAACTGAAAACCCTTTCAAAAACCATCCTGAAATTACTTTAAGACTCCTGTGTCAACTCATGACACAGGAGTGGCAATTTCAGCCCGCAACAGCTTCCAGCTACAGAGAATTACAAAAACTGCAAACTGGACAAAAGAATAACCAAACACATGACAGAAAACAGCATAGCAAAAGATGAACCAATCTATGCTAAAGGTATCCTACGGAAAATAGGGACCAATAATTGGGGATAGTCGCTAACACAATTGTAGAGAGAGCTATGGGTCACGGGGGCCCAAAAGAGCAAACAGCCCTGAGGATACTGGAGGAGTTGTCGGACGAACATAAATCCACTGAGGGAGGTAGGATACCCCCATCCATTAGACCTCGCTCCAGGAAATTTCCCCCCCTTTCCAGTTGTAGCGCAATTGATCTCTTTGTGCAGGTGGTCACTAATGACTTCAAGAATATTCCACAGCACATCCGTGGGGACAACTTAACTGGGGAGGAGAGACAGCGGCTGCGCCATTTGCAGCAGCTTCCAGGTGTTGTGTTCAAGCCGGCGGACAAGGGGGGTAATGTTGTCATTTGGCCTACCATGATGTATGAACGGGAGGCCTTTCATCAACTCAAAAATTCTGTTTGCTATAAAAAACTTACATTTAACCCCTTGTCCGCCTATTGTACACAACTTTCTACCATCCTCTCTGCAGCTGTTGATGATGAGGTGATCACGAAAGAACTGGCGGCAGCTTTGGTGGTTAAAGAGCCCACCATTCCTACCCTGTACCTCCTCCCCAAAATACATAAAGACATCCATGTCCCCCCAGGTCGCCCAATAGTGTCAGGACGGGGGAATTTCCTGGAGAAGATAAATAAATGGATTGATTCCATTTTACAACCATTGGTGGTGGGTCTTCCTTCCTTCCTTAAAGATACGACACAGCTGCTCCGGACGGTTGATGGTCTTTCCCTTGATCCGGACACCCTTCTAGCGACAGCTGATGTCGAATCTCTATATACTAACATCAGGCACCATGATGGATTACGGGCAGTCCAATTTTTCTTGGCAATGTCCGACCACTCCCCCAGCTTCAGGGCTCTTGTGTTAGAGTTGTTAGAATTCACTCTCACTCATAATTTTTTTACTTTTAAGGGGTCCCTCTACCTCCAGCTCCAGGGCACGGCTATGGGGGCGGCCTTTGCCCCCTCATATGCTAATTTGTTCCTGGGGCTGTGGGAGAGGGACCTCTTCCTGTCAGATGAGCGGCCGTCGTCGGTGGACTGCGTCCTGCTCTGGGCGCGGTACATCGACGACGTCTTTCTCATCTGGCAGGGTACCTCTTCGTCTTTAGATTCATTTTTTGTGGGAGTCAATAAGAACAATCTTAATATTCGTCTCACTGTCAAAAAACATCACAATGTAATTGAGTTCCTCGACGTAACTTTACGTAGAGAGCCCGATGGTAAAATTGGTACTAACATTTACCGTAAACCCACATCCACCAATATGCTGCTACATGCCTCCTCCTCGCACCCTGCCCACATGATCCGCGCCGTACCCGTGGGCCAGTTCTTGCGCCTTCGACGTATTTGTTCCACCCAGGTATTGTTTGAGGCTGAGGCGGAGAAACTTAGTCAGCGGTTTCTTGAAAGAGGGTATAGCCGTAGGTCTATCAAGAGGGCCTATCATAGGGCTAAGTGGTCAAACAGGGATACTTTACTATATCAGGCCCGTACTGACACTAAGGATAGAAATATGATAAGGTTTGTCACCAACTTTAGCACCCAATCCGAGTCGGTGCGTGCTGCCCTCACGAAAGCATGGCCCATCTTGATGACCGATAAAACTATTGCCAAAATTATCCCCAAGAGGCCTGCTATTACCTTCCGCCGTGCAAAAAACCTGCGGGATCGGCTAATACGTAGTCACTACGAAAGTATGCCCCCTCGTACATTCCTTAATGATATTCCTATCAGGAGTGGCTGTAGGCCTTGTGGACACTGTGTCGCCTGTAGAAATATTGAGCATAGTAACTCATTTGTTGACTCTTCTGGGCATAACAGCTTCAAAATTGAAAAGTCAATAAACTGTGAGTCTAAGAATGTCATTTACTATGCCACGTGTCCGTGCTCCCTGATCTATGTTGGCCTCACGACACGCCAACTGAGGGTGCGGGTCAGGGAGCACGTGCGTGGCATAGAGGCGGCCAGTGAACAGGAGGACGCATCCCTCCTGAAAACAATACCAAAACATTTTAAGTTGCATCATATGTGTAACAGCAGAGGTTTGCGTGTGAAAGGCATTGATTTAATTGATCTGGGTATTCGGGGGGGTAACATTTCTCAGCGCCTCTCTCAATTAGAGTCCCGATGGATTTGGACACTTGGCACGGTCCATCCACGGGGCCTTAATGAGCATTTTAATTTCTCGTCCTTTCTGTGATCTTTGCCTGCTGCACATCTGTGCAGGATACCGCTTCAGTCTAGTTTTGTTGTTTTTAACTTTTTATCATATATGGTGTTCCTAATAATTTTTTATTGCTCTATTCACTTTATATTTAGGTTTAGTTGTGCTGTTTCGTGTCTCACCTCATGTCTGTTACGTGGATGTCGATATGTGGACAATCTCTAACTTCGGACCCTCTGTCATCTTGATGGCCTTTCCTGCATGAATGCTATAAGTCAAACGTTCTGACATATTATGGAGCCTTTTATGGATTGAATATCCTGAATTGATTATAAGCTTTGTAGCTAAATATATAGATTATTATTAGGCTTCATCCATATTCTTTTGTGCTTGATCAATTTATGCATGTAATACATCATATATGTCTCTATGTATATTATGTATGGCCGCAATTGTTAAGATCGAATGATGGTCCCTTTTTTCTTTGTGTCCGGTATATATTGCTCATATCTGCACATTCATTATATGTTGTTGTGTATTTATATACTTATTCTATTTTTTGTTTATTATGTTGTTTATATGTCATCTTTTGATATCCATTTATATTATGCGTGCCCTGTTACCGCCTGTATTTTTGTTGCTGTAGCTTGCATTGATGTTTCCCTCTTCCAACATGGCGGCGTCGTACCTGTAAGTTCCTTTGCGCATGCGCGGCTATTTTCTCACTTGCCTTGCACTGCGCTTGCGCCGCTACACGCTCACCGCCGAGCGACACAGGGCCCTGTGCCGGCTCGGTGCGTGGCGATGTGCGACGCACTTGCTGGTGTCTGGTATGATCGGGTACAAGCTGCCTTGTAGCGCTCGATACCATTATCATGGGATATGTATATCCCCGTTTTCATAGCAACAATGAATCACTTCCGGTTTCGTTCCGGTTACTTCCGGTCGCGGGCATCTATAAAACGGCACATCTGACTCCCCTTAGTAATCCCCCTGAGGAAGGTCTTTTCACCGAAATGTGCGTCGGGGAGGGCGCACGGACCCCGGATACACTCTACCCATCTGCCCTTTGAGGTAATATACATTTATTATACCTTGGCATTCTGGTCTGCTGTTCATTATATAGCTGTTGGATCTTCAGCAGTGTCTCATCAGGGCATTTAATATGACACACTATGCAGTACTTTACTAATAGTAATTTTGTTCTTTTGATGGGTACATGGTTTTATCCCGGCTCCGTGCCCCCTTAGTATGCTCCTGTGGTGGTGTCTGTGCACACCCTGCGGCACTGTGCCTCACCTGTTTCCTATATGTTATGTTCTCAGTACTATTATGTATTAATAAAGTTGATATATTTTTTACATTGGGATTTTTTGGTCGTTCTTTTGGGCCCCCGTGACCCATAGCTCTCTCTACAAACTGGACAAAAGGTACAAAACAAAAGGACAAAGTCCACTTAGCTGATCAGCAGACTAGTAGCAGGAACATGCAACCGAAGGCTCTGGTTACAATGATGACCGGCAAGGAAATGACTGGAGAGCAAGGCTAAATAGGAAACTCCCAAACACTGATGGAAGCAGGTGAACAGAAGCAGCAAAGTGCAAACAAGTCACCAGTACCACCAGCAACCACCAGGGGAGCCCAAAAAGCGGATACACAACAGGCTCCTTGAGACCCTGTATTGATTATCGCCTCTTGAATAAGATCACGGTCAAATTCCAATACCCTTTGCCTTTGCTTTCTGATTTGTTTGCCAGGATTAAGGGGGCTAGTTGGTTTACTAAGATTGACCTTCGAGGGGCATATAATCTTGTTCGTATTAAGCAGGGTGACGAATGGAAAACTGCGTTTAATACACCCGAGGGCCATTTTGAAAATCTTCGGACTCTCTAATGCCCCATCTGTGTTTCAGTCCTTCATGCATGATATTTTTCGGAATTATCTTGATAAATTCATGATTGTATATTTGGATGATATTTTGATTTTTTCAGATGATTGGGAGTCTCATGTGAAACAAGTCAGGATGGTATTTCAGGTCCTTCGTGATAATGCCTTGTTTGTGAAGTGGTCTAAGTGCCTCTTTGGAGTACAGAAAGTTTCTTTTTTGGGCTTCATTTTTTCTCCATCATCTATAGAAATGGATCCGGTTAAGGTTCAGGCCATTCATGATTGGATCCAGCCCACATCCCTGAAGAGCCTTCAGAAATTTTTGGGCTTTGCTAATTTTTATCGCCGTTTCATTGCCAACTTCTCCAGTGTGGTTAAACCCCTGACCGATTTGACGAGGAATGGCGCTGATGTAATGAATTGGTCCTCTGAGGCTGTTTCTGCCTTTCAGGAGCTTAAGCGCCGATTTACTTCTGCCCCTGTGTTGCGTCAGCCGGATGTTTCTCTTCCTTTTCAGGTTGAGGTTGACGCTTCTGAGATTGGGGCAGGGGCCGTTTTGTCTCAGAGGAATTCTGATGGTTCCTTGATGAAACCGTGTGCCTTCTTTTCTCGAAAGTTTTTGCCTGCGGAACGCAATTATGATGTCGGCAATCGTGAGTTGTTGGCTATGAAGTGGGCATTTGAGGAGTGGCGACATTGGCTTGAGGGGGCCAAGCACCGTATTGGGGTCTTGACCGATCATAAGAATCTGATTTACCTCGAGTCTGCCAAACGGATGAATCCTAGACAGGCCCGATGGTCCCTGTTTTTCTCCCGTTTTGATTTTGTTGTCTCGTATCTTCCGGGTTCTAAGAATGTTAAGGCTGATGCCCTCTCTAGGAGATTTTTGCCTGATTCCCCTGGGGTTCTTGAGCCGGTTGGTATTCTGAAGGAGGGGGTGATTCTTTCTGCCATCTCACCTGATTTGCGACGGGTTCTTCAGGAGTTTCAGGCTGATAAACCTGATCGCTGTCCAGCGGGGAAACTGTTTGTTCCTGACAGATGGACTAGTAAAGTGATTTCTGAGGTTCACTGTTCTGTGTTGGCTGGCATTCCTGGGATTTTTGGTACCAGAGATTTGGTTAGTAGGTCCTTTTGGTGGCCTTCTTTGTCACGGGATGTGCGTTCTTTTGTGCAGTCCTGTGGGACTTGTGCGCGGGCCAAACCTTGTTGCTCCCGCGCCAGTGGGTTGCTTTTGCCTTTGCCGGTCCCTGAGAGGCCTTGGACGCATATTTCTATGGATTTTATTTCGGATCTTCCTGTTTCCCAGAAGATGTCGGTTATCTGGGTGGTCCGTGACCGGTTTTCTAAGGTGGTTCATTTGGTACCTTTGCCTAAATTGCCTTCCTCTTCTGAGTTGGTTCTGTTGTTTTTTCAGCATGTGGTTCATTTGCATGGCATTCCGGAGAATATTGTGTCCGATAGAGGTTTCCAGTTTGTTTCTAGGTTTTGGCGGTCCTTTTGTGCTAAGCTGGGCATTGATTTGTCTTTTTCTTCCGCATTTCATCCTCAGACAAACGGCCAAACCGAGCGAACTAACCAGACTTTGGAAACTTATTTGAGATGCTTTGTGTCTGCCGATCAGGATGATTGGGTGGCTTTCTTGCCATTGGTCGAGTTTGCCCTTAATAATCCGGCTAGTTCTGCTACCTTGGTTTCACCATTATTTTGTAATTCTGGGTTTCATCCTCGTTTTTCTTCAGGGCAGGTTGAGTCTTCTGATTGTCCTGGGGTGGACTCTGTGGTTGACAGGTTGCAGCAAATTTGGGCTCATGTTGTGGACAATTTGGTGTTGTCTCAGGAGGAGGCTCAGCGTTTTGCCAACCGTCGTCGGCGTGTGGGTTCCCGGCTTCGGGTTGGGGATTTGGTCTGGTTGTCTTCTCGTCATGTTCCTATGAAGGATTCTTCCCCGAAGTTCAAGCCTCGGTTTATTGGTCCTTATAGGATTTCTGAGATTATCAATCCAGTGTCTTTTCGTTTGGCCCTTCCAGCCTCTTTTTCCATCCGTAATGTTTTTCATAGATCTTTGTTGCGGAAATATGTGGTGCCCGTTGTTCCCTCTGTTGATCCTCCTGCCCCGGTGTTGATTGATGGGGAGTTGGAGTGTGTTGTGGAGAAGATCTTGGATTCTCGTTTTTCAAGACGGAGGCTTCAGTATCTTGTCAAGTGGAAGGGTTATGGCCAGGAGGATAATTCTTGGGTTGTTGACTCCGATGTTCATGCTGACGATTTGGTTCGTGCCTTCCATTTGGCTCGTCCTGATCGTCCTGGGGGCTCTGGTGAGGGTTCGGTGACCCCTCCTCAAGGGGGGTACTGTTGTGAATTCTGTTGTGGGTTCTGCTCTTGGGCTCCCTCCGGTGGTTATAAGTGGTAGTGCTGCTGTTTGTCCTTCACAGCAGTCATCAGGTGCGTCCACTTCGGACGGGGCTATTTAGTCTGGCTTCACCCTTTAGTGAGTGCCAGTTGTTCATTGTTTCTGGAGGATTCACATCCCTTCCTGGTCGCTCCTGCTTGCAGTTCATTTCTACAAGATAAGTTCTGCTTGTTTTTCTGCTCACATTTTGTGGGCCTCATTGTTCAGTGCATTGCATGTTTTTTCTTGTCCAGCTTTATCTGTGTAAGGATTTATGCAGCCAAGCTGGAATCTCTGGAGAGGCAGATTTACCCTCCATGTCTTTAGTTAGATGTGGAGTTTTTGCATTATCTGTGGTGGTCTGGTGGACATTTCATAGTATTTTAATACTGACCGCATAGTTCTCTGTCCTATCTTTCCTATTTTAGCTAGATTGGCCTCCTTTGCTAAATTCTGTTTTCAGCCTGTGTATGTTTTTTCCTCTCCTCTCACAGTCAATATTTGTGGGGGGCTGCCTATCCTTTGGGAATTTTCTCTGAGGCAAGATAGTTTTCCCTTTTCTATCTATAGGGTTAATTAGTCCTCTGGCTGTGTCGAGGTGTCTAGGATTGGTAGGTAAATCCCACGGCTACTTCTAGTTGTGGTGTTAAGTCCAGGGTCTGCAGTCAGTACAGTTACCACATTCTCCAGAGTACGTCTCATGCCGCTCCTAGGCCACCAGATCATAACAGGGCGCATGCGCAGTGCGCCCGCCGAATCTGCCAGCCGGCAGATTCGTTCCAGGTACATTTAGATCACTGTGATAAAACCTATCACAGTGATCAAAATAAAAAAAATAGTAAATGAACCCCCCCTTTATCACCCCCATACAATAATAAAATAAAGAAAATATATTTTTTCTCCCACTAGGGTAAGGGTTAGGGCTAGGGCTAGGGTTAGGGCTAGGGTTAGGGTTAGGGTTGGAATTAGGGTTAGAACTAGGGTTAGGGTTAGAATTAGGCTATGTGCACACGGTGCCGATTTGGCTGCAGATCCGCAGTGGATTGGCCCCGGCGGATTCGTAGCAGTTTTCCATCAGGTTTATAGTACCATGTAAACCTATGGAAAACCAAATCCGCTGTGCCCATGGTGCGAAAAATACCACGCGGAAACGCTGTGTCGTATTTTCCGCAGCATGTCAATTCTGTGTGCGGATTCCGCAGCGTTTTACACCTGTTCCTCATAGGAATCCGCAGGTGAAATCCGCACAAAAAACACTGGAAATCCGCGGTTATTCTGCAGGTAAAACGCAGTGCCTTTTACTTGCGGATTTTTCAAAAATGGTGCGGAAAAATCTCACACGAATCCACAATGTGGGCTTATAGCCTTAGGGTTAGGGTTGGAATTAGAATTAGGGTTGGAATTAGGACTAGAGTTGGAAATAGGATTAAGATTAAGCTTGTGGTTAGGGTTAGGGTTAGGGGTGTGTTGGTGTTAGGGTTGGGATTAGGGTTAGGATTAGGGTTAGGGTTGGGATTAGTGTTAGGGGTGTGCTGGGGTTAGGGTTGCGGTTAGGGGTGTGTTGGGGTTAGGGTTGTGATTAGGGTTATGGCTAGAGTTGGGATTAGGGTTAGGGGTGTGTTGGGGTTAGTGTTGGAGTTAGTATTGAGGCGTTTCCACTTTTTAGGCACATCAAGGGTCTCCAAACGCAACATGGCGCCACCAAAAAGTCAAATGGTGCTGCCTCCCTTCCGAGCCCCGACGTGCACCCAAACAGTGATTTACCCCCACATATGGGGTGCCAGCATACTCAGGACAAACTGGGCAACAATTTTTGGGGTCCAATTTTTCCTGTTACCCTTGCGAAAATAAAAAATTGCTTGCTAAAACATAATTTTTGAGGAAAGAAAAATGATTTTTTCTTTTCACCGCTCTGCGTTGTAAACTTCTGTGAAGCACTTTGGGGTTCAAAGTGCTCACCACATATCTAGATAAGTTCCTTGGGGGGGTCTAGTTTCCAAAATGGGGTCACTTGTGGGGGGTTTCTACTGTTTAGGCACATCAGGGGCTCTGCAAACGTAACATGATGCCCGCAGACCATTCCATCAAAGTCTGCATTCCAAAACGTCCCTACTTCCCTTCCGAGCCCCGACATGTGCCCAGACAGTGGTTCCCCCCCACATATGGGGTATCAGCGCACTCAGGACAAACTGGAAAACAACTTTTGGGGTCTAATTTCTCCTGTCACCCTTGTGAAAATAAAAAATTGCTTGCTAAAACATCATTTTTGAGGAAAGAAAAATGATTTTTTCTTTTCACCGCTCTGCGTTGTAAACTTCTGTGAAGCACTTGGGGGTTCAAACTGCTCACCACATATCTAGATAAGTTCCATAGGGGGTCTAGTTTCCAAAATGGGGTCACTTGTGGGGGGTTTCTACTGTTTAGGCACATCAGGGGCTCTGCAAACGTAACATGATGCATGATGCCCGCAGACCATTCCATCAAAGTCTGAATTTCAAAAGTCACTTCTTCCCTTCCAAGCCCCGACGTGTGCCCAAACAGTGGTTTATCCCCACATATGGGGTATCAGTGTACTCAGGACAAACTGGACAACAACTTTTGGGGTCCAATTTCTCCTGTTACTCTTGTGAAAATAAAAAATTGCGGGCTAAAAAATAATTTTTGAGGAAAGAAAAATGATTTTTTTATTTTCACGGCACTGCGTTATAAACTTCTGTGAAGCACTTGGGGGTTTAAAGTGGTCACCGCAAATCTAGATTAGTTCCATGGGAGGTCTAGTTTCCAAAATGGGGTCACTTGTGGGGGAGCTCCAATGTTTAGGCACACAGGGGCTCTCCAAACACGACATGGTGTCCGCTAACGATTAGAGCTAATTTTTCATTGAAAAAGTCAAATGGCGCTCCTTCACTTCCGAGCCCTGCCGTGTGCCCAAACAGTGGTTTACCCCCACATATGAGGTATCGGTGTACTCAGCAGAAATTGCCCAATAAATTTTAGGATCCATTTTATCCTGTTGCCCATGTGGAAATGAAAAAATTGAGGCTAAAATATTTTTTTTGTGAAATAAAAGTACTTTTTCTTTTTCATGGATCAATTTGTGAAGCACCTGTGGGTTCAAAGTGCTCACTATGCATCTAGATAAGCTCCTTTGGAGGTCTAGTTTCCAAAATGGGGTCACTTGTGGGGGAGCTCCAATGTTTAGGCACACAGGGGCTCTCCAAACGCGACATGGTGTCCGCTAAAGATTGGAGCCAATTTTTCAGTGAAAAAGTCAAATGGTGCTCCTTCCCTTCCGAGCCCTGTTGTACGCCCAAACAGTGGTCCCCCCCCCACATATGGGGTATCGGCGTACTCAGGACAAATTGCACAATAACTTTTGGGGCCCAGTTTCTCTTTTTACCCTTGGGAAAATAAAAAAAATTGGTGCTATAAGATCATTTTTGTGACTAAAAAGTTAAATGTTCATTTTTTCCTTCCATGTTGCTTCTGCTGCTGTGAAGCACCTGAAAGGTTAATAAACTTCTTGAATGTGGTTTTGAGTACCTTGAGGGGTGCAGTTTTTGTAATGGTGTCAATTTTGGGTATTTTCAGCCATATAGACCCCTCAAAGACTTCAAATGTTTTTGTAAATTTTGTTGTAAAAATGAGAAATCGCTGGTCAAATTTTAACCCTTATAACTTCCTAGCAAAAAAAAATTTTGTTTCCAAAATTGTGCTGATGTAAAGTAGACATGTGGGAATTGTTATTTATTAACTATATTGTGTCATATATCTCTCTCGTTTAACAGAATAAAAATTCTAAATTTGAAAATTGCGAAATTTTAAAAATTTTCGCCAAATTTCCATTTTTTCCCAAATAAACGCAAAAATTATCGACCTAAATTCACCACTATCATGAAGCCCAATATGTCACGAAAAAACAATCTCAGAACCACTAGTATCCGTTGAAGCGTTCCTGAGTTATTACCTCATAAAAGGACACTGGTCAGAATTGCAAAAAACGGCCAGGTCATTAAGGTCAAAATAGGCTGGGTCATGAAGGGGTTAATAGCCAGGAAAGGCTAAGTATACAGCTGCGGGCTGATATTCATAGCCTGGGAAGATTCATGGGTATTAACCCCTTCGAAGGCTATAAACATCAGCCCCTAGTCGCTGGCTTTCTCTGGCGCAAAAAATGCCACAGGAGCCCACGCCATATTTTTTTTTCAATTTTTTCATAAATTAAACAGATATTGCGTTTAAGGCCGGGGTCACACTTGTGAGAAACTCGCACGAGTCTCTTGCATCAATACCCGGCACTACCGCCAGCACTCGGGATTGGGGTGTGCAGATGCATGTATTTCAGTGCCGGCTACTGAGGTGCAAGACTCGGGCGAGTTTCTCACAAGTATGACCCCAGCCTAAGCAGATTTTGTGTGTGTGTGTCTTTATTTAATTCTTTATGTACCATTTTATTATGTTTATTACTAAACATCAGGCTTGGTATTATCTATCCATCTATCTAGATATATCTATCCATCCATCTATAGATATATCTATGCATCTAGCTATAGATATATATAACCATCTATCTATAGATATATCTAGAAACAAAAAAAGGAACAGCACAGTAGAAATACTTATCTTCGGGTGCAAGGCCCCTAGACAATCTGTCCAATGATTATCCAAACTTCATAGAATTCCAAGAAAGAGGCAGCACTCCATTGTTTCAGTGGAAAAATGTGCAGGATTTTAATCAACCCACATGTCTGGGCGACGTTTCGGCTACAAATGAGCCTTTCTCAAGCCTAATTTAAAATAGGAAAGGCACATGATAAGGGACAGGGAAGTGGACATGATGCTGATAGTGAGTGCAGAGGCTGAGCCATAGGGCAAGGTGAAACTGTCCCTGCCGCGGGAGCACAACAAACACACACATCATGTTGATTTAGTTTCCTGTCCCACTTTGTAGGGGTGTGTGGAACACCACTCTTCAAGCCAGACCAGTGTGAAAAGATTGTTGGATGGATAGCAGATAATGCTTCTAGTCACTTTGCCAGCACCACCCTGTCTTCCACACGGTCCAGTCTTAGTAGCCATGTTCCTGGACCACATAATCCTCACCCTGAGCCTCTTTTCTCCCACCATGCCGAGTGCCTGGAGACTAATGATCTCAACCTGGACACTTCGAAGAGCTGCTCACATTTCCTTTTACAGATTCTGGCCTCTCCCCCTGCCCCTTTCAAGCGGAACATGAGGAGATCGCATGTAGCAATGCCCAAGTATTTGAGCAGTCACATTCTCAAAAAGGTGATGGTAGGAAAATGCTATTACTGTCACAAGAGGTGGATAATGAGACACAATTGCTAAAAAGTGGTGTTGTTATGTCAGCAAGTCAGGAAAAGTACAAGAGTACGGAAGTGGAAGATAAAGTGGTGAATGAAGAAGTCACTGACCACACCTGGGTAGGTGACATATAGAGCGAGAACAGCAGCGCACAGGGGAAGGGTCCGCAACACCAAAACAGGCAGGAAGAGGCAGTGGGGTGGCCAGAGACACAAGGCAGACAACTGTTCCCCAGAGCACCAACACAGGTGAAGTTGCCAAGCCAAGGGTTAGGTGTTCCTGAGCTTGGTGCTTTTTTAAATACAGTCCAGTTAATCATAAAAAGGCCATTTGCAACATTGGCCATGGTAACCTGGTGGCAGCTCTGAAGCTTTGCAACCATGCACACATACCATGCCTGGCCCGTGTGCTCAAATCAGTGGTTCTGTGGTTTCTCAAAACCTACCCAGATCTGCCTGAGCTACTTGTGAAAGTATGCCGCGTGTGTGCCTATTTTCTTAAGTCAGCTACAGTTGTCTCCACACTTTTGTGCTGCAGTAGTGTTTGCTACTTCCAGTTCACCAACTGGAGAGCGATGTCAACACACATTGGAACACTGTTGTGAATTCTGTTCTCGAGCTCCCTCCTGTGGTTATGAATGGTACTTCGGTGAGTTCTGTTCATGGACTCCCTCTGGTGGCTGTGAGTGGAGCTGCTGGTTCTGAGATTCCTTCTCCAGCTGATCTCGTTCAGGCCTTGGCTGGCTGCTCTATTTACCTCCACTCAGATCTTTACTTGATGCCAGCTGTCAATGTCCTAGTACTGGTTCTGTTCTCTTGGATCTTTCAGATGACCTGTCTAATTCAGCAAAAGCAAAGTCCCTGCTAGCTTATTTGTTACCACTGTGTTTTTGTCCAGCTTGCTATTATGATTTAATCTTGTTAGCTGGAAGCTCTGGGATGCAGAGTGGCACCACCGCGCCGTGAGTCGGTGCGGTGGTTTCTTTTGCACACTCTGCATGGTTTTTTGTTAGTTTTTTATGCTGACCGCAAAGATACCTTTTCTATCCTCTGTCTGTTTAGTTAAGTCTGGCCTCCTATGCTGAAACCTATTTCATTCCTGTGTTTGTGACTTCCATCTTAACTCACAGTCAATATATGTGGGGGCTGCCTATTTCTTTGGGGAATTTCTCTGAGGCAAGGTAGGCTGTATTTTCTACCTTTAGGGGTAGTTAGTTCTGAGGCTGTGAAGAGGCGTCTAGGCAGAGTCAGGAACGCTCCACGGCTATTTCTAGTTGTTGTGATAGGATTAGGGGTTGCGGTCAGCAGAGCTCCCACTTCCCAGAGCTCGTCCTGTATTGCTAGTTTGCTCATCTGGTCATTTCTAGTGCTCCTAACCACCAGCCCAACATAACAGTACAGCTGGCCTACAAAGTGTTAATGCATCTCAATAGAGGGATAAGAGAAGTTCTGAGACCATTTTTTTTTCTCTGCAGTGTGTTTTGTATTTCTTTTCCCCTTAACCTCTGGGTGGTTCAGGACACAGGTGTAGATATGGACATTCAAGGTCTGTCCTCTTGTGTGGATCAACTCACTGCAAGGGGACAAAGCATTCAAGATTATGTAATTCTGAACCCGATGTTAGAACCCAGAATTCCAATTCCTGATTTATTTTCTGGGGATAGATCTAAGTTCCTGAATTTCAAAAATAATTGTAGACTGTTTTTTGCTTTGAAACCCCGCTCCCCTGGTGACCCCATTCAGCAAGTAAAAATCATTATTTCTTTGCTACGTGGCGACCCTCAAGACTGGGCATTTTCCCTTGCGCCAGGAGATCCTGCATTGCGTAATGTAGATGCGTTTTTTCTGGCGCTTGGATTGCTTTATGATGAACCAGATTCAGTGGATCAGGCAGAGAAAATTTTGCTGGCTTTGTGTCAGGGTCAGGATGAAGCGGAGGTATATTGTCAGAAGTTCAGAAAGTGGTCTGTGCTTACTCAGTGGAATGAGTGTGCCCTGGCGGCAATTTTCAGAAAGGGTCTTTCTGAAGCCCTTAAGGATGTCATGATGGGATTCCCCACGCCTGCTGGTCTGAATGAGTCTATGTCCTTGGCCATTCAGATCGATCGACGCTTACGTGAGCGCAAAAATGTGCACCATTTGGCTGTGTTTTCTGAGCAGAAGCCTGAGCCTATGCAATGTGATAGGACCTTGACCAGAGCTGAACGGCAAGAATACAGACGTCAGAATGGGCTGTGTTTTTACTGTGGTGACTCCACTCATGCTATCTCTGACTGTCCTAAGTGCACTAAACGGTTCGCTAGGTCTGCCACCATTGGTACGGTACAGCCAAAATTTCTTTTGTCCGTTACTCTGATTTGCTCTTTGTCGTCCTATTCTGTTATGGCATTTGTGGATTCAGGCGCTGCCCTGAATTTGATGGACTTGGAGTTTGCCAGGCGCTGTGGTTTTTTCTTGGAGCCCTTGCAGTATCCTATTCCATTGAGAGGAATTGATGCTACACCTTTGGCCAAGAATAAGCCTCAGTACTGGACTCAATTGACCATGTGCATGGCTCCTGCACATCAGGAGGATATTCGCTTTTTGGTGTTGCACAATCTGCATGATGTGGTCGTTTTGGGTTTGCCATGGCTACAGGTCCATAATCCTGTATTGGATTGGAAATCAATGTCTATATCCAGTTGGGGTTGTCAAGGGGTACATGGGGATGTCCCATTGTTGTCTATTTCGTCTTCCCATCCTTCTGAAGTCCCTGAGTTCTTGTCAGATTACCGGGATGTATTTGAGGAGCCCAAATCCAGTGCCCTACCTCCTCATAGGGATTGCGATTGTGCTATTAATTTGATTCCTGGTAGTAAGTTTCCGAAGGGCCGACTGTTCAATTTATCTGTGCCAGAACACGCTGCAATGCGGAATTATATAAAGGAGTCCTTGGAGAAAGGGCATATTCACCCGTCGTCGTCACCGTTGGGAGCAGGGTTCTTTTTTGTGGCCAAGAAGGATGGTTCTCTGAGACCTTATATAGATTACCGCCTTCTTAATAAAATCACCGTCAAATTTCAGTACCCTTTGCCGCTACTGTCTGATTTGTTTGCTCGGATTAAGGGAGCTAGCTGGTTCACCAAGATAGATCTTCGAGGGGCGTATAATCTTGTGCGTATTAAACAGGGCGATGAATGGAAAACAGCATTTAATACGCCCGAGGGCCATTTTGAGTACTTGGTGATGCCATTCGGGCTTTCTAATGCTCCATCTGTGTTTCAGTCCTTTATGCATGACATCTTCCGAAAGTACCTGGATAGATTCATGATTGTATATTTGGATGATATTTTGGTCTTTTCGGACGATTGGGAGTCTCATGTGAAGCAGGTCAGAATGGTGTTTCAGGTCCTTCGTGCTCATTCCTTGTTTGTGAAGGGGTCTAAATGTCTCTTTGGAGTTCAGAAGGTTTCATTTTTGGGCTTCATTTTTTCCCCTTCTACTATCGAGATGGACCCTGTTAAAGTTCAGGCCATTTATGATTGGACTCAGCCTACTTCTGTGAAGAGCCTTCAGAAATTTCTGGGCTTTGCTAATTTTTACCGTCGCTTCATCGCTAATTTTCCAGTGTTGTTAAACCATTGACTGATTTGACCAAGAAAGGTGCTGATGTGGTCAATTGGTCCTCTGCGGCCGTTGAGGCTTTTCAGGATCTGAAGCGTCGTTTTTCTTCTGCCCCTGTGTTGTGTCAGCCAGATGTTTCGCTCCCGTTTCAGGTCGAGGTGGATGCTTCTGAGATTGGAGCAGGGGCTGTTTTGTCTCAAAGAGGTTCTGATGGCTCTGTGATGAAACCATGTGCTTTCTTTTCTAGAAAGTTTTCGCCGGCTGAGCGCAATTATGATGTGGGTAATCGAGAGTTGTTGGCTATGAAGTGGGCGTTTGAGGAGTGGCGACATTGGCTTGAAGGAGCCAAACATCGCGTGGTGGTCTTGACGGATCACAAGAATCTGACTTATCTCGAGTCTGCCAAGCGGTTGAATCCTAGACAGGCTCGATGGTCGCTGTTTTTCTCCCGCTTCAATTTTGTGGTTTCGTACCTTCCGGGTTCTAAGAATGTGAAGGCTGATGCCCTTTCAAGGAGTTTTGTGCCTGATTCTCCGGGAGTTCCTGAGCCGGCTGGTATTCTCAAAGAGGGGGTAATTTTGTCTGCCATCTCCCCTGATTTGCGGCGGGTGCTGCAGGAGTTTCAGGCTGATAGACCTGACCGTTGCCCAGCGGAGAAGCTGTTTGTCCCTGATAGATGGACTAGTAGAGTTATCTCTGAGGTTCATTGTTCGGTGTTGGCTGGTCATCCTGGAATCTTTGGTACCAGAGATTTGGTGGCTAGATCCTTTTGGTGGCCTTCCTTGTCACGAGATGTGCGTTCTTTTGTGCAGTCCTGTGGGACTTGTGCTCGGGCTAAGCCCTGCTGTTCTCGTGCCAGTGGGTTGCTTTTGCCCTTGCTGGTCCCGAAAAGGCCCTGGACGCATATTTCCATGGATTTTATTTCAGATCTCCCTGTCTCTCAGAGGATGTCAGTTATCTGGGTGGTTTGTGATCGCTTCTCTAAGATGGTCCATTTGGTACCTTTGCCTAAATTGCCTTCCTCCTCGGATTTGGTTCCATTGTTTTTCCAGCATGTGGTTCGTTTACATGGCATTCCGGAGAACATCGTGTCGGACAGAGGTTCCCAGTTTGTTTCAAGATTTTGGCGGTCCTTTTGTGCTAAGATGGGCATTGATTTGTCTTTTTCTTCAGCTTTCCATCCTCAGACAAATGGCCAAACCGAACGAACCAATCAGACTTTGGAAACATATCTGAGATGTTTTGTTTCTGCTGATCAGGATGATTGGGTGTCCTTCTTGCCTTTGGCTGAGTTCGCCTTTAATAATCGGGCCAGCTCGGCCACTTTGGTTTCGCCTTTTTTCTGTTATTCTGGTTTCCACCCTCATTTTTCTTCAGGGCAGGTTGAGCCTTCGGACTGTCCTGGTGTGGATTCTGTGGTGGACAGGTTGCAGCAAATTTGGACTCACGTAGTGGACAATTTGACATTGTCCCAGGAGAAGGCTCAACGTTTCGCTAACCGCCGTCGCTGTGTTGGTCCCCGACTTCGTGTTGGGGATTTGGTTTGGTTGTCATCTCGTTTTGTTCCTATGAAGGTTTTGTCTCCTAAGTTTAAGCCTCGTTTCATTGGTCCTTATAAGATTTCTGAAATTATTAATCCTGTGTCATTTCGTTTGGACCTTCCAGCTTCTTTCGCCATCCATAATGTGTTCCATCGGTCGTTGTTGCGGAGATATGTGGCTCCTATGGTTCCCTCCGTTGATCCTCCTGCCCCAGTGTTGGTTGAGGGGGAGTTGGAGTATGTGGTGGAAAAGATTTTGGATTCTTGTATTTCGAGACGGAAACTTCAGTACCTAGTCAAGTGGAAAGGTTATGGTCAGGAGGATAATTCCTGGGTAGTTGCCTCTGATGTTCATGCTGCCGATCTTGTTCGTGCCTTTCATTTGACTCGTCCGGAGCAGCCTGGGGGCTCTGGTGAGGGTTCGGTGACCCCTCCTCAAGGGGGGGTACTGTTGTGAATTCTGTTCTCGAGCTCCCTCCTGTGGTTATGAATGGTACTTCGGTGAGTTCTGTTCATGGACTCCCTCTGGTGGCTGTGAGTGGAGCTGCTGGTTCTGAGATTCCTTCTCCAGCTGATCTCGTTCAGGCCTTGGCTGGCTGCTCTATTTAACTCCTCTTAGATCTTTACTTGATGCAAGCTGTCAATGTCCTAGTACTGGTTCTGTTCTCTTGGATCTTTCAGATGACCTGTCTAATTCAGCAAAAGCAAAGTCCCTGCTAGCTTATTTGTTACCACTGTGTTTTTGTCCAGCTTGCTATTATGATTTAATCTTGTTAGCTGGAAGCTCTGGGATGCAGAGTGGCACCACCGCGCCGTGAGTCGGTGCGGTGGTTTCTTTTGCACACTCTGCGTGGTTTTTTGTTAGTTTTTTATGCTGACCGCAAAGATACCTTTTCTATCCTCTGTCTGTTTAGTTAAGTCTGGCCTCCTATGCTGAAACCTATTTCATTCCTGTGTTTGTGACTTCCATCTTAACTCACAGTCAATATATGTGGGGGCTGCCTATTACTTTGGGGAATTTCTCTGAGGCAAGGTAGGCTGTATTTTCTACCTTTAGGGGTAGTTAGTTCTTAGTCTGTGAAGAGGCGTCTAGGCAGAGTCAGGAACGCTCCACGGCTATTTCTAGTTGTTGTGATAGGATTAGGGGTTGCGGTCAGCAGAGCTCCCACTTCCCAGAGCTCGTCCTGTATTGCTAGTTTGCTCATCTGGTCATTTCTAGTGCTCCTAACCACCAGCCCAACATAACAGAACTCGATACATATGTTGTCAAGGCTTTGTGAGCAGCAGAGGGCAGTAGGTGAATACCAGCTACACCATGCATGTCGGTATTCCGGTCAGCCTCTGCACATAAGAGCTGATGAGTGTGCATGGATGTCTGACATCTGTGCAGTTCTCCAAAACTTTGAGGACTCAACTAAAATGATGAGCGGCAATAATGCCATAATCAGTGTCAATATTCCACTTCTCTGTCTACTGAAACACTCGCTGCTCACAATTAAAGAGGAAGCGTTGCAGGCGGAGCAAGTTGAGATGTAGCAAGAAACCATACTGAGTGATATTACACAGCCCAGCCTCATCTCATCTTCTCAATGCAGATTGGGTGATAATGAGGAGAAGCAGAAACAGGAGCTGGATGCCTGCTCTACAGACGGTTTTACACTACCCCTTTCATCCAGTCTGTTCAGCGTTGATGTCCTAAAGATGAGGAGGAGGAGGACAACATGGACTGTTGTCCTCTTGGTGGGGACAGGGAAGTCTTGGCTGTTGGCAGTCTGGCACACATAGCTGAGTTTATCTTAAGCTGCCTTTCCCGTGACCCTTGCGGTGTACGCATTTTGGCCAGCACTAATTACTTGTTGATCACCCTTCTAGACTCTCGCTACAAGGAGAACTTTACCTTTCTCCTTCCTGTGGTGGAGAGGTCTAATAAAATGTTGCAGTATCAGAAGGCTCTAGTTGAAAAATAATGAAAAACATCCCATCTGACAACGCTGGCAGCCAAGGTCACAGTTCTTTGGACAACCAAGGAGTAGAGATGAGGTAGACACATACAAAATGCAAAATACAGTTGTTACACACATATTACATGCATAGATTAGACACCCATAAGAGCCACTAGATAATAACAAAATCCCTCTAGTGCCACAATGCATGTACATCAGGACAATAATCGGGAAAAACTGCACACTACAAAGTGCAAAACATCACAGACTTGCAGTCAAATATCCCATAAAATCTTGTAAGTTTATTAAATATTCAAAATAACATAACATAAACACAGCACAGAAAAGATGAATGGACAACAGAGGGTAACAGGTAAAGCACCATATGGCGGTATAAATGCTAAAAGCACTCAAGACCCCATCACTGTGACAATATACAAAGTAGAATGTATTTAAAGTGTACTAGAGACCGCAAAATGCAGCAGAGGAAGGGGAACACTATCAAAAATCTGGGACTGTTTTCTCAGAACCTCCCATAGCCCATGCCCTGATGCGTGGTGTACTCTGACAAGGAGGGAAAAGTTTTGGAAGATGCTGAAGAAGTTACTTGCTGACCATACCAGTGTCCTCCATGATTCTTCTGTGCCTTACAACTATTGGTTATCCAACCTAGACACATGACATGAACTGTCTCTCTATGCCTTGGGGTCCTGGCCTGCCCTGTCGCTAGCGTTATGCCAGAGCAGGTTTTTAGTGCCACCTGTGGTATTAAAACCAAAAGGCGCATCTGCCTATTAACTGAAAATGCAGGCACACTCTTATCAAAATGAACAAGGGCTGGATAGGGCCAGAATTCTCTACACCACCAGATGACACCAGCAGAGCATAAACTCAAAGTCAGTGTTTTTTTTTTTGTTTTTTTTGTGGTCTATTCACATGCACTCCTTCCCACCCAAACATGATTTCATCTTTTTGTGTCATCCTCTTCCTCCTCCCCTCCATGCTCGCTATGAATTTTTTAAGGGTGTTTCTGATGCCCATATTAAAAATTTTTAGAGGCCTACCTCGAGCATGCATATATATATATACAGTGCCTACAAGTAGTATTCAACCCCCTGCAGATTTAGCAGGTTTACACATTTGGAATTAACTTGGAATTGTGACATTTGGACTGTAGATCAGCCTGGAAGTGTGAAATGCACTGCAGCAAAAAAGAATGTTATTTCTTTGTTTATTTTTTTTTTAAATTGTGAAAAGTCTTTTCAGAGGGTCATTTAGTATTCAACCCCTCAACCCACCAGAATTCTGTTTGGTTCCCCTAAAGTATTAAGAAGTAGTTCAGGCACAAAGAACAATGAGCTTCACATGTTTGGATTAATTATCTCTTTTTCCAGCCTTTTCTGACTATTTAAGACCCTCCCCAAACTTGTGAACAGCACTCATACATGGTCAACATGGGAAAGACAAAGGAGCATTCCAAGGCCATCAGAGACAAGATCATGGAGGGTCACAAGGCTGGCAAGGGGTACAAAACCCTTTCCAAGGAGTTGGGCCTACCTGTCTCCACTGTTGGGAGCATCATCCGGAAGTGGAAGGCTTATGGAACTACTGTTAGCCTTCCATGGCCTGGACAGCCTTTGAAAGTTTCCACCCTCGCCGAGGCCAGGCTTGTCCGAAGAGTCAAGGCTAACCCAAGGACAACAAGGAAGGAGCTCCGGGAAGATCTCATGGCAGTGGGGACATTGGTTTCAGTCAATACCATAAGTAACGTACTCCACCGCAATGGTCTCCGTTCCAGACGAGCCCATAAGGTACCTTTACTTTCAAAGCGTCATGTCAAGGCTCGTCTACAGTTTGCTCATGATCACTTGGAGGACTCTGAGACTGACTGGTTCAAGGTTCTCTGGTCTGATGAGACCAAGATCGAGATCTTTGGTGCCAACCACACACGTGACGTTTGGAGACTGGATGGCACTGCATACGACCCCAAGAATACCATCCCTACAGTCAAGCATGGTGGTGGCAGCATCATGCTGTGGGGCTGTTTCTCAGCCAAGGGGCCTGGCCATCTGGTCCGCATCCATGGGAATATGGATAGCACGGCCTACCTGGAGATTTTGGCCAAGAACCTCCGCTCCTCCATCAAGGATCTTAAGATGGGTCGTCATTTCATCTTCCAACAAGACAACGACCCAAAGCACACAGCCAAGAAAACCAAGGCCTGGTTCAAGAGGCAAAAAATCAAGGTGTTGCAGTGGTCTAGTCAGTCTCCTGACCTTAACCCAATTGAAAACTTGTGGAAGGAGCTCAAGATTAAAGTCCACATGAGACACCCAAAGAACCTAGATAACTTGGAGAAGATCTGCATGGAGGAGTGGGCCAAGATAACTCCAGAGACCTGTGCCGGCCTTATCAGGTCTTGTAAAAGACGATTATTAGCTGTAATTGCAAACAAAGGTTATTCCACAAAATATTAAACCTAGGGGTTGAATAATAATTGACCCACACTTTTATGTTTAAAATTTATAAAAATTTAACTGAGCAACAAAACTTTTTGGTTTGTAAGAATTATGCATCTGTTAATAAATCCTGCTCTTGTTTGAAGTTTGAAGGCTCTATCTTATTTGCATCTTATTAAACCTGCTAAATCTGCAGGGGGTTGAATACTACTTGTAGGCACTGTATATACTGCTTAAAAAAATAAAGGGAACACTAAAATCCCACATCCTAGATATCAATGAAAGAAATATTCCAGTTGTAAATCTTTATTCATTACATAGTGAAATGTGTTGAGAACAATCAAATCTAAAAATGATCAACGTAAATCACAACTAATATCCCACGGAGGTCTGGAGTTGGAATGATGCTCAAAATCAAAGTGGAAAATGAAGTTACAGGCTGATCCAACTTCAGTGGAAATGCCTCAGGACAAGAAAATGATGCTCAGTAGTGTGTGTGGGCTCCATGTGCCTGTATAACCTCCCTACAATGCCTGTGCATGCTCCTGATGAGGCGGCGGATGGTCTCCTGAGGGATCTCCTCCCAGACCTGGACTAAAGCATCCGCCAACTCCTAGACAGTCTGTGGTGCCACGAGACGTTGGTGGATGGTGCGAGACATGATGTCCCAGATGTGTTCAATTGGATTCAGGTCTGGGGAATGGGCGGGCCAGTTCATAGCTCCAATGCATTCATCTTGCAGGAACTGATGACACACTCCAGCCACATGAGGTCTGGCATTGTCCTGCATTAGGAGGAAACCAGGGCCAACCGCACCAGCATATGGTTTCACAAGGGGTCTGAGGATCTCATCTCGGTACCTAATGGCAGTCAGGCTACCTCTGGCGAGCACATGGAGGGCTGTGTGGCCCTCCAAAGAAATGCCAACCCACACCATTACTGACCCACTGCCAAACCAGTCATGCTGAAGGATGCTGCAGGCAGTGGTTCTAGGATGTTTCGCCCCCAGCAGTTCGCCCCGGGTACATTTCGCCCCCGCACATTTCGTCCCCAGCCTTTGGCCCCCAGGATGTTTTGCACCCGCACATTTCACCCCCGCACATTTCGCCCACAGCAGTTCGCCCCCAGCAGTTCACCCCCAGCAGTTGGCCCCCAGCAGTTGGCCCCCAGCAGTTTGTCCCTGGGTACATTTTGCCCCCGCACATTTCACCCCAGCAGTTTGCCCCTGGATGCATTTTGCCCCCGCACATTTCATCTCCAGCATTTGGCCCCTGGATGTTTTGCCCCCGGCAGTTCACCCCTGGATGTTTCGCACCCGGAAGTTCGCCCCAGATGTTTGCACCCTTGTGGTTCATGAATTTCTGTCCGTCATCAATGTTTCCCCAGCATTTGGCCCCCGGATGTTTTGCCCACAGCAGTTCGCCCCTGGATGTTTGTACCCTTGTGGTTCATGAATTCCAGTCCATCATCAATATTTTGCCCCCAGCCGTTCGCCCCCGGCAGTTCGCCCCCAGATGTTTGAGTGCAGCACCCCAGAGTCCTGGTAGTTGCAGTACTGTCGCTCCGCCACTAAGGGGAGTGATGGTACGTCTGATGGCATTAAAGGAGTTCACCTGACCAGGTATCACAGTCACACATTACACTTCACACTCTGGCCACCAGGGGGAGCAAACGGTTCTATGTATTAGGCCACTCCTCACACTCTGGTAAAACTGGGGGTTGGATAGGAAGTTAGGGAGAAGCTGACTGGGTTTTGCCCAGGTAACATCTAGTGAGAGAAGAGGTTGCTTGGGAAGATCCTTGGGAGTCCCTGTCAGGGGTGGGATCCTGGCAGAGGCCTAGCGAAAAGGACAGATCGTTACGGAGCCGCGCCTGCACTTCATTGCGGCGGCATCTTAAGAAAGGACACGAAGCAAAGTATATTGTGGAGAAGTGAGAAACAAGATCACAGCACAAAGGCGATAGAACCAGTAGGAGTCATGCCCCGAGATCGGCAACATCCTACTGAGGCACGTAGCCGGTGGCCGGAACGCCGAGGAAGTATTGGGCTCTACGCATTACTTCAAACCAACGGCAGGGCAGTTAATTTTAGGTTGGCTGCCTCACCTAAATCACCTAATGAAGACAACGGAGGCAATTGTGGGAGAGGGGCATCTCTAGGGTCCCTATAAAATAACTCCAGGCCTACCCCGTCATACGGGTGCGTCCTATCCATATCATCTGGGGGACGGAGAGAAAGAACAGAAACACACACGACAGTTGTGAGGACTATCCCGTGGTGCTCAGCAGGGAAGTACTACAACACCCAGGCGCTAGTAGGTAGGCACTGATTTCCTCCTGCAAAGGGAACTCTGGATGTGCCCTCGGACCGGCCAGTCTCAGCCAGCCCAGTTAACAGTGCTCTGGATTGCGGATGCCAAAGCCTTCAGTAAAGAGGTAAAGAGACTGCAACCCTGTGTCCTCATTATTTACTGCGACTTACACCACCACCTACACCTTTTATTGGGCACCCCTTAGCAGGACCACGGACCAGGTCAGGCCACCGTGACATCCTCAGAACCGAGAGACCCGGTATCGAGTACCTCGCCGTCCTGCGTTTGGGGGCTGCTCCATGTACCCTTGTGGTTCATGAATTCTTTTCCATCATCAATGTTTCGCCCCCAGAAGTTTGCCCCTGGCAGTTCACCCCCGGATGTTTGTACCCTTGTGGTTCATGAATTCCCATCCATCATCAATGTTTCACCCCCAGCAGTTCGCCCCCGGATGTTTGTACCCTTGTGGTTCATGAATTCCTGTCCATCATCAGTTTCACCCCCAGCAGTTCACCCCCGGCAGTTCGCCCCCGGATGTTTGTAAACTTGTGGTTCATGATTTCCCGTCCGTCATCAATGATTCGCCCCCAGCAGTTTGCCCCCAGCAGTTCACCCCCGGATGTTTCATCCCCAAATGTTTCTCCTACAGCATTTTGTCCCTGGATGTGTCACCATCTGATGTTTCGCACCTAACATTTTGACCCCAGATGTTTCACCCTCAACTTTTGGGGTCAACATGCAGGGATCAAAACATCTAGGGTTGAACATACCTGCGGGTAAAATATACAGGACCCCAATTTGCTGGGGATTCCTGTGGCTGCCTTTTCAGCAGCTCACCCAGTGTCTCATCTGGCCGGCCTTAAAGGAGTAGTATCACCCTAGAACAAAAAAAATGGACATACTTACCTGTCGCAGCTGCAGCTCCTTGGGTCACGGAGTGCAGTCTAGCAGTTCCCAATGATATCTTCTCCTGCTTCTGGCTGTCTTTTCATCTTCCCTGGATCACTGATCCATGAAGCATGATGAATGCCGCAGCAGTGAGGCCGAATGTCTCCAGGCTTCTCACTGACATGACGTCACTCCTGCCCCATTCATCAGTCAATCCAGGGGGCAGAATGCCTCTCCTGTCACCAAGGAATTGCATATATGGATCAATAGTTGGCGGTTTGTAAGTAGAGCACTGGCAGTAGTCCCAGGAACGGGAAGGTAGACAGCCGAGTCCCCGCAGCTCCAGCCAGGCACCCCCAATAGAGAATATAATAGCAGGTTATAGAAGAAAAAGCCGGTCCTAGAAGCACAGGAAAAAGGACTTTGACACCAGCTTGAGTTGAGCCACAACGCGTTTCAACGACATACACCGTCTTCTTCAGGTGGTCGTGATGCCACCTGTGGTATTTGGTCAATAGGGGGACCAACGTTGCTTTTAAGGGGTCCTCTGGGGGATGTTGTCACAGCAATGATGGTAACGCTTCCCACAGGTGAAGCGGGGTCCCCAGGGGTCCTAAGGTGTGTGGCGATGATGGTGTATACTGATGAACAAGTGGAGGACACAAGTTGTAAAGTCTTTACCTGGTTTACTGTAGATGTAGCAGGCCTCAGTCCAGGGTACCAGGTACAGGTGTAGTTAAGGTCCGGCTGGCTTGGAGGCAATTGGGGAATCCCTCTCCCAGGTGAGGTCTGTAAACCTTTCCAACTAGCGCTGACCTATGAGGTCTCTGCTGCTTGACGCTGTTTAGCAAAGTCCTCTTTTCCCCCTGTCCTAAGACAGGTACCTGCATGATGGGCAGCTTGAGCCATTTTACAGGAACTCTATCATGCTCCAGGCTCCTCAGGTGCTGATGCGTCTCAGGTGTGGTGTGGGCCAATCACATAAAGTTCTTAGTCCTCCGGTTCTGCCAAGTGTCCTACAGTTACACTAAGGTCTCAGGCTCCCGGTACCCAGCTGCTGCGCTCTGGCTCTGAGGGTGTCCTGCCACTGTTCCCCTGCTGAGCCCTGGTCCTCTCCTGCGGTCCTTTCTTCAATGCTCCACTGCATGCAACAACCCTTCAGGTTCTCCTCTTCCCAGAGGTTGCAGCTCCCCCGTGCTGATGGCCTCCCTGTCTGTTCCAGACGTCCTTCCTTTATCTCTCCCTCCTGGAGACCAACTGTCTCTGTCCACTGTCTCTCCCAGACTGTCTAACTCCTCCCCCAAACCAGGACATATGTCCATATTTGAGGGAAGCTCCCCTGAAACTGGGTCCTGAGCTCCCCCTCCTGGCCTGTATTCAGAATGTGTTGCATGTGTGTGCTTACCTGGTAAAGAGAATTCCCTTTGCCTCCACGCATGATATCGAAAGGAAGGCAACATCACTTTAACAACCGGTTACCTGGGGTGTTACATCAGCAATATCAAATTTCAAAACATCCACTTATTTCTATGGATGACATATCCTCAGGATAAGTCATCTTGATCATCTGAACCCCTTTAAGTTGCATCAATGATTGAAGGTAGAACTACATTCTTGAATTAAAATCAAACCCAAGCGAATGAATACAATTTCTATTTTTCTTTTGGGGGAAATACAATTTTTTGCACAAATTAAGATCCATAATTGAAATATGATTTAATATTAGCAAAATAATTCACAAAAAATGTTCTCCCTATGGAAGAAAAATATGTGAACATTTCAAATTCTTCATTTTGATTAGAACAGCCAAATGAACACTCACATTATCCTTCATTAGTGGAGCATCTACAAATGTGTATTTTGGACACATCCTGTTTTGTTCAAAGCCTTGTATGAAAGCCAGAAAATGTTTCACATATCACACTGAAGTAAGCAGGCTGGCATGAAGCCTGGCAAAAAAAACTCATCAAAAATAGAAAATGTCCTCAACATCTCAAAGTAATTTATATATTTTCTTGTGCTGTGAAGCAAAAAATTGATGGATGCCAATAATGATTTCAATGAATCCTCTTGGGGCAGACAGAGTATTGCTTCCCTGTTGCTGCATCAGAGGGGATTGAGCAGTTGGTTTACAGTTCACAAGCAGACCTGGGTATTAAAATCTGCAAATATTGAACAGATGAAGCTAATTGCCTTTGATTTATACATAGACTACTGTCCTCCAACAAAGAACACTAAATACAATTTTCTTCTGCTGCTTTTTGTGCTCTAGGTAATTGACTACAAATCTTTAACCAATAAAATACTTCAGTATCGTATGGCTGCATTGGCCCACTCCATTAGCGATGACTTACAGTAAGTGTGTGTTTTCCCGGTGTTGAAAATATTATTTCTCTATGAAATATACTTTAGCTATAGGAAAAGATCTGAAAATGATTATCCAAGTGATAAGCACTTTCTTTGTTTCTATAAGTAATGAATCTATTAAAACACCATACTCAAATGTTTCTTCCATTTTAATATTGGATAAACTCAATAGAATAATACGTGTTAAGACTCCCTGGTGAATTTGTAGTTTCAGGCTCTATCTGTGCTCAAGAAAGATAGAAATTTCTGCTAAGGGTAACTAAAGAATCGCAGAGTGTGCATCTTCGGCTATATAAATAAATATATGTACAATACTGTGCAAATGTTTTAGGCAGATGTGGAAAAATGCTGCAAGGTAAGAATGCTTTCAATAGTAAAATTAATAGTTCATTAACAAAATCCAAAGGGACTGAACAAAAGAGAAATCTAAATCAAATCAATATTTATTGTGATGCTCCTTTCCTGTAACCCCTTTTTGACATTGGGCGTGATAGTATGCCCGCGTCGGACTCCCCATCCCCCTCAGTGCCCGAGCCTGCACCTTTCTGGGCACATGACAGCTGTTCTATACAGCTGACATGTGCCCACAACAGCCACGGGAGCAATCGCGATCCACCCGCAGTTGTTAACTACTTAAATGCCTCTGTCAATCTCTGACAGTGGCATTTAACTCACACTTACCGGAAGGGCGGGATTTATGATGTGCATCGGTGTCACATGATTACGGGTAACGGATGGGTCGGCACGACAACCAGAGATCTGAAGCAGACCTCTATTGTTGTCATTGCCGGATTGCTATGAGGGCCACCCCATGGTCAGTGCTCATAGCAAGTGAGCATTTCTGCTACACGCAGGAGATCTGATCATCGCTTGTGTGTAGCAGAAACGATCATAGTACTGCAGCTTCTAGTCTGTAATGGAGACTATTCAAAAAGTTTAAAAAAAAATTAAAAAATATTTAAAAAGTTTTAAAAATGCAGAAGTTCAAATCACCCCCTTCGCCCCATTCAAAATAAAACAAACAAAAAAATCAAATATACACATATATGGTATCGCCGCATTCAGAATCGCCCGATCTATCAATATAAAAACAGAATTAACCCAATCGCTAAACGGGATAAGGAGAAAAAAATTAAAACCACCAGAATTACTTTTTTTGTCGCCTCTGCATTGCAATAAAATGCAATAATGGGCAATCAAAAGAATGTATCTGCACCAAAATGGTATCAATAAAAATGTCAGCTTGGCAAGCAAAAAATAAGCCCTCACCCAGCTCCAGATCACAAAAATTGGAGATGCTACAGTTCTCAACAAATGGCACCATTTTTTTTGTTTTAGCAAATTCTGGATTTTTTTTTCACCTGTTATATAAAAAATAACTTATATATGTTTGGATTCTATTAATTCATAATGACTGGTGAATCATAATAGCAGGTCAGTTTTAGCATTTAGTGAACATGGTAAAAAAAAAAACAACTATGCAATTGTACTTTTTTGCAATTTCACCACACTTGGAATTTTTTTCCTATTTTCCAGTTAACGATATGTTAAAACCAATGGTGTTGTTCAAAAGTACAAGTTGTCCTGCAAAAAACAAGCCCTCACATGGCCATATTAACCAAAAAAATAAAAAAGTTATGGATCTGGGAAGAATGGAAGTAAAAAACAGAAATTCAAAAACTGAAATACCCCTGGTCATCAAGGGGTTAAAACAGCATCAAAAATTTTTTTTTAGGTACACTTAAACACATGTTTTGAAGGAATTTGGCAGAGAGGTTGTTCAACAACATTTCTTCTGTGTATAAAGGCTTAGCTAATCCTTCTGTCTCTTCACAGACTCAATCATGTTGAGATCAGGATACTGTGAGGGCCACTTCCAGGACCCCTGGTTCTTCTTTACATTGAAGATAGTTCTTAATTATATTGGCTGTATGGGTGAAGTTGTTGTCTTGCTGCAGACTAAATTTGGAGTTAATCACATGTCTCTTTAATAACATTACATGATGTATAATATCTGCCTATTTCTCAGCATTAAAGACACGAAGAAGTGGACAATGCTGAGGACTTTAGATGCATAAATCACCCCAAAAATATATAATCAACCACAAAAGCATGACAAGGCCTCAGGTGTGACTAAGTAGACTTCCCCATAATGCTTTGAAGCTATCACATTACATGATATAGCACGGGTAATGAGGAGGGACTATCATATCCTCTATAAAAAGCATAGGCAGGGAATTCAGCAGTCATTTTAGGGTAAGTTTAGGAAAGTGAGTGTACAGCAAAACTCAGTAATTTACATAAAAGAGAAAGCCCTAAAACACTGGACAAATACTCTAGACAGTATTATGTTGTAAAACTGCAGCACTGAAAACGCTGAAAGCAGTAGTCTGGAAATAATACATAAATTTGATTCAATTGGTGGTGGTGAGAGATAAGGGAGGTGCCAGCGGTAGTGCCAAGCACAATGTGATTGACCAGTGATATGGTGTATCTGGAGTCTGTCTGTGATGCTGAGTCACAAATGTGACGCTTAGTCGCTACTAACAGACAAGCCGTGAGACAGGGTAGTCAAGATGCACTCTATGCGCATCTACTCCCCCTCCAACCTCCAACTGGCTGTCATTTACCGCCCCCCAGGGCTAGCCACCACCTTCTTTGACCACTTCACCGCCTGGCTACTTCATTTCCTTTCCACGGACATCCCCATTATCATCATGGGCTACTTCAACATCCCCATTGACACTTCCCTCTCAGCTGCCACTAAACTTCTATCTCTCACTTCCTCCTTCGGCCTCACTCAATGGTCTTCTGCAGCCACTCACAAAGATGGTCACACACTGGACCTCATCTTCACCCGCCTCTGCTCCCTATCTAACCTCTCTAACTCACCTCTTCCTCTCTCTGACCACAACCCTCTCACATTCTCTTCCCTCTCCACTCCATGTCTACAATCCCCACCCCACAAACTTTCACACCCTTGCAGAAATCTTAAACATCTTGACCTACATTTATTCTCTGAATCCCTCCTCCCTCTCACAGACATAAGTTCCTTACACAATGCGGATGACGCTGCCACTCTATATAACACCACAATAGCTGCAGCTTTGGAATCTGCTGCCCCACTTACACATACCAAAGCTCGCAAAATCAACAGACAGCCCTGGCACACCAGCCTGACCAAAGAACTGATGCATGCTTCCAGGACTGCTGAGCACAGATGGAAAAGATCCCACTACAGCGAGCACTTCATCGCATTCAAACAGTCCCTCACTACTTTCAAGACCACACTCGCCACAGCTAAACAAACTTACTTCTCATCTCTCATATCCTCCCTGTCTCACAACCCTAAACAGTTATTCAACACATTCAATTCTCTCCTCCATCCCCCAGCACCTCCTCCCTCCCCACTTATCTCAGCTGAAGACTTTGCCTCATTTTTCAAGCAGAAGATTGATAGCATCAGAGACAGTTTTTGTCAACAACCACCAGAGCCCTTCCTCCCGACTTCCCAGCCCTCCACCTCCAAAACCAACTTCTCCACCATTACAGAAGATCAACTCTCCACTCTACTCTCAAGATCGCATCTCACCACCTGTGCACTTGACCCGCTCCCATCCCACTTCATCCCAAACCTCATCACAGTCTTCATCCCAACCCTAACCCATCTCTTCAACCCATCACTAACAACTGGTGTTTTCCCCTCAAGCTTTAAACATGCCTCCATCACACCTATCCTCAAAAAGCCCTCTCTTGACTCATCCTCTGTATCTAGCTATCGCCCTATATCACTTCTCCCTTATGCCTCCAAACTACTGGAACAACACATCCACCTTGAACTGTCCTCCCATCTCTCTTCTTGCTCCCTCTTTGACCACTTACAATCTGGCTTCCGGTCACACCATTCCACTGAAACTGCCCTAACTAAGGTCACCAATGATCTCTTAACCGCCAAGAGCCAGCGACACTACTCTGTCCTCCTCCTCCTCGACCTGTTGGCTGCCTTTGACACAGTGGACCATTCCCTATTATTACAGACCCTCTCATCCCTTGGCATCACAGACTTGGCCCTATCCTGGATCTCATCATACCTAACAGACCGGACATTCAGCGTCTCCCACTCACACACCACCTCCTCACCTCGCCCCCTATCTGTCGGAGTCCCACAAGGTTCAGTCCTTGGGCCCCTGCTCTTCTCCATTTACACCTTTGGCCTGGGACAGCTCATAGAATCTCATGGCTTTCAGTATCACCTCTATGCTGATGACACACAGATCTACATCTCTGGACCAGATATCACCTCCCTACTAACCAGAATCCCTCAATGTCTGTCCACTATTTCATCCTTCTTCTCCGCTAGATTTCTGAAACTTAACATGGACAAAACAGAATTCATCATCTTTCCCCCATCTCATGCGACCCCCCCAACGAACCTATCCATTACAGTACATGGCTGCCCACTCTCCCCAGTCCCACAAGCTCGCTGCCTCGGGGTAATCCTTGACGCTGATCTCTCCTTCAAACCACACATCCAAGCCCTTTCCACTTCCTGCTGACTTCAACTCAAAAGTATTTCACGAATCCGTACATTCCTCAACCAAGAATCTGCAAAAACCCTAGTCCATGCCCTCATCATCTCTCGCCTTGACTACTGCAGCCTGCTGCTCTGTGGCCTCCCCTCTAACACTCTTGCACCCCTCCAATCTATTATAAACTCTGCTGCCTGACTAATCCACCTGTCCCCCCGCTATTCCCCGGCCTCTCCCCTCTGTCAATCCCTTCACTGGCTCCCCATTGCCCAGATGCTCCAGTACAAAACCTAACCATGACGTACAAAGCCATCCACAACCTGTCTCCTCCATACATCTGTGACCTCGTCTCCCAGTACTTACCTACACGCAACCTCCGATCCTCACAAGATCTCCTTCTCTACTCCCCTCTTATCTCCTCTTCCCACAATCGTATACAAGATTTCTCTCGCGTATCACCCCTACTCTGGAACCCTCTACCACAACACATAAGACTCTCGCCTACCATTGAAACCTTCAAAAAGAGCCTGAGGACCCACCTCTTCCGACAAGCCTACAACCTGCAGTAACCACCGATCAACCAAACCGCTGCATGACCAGCTCTATCCTCACCTACTGTATTCTCACTCATCCCTTGTAGATTGTGAGCCTTCCTCTCTCCTCCTGTACCAGTTATGACTTGTATTGTTTAAGATTATTGTACTTGTTTTTATTACGTATACCCCTCCTCACATGTAAAGCGCCATGGAATAAATGGCGCTATAACAATAAATAATAATAATGTCCAGAGTCAGATATCAAAAGAGCTCATCATAAACAGAGGGGTAAGACAAACGCGTGGTCAGGTCACAGTAGGACTGCTGAGCTGTGACTCACTGCGTCCAGGACACAGAGCGGTGAAATCGTGACACTGTCCGACTTCATTTGAATTACAATTATACATTTTTATTTTTTCATTCACAATGCACTAGAAAGGAGATGCAAGAATGCTAATAGCGTTAGCTTCCCCCCATCCCAAATTAATGCAATGGTGATGTCCGATTGACCAATCACAGTGCTAGAGGTCAATTTAACCTCTCGGTACCTCTCTGCACTACTTAATTCCAGTTTGGATAAGTGTACAGAGCATTCAATGTGTTGAGCTGCTGCATTCCTGCTGGAAGTTGTAGTGCCACAGACTTTGTACCACTAATATTGAACTGCTGCTGCCCCTCTTTTTCAGAGCTACCGGAGCATGCGGTACTGTGCACAAAAAACAGTGAGGCCTCCATAGGTCACTAACCGTTCCACTGCTCAGAAAAGACATCTTCTGGTGGTCAAGTATAAGAACAAGAGGGAAGTCCTGATCGCGACCACAGTACATGGAAATGGCAACACCCCTACCAGTAAACGAGGTACCTTTACAAGGACCCCCACACAAGATTATGTCGTGGGGTATAATGAGAACATGGTAGGTGTCCATAAGCCTTATAGTGCCATGCAGAAAACAGAAGGTTTAAAAAGCTGAACATGCACATCGTACAGATTGTATTGTATATCGCTTATATGCTATCACGATGTGTTGGCCAAACTGGCATATTACTTCAGTTTCAGGAGGTAGTAATCAAGGCTCTAATATTTGGAAATTAAGAAGGGGAGGACCCCAGTATGTCTATAACTGAAAGTGTCTATATATTGTATTAAGACAACATTTCCCCACTTAAGTCTCCCAATCTGGTAAGAAATGAAACTTGTGATGTGTGTAACCAAAGGGATTGCAACGAGACCATTTTTCTGTACAATCCCTGAGCTGACACACCTGGCTTTAAGCATAAAAGAATATTTCAAAATAAACCAAGAATCCATTGATTACACTGGTCTACAAATAAAATTTTTTTTTTCTGGCATGGACTTTAAGAACAGTTTTAGACTAATTTGAGGGTGCTGAATTCAAATCTGATCTTATAATTTCTCAATCACATCACGTTTTTGCGCTACAGGTATATAGCCCATTTTCAAGAATTCCATGATAAATATAAGTAGTGTATGAAAAGTGCCGGTTTATACGGTGCACTAAGGTAAATTTAGTTTTCATTTAGTCTCCCAATAAATGTGAGAATATCTTTGTTTTCTTTGAACATGCATAATTCCCATTTGTTATGATAACACCCTTATTTTCTGTGCTACTGGACAGTAGAGCTACAGCAGAGCATTGGGTGAAAACTGAACGGCCTCAGCGACAGAGTTTGGCATCTGGCGATAAGAATGTCATCCATGATCCTCTAGTGGATAGGAAGAACATTGTGTTTCCTCCCTTACACATAAAACTTGGATTGATGAAGCAGTTCATCAAAGCTCTCAATCACAGTGGAGAATGCTTTAACTATATATGTTCAACTTTTCCTGATCTTAGTGAAGAGAAGAAAAAGGCTGGAATATTTGATGGACCTCAAATAAGAACACTTATGAGAGACCCAAATTTTATCACATCAATGAATGAGACAAAAGAAAGAGCTTGGAATGCATTTTGTAATGTGGTGCAGAATTTTCTAGGGAATAAGAAAGCAGACAACTATGAAGAGATTGTGGAAGAGCTACTAATGAGTCTGCGAAATCTTGGATGTAGAATGAGTATCAAGATTCACTATTTACACAGCCATTTGGACTTTTTTCCAGAGAACCTTGGGATGTGAGCGAGGAACAAGGGGAGCATTTTCATCAGGACATTAAAACAATGGAAGAACGGTATCAAGGCCGGTGGGACTCACATATGATGGCTGACTATTGCTGGAGCTTGATGAGAGACAACCCAGAAGCTGTACATCACAGATCAGCCAAGAAAAGAAAGTTCAAATAACTGCCATTTGTCATTCATCTGTGTACCATATATATGTGTTTTTATATTTTGTAGTTTAATTCTGTAAGTATATTTGATTTGCTGTACATAGACTTTGTAATCTTTGTTATTCCTTGATTAAAAATATACAATGTAGTATCGAAAATCGTGTGTTTTTATCATAAAAGATTAGATAGGAGTAATTTTCTGAAAAAAATTGAAAATCTCAAAATCCTGATGTGATAACCAAAAACGGAGTTCATATTCGTAAACAGCAGCCAAAATTGACTTAAAATATGTTTTAAAACCTTTTGCCAGAAAAATTGCGTTGACCAGTGAATTATTAATGGGGCTCTCCATGTTTGATAAAAAAAGTCTACAATCACTCTATGTAACCACAGACTCGTGAAACCTCACATTGTGCCCGAGATACGCTTCCTGGATTCTCTAGTACCGGCGGCAATATGCATGCGCCACACTCTGATAACTGAATTGAGCAAAGCTGTGCATGTCTAGTCAGAATGTGCCTAGAAGTATAGCCATTAAACTGAATGACTTGGTTCAAATATTTGGGATATCCTTCCACAAGCTTCTCACAATAGTTGGTCGGAAATTGAGCCCATTCCTCCTGACAAAACTGGTGTAACTGATCGAGGTTTGTAAGTTGCCTTGCTCACACCTGCCTTTTCAGCTTTGCCCATAATTTTTTGAATAGGATTGACATCAAGGCTTTGTGATGGCCACTCGAAAACATTGACTTTGTTATCCTTAAGCCACTTTGTTACTATTTTGGCAGTATGCTTTGGGTCATTGTCCATTTGGAAGACCCATTTCCGCCCAAGCTTTAAATTCCTGGCTGATGTCTTAAGATGTTGCTTCAGTATTGCCACATAATCTTCTTTTTTCATGATGCCATCTATTTTGTGAAGTGTACCAGTCCCTCCTACAGCAAAACAACCCCACAACATGTTGCTGCCACCCCCGTGTTTCACAGTTGGGATGGTATTCTTAGGTTTCCAAGCTTCTACCATTTTCCTCCATACATAACAATGGTTATTATGCCCAAAAAGTTCAATCCACCTCTGACTTGCTACCGTGGGCAACTGCACCTCCGTATTAATGTCTCTTTACTCACAGCAATACACAGTACTCGATATCCTTCAGATCGCAGCTGGGATCCATATCCTCCAGTTTACAGTCACTAAACACGCCAGTCCACCTCCAAGACCAGTTGCTATGGGTGACTGCACCACTGTGTACGCTGTGGGTGCAAGACCTCTCTGCTCCCTTGGCTGTTTGGCTACACTTGCCTGTGTTGTCTCACACAGATGGAGCTCTGCACAGCCAACTGCTCTGCACTCTAGCAAGCACCAAGCTGACACTGGCCCTGACACACCCAAACCCTATACTGCAGGGTTTTTTACTTGAATCTGTGGCCAGCAGTGAAACGGACTGCATGACTACCATCCTGTAGTTCGTTTCAAAACACAAAAACCCAGAAGGTTTTTTTTAAATCTGCCCTGGACAAATAGCTTGTCCAGGACTAACACTTACTTTTATTCTGCATTGCAATCACCACAGCGCCTGTAACTGCAATGCCCTCTCATGGCCTCAATACGCCTCTGTGCGCATCCTGGGGGAAATACGGTGAACCCTACATGTAACACCAGTCACTGCCTCACAAGTGTATGAAAACTTCTAGTTTCAACTATATATCGATGTCATATAACTGCTCGGTCTCGCTACCTGCACTGTAGAAACCTGGCACTGCCTAGTTGGAGTACATATAATACATAGAGTGACTACAGATTTTCTTGCCAAACCTTAACAAGCCTTTTAATTTTTATTTGTGATCTACATTGTCATCCTATACATCATTCTATTACACCCTAATGTGCTGTCCACATCCTGCATATGCCACCTCAAATCAAAACTCAACGGTAAAACCCTTAAAGGGAAGGTGCCACCAGTTTTCTTGTATTTTTTTTTTTGTGAAATTAAGCTTAAAATAGTAAATAAAATGTACTAATGCAATGTTTGCACTGTTTGCAAACATTTCTATATGAAAAATATTATATATTTTCTTGCAAATATATATATATTGACCACTAGGGGGAGCATTTTCCATTTTAGACCTCAAGCAGCTATAGTGAGACTTACCAGCTTTACTGTTAGCTGGAAAATCTGGGCAGTAACTGCTGACATCACCATTTCCCTCCCCTTTTGGGTGGTCTAATATCCCTGGGGCAGAATGAAGAGCAGCATCACAGGGCAGCGCCATTTTGTGTGTGACTGCCCTGTGATCTGCTATCACCAGCAGTTACTGCATCAGAAGCACAGCTTGTTTACAGAGGAGCAGAAAACAGTGGGCTCAGCAGCATGGTGGACTGGAGGAAGGGTGCAGTGGTGTGTGTGTTAGTGATGTGTCATTCGTGAACGAGCCAATGCAAAGAGCCGGCTCCCGGCTGTGAATGAAAGGAGTCGGCTCTGCAGCGAGTGAGCCGAGTCTTTTTTTTTTTGTCTTTCTTGTCTGGGCCTGGCAGCTTCTCAGATTCAGCCAGTGAAGTGTGACTGTGACTCATGTGGGAGGAGCAGACATCAGAGAGGTAGAGTGGAGTATGTGGGCTGTAAATAAATGCATGTGAGTTACCATGTGACCCAAATAAAGGGGCAATATTACACTGGCTGGAGTGGCTTCCTCCCTGGTATGTGACTGTGTAGGAGGAATGACAAATTGTATGTTCATCATCATCATCATCATCATCATCTGCAATGACCTGTGAGTTACCTTTTGTCCCAAATAAAGATACACTTTACTGTGGCCTCATCCATGGCATATATACATATATGGTACTAGATGGTGGCCCGATTCTAACGCATCGGGTATTCTAGAATATGCATGTCCACGTAGTATATTGCACAGCCGACGTAGTATATTGCACAGCCCACGTAGTATATTGCACAGCCCACATAGTATATTGCCCAGCCACGTACTATATTGTCCAGACACGTATGTAACAGGTTAAAAAAGAGTTAAAATAAAAAATAAACATATACTCACCTTCCGAGGGAGCCCTTGTAGTCCTGTCGCCTGTGTGCGGTGCACGCAGCAGCTTCCTGTCCCAGAGTTGGATGCGCGCAGGACCTGTGATGACGTCGTGGTCACATGACCGTGATGTCATGGAAGGTCCTTCTCGCATACCATCCTTGGCACCGGAACCTGCCACTTGCACTGCCGAGGACAGCACGCGACGTCGGAGGGTAAGCATAGCAGGTTTTTTTAATTATTTTTAACATTACATTTTTTTACTATTGATGTCGCATAGGCAGCATCAATAGTAAAAAGTTGGGGACACACAGGGTTAATAGCAGCAGTTACCGAGAGTGTGTTAAACACGGCATAACGCGGTCCGTTACCACCGGCATTAACCCTGTGTGAGCGCTGACTGGAGGGGAGTATGAAGCGGGCACTGACTGCGGGGAGGAAGGAGCGGCCATTTTTCCGCCGGACTGTGCCGGTCGTTGATTGGTCGTGGCTGTCTGTGCGGCCTCTCCGGGGTCTGTGCGGGACCGTGGGTGGTCTGTACGGCCTGCCGGGGGGTCTGTACAGCCTCTCTAGGGGGTCTGTACGGCGTCTCCGGGGTCTGTACGGCCTGCCGGGGGTCTTTGTGTCTGTGCAGGCATCGTCCGATGGGACTACAAGTCCCATCGGAGGATGCCTGCTACACTGACAGTGATTGACACATTAGCCAATGATGGGACAGTAGTAGTCCCATCATCCGGGTAATGTGTTGAATATAAAAAAAAATACTCCATATATACTCCATACATGCTACATACATACTACATACATACTACATACATACATACATACTACATACATACAGTACATACATGACATACATATAGACATACAGTTCATATAACAGAGTATATACTCACCGTTACTTGTCACTTTGTTCCCCGAAGCCAGTGTCATCTGTAAAAAATATGAAAAAAACAAACAACCAACTACCTGTCCGCAGAAATCCACGAGTGTAACACGATGATCTCCCGTGGAGAGCAGCAGCATCAGATAAAAAACTGGATCCGGCGGAAAAAAACGGATCTGATGGAAAAAACGGATCCGGCGACGAAAAACGGATCCGGCGGGAAAAAAACGGATCCGGTGGAAAAACGGATCCGGTGGAAAAAACCGGATCCGGTGGAAAAAAACGGATACGGCGGGAAAAAACGGATCCGGTGGAAAAAAAACGGATCCGGCGGGAAAAAATGGATCCGGTGGAAAAAACGGATCTGGCGGAAAAAAAACAGATCCGGTGGAAAAAAACAGATCCGGCGAAAAAAAGACGGATCCGGCGGGAAAAAATGGATCCTGCGGAAAAAAATGGATCTGGCGGAAAAAAACAGATCTGGCGGAAAAAAAACAGCATGCGCTGCCAAAACTCCGCCCCCTCCTTCCAGACTTCAGAATGGGCAGCGGATGTGTTGAAAATCTGCATCCGCTGCCCACGTCGGGCACAAATTTCACAACATGCATCGGTACCTCGGCACGACGCATAGCGATGGACCCGTACCGACGCAAGTGTGAAAGAGGCCTTTATGAGCGTTGAATTTAAAAAAAAAAAAGAAAATAAAAAAACGGTGTGGGCTCCCGCGCAATTTTCTGCACAGAGGGGGAAAGCCGACGGCCGGGGGCCAATATCTGTAGCCTGCTATGAATATCAGCTCGCAGCTGTCTGTGTAGCCTTTACTGGCTATTAAAATAGGGGGACCGCAAAAATAAAAATTACGTGGGGTCCCCCTATATTTTATAGCCAGAAAGGCTACGCAGACAGCTGCGGTCTGATATTCATAGCCTAGAGAGGGGCCATGGATATTGCCCCCCCCTGGCTACAAATACCAGTCCGCAGCCACCCCGGAAATGGCGCATCTGTAAGATGCGCCAATTCCGGCACTTAGCCCCTCTCTTCCCACTCCCGTGTAGCGGTGGGATATGGGGTAATAAGGGGTTAATGTCACCTTGCTATTGTAAGGTGACATTAAGCCGGGTTAATAACGGAGAGGCGTCAATAAGACGCCTGCAAAAAACGCCAGCGCCTGCAAAAAACATAAAATAATAAACCGCATACTACCTGTCCGCCGTAGTCCAATTAATATCGAGTGTCCCACGACGATCTCCCCTATAGAACAGTGACATCGGGTAATGTCACTGCTCTATAGGACCCTCAGTGACACACTGACAGGAGACAAAGGCTCCTGCAGTGCATCACTGAGAGGTTACCTTAGGACAAAGTCTCACTTTATGCCAATTGCTGCCTGGGAAAATTTATCATACAGCAATGGCATAAAGTGAGACTAGGGACTTTTTTTTTTACAGCGGCGGAGGAATACAGTGCTGGAAGGATACCTTCCTGCCGTCATTGTGTTCCTGGAGCCCCTGGAGAGCGGTCACATCAGCAGATGCTGCTGCTCTCCATGGGAGATCGTCGTGGGACACTTGTGGATTTCTGCGGACAGGGAGTATATTGGTTGTTTGTTTTTTTCATATTTTTTACAGATGACACTGGCTTCGGGGATCAAAATGACAAGTAATGGTGAGTATGTAATCTATGTTTAATGTACTGTATGTCTATATGTATGTCATGTATGTAATGTATGAATGTACCGTATGGAGTATGTAGCATGTATGTATGTAGTATGTATGTAATGCATGTATGTAGCATGTATGTATGTAGCATGTATGTATGTAGCATGTATGTATGTAGCATGTACGTATGTATGTAGCATGTATGTATGTAGCATGTATGTAGCATGTATGTAGCATGTATGTATGTATGTAGCATGTGTGTATGTATGTAGCATGTATGTATGTATGTAGCATGTATGTATGTAGCATGTAGGTATGTAGCATGTATGTAGCATGTATGTATGTAGCATGTATGTATGTAGCATGTCTGTATGTATGTAGCATGTATGTAGCATGTATGTATGTAGCATGTATGCATGTATGTAGCATGTATGGAGTATTGTTTTTTTTCATTCAACACATTAGCCGGATGATGGGACTATTACTGTCCCATCATTGGCTAATGTGTCAATCACTGTCAGTGTAGCAGGCATCGTCTGATGGGACTTGTAGTCCCATTGGACGATGCTTGCACACATGCATAGAGACCCCCCCACACCGCGCAGAGAGGGAGAGCGACACAGGGGGAGAGAATGCAGGGAGGAGGGAGAGCGACACAGGGGGAGAGTGTAGCTTACCGGAGATCTCCGGGACTGTGTGTGAGGAGGCGGAGACAGAGCAGGAGAACTGGAGAAGCACCCAGGGAGGGCAGCGTGTGAGAGCAGGGGATGTCTGCTCAGAACGCACAATGCCTGGAGTACAGACAGAGGAGCAGGGAGATAAATCACCCGCACTCCCCACTCTCCTGGCTCCAGTCAGCGCTTCTGTCCTGCAGCGATAGAGAGCAAGTGGAGCTGGGCAGATAGCACTGGGGTATAGTAAAATGGAGGCCAGTCACACCTACAGCAGTGAGTTGTGCAGCCCATAGAGGCATGCCCAGCTCACTGCTAATGCCTCTTCAATGTTATAGATAGGGTCCGCGGCGGTCTATTATCTCCTATGTCCATGGGGTGCCGTAAAGTGACACTGCTACTGTCGTGCTACTGCTGTGAAACCAAGATGTCAGCCCCCAGTTCCTTCTATCTACTGGTATAACACACGAAATCTGTTTTACATGCATTCAAATCTTGGTTATAACAGCATGTTATGCTACATTACATTGATTAATGAATGATCTACAAACGCGGTACCTTACCTTTAACCCCTTTCTGCCAGCTGACAGAATAGTACATCAGCTGGCAGAACCCCCACTTTGAGGTGGGCTCCGGTGGTGAGCCCACCTCAAAGCCGTAACATGTCAGCTGTTTTGTACAGCTGACATGTGAGTGCAATGAGCGCGAGCGGAATCGCGATCCGCCCGCACCCATTAACTAGTTAAATGCCGCCGTCAAACGCTGACAGCGGCATTTAACTAGAGCTCCCGGCCGCGCGGCCGGAAATGCTCGCACCGCTGACCCCTGTCACATGATCGGGGGTCATCGGTGCATTTCCATAACAACCAGAGGTCTCCTTGAGACCTCTATGGTTGTTGATGGCCGATTGCTTTGAGCGCCACCCTGTGGTCGGCGTGCAAAGCACACCTACAAAATGGACGAATTAGAACTAATGTTGTTGGAACATAATTATGACATGGTGGGGATATCTGAAACATGGCTGGATGAGAGCCATGACTGGGCTGTTAACTTGCAGGGCTATAGTCTGTTCAGAAATGACCGTACAGATAAGCGAGGGGGTGGGGTGTGTCTGTATGTAAAATCAACCTTAAAACCCATCCTGCGTGATAATATAGGTGAATCTAATGAAAATGTAGAGTCCCTGTGGGTGGAGATAAGGGGAGGGGGAAAAATAATAAATTACTGATAGGGGTTTGTTATAAATCTCCAAAAATAATGGAAGCAATGGAGAATATCCTCGTAAAGCAAATAGATGAAGCTGCGACTGAAGGAGAAGTCATTATTATGGGGGACTTCAACTACCCTGAAATAGATTGGGGAACAGAAACCTGCAGTTCCAGTAAAGGTAATCGGTTTTTGACAACTATGAGAGACAATTACCTTTCACAACTGGTTCAGGACCCAACAAGAAGGGGGGCACTGCTGGACCTAATATTAACCAACAGGCCAGACCGCATATCAAATATAAGGGTTGGGGGTCACTTGGGGAATAGTGATCACAAAATAATAAGTTTTCAGGTCTCCTTTAATAAGATGTGTAGTAGAGGGGTGACAAGGACACTAAACTTCAGGAGGGCAAATTTCCAACGGATGAGAGAGGATCTTGGTGCAATTAACTGGGACGATATCCTGAGGCATAAAAATACACAAAGAAAATGGGAGACATTTATTAGCATCCTGGATAGGACCTGTGCACAGTATATACCGTATGGGAATAAACATACTAGAAATAGGAGGAAACCAATATGGCTAAATAAAGCTGTAAGGGGCGCAATAAGTGACAAAAAGAAAGCATTTAGAGAATTAAAGGAAGTAGGTAGTGAGGAGGCATTAACTAAATACAAAAAATTAAATAAATTATGTAAAAAGCAAATCAAGGCAGCAAAGATTGAGACAGAGAGACTCATTGCTAGAGAGAGCAAAAATAACCCCAAAATATTCTTTAACTACATAAATAGTAAGAAACTAAAAAATGATAGTGTTGGCCCCCTTAAAAATAGTCTGGGTGAAATGGTGGATGAGGATGAGGAAAAAGCCAATATGCTAAATGACTTTTTTTCATCAGTATTTACAAAAGAAAATCCCATGGCAGCCAATATGACTAGTGATAATAATCCCCAATTTAATGTTACCTGCTTAACCCAGCAGGAAGTACGGCGGCGTCTAAAAATCACAAAAATTGACAAATCTCCGGGCCCGGATGGGATACACCCCCGAGTACTGCAGGAACTAAGTACAGTCATTGATAGACCATTATTTTTAATCTTTAAAGAGTCCATAATAACAGGGTCTGTACCACAGGACTGGCGTATAGCAAATGTGGTGCCAATATTCAAAAAGGGGACAAAAACTGAACTCGGTAATTATAGGCCAGTAAGCTTAACCTCTACTGTGGGTAAAATCCTGGAGGGCATTCTAAGGGATGCTATACTGGAGTATCTGAAGAGGAATAACCTCATGACCCAGTATCAGCATGGGTTTACTAGGGACCGATCATGTCAGACTAATTTGATCAGCTTCTATGAAGAGGTAAGTTCCGGTCTGGACCAAGGGAACCCAGTAGATGTAGTGTATATGGACTTTTCAAAAGCTTTTGATACAGTGCCACACAAAAGGTTGATACATAAAATGAGAATAATGGGGATAGGGGAAAATATGTGCAAGTGGGTTGAGAGTTGGCTCAGGGATAGGAAACAAAGGGTGGTTATTAATGGAGCACACTCGGACTGGGTCACGGTTAGTAGTGGGGTACCACAGGGGTCAGTATTGGGCCCTCTTCTTTTTAACATATTTATTAATGACCTTGTAGGGGGCATTCAGAGTAGAATTTCAATATTTGCAGATGACACTAAACTCTGCAGGGTAATCAATACAGGGGAGGACAATTTTATATTACAGGCTGATTTATGTAAACTAGAAGCTTGGGCTGATAAATGGCAAATGAGCTTTAATGGGGATAAATGTAAGGTCATGCACTTGGGTAGAAGTAATAAGATGTATAACTATGTGCTTAATTCTAAAACTCTGGACAAAACCGTCAATGACAAAGACCTGGGTGTATGGGTGGATGACAAACTCATATTCAGTGGCCAGTGTCAGGCAGCTGCTACAAAGGCAAATAAAATAATGGGATGTATTAAAAGAGGCATAGATGCTCATGAGGAGAACATAATTTTACCTCTATACAAGTCACTAGTGCGACCACACTTAGAATACTGTGCACAGTTCTGGTCTCCGGTGTATAAGAAAGACATGGCTGAACTGGAGCGGGTGCAGAAAAGTGCGACCAAGGTTATTAGAGGACTGGGGGGTCTGCAATACCAAGATAGGTTATTACACTTGGGGCTATTTAGTTTGGAAAAACGAAGACTAAGGGGTGATCTTATGTTAATGTATAAATATATGAGGGGACAGTACAAAGTCCTTTCTGCTGATCTTTTTAATCATAGACCTGAGACAGGGACAAGGGGGCATCCTCTACGTCTGGAGGAAAAAAGGTTTAAGCATAATAACAGACGCGGATTCTTTACTGTAAGAGCAGTGAGACTATGGAACCCTCTGCCGTATGATGTTGTAATGAGTGACTCATTGCTTCAATTTAAGAGGGGACTGGATACCTTTCTGGAAAAGTATAATATTACAGGGTATATATATTAGATTCCATGATAAGGCGTTGATCCAGGGAACTAGTCTGATTGCCGTATGTGGGGTCGGGAAGGAATTTTTTTCCCCATGATGGAGCTTACTCTTACCACATGGGGTTTTTTTGCCTTCCCCTGGATCAACATGTTAGGGCATGCTAGGCTATGGGTGAACTAGATGGACTTAAAGTCTTCCTTCAACCTTAATAACTATGTATCTATGTAACTATGTAACCTGCATTTCTGCTACATAGAGGTGATCTGTGCTTTACCTCTATGTAGCAGAGCCGATCTTGTAGTGCATGCTTCTAGGCTCCTATGGAGGCTATTGAAGCATGCCAAAATTAAAAAGAAATAAGTGTTTAAAAATATAAAAAATAAAAAATATGTAAAAGTTCAAATCACCCTCCTTTCACCCCAATTAAAATAAAACAATAAAAAAATCAAAGCTACACATATTTGATATCGCCGCGTTCAGAATCGCCCGATCTATCAATAAAAACAAAGGATTAACCTGATCGCTAAATGGCATAGCGAGAAAAAAAATCAAAACGCCAAAATTACGTTTTTTTGGTCGCTTCGACATTGCATTAAAATGCAATAATGGGCGATCAAAAGAATGTATCTGCACCAAAATGGTATCATTAAAAACGCCAGGTCGGCACGCAAAAGATAAGCCCTCACCCGACCCCAGATCATCAAAAATGGAGATGCTACGGGTATCGGAAAATGGTGCAATTTTTTTAAATTTTTTTTAGCAAACTTTGGATTTTTTTTTTACCACTTAGATAAAAGAGAACCTAGACATGTCTGGTGTCCATGAATTCATAATGACCTGGAGAATCATAATGGAAGGTTAGTTTTAGCATTTGGTGAACTTAGCAAAAAAGCCAAACAAAAAACAAGTGTGAGATTGCACTTTTTTGCAATTTCATCGTACTTGGAATTTTTTTCCCGTTTTCTGTTACATGGCATGGTAAAACCAATGGTATCGTTCAAAAGTACATCTCGTCCTGCAAAAAATTAGCCCTCACATGGCCATATTGACGGAAAAATAAAAAAGTTGTGGCTCTGGGAATGAGGGGAGCGAAAAACAAAAACGAAAAAAGCTCCGGGGGTGAAGGGGTTAAAAACTATTAGCTCTGTATGCTGTTCTGCACCTCAAAAGCTCTGCATATGTGAGAGGGTGCATTTAGAGTGCTGCAGTGTGCAGAACATTAGTTGCAAGTACACATATGGAATATCAGCGTACTTGGGAGAAATTGGACAACTAATCCATTTTCTCCTGTTACCTTTGTAAAAATGAAAAATTTGAGGCTAAAACAACAATTTTTGGGAAAAAATGTCATTTGCATGTAGTACTTTTAACATTCTTATGAAAAACCTATGGTGCAAAATGCAGCTAGAGATGAGCGAACCCATGGATGTCCGGGTTTGGCGAGTTCGGCTGGATGTTTTTTAAAGTTTTAACAGTGCCCACACAGAAACTAAGGCTTGCTACCACCTGTCCAAAATTTCAGCTCCAGTAGTGTATACACTACAGCAGCTTCTTATTAAAAGCTGGTAGTATAATTTTGGATCGTGCTGGCGGTCGATCACGAAGCTTTCACCCACAGAGCATAGGGCAGAGTACCCCCACAGAAGCAGCTTGCAAATTTCACCCACAGAGCATGGGGCAGAGCCTCCACAGAAGCAGCTTACAAATTTCACTCGCAGTACCCCAACAGAAGCTGATTAAAAATTTTACTCACTGACCATGGGGTAGAGTACCTCCACAGAAGCAGCTTGCACATTTTACCCACAGAGTATGGGGCACAGGACCCCCACAGAAGCAGCTTACAAATTTCAGCTACTGATCATGAAGCACAGTACCCCCACAGAAGCAGCTTACAAGTTTCAACAACAGAGCATGGAGCAGACTACCCCCACAGAAGTGGATTAAAATTTCATCCACAGAGTATGGGAGACAGTACCTCCACGGAAAATTTTCACCAACAGAGAATGTTTTCATAGTTCACCCAGAGAGCCAAACTTTTACTTTCGATAGCACACAGTAGAGCAGTCGCAAATAAAAAGCTTGTAGTTTGTTTCTGGATCAAGATGGTGGTAGTCCCAGCCAATCTGGCCTGGGACGCCTGCCCAATGCTGTTACCAAAGCGTCCCTGGGGCCCAAGTGTTTACCTTGAAAAAAATATCGTGCAAAGAAGGCAACCACACCTTAATACTCTAGCTAGGGATAATGGAATAGTACTCCATTTCTATTTTCTTGTTTGTTGGAACTGGGGCCATGATTAAGAAGGGACATGTTGTAACACAAAGCTTTGTCTAGAAGGTGGATCCAGGATAGCCAGGTGGCGGGAACAGCAAGCTTGAGCAGGAGTTTACTTACATCGAGGTTCCAAGAAAAGTTAGTTACCCTGAGGGCTGAAACACTCTACAATGATCTGTAGTGTAAGAACTGTCTCTGTGTCCATCAACACCATGAAAGAGCCATTGCCTGTGAAATAACGTCAAGTAAAATGTGTTACATGCAGGGCCGGACTGGGACTAAAATTCAGCCCTGGCATTTGAAGTTACACAGGCCCACTTGTCACATGGTGACTGTATAATATCTTTGTACACTTGTAGGCAGGGCCGGTTTTAGGCAAAGTGGGGCCCTAGGCAAAGTTTAAAATGGGTCCCCAAATGCTAACATATTGCACATCACACAGAAGCCTTTCTGTTGTATTTACGTGCGCTGAGTTCAGGCCGCTAAACAAGTTTGATCGACAATACTGAAGTTGTTCAACGCTTGTTTCCCGGCCTCTTTCCACCAGCTGAGGAATAATGATGAGACAGAACGATCACTAATAGATCACTAACAGATCACCATACAGTATCATGTTTTCAGCAGCACATCTACAGTTTACACTGGCAATGTGCTGCTGACAACAAGGCTTTTAGTTCCAGCAAAAACAATCCGAATATGCAGCATTTTACTTGTTTAGTAAAATACACCCCATAGTCCTCCATATATTATAATGTGCTCCATAGTCCTCCATATAGTATAATACACTCCCTATAGTCCTCCATATATTAAAATACACTGCTCAGTCCTCCACATAGTATAATACACTCCTCATAGTCCTCCATATAGCATAATACAATCCTCATAGTCCTCCATATAGCATAATACAATCCTCATAGTGCTCCATATAGTATAATGCACCGCCACAGTCATCCATGTAGTACAATTCACTTCCCATAGTATAATGCACCCCATAGTTCTTCATATAGTATAACGTATTCCCCATAGTCCTCGATACAGTATAATGCAGCCCACATATAGTATAATGCAGCCACCCCAGAGTATAATGCAGCCACCCCAGAGTATAATGCAGCCACCCCACAGAGTATAATGCAGCCACCCCAGAGTATGTAACCCCCATAGAATATAATACAGCCCACCTCCCCATAATATATAATGTAGCCCCCCATAGAATATAATGCAGCCCCCCATAGTATATAACGCAGCCTCCCCCATAGAATATAATATACCCCCACAATAGTATATAACACAGCCACATAGTACATAACATGGCCTCCCCCATAGAATATAATATACTCCCCATAGTATATAGCAAAGCCCGCATATTATATAGCACAAACCGCATAGTATACAGCACAGCCTGCATACTATAGCACAGCTCGCGTAGTAGATCACACAGCAGTATTCAGCACAGACCACACAGTAGTATACAGCACAGACCACACAGTAGTATACAGCACAGCCCACGTAGAAGTATACAGCACAGTCCACACAGTAGTATACAGCACAGCCCACAGAGTAATATATACAGCACAGCCCACAAAGTAATATATACAGCACAGCCCACAAAGTAATATATACAGCACAGCCCACAGAGAACTATATACAGCACAGCCCACAGAGAACTATATACTGCACAGCCCACAGAGAACTATATAAAGCACAGCCCAGAGTACTATATACAGCACAGCCCAGAGTACTATATAAAGCACAGCCCAGAGAGTACTATATACAGCACAGCCCAGAGAGTACTATATACAGCACAGCCCAGAGAGTACTATATACAGCACAGCCCACAGAGTACTATACACAGCACAGCCCACAGAGTACTATATACAGCACAGCCCACAGAGTACTATATACAGCACAGCCCACAGAGTACTATATACAGCACAGCCCACAGAGTACTATATACAGCACAGCCCACAGAGTACTATATACAGCACAGCCCACAGAGTACTATATACAGCACAGCCCACAGAGTACTATATACAGCACAGCCCACAGAGTACTATATACAGCACAGCCCAGAGTACTATATACAGCACAGCCCACAGAGTACTATATACAGCACAGCCCACAGAGTACTATATACAGCACAGCCCACAGAGTACTATATACAGCACAGCCCACAGAGTACTATATACAGCACAGCCCACAGAGTACTATATACAGCACAGCCCACAGAGAACTATATACAGCACACAGTAGTATACAGCACAGAGCACAGCCCACAGAGAACTATATACAGCCCACAGTAGTATACAGCACAGAGCACAGCCCACAGAGAACTATATACAGCCCACAGTAGTATACAGCACAGAGCACAGCCCACAGAGAACTATATACAGCACAGAGCACAGCCCACAGATAACTATATACAGCCCACAGTAGTATACAGCACAGAGCACAGCCCACAGAGTACTATATACAGCCCACAGTAGTATACAGCACAGAGCACAGCCCATAGAGTACTATATACAGCCCACAGTAGTATACAGCACAGAGCACAGCCCAGAGAACTATATACAGCCCACAGCAGTATACAGCACAGAGCACAGCCCACAGAGAACTATATACAGCCCACATCTCTTCTCTTCCTCCCCTCACCTCCTCCGAGAACGGCCCCACAGTCCAGAAAAAAAAACAACTCTCCTCACCTCTCCTCGTGCCCAGCGTTGCTTCCTGGTTCCTGCTCCTGTCTCAGCAGCTGCAGTCTGCCCGGGACACAGCAGGTGCGCGATGATATGACATCATCGCGCACCCGCAGTGTCAGAGGCAGAGCGGGGAATGATGGGAGAGGAGCGTCTGTAGACGCTCTCTCCTCCATCATTGCATTCAACTGTACCGGCGTCTATACGCCGGTATAGTTGAATGCGACGGCGGGGGCGGCGGATTGAGCGGCCCACCACTGGCACCGGCCCTTCTGGCATTTGCCAGAAGTGCCCTATGGCCAGTCCGGCCCTGGTTACATGCTACTCCCTGTATCTTAATGTGTTGATAAGTAAAGAAGACTTTGCAAGTACAAGCTGGTGTGGCTGTCTCAATCTGAAGACCAAAATAATTGTCAACGTGGTAGGCAAATCAGGAGTATGAAAATCTACCTTACTGAAACACTGCACTCCACACTCACCCAGGGACCCAAAGGTCCCCCTATCTCTGTAGCAGGCCGTGGGGTACACTTGCCGATGACTACCACCCTGGGACCCATTACATTTGGTGTAGTTGGGTTTCTCACATGGAGAAAGTGGGGTGAAGCATGTCTATGGCGCAATTGAAGAAGCCCCTGAAAATGAACAACCTGAAATTGTACAGCATACAAAATCCAAAATGGTGTATGTTGATTCGGATATGACAGTACCTGAAATTGAAAAAACTTAGACGTTGGCTATAGCATGGATCTCAAGATGAAAGTGACCTGTCATCTGAAGTAGAGAATGCTGGCCCATTGTGATAGTGGATGTCGCCGAGGGCACGAAAAGGTGCTACACCTATTGGAGGTTCGACCCAGAAGAGGGGATGTGCTGAAGCCAGAGATGACGAGTGAAAGAGGCATGACCAAAGGCAGAGTCACTGGGACTGACAAGTCACGCGATGAGCACGTCAGAAGATCAGCCTTCAGAAGGGTGGGCTGAAGAGAACAAGAAAGCTCAGAAGCTAACAGCGGGGACAGTGCAGTGAGGTGAGTGGATGGCAGCGCTATGATGGAAGACAGCTGAGGACACAAATGCTGTGCACAGAAAAAGATATAAAGAAATGTAGAAAAGAGGTGGAAAAGTGGAAGATCCGCAGAAGAAACAGGCACCTCTGTGAAATCACCAATGGGTGGAGGATGAGAGACACCGGGGCAACCTTGGGCCACAACCCGATGCAGGGAGGCAGTGGGAGTCTGCATCTACTCAGACCCGAAGCCAGCCTGGTGCAGCAACCCATACCGAGCCACTAGAGGATAGACCTCAGCGTGCAAATACCACCATGCTCTTTGCTTCAGCATTGAGAGCACCATTAATTCTGATTAAATTTTTGGCTTTTTCTTGGATGCATTATCCTCTGAAGTGTGCTAGCTTATCAATCTCAATGTACAACCTCTTTATAACATGTGGTAGGTTCCTGCTGTCAATTTTTTGGTTTCCCCCTTTTTAATAACCTTGTCAGTCTTTTTGGTTCTTTTTTGTCAATAAAATTTTGTATTTTTTATTATTATTGGTTCCTGTGTACATTTTTTCTTTTTCTGATGTTATCACCTATCCTGTAGAGAGGTGACTACTTTTTTGCACAGGAGAACCCTTGTAAGTGGATCTCTGCCGCTGTATTCCAAGTGTCTAATCTCTAATGGAAATAAAGAATCTTCTCCTAATTAATATCAGAGAGAACAAATGACAGCAATACACAACAAAATCCACTATACCAAGACCAATAATACCACATACAGGGAAGAAATACCGCCACACCATGACCAGACCACATATTACCACCACATAGTGACCGAATAATACTACATGCAAGGAACAAATACCGTCACACCATGACCAGACCACATATCACCACCACATAGTGACCGAACAATATGACATATTACCAGCATATAGGGACCAAATAATACCAAATACAAGGAGAAATACTGCCAATCCGTGACCAGAAACACAAATTACCACCACATAGAGACCGAATACTACAATACAGATCTTGAATACAAACCACAATACTAACAACACTGTTATTACCACCAGTGACATTATAGTGGAGCTCTGTATATAGTGTCAGTGTATGGGTATTACAGTGATCACCGGTGACATTATACACAGGATCTCTGTATGCAGCTTATAGTGTACAGGTAATACAGTGATCACCAGTGACATTATGCACAGGAGCATGGTATACAGTGTACAGATAATACAGTAATCACCAGTGACATTATACAAAGGAGCTTTGTATATAATGTCAGTGTACAGGTAATACAGGGATCACCAGTGACATTATATACAGGAGCTCTGTATACAATGTCAGCGTACAGATAATTCAGTGATCACCAGTGACATTATACACAGGGAGCTCTGTACATAGTATATAGTGTATAGTGTGCGTGTACTTGTAATACACTGACTCACGAGTGACATCTGTAGTTGAAGTCCATTATCTTCACTTTTCTTCTTCAACAAGCACAGACCGCCATCACTTCTTCCAGCCAGGACTCGTCTCTGCAAAAAAATAACACACAATCGTCAATAGCTGATCGCTTCCAGATCACCTTCCCCAATTTTTCCCCAATTTCTACACTATGTCAGATGAAGAAAAATGTGACGTAGTGAGGCACTGCATGCTAACAGGATCTCCTTTTTGTTCCCTCCATGGAAAACAGTTTCTTAAAAAGTAAATTTTACAGTAGTAATAATGCCCCTAATTGGATCCTAAAGAAATTATCTTCCCCACTTGTCACCATAAACTAATACAGCATGTTCCTCATTCTGGCCCCCAAACAGTAATTAAGTCCCTCCCCTTGGCCCTCTTTATTTAATAATCTCACCCAGCCTGGCACCCTTTATTTTATAATATGCCCCAGCCTCGCCCCCCATGTCCTTTGTCTAGCCTGGCCCCAATATCTGCAGCCTGGGCCCCAGCTATCCATCCTGCCCCCCAGCTATCCACACAGGACCCCATATGTCCCTTGTCCTGCTCCCCCTATATCTATCATGGACCCAATATATCCAACATGGTCCCTTGTCCTGGCTTACATATATCAATCATGGCTCCATGTGCTGCTCCCCCCATAGATCCATCCTGGTCCTTTGTGCTGCTCCCGCCCCATATATCCATCCTGGCCCCTTGTGCTGCTCCCCCATATATCCATCCTGGCCCCTTGTGCTGCTCCCCCATATATCCATCCTGGTCCTTTGTGCTGCTCCCCCCATATATCCATCCTGGCCCTTTGTGCTGCTTCTCCACATATATCCATCCTGGTCCCTTGTGCAGATCCCCCTATATATTAATCCTTGCCCCTTGTACTGCTCTCCCCCATATATCCATCCTAGTCCCATGTGATGCTCCCCCATATATCCATCCGGGTCCCTTGTGCTGCTCCCCCCATATATCCATCTTGGTCCCTTGTGCATATCCCCCCATATATCCATACTGGTCCCTTGTGCTGCTCCCCCATATATCAATCATGGCTCCATGTGCTGCTCCCCCATATATCCATCCTGGTCCCTTGTGCTGCTCCCCCGTATATCCATACTGGTCCCTTGTGCTGCTCCCCATATATCAATCATAGCTCCACGTGCTGCCCCCCATATATCTATCCTGGTCCCTTGTGCTGCTCCCCCCATATATCCATCCTGGTCCCTTGTGCTGCTCCTTCCCATATATCCATCCTGGTCCCTTGTGCTGCTCCCCTTATATATCCATCCTGGTCCTTTGTGGGGCTCCCCCATGTAACAGTTATGGGCCCATGTGGTGCTTCCCCCCATATATCCATCATGGTCCCTTGTGCTGTTCCCCCCCATATATCCATCCAGGCCTTTTGTGCTCCCCTCATATATCCATCCCAGCCTTTGTGGTGCTCTCTCCCCCCATATATCCACTCTGGTCCCTTGTTTTGCTCTCTTCCCCCTCCCCATATATCCACCCTGGTCCCTTGTGTTGCTCCCCCCCATATATCCATACTGGGCCCATGTGTTGCTCCCCCACCATATATCCACCCAGGCCTTTTGTGCTGCCCCCCCTCATATAGCCATCCTGGTCCCTTGTGTTGCTCTCTCTCCCCATATATCCGCCCTGGTCCCTTGTGTTGCTTTCTTCCCCCTCCTCATATATCCACCCTGGTCCCTTGTGTTGCTCCCCCACCATATATCCATACTGGTCCCCCGTGTTGCTCTCTCCCTCCCTATATATTCATACTGGTCCCTTGTGTTGCTCTCTCCCCCCCATATATCCATACTGGTCCCATGTGTTGCTCTCTCCCTCCCCCATATGTCCATACTGGTTCCTTGTGTTGCTCTCTCCCTCCCCCATATGTCCATACTGGTCCCTTGTGTTGCTCTCTTCCCCCATATATCCATACTGGTCCCTTGTGTTGCTCTCTCCCTCCCCCATATATCCATACTGGTCCCTTGTATTGCTCTCTCCCCCATATATCCGCCCTGGTCCCTTGTGTTGCTTTCTTCCCCCTCCCCATATATCCACCCTGGTCCCTTGTGTTGCTCCCCCACCATATATCCATACTGGTCCCCCGTGTTGCTCTCTCCCTCCCTATATATTCATACTGGTCCCTTGTGTTGCTCTCTCCCCCCCATATATCCATACTGGTCCCATGTGTTGCTCTCTCCCTCCCCCATATGTCCATACTGGTTCCTTGTGTTGCTCTCTCCCTCCCCCATATGTCCATACTGGTTCCTTGTGTTGCTCTCTCCCTCCCCCATATGCCCATACTGGTCCCTTGTGTTGCTCTCTCCCCCCATATATCCATACTGGTCCCTTGTGTTGCTCTCTCCCTCCCCCATATATCCATACTGGTCCCTTGTATTGCTCTCTCCCCCATATATCCGCCCTGGTCCCTTGTGTTGCTTTCTTCCCCCTCCCCATATATCCACCCTGGTCCCTTGTGTTGCTCCCCCACCATATATCCATACTGGTCCCCCGTGTTGCTCTCTCCCTCCCTATATATTCATACTGGTCCCTTGTGTTGCTCTCTCCCCCCCATATATCCATACTGGTCCCATGTGTTGCTCTCTCCCTCCCCCATATGTCCATACTGGTTCCTTGTGTTGCTCTCTCCCTCCCCCATATGTCCATACTGGTTCCTTGTGTTGCTCTCTCCCTCCCCCATATGTCCATACTGGTCCCTTGTGTTGCTCTCTCCCCCCATATATCCATACTGGTCCCTTGTGTTGCTCTCTCCCTCCCCCATATATCCATACTGGTCCCTTGTATTGCTCTCTCCCCCCATATATCCATACTGGTCCCTTGTGTTGCTCTCTCCCCCCATATATCCATACTGGTCCCTTGTGTTGCACTCCCCCCATATATCCATACTGAACCCTTGGGTTGCTCTCTCCCCCCATATATCGAGACTGGTCCCTTGTGTTGCTCTCTTCCCCCCCATAAATCCATACTGGTCCCTTGTGTTGCTCTCTCCCCCCCATATATCCATACTGGTCCCTTGTGTTGCTCTCTCCCCCCCATAAATCCATACTGGTCCCTTGTGTTGCTCTCTCTTCCCCCCATATATCCCCTCTGGTCCCTTGTCGCATGGACAGAAGAAGAAAAAAAAATCCTCTTACTTGCCTGCGCTCCCAGCTCTGGGCGGCGTCCTATTCCTCTGCAGGTCCAGCGCTCTCCAATAACATGATCGCCAACTTAGCAGAGGCCGATAGCTGACTTGTGTGCGCCCATCGCTTGCGGCGCATGACACTGATGTCATACGCTGGTGACGACAGTTGCACACTAGTCAGTGTTGATCGGGACGCGTGCCGCGGCGGTTCAGGTAATGAATGCTGCGTGTGCGCCCCTGCACAGACTATGCCTGCACTTTTAAAGGGCCCGCGTCCCTAAAAACTGCAGATTTTTTTTTATTTCTCTCTCCTTCCCACCGCCATCTCCCTAGTCCACTGCAAGGGCCCACTGGGGATTTCCCCAGTTCCCCGCCAGGCAAGACCGATCCTGACTGTAAGTAAGCAACAGTACACAGTCTAATACGAAGTACATCTCTGAATTCCGTGTTTTAACCCCTACCTCATGCTGTCCTCAGGTTACATAGAAAAAAGTTCTGACATTCTTTTTAAGGGCTCATTCCCACTTGCGATGAAATCGAACTAATTCAATCATAAAAATCGGATTGAATTCGGACCAATGTTAATCTATGATTGTGTGCTCATCTGCGTTTTTCTTTCCAGCTCAAATCGGATTACGATAAGGATGGAAAAAAATTGCAGCATGCTGCGATTGTAATCAGAAAACAGATTGCATCCCACAATAGAAGTCAATGGGTGCGATAAAAAATCGCACAGCACTTACACCATGCGAGTGCTGTGAGATTTTTACACACCGGTATCCTTTGAAAAGCCGGCATTTCATATGCGGCTACTGTAAAATCACACTGACAGGTTCCAATAGAAAAGATACATTACACATATACGCCTAGAATAGGTGTATATACTGTGTATATACACTCACCGGCCACTTTATTAGGTACACCATGCTAGTAACGGGTTGGACCCCCTTTTGCCTTCAGAACTGCCTCAATTCTTCGTGGCATAGATTCAACAAGGTGCTGGAAGCATTCCTCAGAGATTTTGGTCCATATTGACATGATGGCATCACACAGTTGCCGCAGATTTGTCGGCTGCACATCCCAAAGATGCTCCATACAAGGCAGGATGGATCCATGCTTTCATGTTGTTTATGCCAAATTCTGACCCTACCATCCGAATGTCGCAGCAGAAATCGAGACTCATCAGACCAAGCAACGTTTTTCCAATCTTCTACTGTCCAATTTCGATGAGCTTGTACAAATTGTAGCCTCAGTTTCCTGTTCTTAGCTGAAAGGAGTGGTACCCGGTGTGGTCTTCTGCTGCTGTAGCCCATCTGCCTCAAAGTTCGACGCACTGTGCGTTCAGAGATGCTCTTAGGCCTACCTTGGTTGTAACGGGTGGCGATTTGAGTCACTGTTGCCTTTCTATCAGCTCGAACCAGTCTGCCCATTCTCCTCTGACCTCTGGCATCAACAAGGCATTTCCGCCCACAGAACTGCCGCTCACTGGATTTTTTTTCTTTTTCGGACCATTCTCTATAAACCCTAGAGATGGTTGTGCGTGAAAATCCCAGTAGATCAGCAGTTTCTGAAATACTCAGACCAGCCCTTCTGGCACCAACAACCATCCCACGTTCAAAGGCACTCAAATCACCTTTCTTCCCCATACTGATGCTCGGTTTGAACTGCAGGAGATTGTCTTGACCATGTCTACATGCCTAAATGCACTGAGTTGCCGCCATGTGATTGGCTGATTAGAAATTAAGTGTTAACAAGAAGTTGGACAGGTGTACCTAATAAAGTGGCCGGTGAGTGTATATACATATATATATATATATATATATATATATATATATATATATATATATTATTGACACACATATACATATATATACAGTACAGACCAAAAGTTTGGACACACCTTCTCATTTAAAGATATTTCTGTATTTTTATGACTATGAAAATTGTACATTCACACTGAAGGCATCAAAACTATGAATTACCACATGTGGAATTATATACTTAACAAAAAAGGGTGAAACAACTGAAATGTCTTATATTCTAGGTTCTTCAAAGTAGCCACCTTTTGCTTTGATGACTGCTTTGCACACTCTTGGCATTCTCTTGATGAGCTTCAAGAGATAGTCACTGGGAATGGTTTTCACTTCACAGGTGTGCCCTGTCAGGTTTAATAAGTGGGATTTCTTGCCTTATAAATGGGGTTGGGACAATCAGTTGTGTTGTGCAGAAGTCTGGTGGATACACAGCTGATAGTCCAACTGAATAGACTGTTAGGCTGGAGTCACACTACAGCGAGATACGGCCGAGTCTCGCAGGTTAAAAAGAAGCTCTGGCATCGGCACTCCAGAGCGGAGCGGGCGGCCGCATAGCAATACATGGAGCCGCATGCTCCACTCCACAGTGCCGGTTGCAGAGCTTCTTTTTAACCTGCGAGACTCGGCTGTATCTCGCTGTAGTGTGATTCCGGCCTTAGAATTTGTATTATGGCAAGACAAAAACAGCTAAGTAAAGAAAAACGAGTGGCCATCATTACTTTAAGAAATTAAGGTCAGTCAGTCCGAAAAATTGGGAAAACTTTGAAAGTGTCCCCAAGTGCACTGGCAAAAACCATCAAGCGCTACAAAGAAACTGGCTCACATGAGGACCGCCCCAGGAAAGGAAGACCAAGAGTCACCTCTGCTTCTGAGGATAAGTTTATCCGAGTCACCAGCCTCAGAAATCGCAGGTTAACAGCAGCTCAGATTAGAGACCAGGTCAATGCCACACAGAGTTCTAGCAGCAGACATATCTCTACAACAACTGTTAAGAGGAGACTTTGTGCAGCAGGCCTTCATGGTAAAATAGCTGCTAGGAAACCACTGCTAAGTACAGGCAACAAGAAGAAGAGACTTGTTTGGGCTAAAGAACACAAGGAATTGACATTAGACCAGTGGAAATCTGTGCTTTGGTCTGATGAGTCCAAATTTGAGATCTTTGGTTCCAACTACCGTGTCTTTGTGCGACGCAGAAAAGGTGAACGGATGGACTCTACATGCCTGGTTCCCTCTGTGAAGCATGGAGGAGGAGATGTGATGTTGTGGGGGTGCTTTGCTGGTGACACTGTTGGGGATTTATTTAAAATTGAAGGCATACTGAACCAGCATGGCTACCACAGCATCTTGCAGCGGCATGCTATTCCATCTGGTTTGCGTTTAGTTGGACCATATTTTTCAAAAGGACAATGACCCCAAACACACCTCCAGGCTGTGTAAGGGCTATTTGACCAAGAAGGAGAGTGATGGGGTGCTACGCCAGATAACCTGGCCTCCACAGTCACCAGACCTGAACCCAATCGAGATGGTTTGGGGTGAGCTGGACCGCAGAGTGAAGGCAAAAGGCCCAACAAGTACTAAGCATCTCTGGGAACTCCTCCATGATTGTTGGAAGACCATTCCCGGTGACTACCTCTTGAAGCTCATGAAGAGAATGCCAAGAGTGTGCAAAGCAGTCATCAAAGCAAAAGGTGGCTACTTTGAAGAACCTAGAATATAAGACAAATTTTCAGTAGTGTTGAGCATTCCGATACTGCAAATATCGGGTATCGGCTGATATTTGCTGTATCGGAATTCCGATACCAAGTTCCGATATTTTTGCTATATCGGATACCGGAATCGGAAGTTCCTATAGTGCAATAATGCACTATAATGGAGTGTGGGTGGTGCTTGGGCGGAGACTGTGTGTCTCTGTGCGGGCGGGGTCTGTGCGGGACCGTGGGGGGGTCTGAGCGGCCTGCCGGGGGCTCTGTGCGGCCAGCCGAGGGCTCTGTGCGGCCTGCCGGGGGCTCTGTGTGGCCTGCCAGGGGTCTTTGCGGGCTGCCATGGGCTCTGTGCGGCCTGCCGGGGAGTCTGTGTGGGCTGCCGGGGCTCTGTGTGGCCTGCCGGGGGGGCCTGTGCGGCCTGCCAAGGGGTCTGTGTGGCCTGCCTTGGGGTCTGTGCGATCTCTCCCGTGGAGAACGGCTGCATCAGCTGATGCGGCCGCTCTCCAGGGTCTCCAGGAACACAATGACGGGAGGAAGGTATCCTTCCGCACTGTATTCCTCCGCCGCTGTAAAAAAATAGTCCCTAGTCTCACTTTATGCCATTGTTGTGTGAGAAATTTTCCCATGCAGCAATTGCCATAAAGTGAGACTCAGAGGTTACTATAGTTCAGTGATGCACTGCAGGAGCCATTGTCTCCTGTCAGTGTGTCACTGAGGGTCCTATAGAGCAGTGACATCACCCGATGTCACTGTTCTATAGGGGAGATTGTCGTGGGACACTCGTTATTAATTGAACTACGGCGGACAGGTTGTATGCGGTTTATTATTTTACGTTTTTTTGCAGGCCCTGAAGTATGGTAAGTATGGTGAAATGAAGAATATTAAAATACTTTTTTCCTAATGTGTGTGTTTTATTAACCCTTTATTACTATTGGATTAATAATGGATAGGTGTTTTATTGACTCCTCTCCGTTATCAACCCGGCTTAATGTCACCTTACCATAGCAAGGTGACATTAACCCCTTATTACCCCGTATCCCACCGCTACACGGAAGTGGGAAGAGAGGGACTAAGTGCTGGAATTGGCGCATCTTACACATGCGGACTGGTATTTGTAGCCGGGGTGGGGCCAATATCCATGGCCCCTCTCTAGGCTATGACTAACATATCAGCTATAAAATATACGGGGACCCCACGTCATTTTTTTGGGAGTCCCCCTATTTTAATAGCCAGTAAAGGCTACGCAGACAGCTGTGGGCTGATATTCATAGCAGGCTACAAATATTGGCCCCCGGCCGTTGGCTTTCCCCCTCTGGCGCAGAAAATTGCGCGGGAGCCCACGCCGTTTTTTCCGGTTTTTTTTTAAATTATATAAATAGTTAAATAATCATTAAGGCCTCTTTCACACTTGCGTCGGTTCGGGTCCGTCGCTATGCGTCGGGTCGACGTACCGACGCACGTTGTGAAATTTGGCACAACGTGGGCAGCGGATGCAGTTTTTCAACGCATCCGCTGCCCATTCTGAAGTCCGGGGAGGAGGGGGCGGAGTTTCGGCCGTGCATGCGCGGTAGAAAATGGTGGACGTGACGGACAAAAAAAGTTCACTTGAACGTTTTTTTCGTGCCGACGGTTCGCCAAAACATGACGGATCCGTTGGACGACGGACGCGACGTGTGGCCATCGGTCACTAATACAAGTCTATAGGTCAAAAACGCATTCTGTGAGCATATTTGCATGGAAACATGCATGAAAAAACGGATTTGGAGGCCGGATTCATCATTTCACATCTCAGTTTCATCCGTTTTTTCCCGGATCCGTCGCTGTGCGTTTTTTCGCTGGACAGAAAAACCATTCCTCTGTATGTGTTTTCCGTCTGGCAGAAACAGCTTTTTTGACGGATCCTGCAAAAAAACGGATGAAACATGTGGCCATCAGGCGCATTCCGGCGCTAATACAACTCTATGAGAAAAAACGGATCCGGCGGAAAAAATAGATCCTGCAAATGTGCTCGCAGGATGCGGTTTTTACCCACAGACTTGTATTAGCGACGGATCGCGACGGATGGCCACACATCGCATCCGTCGTGCAACGGATCCGTCGTGCTTTGGCGGACCGTCGGCATGAAAAAACGTTCAAGTGAACGTTTTTTGTCCATCGCGTCCGCCATTTTCTACCGCGCATGCATGGCTGAAACTCCGCCCCTCCTCCCCGGACTTCAGAATGGGCAGCGGATGCGTAGAAAAGCTGCATCCGCTGCCCACGTTGTGCACAAATTTCACAATGTGCGTCGGCATAGCGACGGACCCGTACTGACGCAAGTATAAAAGAGGCCTTAATGAGCGTTTAATTTTTTTTAAAAAACGGAAAAAAACGGTGTGGGCTCCCGTGCAATTTTCTGCGCCAGAGGGGGAAAGCCGACGGCCGGGGGCCAATATTTGTAGCCTGCTATGAATATTAGCCCGCAGCTGTCTGCGCAGCCTTTACTGGCTATTAAATTAGGGGGACCCCCCAAAAAATGACGTGGGGTCCCCCTATATTTTATAGCCAGAAAGGCTATGCAGACAGCTGCGGGCTGATATTCATAGCCTAGAGAGGGGCCATGGATATTGGCCCCTCCGGCTACAAATACCAGGCCGCAGCCACCCCGGAAATGGCGCATCTGTAAGATGCGCCAATTCCGGCACTTAGCCCCTCTCTTCCCACTCCCGTGTAGTGGTGGGATATGGGGTAATAAGGGGTTAATGTCACCTTGCTATTGTAAGGTGACATTAAGCCAGGTTAATAATGAAGAGGCGTCAATAAGACGCCTATCCATTATTAATCAACAGTGACATCGGGTGATGTCACTGCTCTATAGGACCCTCAGTGACACACTGACAGGAGACAATGGCTCCTGCAGTGCATCACTGAGGTTACTATAGTTCAAAGTCTCACCTTATGGCAATTGCTGCGTGGGAAAATTTCTCACACAGCATTGCCAAAAGTGAGACTAGGGACTATTTTTTTACAGCGGTGGAAGAATACAGTTGCGGAAGGATACCTTCCTCCCGTCATTGTGTTCCTGGAGCCCCTGGAGAGCGGTTGCATCAGCTGATGCTGCCATTCTCCACGGGAGATAGTAATGGGACACTCGTGTATTTCTGCGGATCAGGGAGTATATTGGTTGTTTGTTATTTTAATCTTTTTTACAGGTGACACTGGCTTCGGGGATCAAAATGACAAGTAATGGTGAGTATGTACTCTATGTTATATGTACTGTATGTCTGTATGTATGTATTGTATGTAATGTATGAATGTATTGTATGTAGTATGTATGTAGTATGCATGTAGTATGTATGTAGTATGTATGGGTGTTTTTTGTTTGTTTTTTACATTCAACACATTAGCCGGATGATGGGACTACTACTGTCCCATCATTGGCTAATGTGTCAATCACTGTCACTGTAGCAGGCATCATCCGATGGGACTTGTAGTTCCATCGGACAATGCCTGCACACACGCACAGACCCCCGGTAGCCCACACAGAGCCCCCAAGAGCCCGCACAGAGCCCCGGCAGCCCGCACAGAGCCCCAGCAGCCCACGCAGAGCCCCCGGCAGCCCGCACAGAGCCCCCGGCAGCCCACACAGAGCCCCAGGCAGCCCGCACAGAGCCCCAGGCAGCCCGCACAGAGCCCTGGCAGCCCGCACAGAGCCCCCGGCAGCCCGCACAGAGCCCCCGGCAGCCCGCACAGAGCCCCCGACAGCCTGCACAGAGCCCCGGCAGTCCACACAGAGCCCCGAGAGGTCCGTACAGATCCCCGGCAGGCCCGCACTGACCCCGCCCGCACACACAGACACACACACTGTCCACCCACGCACCGCCCACAAACTCCCCCCTGGAACAGGATGTAGAAGGACAGAAAGGGCTTATTTACATTCCGATATTTGTGTCCCATTGACTTGCATTGGTATCGGATATCGGTATCGGCGATATCCGATATTTTTTGGATATCGGCCGATCCAATCCGATACCGATACTTTTGGATATTGGAAGGTATCGCTCAACACTAATTTTCAGTTTTTTCACACTTTTTTGTTAAGTATATAATTCCACATCTGTTAATTCATAGTTTTGATGCCTTCAGTGTGAAAGTACAATTTTCATAGTCATGAAAATACAGAAAAATCTTTAAATGAGAAGGTGTGTCCAAACTTTCAGTCTGTACTGTATATATATATAAATATATATATATATATATATATATATATATATATATATAAGAGGCATCGTGATTACTCGCTAATCCCGCCCCCTGCAAAGTAGCTCTGCCCCCACCACATCACCAAACATAATCCCGCCCCCCCACCCACCCCATTACCACATACAATCCCACCCCCACATTACCACATACAATCCCGCCCCCACATTACCACACACAATCCCGCCCCCACCACATCACCACACATAATCCCGCCCCCCACCCCATTACAACACACAATCCCGCCCTCACATCAGCAAATACAATCCCACCCCCACCACATCACCACACACAATCCCGCCCCCACATTACCACAGACAATCCCGCCCCCACATTACCACACACAATCCCGCCACCCTAAAACCACACACAATCCTGCCCCCCACCACATTACCACACACAATCCCGCCCCACACCACATTTCTACACACAATCCCTCCCCCCCACCACATCACCACACACAATCCCGCCCCCCACCACATCACCACAAACAATCCCGCCCCCACCCCATTACCTCACACAATCCCACCCTCACATCAGCACATACAATCCCGCCCCCCACCACATCACCACACACAATCCCGCCCCACCACATCACCACACACAATCCCGCCCCCACATTACCACACACAATCCCGCCCCATATTACCACACACAATCCTGCCCCCCACCACATTACCATACACAATCCCGCCCCCCACCACATTACCACACAATCCTGCCCCCCACATCACCACACACAATCCCGCCCCCCACCACAACACCACACACAATCCCACCCCTCACCACATCACCACACACAATCCCGCCCTCACATTACCACACACAATCCCACCCCTCCACCACATCACCACACACAATTCTGCCCTCACATTACCACACACAATCCTGCCCCCCCACCACATTACCACACACAATCCCACCTCCACATTACCACACACAATCCCGCCCCCACATTACCACACATAATCCCGCCACCCTAAAACCACACACAATCCCGTCCCCCACCACATTACCACACACAATCCCGCCCCCCACCACATCACCACACACAATACCGTCCCCCACCACATCACCACACACAATCCCGCCCCCACTTTACCACACACAATCCCGCCCCCACATTACCACACACAATCCCGCCCCCACATTACCACACACAATCCCGCCCCCACATTACCACACACAATCCCGCCCCCACCACATTACCACACACAATCCCGCCCCCCCACCACATTACCACACACAATACCTCCCCCACATTACTACACACAATCCCGCCCCCCACCACATCACCACACACAATCCCACCCCCCACCACATCACCACACACAATCCCACCCTCACATTACCACACACAATCCTGCCCCTCCACATCACCACACACAATCCCACCCTCACATCACCACACACAATCCCGCCACTCCACCACATCACCACACACAATTCCGCCCTCACATTACCACACACAATCCCGCCCCCCACCACATTACAACACACACCCGCCCCCCACCACATTACCACACACAATCCTAACCTCCCACCACATCACCACACACAATCCCACCCTCACATTACCACACACAATCCCGCCCCCCATTACCACACACAATCCCGCCCCCCCATTACCACACACAATCCCGCCCCCCCACCCCATTACCACACACAATCCCGCCCCCCACCCCATTACCACACACAATCCCGCCCCCCCCACCCCATTACCACACACAATCCCGCCCCCCACCCCATTACCACACACAATCCCGCCCCCCCACCAAACACAATCCCGCCCCCACATCACCACATATAATCCCGCCCCTGCACCACACCAGCACATACAATTCTGTCCCCCACCACATCACCACACACAATCCCACCCCCCACCACATCACCACACACAATCCCGCCCCCACATTACCACACACAATCCCGCCCCCCATTACCACACACAATCCCGCCCCCCCATTACCACACACAATCCCGCCCCCCCACCCCATTACCACACACAATCCCGCCCCCCACCCCATTACCACACACAATCCCGCCCCCCCACCCCATTACCACACACAATCCCGCCCCCCCACCCCATTACCACACACAATCCCGCCCCCCCACCAAACACAATCCCGCCCCCACATCACCACACATAATCCCTCCCCCCCACCACTGTACCACACACAATCTCTCCCCCCACCACATCACCACACACAATCCCACCCCCACCACATCACCACACACAATCCCGCCCCCACATTACTACACACAATCCCGCCCCCCATTACCACACACAATCCTGCCCCCCCATTACCACACACAATCCCGCCCCCCCACCCCATTACCACACACAATCCCGCCCCCCACACCATTACCACACACAATCCTGCCCCCCCACCCCATTACCACACACAATCCCGCCCCCCCACCACACACAATCCCGCCCCCACATCACCACACATAATCCCTCCCCCCCACCACTGTACCACACACAATCTCTCCCCCCACCACATTACCACACAGAATCCCACCCCCCCACCTTACCACACACAATCCCGCCCCGCCACCACATCACCACAAGCAATCCCGCCCCCCCACCACATCACCACACAAAATCCCACCCCCCACCACATTACCACACATAATCCTGCCCCCCACCACATTGCCACAAACAATCCCGCCCTCACATCAGCACATACAATCCCGCCCACTACCACATCACCACACACAATCCCAACCCCACCACATCACCACACACAATCCCGCCCCCACATTACCACACACAATCCCGCCCCCCACCACATTACCACACACAATCCCACACCCCACCCCATTACCACACACAATCCTGCCCCCACACCCCATTACCACACAAAATCCTGCCCCCTCAACCCATTACCACACACAATCCCGCCCCCACCACATTACCACACACAATCCCGCCCCCCACCACATTACCACACACAATCCCGCCCCCCACCACATCACCACACACAATCCCGCCCCCCACCACATCAGCACACACAATCCCCCCCACCCGATTACCACACACAATCCCGCCCTCACATCACCACACACAATCCCGCCCCGACATCAACACACACAATCCCGCCCCCACCACATTACAACACACACCCACCCCCCACCACATTACCACACACAACCCGCCCCCACCACATTACCACACACAATCCCGACCCCACCACCACATTACCAGACATAATCCCACTCCCACATTACCACACACAATCCCGCCCCCACATTACCACACACAATCCCGCCCCCACATTACCACACACAATCCCGCCCCCACATTACCACATACAATCCCGCTTCCCACCACATTACTACACACAATCCTGCCCCCTACCACATTACCACACACAATCCCGCCCCCCCACCACATTACCACACACAATCCCTCCCCCACATTACCACACACAGTCCCGCCCCCCACCATATCACCACACACAATCCCACCCCCCACCACATCACCACACACAATCCCACCCTCACATTACCACACGCAATCCTGCCCCTCCACCACCTCACCACACACAATCCCACCCCCACATCACCACACACAATCCCGCCCCTCCACCACATCACCAGCCAATCCCGCCCTCACATTACCACACACAATCCCGACCCCCACCACATTACAACACACACCCGCCCCCCACCACATTACCACACACAATCCCGCCCCCCACCACATCACAACACACAATCCCACCCTCACATTGCCACACACAATCCCACCCCCACATCACCACATACAATCCCGCCCCCGCACCACATCAGCATATACAATCCCATCCCCCACCACATCACCACACACAATCCCACCCCCCACCACATCAACACACACAATCCCGCCCCCCACCACAGTACCACACACAATCCCGCCCCCCATCACATTACCACACACAATCCTGCTCCCACCACATCACCACACACAATCCTGCCACCCACCACATCACCACACACAATCCCGCCCCCACCACATCACCACACACAATCCTGCCACCCACCACATCACCACACACAATCCCGCCCTCACAATACCCCACACAATCCTGCCCCCCACCACATCACCACACACAATCCCACCCTCACATTACCACACACAATCCTGCCCCTCCACATCACCACACACAATCCCACCCTCACATCACCACACACAATCCCGCCCATCCACCACATCACCACACACAATTCCGCCCTCACATTACCACACACAATCCCGCCCCCCACCACATTACAACACACACCCGCCCCCCACCACATTACCACACACAATCCCGCCCCCCACCACATCACCACACACAATCCCACCCTCACATTACCACACACAATCCCGCCCCCACATCACCACATACAATCCCACCCCTGCACCACATCACCACATACAATCCCGTACCCCACCACATCACCACACACAATCCCACCCCCCACCACATCACCACACACAATCCCGCCCCCCACCACATCACCACACACAATCCCACCCCCACATTACCACACACAATCCTGCCCCCACATTACCACACACAATCCCGCCCCCCAACACATTACCACACACAATCCCGCCCCCACCACATTACCACACACAATCCCGCCCCCACCACATCACCACACACAATCCTGCCACCCACCACATCACCACACACAATCCCGCCCTCACATTACCACACACAATCCCGCCCCCACCACATCACCACACACAATCCCGCCCTCACATTACCACACACAATCCCGCCCCCCCACCACATTACCACACACAATCCCACCCCCACATTACCACACACAATCCCGCCACCCTAAAACCACACACAATCCTGTCCCCCACCACATTACCACACACAATCCCGCCCCCCACCACATTACCACACACAATCCCGCCCCCCCATCACATCACCACACATAATCCCGCCCCCCATCCCATTACCACACACAATTCCGCCCTCACATCATCACATACAATCCCGCCTCCCACCACATCACCACACACAATCCCGCCCCCATCACATCACCACACACAATCCCACCCCCACATTACCACACACAATCCCGCCCCCACATTACCACACACAATCCCGCCCCCACACTACCACACAAAATCCCGCCACCCTAAAACCACACACAATCCCGCCCCCCACCACATTACCACACACAATCCCGCCCCCCACCACATTACCACACATAATCCTGCCCCCCCCACCTCATCACACAAAATCCCGCCCCCCACCACTTCACCACACACAATCCCGCCCCACCACATCACCACACACAATCCCGTCCCTCACCACATCACCACACACAATTCCGCCCCCACATTACCACACACAATCCCGCCCCCACATTACCACACACAATCCCGCCCCCACATTACCACACACAATCCCGCCCCCCACCACATTACCACACACAATCCCGCCCCCCCACCACATTACTACACACAATCCCTCCCCCACATTACCACACACAATCCCGCCCCCTCAGCACATCACCACACACAATCCCGCCCCCCACCACATCACCACACACAGACCCACCCTCATATTACCACACACAATCCTGCCCCTCCACCACATCACCACACACAATCCCACCCTCACATCACCACACACAATGCCACCCTCACATTACCACACACAATCCTGCCCCCCACCACATTACAATACACACCCGCCCCCCACCACATTACCACACACAATCCTAACCTACCACCACATCACCACACACAATCCCACCCTCACATTACCACACACAATCCCGCCCCCACATCACCACATATAATCCCGCCCCCGCACCACACCAGCACATACAATCCTGTCCCCCACCACATCACCACACAATCCCACCCCCCACCACATCACCACACACAATCCCGCCCCCACATTACCACACACAATCCCGCCCCCCATTACCACACACAATCCCGCCCCCCATTACCATACACAATCCCGCCCCCCACCCCATTACCACACACAATCCCGCCCCCCACCCCATTACCACACACAATCCCGCCCCCCCACCACACACAATCCCGCCCCCACATCACCACACATAATCCCTCCCCCCCACCACTGTACCACACACAATCTCTCCCCCACCACATCACCACACACAATCCCACCCCCCACCACATCACTACACACAATCCCGCCCCCACATTACCACACACAATCCTGCCCCCCATTACCACACACAATCCCGCCCCCCCATTACCACACACAATCCCGCCCCCCCCACCCCATTACCACACACAATCCCGCCCCCCCACCCCATTACCACACACAATCCCGCCCCCCACCCCATTACCACACACAATCCTGCCCCCCCACCCCTTTACCACACACAATCCCGCCCCCCTACCACACACAATCCCGCCCCCACATCACCACACATAATCCCTCCCCCCCACCACTGTACCACACACAATCTCTCCCCCCACCACATTACCACACACAATCCCACCCCCCCACCTTACCACACACAATCCCGCCCCCCCACCACATCACCACAAGCAATCCCGCCCCCCACCACATCACCACACAAAATCCCACCCCCCACCACATCACCACACATAATCCTGCCCCCCACCACATTGCCACAAACAATCCCGCCCTCACATCAGCACATACAATCCCGCCCACTACCACATCACCACACACAATCCCAACCCCACCACATCACCACACACAATCCCGCCCCCACATTACCACACACAATCCCGCCCCCCACCACATTACCACACACAATCACACACCCCACCCCATTACCACACACAATCCTGCCCCCACACCCCATTACCACACAAAATCCTGCCCCCTCACCCCATTACCACACACAATTCCGCCCCCACCACATTACCACACACAATCCCGCCCCCCACCACATTACCACACACAATCCCGCCCCCCACCACATCACCACACACAATCCCGCCCCCCACCACATCAGCACACACAATCCCCCCCACCCGATTACCACACACAATCCCGCCCTCAAATCACCACACAATCCCGCCCCGACATCAACACACACAATCCCGCCCCCACCACATTACAACACACACCCGCCCCCCACCACATTACCACACACAACCCGCCCCCACCACATTACCACTCACAATCCCGACCCCACCACCACATTACCAGACACAATCCCACCCCCACATTACCACACACAATCCCGCCCCCACATTACCACACACAATCCCGCCCCCACATTACTACACACAATCCCGCCCCCACATTACCACATACAATCCCGCTTCCCACCACATTGCTACACACAATCCTGCCCCCCACCACATTACCACACACAATCCCGCCCCCCCACCACATTACCACACACAATCCCTCCCCCACATTACCACACACAGTCCCGCCCCCCACCACATCACCACACACAATCCCACCCCCCACCACATCACCACACACAATCCCACCCTCACATTACCACACGCAATCCTGCCCCTCCACCACCTCACCACACACAATCCCACCCCCACATCACCACACACAATCCCGCCCCTCCACCACATCACCACTAGTGTTGAGCATTCCGATACTGCAAGTATCGGGTATCGGCCGATACTTGCTGTATCGGAATTTCCGATACCGAGATCCGATACTTTTGTGGTATCGGGTATCGGGTATCGCAACAACATTAATGTATTAATGTGTAAAAAAGAGAATTAAAATAAAAAATATCGCTATACTCACCTGTCCGACGCAGCCGGGACCTCAGCGAGGGAACCGGCAGCGTTGTTTGTTTAAATTTCGCGCTTTTACTTGGTTACGTGAAGTCCCGGCTTGTGATTGGTCAGGGCGGCCATGTTGCCGGGACGCGGACCAATCACAGCAAGCCGTGACGAAATTACGTCACGGCTTGCTGTGATTGGTCCGCGTCCCGGCAACATGGCCGCCATTAACCAATCACAAGCTGTGACGTCACGGGAGGCTGGACATGCGCGTATTTTGAAAAGCGCGCGTGTCCAGCCTCCAGTGACGTCCCGGCAACATGGCCGCCATTAACCAATCACAAGCCGTGACGTCACGGGAGGCTGGACATGCGCGTATTTTGAAAAGCGCGCGTGTCCAGCCTCCAGTGACGTCCCGGCAACATGGCCGCCATTAACCAATCACAAGCCGGGACGTCACGGGAGGCTGGACACGCGCGTATTTTGAAAAGCGCGCGTGTCCAGCCTCCCGTGACGTCACGGCTTGTGATTGGTTAATGGCGGCCATGTTGCCGGGACGCGGACCAATCACAGCAAGCCGTGACGTAATTTCGTCACAGCTTGCTGTGATTGGTCCGCGTCCCGGCAACATGGCGCCGTGACCAATCATAAGCCGGGACGTCACTGGAGGCTGGACACGCGCGCTTTTCAAAATACGCGCATGTCCAGCCTCCCGTGACGTCACGGCTTGTGATTGGTTAATGGCGGCCATGTTGCCGGGACGCGGACCAATCACAGCAAGCCGTGACGTAATTTCGTCACGGCTTGCTGTGATTGGTCCGCGTCCCGGCAACATGGCCGCCCTGACCAATCACAAGCCGGGACCTCACGTAACCAAGTAAAAGCGCGAATTTTAAACAAACAACGCTGCCGGTTCCCTCGCTGAGGTCCCGGCTGCGTCGGACAGGTGAGTATAGCGATATTTTTTATTTTAATTCTTTCTTTTACACATTAATATGGTTCCCAGGGCCTGAAGGAGAGTTTCCTCTCCTTCAGACCCTGGGAACCATCAGGAATACCGTCCGATACCTGAGTCCCATTGACTTGTATTGGTATCGGGTATCGGTATCGGATTGGATCCGATACTTTGCCGGTATCGGCCGATACTTTCCGATACCGATACTTTCAAGTATCGGACGGTATCGCTCAACACTAATCACCACCCAATCCCGCCCTCACATTACCACACACAATCGCGACCCCCACCACATTACAACACACACCCGCCCCCCACCACATTACCACACACAATCCCGCCCCCCACCAAATCACCACACACAATCCCACCCTCACATTGCCACACACAATACCACCCCCACATCACCACATACAATCCCGCCCCCGCACCACATCAGCACATACAATCCCATCCCCCACCACATCACCACACACAATCCTACCCCCCACCACATCACCACACACAATCCCGCCCCCCCACAGTACCACACACAATCCCGCCCCCATCACATTACCACACACAATCCTGCTCCCACCACTTCACCACACACAATCCTGCCACCCACCACATCATCACACACAATTCCGCCCCCACCACATCACCACACACAATCCTGCCACCCACCACATCACCACACACAATCCCGCCCTCACATTACCACACACAATCCCGCCCCCCACCACATCACCACACACAATCCCGCCCTCACATTACCACACACAATCAAACCCCCCCACTACATTACCACACACAATCCCGCCCCCACATTACCACACACAATCCCGCCACCCTAAAACCACACACAATCCCGTCCCCCACCACATTACCACACACAATCCCGCCCCCCACCACATTGCCACACACAATCCCGCCCCCCACCACATCCCCACACATAATCCCGCCCCCCACCCCATTACCACACACAATTCCGCCCTCACATCAGCACATACAATCCCGCCCCCCACCACATCACCACACACAATCCCGCCCCCCACCACATCACCACACACAATCCCGCCCCCATCACATCACCACACACAATCCCACCCCCACATTACCACACACAATCCCGCCCCCACATTACCACACACAATCCCGCCCCCACATTACCACACACAATCCCGCCCCCACATTACCACACAAAATCCCGCCACCCTAAAACCACACACAATCCCGCCCCCCACCACATTACCACACACAATCCCGCCCCCCACCACATTACCACACATAATCCTGCCCCCCACCACATCAACACACAAAATCCCGCCCCCCCACCACATCACCACACACAATACCGCCCCCACCCCATTACCTCACACAATCCCGCCCTCACATCAGCACATACAATCCTGCCCCCACCACATCACCACACACAATCCCGTCCCTCACCACATCACCACACACAATCCTGCCCCCACATTACCACACACAATCCCGCCCCCACATTACCACACACAATCCCGCCCCCACATTACCACACACAATCCCGCCCCCCACCACATTACCACACAAAATCCCGCCCCCCCAACACATTACCACACACAATCCCTTCCCCACATTACCACACACAATCCCGCCCCCCCACATCACCACACACAATCCCGCCCCCCACCACATCACCACGCACAATCCCACCCTCACCTTACCACACACAATCCTGCCCCTCCACCACATCACCACACACAATCCCACCCTCACATCACCACACACAATCCTGCCCCTCCACATCACACACAATCCCGCCCTCACATTACCACACACAATCCCGCCCCCCACCACATTACAACACACACCTGCCCCCCACCACATTACCACACACAATCCCGCCCCCCCACCACATCACCACACACAATCCCGCCCTCACATTACCACACACAATCCCGCCCCCACATCACCACATACAATCCCGCCCCCGCACCACATCAGCACATACAATCCTGTCCCCCACCACATCACCACACACAATCCCACCCCCCACCACATCACCACACACAATCCCACCCCCACATTACCACACACAATCCCGCCCCCCATTACCACACACAATCCCGCCCCCACATCACCACACATAATCCCTCCCCCCCACCACATTACCACACACAATCCCTCCCCCCACCACATTACCACACATAATCCCTCCCCCCACCACATTACCACACACAATCCCACCCCCCCACATTACCACACACAATCCCGCCCCCCATCACATCACCACAAACAATCCCGCCCCCCCACCACATCACCACACATAATCCCACCCCCCACCACATCACCACACATAATCCTGCCCCCCACCACATCTAATCCCGCCCCCCCACATTACCACACAAGGCTCCGTCCCCACACATTACCACATGAGGCGCCGTCCTTGAATGTTGTCATTATTTACTTTAATCACCAGCAGCGTTAAATAGATAGCAATGAGCGTGCCGAGCGTTAGCTGGGTGGAAACAGCTAGTATATATATAATATTTCTTTCCCCTAAGATACAAAGGAAATGTGTCAACTTTAACTTTTAGAGATAATTTCATCTTCACCTTGCTTAACTGTTTACAATAACAGAAATTTTGACCAGGGGTGCCCAGATGTTTAAATGCCATGGTGTATATGTATGTGGTTATGTATGTATGTGCATATACATACACACACACACACATATAGACACCCATATGTCTGTGGATAGGTGCAGTGTAGCTGTCTTATTGAGGGTAACAGAGAAATCATTGAATACAGAGAATATCATATAATGTTCTATAGATATCAGGAAGAACATATCAGAAAAGTCATATCTGGTACTAGTAAAAGTCTGATCATTAAATGCAAATTTACTACCTCAATAACAATAACAAGTAGCTTTGCAAAGCATCTGAATTAATTAACTTTTAGCAATATACTACACCCAAAAGCCCAGTATTTCTCAACTCTAAAGGAGCAGTATCAGTATGCTCTAAAAATTAGCAGTCAAGTAACTGAGACTATCACACGTGCACTACTTGAGCTAAACACCTACGTAAAATAAATGATCATCATGCATTATAGCTATATATATATGTCATTCTGATATATGACAGTGTTAGATCTGCTTCATTATTGCGTTGTACAGTCAAGCCACCATTTTAACCCTTTCAGACCTTATACGTATCCATAAGTCATGGAACGGAAGGACTTCCTGACCTTGGACTTATGAATACATCCTGGCTATTATAATTTCTAAAATGAAGTCACATGAGGGGTTATTTTGCTTTTTTGGCAATTAATGGTTTTAAATATGGAGTCTGCAAATGATTCTAGGAAAATCTGCTCCCCAGGAGGCAAATGGCACTTCATCCCTCCCAAGTCTAAGCAGTACTGTACAGCCACTGACGGCGTATTGCCACATTCAGCAGAAATTGTGTGACAAATTTTGCTGCCATTTTTACCCATTTCCCAGAGTGAAAATGTAAAATCTGGGGAAAAACAACATTTTAAAGGGAGAGGTAAGTATTTGATTATTTTTTAATATATACAGTTATATGAAAAAGTTAGGGCACCCCTATTAATCTTAAGCTTAATGTTTTATAAAAATTGTTTTTTGTTAAAGTTGAGGGACACATGGATTCCTCTCAGTATCAGCAGATTCTTGACAATAATGTTCATGAATCAGTGACAAAGTTGAAGTTACGCAGGGGATGGATCTTTCAGCAAGACAATGATCCAAAACACCACTCCAAATCTACTCAGGCATTCATGCAGAGGAACAATTACACTGTTCTGGAATGGCCATCCCAGTCCCCAGACCTGAATATCATTGAACATCTGTGGGATCATTTGAAGAGGGCTGTCCATACTCGGCGACCATCAAACTTAACTGAACTGGAATTGTTTTGTAAAGAGGAATGGTCAAATATACCTTCATCCAGGATCCAGGAACTCACTAAAAGCTACAGGAAGTGACTAGAGGCTGTTATTTTTGCAAAAGGAGGATCTACTAAATATTAATGTCACTTTTCTGGTGAGGTGCCCATACTTATGCACCTGTCAAATTTTGTTTGAATGTAGATTGCACATTTTCTGTTAGTACAATAAACCTCATTTCAAGGCAGAAACATTACTGTGTCCAACAGTTATTAGATATATGAAAGTGAAATAGCTGTTGCAAAAAAAACAATTTTTATAAAACATTAAGCTTAAGATTAATAGGGGTGCCCAAACTTTTTCATATAACTGTATATGGAGCCAATTCTGTATAGAGCATTATATGGGGCCCATTCTGTATGGAGCAATATATGGGGCCCATTCTGTATGAAGAATTGGGGCCCATTGTAATGGGCAGGGTGGTGGAACCACTGTGCCAAAGCCCAAGGAAGACCTGGAGGGGTGTGACTAGGAGCCTCACCCAATCCAACCACAGACATGCAGTAGCTAACAACACCGGAGTCTGTGGATAAACGATGGAGATGATCCAGGTGTTACTCCAGGACTGACCTTGGGTAGATGGCGGCTGACCCATAAGAGCGGATAGCTGGAATGGCCCCAGGGGAATGTCCAACAGATGCAGGAAGGCAGAGAAGATGACAGGAACCGCAGGCGCAGACAGGACAGTTAGACAGAGAGATGAGCACTGGCAGGTGCAGCAGGCTGAGCTGCCTTTGAGGTGAGTACTGGCGGGTGCAGCTGGCTCAGCTGCCATTGAGGTGAGTACTGGCAGGTGCAGCTGGCTCTGCTGCCGATGAGGTGAGCACTAGCGGGTGCAGCTGACTCTGCTGCCATTGAGGTGAGCACTGGCGGGTGCAGCTGGCTCAGCTGTAAGTACAGGGGCATGAGAACTGACAAGCGTGTTAGGAACAAATTCACAACATTGCACAGGCACCTCCATGTTGGAGGAGGCGGTTTAAATAGAAAGAGATTTCCAGCTATTGGCCGGGGACACTTTAGAGGAATGCCCGCGGCTCTTTTAAAAAAGAGGAAGGCTGTGCAAGCACTGTAAGCAGTGACTGGAGACCTGCTAGTAGTGCATGCACCCCGGGCAGCATCAGCAACAGAAGGGGCAGGACAGGAGCCTTGGTGATGAGTACACTGATGTCTCTGCAGGGAGAGAGGGACTGCAGGCAGAGATGCGGGCACTACACCCATTATACTGTCTGGAACATTATAAGGGGCCCTTTATTCTGTATACAGCAATATATGGGACCATTATACTGTATAGACCAATATATGGGGCCCATTATTCTGTAACGTTTTTGCGCTCAGAAAGTTAAACGATGCTTCTTCCCTTCTGAGCCCTGCCATTCATCCAAACAGTAGTGTTCACCCACACATGGAGTATTAGCATATGCAGGAGAAATTTCACAACACATTTTGGGGTCCAATTTCTCCAATTTATTTTTGAGGACTTTGAGGGGTGCAGTTTTTAGAATAGTATCAATTCTGGGTACTTTCTGTCATGTGGCATGTAGACAGCGTCTATATGCCACGTAACATGATGAATCACTCATTACAACATCATACGGCAGAGAGTTCCATAGTCTCACTGCTCTTACTGTAAAGAACCCGCATCTGTTATTATGCTTAAACCTTCTTTCCTCCAGACGTAGGAGGATGCCCCCTTGTCCCTGTCTCAGGTCTATGATTAAAAAGATCATCAGAAAGGTCTTTGTACTGTCCCCTCATATAATTATACATTAAAATAAGATCACCCCTTAGCCTTCGTTTTTCCAAACTAAATAGCCCCAAGTGTAATAACCTGTCTTGGTATTGCAGACCCCCCAGTCCTCAGTCTTGCTGGCAGAAGTGCTGAAATCCACTGCCTGCTCCACCAAGAACTTCATCAGAATGCAGGCCACTCCCAGCCTGCGCCCTGTTGAAGACAGCGCACCCAGGGGACATCAGATGGGGTGATGCATGCTATCATCCAGTGCCCACTACTGTATCAGACAGAGGAGGAGACTCAGGTTGCTCTGGATGGGAGCCCGGATTATAAGAGAATAAGCCATTTTTTAATTTTTCTTACATTATTTTGCCACTTAATGGTCGCCATTAAGCGAGGGCCTGGATGTGGGGTACATAATACTTTGGACTGGTTTAGGAGGACATTATACTGGGGGCTGGTTGTGGATGACTCTATCCTGGGGGCTGGCTATGGAGAACTTTATACTGGGGGCTGGCTGTGGTCGACAATATACTGTAGCCTGGCTGTGAGGGTTATTATACTGGGGGCTGGCTTTGGGGGACTTTTTTAATGAGGGCTTGCTATGAAAAACATAATAAGGGCTGGCTGTAGGGAACATTATACAGGGGGCTGGCTGTGGGCGATATTATACCTGGGCTGTGGGGACATCATACTATGTAGGAGGGCTGCGGGGGGTATCATACTGTATAGAGGGCTGTGGGTGACAATACTGGGGGCTGTAGAGACATCATACTGTAAAGGGGGCTGTAGTGGACATAATGGGGTCTGTAGTGACAATACTGTATTGGGGCTGTTGGGTACTTTATATTGGGGGCTCTTGTGACCAATCTGAATACGGAACTGTGTGGGACATTACACTGTATAGTGGGCTGTGGTGACCATATTGTATAGGGGGCTGTGGTGGATTATACTGTATATAAGGGGCTGTGTGGGCCATTACACTGTATCGGATGATGGCGCCATAATACTGTATGGGGTGCTGTGGAGGCCATCATGCTATATAATGGGGGACTATGATGATCATGATATTGCATGGGGGACTGTGGTGTAGATTATAGCAATATTGTTGTGAGTATCATACTGTATGGGCTGCTTTGATTACCATCATATTGCATTGGGGAGCAGTGTGAGGAGGGGGTACAGTTTGGAGAGGTCAGCATGGAGGGCAGTATGAGGGCACAGTGTGAAGAGGGGACACATAATTGATATGGAGAGGGGGCAGAGTTAAATGGGGGCACAGTATGGAAATAGGTTAGCATGATCGGTGGGCAGTGTGTCCCCTCTCCACTGTTTTCCTTTACACTCTCTATATCTCCAGTCATGGTAAAGGTTCATAAGGGCGGATGGTGTAGCAGTTATAGCTGATAATGGCAAACTGTAGGTTAGTAATAACTCATTAAGGCAGACAGTATGGAGCACAAATAACATAGAAAGCTTATTTAGGTAATAATATGGACATATATCATATTTTTATGCTGAAAGAATTTTAATAACACCCTTATTTTTAAGAGCACCATGTGAGAATGCCCTGCAGAAGACTGGAGAAGAGGGAAGTCTGCACTGACGAGATGTGGATGGGAAAAGTCATCATGGAGTATGGACAAGATGGAGATGAAAAGAAAGGACAACTCTAATCTAATCAAAGAAGATTGCATTTATAAAGTACCTGGATATAAAAGTTTACTTGTTGATACTGACTTTGCATTATTTGGACTGTGGTTCTTGTATAATCCACAGTTTGATAATGACAGATAAAACAACTTCCAGCATCTCCTTATAATTGTTAAGGACATACTGGCAGTTATATGTTCATGCAATACAAATATCTATGGGCTTGATTTGACATTTCAAGTGATTTCTGTACTAAGCTTGGTGATGTAGTCATGTACTGATTTTAGTTCTGGTGATGAAGCCGTGTACTGGTGTATTCATTTACTAACAGTGGTACTCGTGATTTACTTATGTACTGTGCTAATTGTGATTCTGGTGATGCATTCATGTACTAATAATCATGGCTTTGGCATTCCATTTATGGTCTGATGATTTTGGTTTCGTATTCATGTACTGATGATGGTTTTGGTGATCCATTCATTCATGCACTGATGGTGGTTTGGTGGTTTGGGTGCCTTATTCATTTGTGGTTATGGTCATGCATTTAGGTACTGATAATGGTTCTGATGACATATATATGTACAATTGATGGCTCTGGTATTTAATTTGAGTTCTGATGATTTTGGTTTCATATTCATGTACTGATGATGGTTCTGATGATGAATACAGCACCATGACGATCATCACTACATGATTACATCACTAGTGCCATCAGTAGTACATAAATACAGCACCAGAATAACCATCACTACATGAATATGTCAACAGAATCATCAATACAATCATCATTACCAGAACTATTATCTGTACCGGAATATGGCACCAGAACCACCATCAGTTTTGTTGCAAACTTTATTTGTTGCATGACAGGAGCAAAATCATCATACAAATCTCTTTATCTATGATGAGGTCTGTTTAGTTTCCATTAGTGTATCAGTCAAATGCTGGACACATAATTGAAACCAAATGGCCCCTGCTATAGTTAAGCTATGTTAGTTTCCATGATTTTCTTTTGTCTGACATATAAAAAACGGGACATCAGTGATGAATATCGCTATTTGTCCTCGGTATTATGTAAATAGTCCACAAACAATGTATACATTTATACTGAACTTTAAAATCGCACTCCTTGTTGCGCCTCACCCCAAAAGTACACCACTGTTTTATTTTTACTGGTATTTTCCGGCAAAAAAGATAAGAGATCTATTGAAAGTGATTGTCAGAGGTTGTTACATGACCCTAAGCGTGGGTAGCTGAGCAAAGCGGGGGGCTGCATTTTAAGTGAGGGGCTGCAGATAAGTGTTTGTAGTAGCTACACCCGTTCCTTGTTGGTGGGAGAACTACACGTTCCACTGACTCTAAGCGAGGGAAGATGAGCGAAGCGGAGGCTGCATTCTAAGGGTACCGTCACACAGTACCATTTTGATCGCTACGACGGCACGATCCGTGACGTCGCAGCGATCGTATGATTATCGCTCCAGCGTCGTAGACTGCGGTCACACGTTGCAATCACGGCGCTGGAGCGATGCCGAAGTCCCCGGGTAACCAGGGTAAACATCGGGTTACTAAGCGCAGGGCCGCGCTTAGTAACCCGATGTTTACCCTGGTTACCAGCGTAAACGTAAAAAAACCAAACAGTACATACTCACATTCCGGTGTCTGTCCCCCGGCGTTCTGCTTCTCTCCACTGTGTAAGCACAGCGGCCGGAAAGCAGAGCGGTGACGTCAGACGTCACCGCTGTGCTCGCTTTCCGGCTGGCCGGCGCTCACACTGCAGAGAAGCTGAGACGCCGGAGGACAGACACCGGAATGTGAGTATGTACTGTTTGGTTTTTTTACGTTTACGCTGGTAACCAGGGTAAACATCGGGTTACTAAGCGCGGCCCTGCGCTTAGTTACCCGATGTTTACCCTGGTTACAAGCGAACACATCGCTGGATCGCTGTCACACACAACGATCCAGCGATGTCAGCGGGTGATCAAGCGACGAAAGAAAGTTCCATACGATCTGCTACGACGTACGATTCTCAGCAGGATCCCTGATCGCTGCTGCGTGTCAGACACTGCGATATCGTAACGATATCGCTAGAACGTCACGAATCGTACCGTCGTAGCGATCAAAATGGCACTGTGTGACGGTACCTTAAGTGTGAGGCTGCAGATAAGTGCATAGTTTAACACAATATCATAGTTTAACATAAGAGCATTGTAAGGTGTTTTCCTTACTAGCTGTTCACTGTTTTCTCTGCTTTTGTCTGTATTGTTTATCCACATGTGAGGTATTGTATGCATGTGTGGCACCCCAGGAGTTCGGGTACCACAGTAGTGCTGCCTTCCTCTCAGGGAGGGTAGTGCTATGTCTGGAGACAAGTGGGATTCCCTTTGGTAGGTTATCACACACACAACACCATCCAAATCCAGGCCAGGAGGGGGAGCTCAAAACCCTGTTTTAGGGCAGCTTCCCTGGATAAAGATCCTGGTTTGGAGGCGGAGCTAGTGCAGTTAGTGCAGACAGTCTGTGTGCGAGGACAGACAGGGACGGAATGCAGTGGAAATACAGGACTCCAGGAGGCCATGAGTAGGCCCCCAGGGAGTCAGTGCGCAGACAATCCAGGAACCAGGAGCCCGAGGCTTATGTGGATTATAATACAGAGAGCAGAACCGGAGGGCATTGAATTACATGGACTTTGCCCATATTTACCTGTGGCACAGCAGCACCTTGGAGCCTGGAGTCACTGTGAAAGGACCGCAGTAGGCACGGCTCAAGCTGCCTGCCATACAGGTACCTGTCTCAGGACAGGAGAACGAATAAGGACCTTGTTTGAGACACTTAGTGGCAACAGGGACCACAGAGACAGTGAGCGCAGAGTGGAAGGCCCCAGCCTGACCTACCCAAGGGACCCCACTTGTCTCTGGACTGCCTGGACTCCTAAACAACCTGTTGCTGGTACCCTGGACTGTGGCCTGTCACCCACAAGTAAACCAAGTAAAGACTTATCACTTGTCTCCTCCATTTATTCACTGGCTACACCATCTACGCCACACATCATAGGACCTCTGGGGATCCTCTTCACCTGCGGGAAGTGTAACATCTGGGCTGCTGCAACATCCCCAGGGGACCCCCTTTAATGCAGCGTCGGTCCCACTACTGACCGAACTCCACAGGTGGCGTCACGACAAACTTTGAACATTTAACCCCCCTTTAACGTTGATGCCCAGTAAATATATCTGTGCTTGATGTCCGCATGTTACATGTTTTGGAAGCCCAGGTAATGGGTCTAAATATGCAGCTTGCAAGACTCAAGAGCATTGTAAACCTGGAGATGAGTTTAGAGCTCACTGAGCATGCTCTGCTTGGGGGCAGTGATAAGGAGAAGGGTGGAGGTAGAGAAAATCAGGGCCCAGAATTAAGAAGCTAGGTAAAAGTTAGAAGTAGGGGTAGGGGTAAAAGTGACAGGGAACCTAGTCCTGATGTGACACAACCTAGTAAATATGCCTGTTTGGCTGATATTAGGAATGCAGGGCCAGGACTGGGATTACTACAGCAGGATGTTGCTCTAAGCAACCAGGAAAATAACTACTGTCGGAAGGAGATAAAAGTGCATCAAAGGCCAGACAGATGGTGGTAGGGGACTCTATAATTAGGAGGACAGACAGAGTCATCCACTGCTGAGAAAGTGAATGCCAAACAGTGTGTTGTCTGCTGGATGCTTTGGTTCAGCATATTGCGGATCAGATAGACAGATTACTGGGTGATGCTGGGGGAAAACCCAGTGGTCATGGTACACAAGTTAGAAGAAGGTGGAAGTTCCTTAAAAATGATTGCAGGGAACTAGTAGAGAGGCTGAAGTCCAGGACCTCCAAGGTGGTCTTTTCAAAAATACTGCCAGTGCCACAAGCATCAGTAGAAAAACTGGTTGGGGAAATAAATAAGTAGCTTAGAAATTAGTGCAGAAAGGAAGGGTTTGGGTTCCTAAATAACCTGGCTGACTTCTCTGTCATCTACAAGCTCTATGGAAGGAACAGGTTGCACCTCAAAACAGAGGGTGCAGCGGTGCTGGTGGAAAAAAATGGGAAGACGGATGGAGGAGCTTTTAAACTAGGAGGGTAATTTTGCAAATAAGGGGATAGAGAGTGAGACAGTAGGGGTCAATGAGGATTTTAGGGGTCTGGAACATGCAAGAAATGTAGTGATGTAAGTAGGAATAATATATATGCTAATAGTATTAAATGTTTGCTGGTAAATGCAAGAAGTCTTGCAAACAAAATGAATCAATTGGAGACTCATATGTCAGCCACAGATTACGAGATGGTGGGCATTAAGGAAACCTGATTGGAAAAAGCGATAACTGTGTAAGAAACAGAGTGTTACACTACATTCAGAAAGGATAGGAAAGGCAAAAAGGTGAAGAGGTGTGTATTTTTGTTAAATACAAGTTAAGACCTGTGCTCAATGACAACATTAGGGAGAGCTGTGACAATGTAAAGTCAGTATGGGTAAAAGTACATGAGAAGGGCAATAATGGAAAGCTGTTAATTGGAGTTTACTACAAGCCTCCTAACATACTGTAGATGAACAGATAGAGGACAAAATGCTGCAGCAAATTAAAAATACAGCAAATAATAATGGGGTCCTTATTATGGGGGATTTTAACTATCCAGACATTCAAATGGGACATAGGATCTCCTGGTTGTGCTAAATGCTGCAACTTCTTATTCACAGTTCAAGACAATTACCTCTCTCAGATGGTAGATGAACCAGCCAGGACTCAGGAGAGATAATCTACTTCATCTGGTCCTGTCAAATAGACCAGATACAATTTTAGATCTACAAGTTTGGAAAGATGTGGGATGCAGTGACAATAATATGGTAAGTTTAAATGTAATATTCAATAAAACAGTTCAAATGGGAAAATGCAAAAACCTGGAACTTTAGGAAAGCTAATTTCAACAAATTAAGGGTAAGAAAAGAGAAAAGAAAGCGCACATCAACCACGACCATCAATGATCAGTGGTCAGGGGCTCACCTGTGTTGGTTGTGCGTCCAGGCAGAACCCTGTGGTATGCACCTAAATCATGAGGGATGCTGCTCCACCCTCTGGATGCCCCACAACGTCCAGAATATGTTGAGGAAGGGAGTTTCTTTTTGGGATGATCTTTTCAGCGTTGCCCAGGAAGGTCCAGTCCAGACTCTCCTGGGCAGCGCTGAAAAGATCACCCCAAAAAGAAATTGTCTTATTGATCAAATTAAGCAAAAACCTTAATTAAGTAGACTGAAACCACCATGTCATGGTAACTGAGAATACTAAACATAAATGGGGAAGGTTTAAGGATATGCTACTAGAATCCTGTAGAAAACTTATACCTTCTGGTAATATAATGTTCAGGAATAAAAAGAAACCATTATGGATAAATAAGATAGTTCAAAGTTTAATAAGACAAAAACAAAGAGCATTCAAAATCTTGGAGGCTGAGAATACAGAAATAGCATTTCAAGACTATAAAGATCTCAATAAGAAATGTCTAAAGAAATTAAGCTAGCAAAGTTAGCTAACGAAACACAGATTGCCAGTGACATTAAAATAAATCCAAAAAACCTTTTTAAAATACATCAATTCCAAAAAGAAAAAAAAAGATGGTATAGGCCTCTTATAAGATGATAATAACAAGATAATTATAGAGGACAAAGAAAAGGCTGAGATATTAAACAAGCACTTTACATCCATGTTCACCAATGAACTGAATGTTGCATGGATCATTCAACAAGACAAAAATCAAAGTTCATCATCTGATATAAGTAGTTTAACACAAGAAGAAGTATGCCTAAGTCTGAACAAATTAAACATTGACAAATCCCCAGGCCCAGATGGCAATCATCCACGGATATTGACAGTAATTGACAGACTGCTGTATCTCATCTTCTTAGATTCTCTTGTAGCAGGGTTGCTGCCAAAGGATTGGAGGATGGCTGACGTGTTACCGATATTTAAGAACCGTAAGAAAGTGAATCCAGGCAATTACCATCCGGTAAGTCTGACATTAGTACTGTGAAAAGATTTTGAAGGCATTATAACAGATTACCTGAAAGGATATATTGCAGAGAATAATATAATAACTGACAACCAGCATGGATTCATGAAAGATGTCTAACCAATATGTTGGGTTTCTATGAGGAGGTAACTGCAAATCTGAATGTTGGTAATGTGGCTCATGTGATTTATCTAGACTTTACAAAGGCATTTGATACTGAACCACATAACAGCCATATAGTGAAGCTACAGAAGCAAAGACTGTGGTAGTCTATATGCAAATGGGAAAGGAACTGGCTAAAAGATAGGAAACAAATAGTTGACGCCCCCTGAGGAAGCGAGGCTGTTACAAGCACGCGAAACGCGCGTTGGGGTGATCGGGGTCCTCACAGGAGTTGAAAACCAACAAATGGGTAATTATTACCGTTATTTTTTACACGTAAACAGGCTGGTGTACTTAATATAGGCAGAGTAGCAAGGTGGGCGGTCTAGGGAATGAGCATTGAGTTGCAGTGCTATAGTCTGCTTTGAGAAAAACCACACTAAGCTGCTACCATTTACTAATCCAATGTATTAGCCTGTTTAGTTATATTTGGTTACCCTCTGTGGACTTCCGGTCAGTTGTACTCACCTGGGTAGTTCACATAATATGTATTTGATGTATAATATCCATTTTTATTATGTATTAAATCTTTTGATGCAATAAATGGTTATATTTAGTAAACTCTTGGTTCTCCTTTTTATATAATATGGATTCATGAAAGATGTCTAACCAATATGTTGGGTTTCTATGAGGAGGTAACTGCAAATCTGAATGTTGGTAATGTGGCTCATGTGATTTATCTAGATTTTACAAAGGCATTTGATACTGAACCACATAACAGCCATATAGTGAAGCTACAGAAGCAAAGACTGTGGTAGTCTATATGCAAATGGGAAAGGAACTGGCTAAAAGATAGGAAACAAATAGTTGACATAAATGGTAAATTCTCTAAATGGGATATACAATTGTGCTCAAAAGTTTACATACCCCATCAGAATTTTTGCTCTTTTGACCTTTTTTCAGAGAATAAGAATGATAACACAAAACCTTTTTCTCCACTCATGGTTAGTGGTTGGGTGAAGCCATTTATTGTCAAACTACTGTGTTTCCTCTTTTTAAATCATAATGAAAAACCAAAAAATTCCAAATTACCCTGATCAAAAGTTCACATACCTGGTGATTTTGGCTTGATAACATGCACAGAATTTGATACAAATGGGTTTGAATAGCTACTAAAGGTAACATCCTCACCTGTGACCTGTTTGCTTGTAATCAGTGTGTGCGCATAAAAGCTGAGTGAGTTTCTTGGATCCAGACAGACACTTGCATCTTTTATCCAGCCACTGATGTTTCTGGATTGTGAGTCATAGGGAAAGCAAAAGAATTGTCAATGGATCTATGCGAAAAGGTAGGTGAACTGTATAAGGACAGGGATACAAAAAGATATCCAAGAAATTGATATTGCCAGTCAGCAGTGTTCAAACTGTGATTAGCAAAAGGAAAATCAGGGGCTCTGTAAAAACAAAAACACGGTCAGGTAGATCAACAAAATATCGTCCACAACTGCCAGGAAAATTGTTTGGGATGCAAAGAAAAACCCACAAATCACATCAGCTGAAATACAGGACTCTATTGAAATCTAGTGGTGTGGCTGTTTCAAAATGTACAATAAGGAGGCACTTGAAGAGAAATGGGCTTCATGGTCGAGTCGCCAGAAGAAAGCCATTACTGCGCAAAATCCGCAAAGTATCTCACCTACAATACGCAAAACAGCACAGAGACAAGCCTCAAAACTTCTGGAACAAAGTAATTTGGAGTGATGAAACCAAAATTTAACTTTTTGGCCACAACCATAAACATTACCTTTTGGAGAGAGGTCAACAAGGTCTATGATGAAAGGAACACCATTCCTACTAAAAAGCACGGAGGTGGATCACTGATGTTTTGGGGATGTGTGAGCTACAAAGGCACAGGAAACTTGGTCAAAGTTGACGGAAAGATTAATGCATCACATTATCAACAAATACTGGAGGCAAATTTGCACTCATCAGCCCAGAAGCTGGGCATGGGACGTACTTGGACATTCCAACATGACAACGATCCAAAACACAAGGCCAAGTCGACCTGTCATTGGCTACAGCAGAACAAAGTGAAGGTTCTGGAGTGGCCATCTCAGTCTTCTGACCTCAATTTCATTGAGCCACTCTGGGGAGATATCAAGTGCGCAGTTCATGCTAGACAGCCCAGGAATTTAAAGGAACTAGAGGCTTTTTACCAAGAAGAGTGGGCAGCTTTAGCATCTGAGCAAATAATCTCATCCACAACTGACACAAAAGACTTCAAGCTGTCATTGATGTTAGAGTGGTAATATATGGTATTAAGAAATGGGGTATGTGTACTTTTGATCAAGGTCATTTGCATGTTTTGGGTTGTCATTATGATTTAAAAAAAGAGAAAATGCAGTAGTTTGACAATAAATGGCTTCACCCAACAACTAACCATCAGTGGAGAAAAAGTTTTGGTGTTATCATTCATATTCTCTGGCCAAGAAGCCAAGAAAGCAAAAATTCTGCGGGGGTATGTAAACTTTTGACCACAAATGTAGTCAGCAGAGGGGTACAGCCGGTATCTGTGCTAGGACCAATTCTTTTTCATCTCAGTGATGAAAGTAAAGTGTCAGTCTTTGCTGACAACACCAAACTATGAGTCTAAAATTGCCATAATCAATGCAATAAAGACTGAAAAACACAATTCCAATAATTTAAGTATTATAATGTTTATTAATAATTATACCATATATTAATTCATAATTTAAACAGTAATAACCTCCAATGTAAAAAGGAGCGGATACATACACATAACATCAATTTTTGACCCCTATGTAAGCAAGGTACGCCCCCTGAGGAAGTGTTACGAAACGCGCGTCGGGGTTTAGGAACGGTGACACGGACATCATACCCCATGTAAGTAAAAACCTCTCCTTTTGTGCCCACTTTTTTCAATTATAGTGAGCCTTTGTAACATATTAATGAAGGTATGAGCTTCGTTTGAGATACATGCTGGATGGTAGCGATACAAGTGTAGGCTCCGGTTCATGATTACTAAGGCACTTTCTGTGTGCAATAAGCTATCAGCATTCACGGGCATATTTATGATAGGCTACCATCCATGAGGAAACTAATGTTTCTCTGTTAAAGGCAGTGGTGGGTTGTATATATGCATAGGAACCTTGCTTACATAGGGGTCAAAAATTGATGTTATGTGTATGTATCCGCTCCTTTTTACATTGGAGGTTATTACTGTTTAAATTATGAATTAATATATGGTATAATTATTAATAAACATTATAATACTTAAATTATTGGAATTGTGTTTTTCAGTCTTTATTGCATTGATTATGGCAATTTTAGACTCATTTTGGTTTTGAGTGTAGTTTTAACACAATAAAACAAATAGGGCCTTTTCTTTAGGTGATTAAATTCAACACCAAACTATGTAGGATATTAAAAACTGACCTTGACAGTATAATAATACAAAACGATCTAAATAAGATGTCTGAATGGGTAAACACTTGGCAAATGAGATTTAATGTTGATGTAAAGTAATGCATCTAGGCTTGAGTCATCCTATTGCTGCACATACATTAAATGAGTATACTCGGGACTACAGAACAGGGGAAAGACTTGGGTATTTTGGTTATAAGTAAACAGAGCAGCAGTACTCAATGTCAAGCAGCAGCCGCAAAAGCAAACAAGATTTTAGGATGTTTGAAAAGAGTGATAAATTCCCATGATCCCAATGTATTGTTACCCCTCTATAAATCACTTGTAAGGCCACATATAGAATATGGGATCCAGTTTAAAGGATATTCAGAAGTTAGAGTCAGTTCAAAGGCAGGTATCTAGATTATTACAAGGGATGGAAGCAGCGGCTGGCTGGCAAATTTTAGCCTAGGGGCAAGCACACAGCAGTGGCCCATGAGTAGCAGCCCATCCTTAAAGGGGTTGTCGGATCTTATGCTACATGTCTACAGTCACTATGTGTGAATCCTCATATCGTGCGCACTGAGCGCTGTGAAGATTCTCTGGTGCCGGCACCGGGAACAGGTGGTCTCGTGACTGCAAGTATGCGATCTATATATTCCTAGCCACATTCCGACTAGACTGTTTCTGGCCTTGTTCAGTACAGTTGCATTAGGCCATGCAAGTCTAGTTGACATGTGACCGCATGTGTGCAAATCACAAACTTGCAGTCACAAACCCGCCAAATAACAAAAGCACTGCAAGCAATGTGAGGATTCACAAGTCTGCAGTCACATAGAATGACACACACATGCACAGTTCCACTGTATAATGACACACACATGCACAACCCCACTGTATAATGACACACACACCACAGTCCTTGTATCTGCACTAGCAGTAAAACACTTTGCCCAACACTTGCCTCCTCTCCCCTTGACAGGCCATGTAATCTGCAGCTCATATGTGGATCACTGCTCACCATTCCCGCTGTCCACTGTCCATACAGTACCTCCATAACGACACCATAGAAAGCCTCCATAACTCCACCATAGAGTATCTCCTTAACACCACCATACAGTGCTTTCATAACACCACCATACAGTACCTTCAAAATACCACCATACAGTCCCTCCATAACAGCACCATACATTACCTCCATAACAGCACCATACACTACCTCCATAACACCACAATACGGTCCCTCCATAACACCACCATACAATACCTCCATAACACCTTGTCCATCATACAGTTTCTCAACAGAACAGGACACTGCCTCACTAACCAATGAACAATGCTTTACTAATACCATCATAACGTACCTCAGCAAAGCCTACACAGTGTCTGACAAGTACCACTCACACATATCCATATGTACACACAAGGTCATAAAGTGTGTGTGTGTGTATAGAGTGTCTTGCGAAAATATTCGGTCCCCTTGATCTTTTCAACCTTTTCCCACATATCATGCTTCAAACATAAAGATACCAAATGTAAATTTTTGGTGAAGAATCAACAACAAGTGGAACACAATTGTGAAGTTGAATGAAATTTATAGGTTATTTTAAATTTTTGTGGAAATTCAAAAACTGAAAAGTGGGGCGTGCGATATTATTTGGCCCCTTTAACTTAATACTTTGTTGCGCCAACTTTGGCTGCGATTACAGCTGCAAGTCGCTTGGGGTATGTCTCTATCAGTTTTGTACATCGAGAGACTGAAATTCTTGCCCATTCTTCATTTAACAGAGATTTTCAGCCCATTTTTTTAGGCTGAAAGGGCCCCTCTCAGCTTATACTTGAGTCATTGTCCCAGGGGGTCGGCGGGGAAGGGGTAGCGGCAGCTGTCAAATCATACTCACCTGCTCCCGGGGCGTCTCTGCAGGTCCCTGCTTCACCGGCGCCCACAGCTCTTCCTGTGTTCAGCCACATGGTACCACTCATTAAAGTAATGAATATGGACGTGACTCCACTCCCATAGGGGTGGAGCGCACATTCATTACTTCAATGAGCGGTACAATGTGACCGCTGAACATAGGAAGAAGCTGCCGGCGCCCGGAGACCATCTGTCAGTGAGAAGCTGCCAGGGACCGCTCCGGGAGCAAGTGAGTATAACTGGGGAGGGTTAGCATTCTGATATTCACCTGTCCCCGTTCCACCGCTGCACTTCGCTCCGTCTTCCGTGTCCTCTGCAGTGACTGTTTAGGTCAGAGGGTGCGATGACGTGTTTAGTGTGTGCGCCGCCCTCTGCCTGAACAGTCACTGCAGAGGACGCGGAAGATGGAGCGACGCGCAGCGGGGGAACGGGGACAGGTGAATATCGCAAGTGCCGATGTACCTGCCTGCTCAGGATAAGAGGTGAATTTTTTTTTTTATTGCAGCAGCAGCATATGGGGAAATTGTTTCCATGGAGCATCTTATGGGGCCATAATCAACCTTTGTGCAACATTAAATGGGGCAAATGTTTCTATGGAGCATCTTATGGGGCAACAATGAACCTTAGTGCAGCATTAAATGGGGCAAATGTTTCTATGGAGCATCTTATGGGGCCATAATCAACCTTTATGCAGGATTGTATGGGGCAAATGTTTCTATGGAGCATCTTATGGGGCCATGATCAACCTTTATGCAGGATTGTATGGGGCAAATGTTTATATGGAGCATCTTATGGGGCCATAATCATCCTTTGTGCAGCATAATATGGGGCATATTTTTGTACGAAGCAACTTAAGGGGCCCATCATGAAATTTATGGAGCATTATATGGGGTGTATTTTGTATGGAGCATCTTATGGGGTCCATTATGAACTTTATGGAGCATTATATGGGTCTCTTGATTCAATATAGATATTCAAAAACACTTAACCTACTGATGTCTCAATTAATTTTCTTTTATTGGTATCTATTTTTAGTTTTGAAATTTACCAGTAGCTGCTGCATTTCCCACCATAGGCTTATACTTGAGTCATTAAGTTTTCCCAGTTTTTTGTGGCAAAATTAGGGGTCTCAGCTTATACTCGGATCGGCTTATACTCGAGTATATACGATATATAAAATATTCATTATGTAAACTAGGGGGCAGTGTGGGATCAGTGACCTGTCAGCAGTCTGCATTATGAATACTTAATCAGAGCACCACATGAAGACCCCCCACAGGCCGCCCGGGGCATGAGCATGTCATTAACACAAAACTGAAAATAAAGATCAGACAACAACAAGAAGACGGATTTCATCACCAGGTATCATTGTAATCAATATAACGGCGCCGACCTGACACTGTGTGTAGGTTACTGTGCACAATCCTGCTGACAGGGGCACTTTAATTATGCCTTTTATGTCACAAGGGATACGCTGGGGCCGACAACTATCCACCACACTGGTTCCGGGGGGGCCGACCACTATTCAACAAGCGGGATACGCTGGGGCCGATCACTATTTGCCATGCTGGATACGCTGGGGCCGATGACTATCAGCCATACAGGGTACTCTGGGACTGATATACTGTATATACACATTACAAATTGATTTTGAGATTTGAAAGTGAAATTATGGGCTGTCCACACGCTCGCACATATGCACGCTCACACACATGCACGCTCAAAGACAGGAAAAACACACGCACACATGCACACTCACACACTTGAAACACACATACACACAAGAGAAAACTACACATACACACACCCAAGAAAACACACACACAGTGGCATAACTACAATTTTCCACCCAAATTCACATTTTTCCTATTCATTTCGCACACTATAGCTTTATTGCAAAGTTGTATAGTGTGACCTCAGTGGCACATGCCCCATCCTGGTATATATTTGTCCCCCATACTGCCGTTATGTAATGTATAAAAGAAAATAAACCATTGTACTCATCAGGGGCTTACATAGAAGTCATGGGGATCCATATAAGAAGTATAATGCACCCCCATAGTCCTCCTTATAATATAATGAACCCCCATAGTCCTCTATATAATATACTGCACAGTTCATAGTCATCCATATAGTATAATACACTCCCCATAGTCCCACATATAGTATAATACACTCCCCATAGTCCTCGATATAGTATTATACACTCCTCAGTGCTTCATATAGTATAATACACTCCTCATAGTCCTCCATATATTATAATACACTCCTCGTAGTGCTCCATATAGCATAATACACTCCTCATAGTGCTCCATATAGTATAATACACTCCCCATAGTCCTCCATATAGTATAATACACTCCCCATAGTCCTCCATATAGTATTATACACTCCTCAGTCCTCCATATAGTATAATACACTCCTCATAGTCCTCCATATATTATAACACACTCCTCATAGTGCTCCATATAGCATTATACACTCCTCATAGTGCTCCATATAGTATAATACACTCCTCAGTCCTCCATATAGTATAATACATTCCTCATAGTCTTCCATATATTAAAATGCACTGCTCAGTTCTCCATATAGTATAATACACTCCTCATAGTGCTCCATATAATATAATGCACCTCCATAGTCATCCATGTCGTACAATTCACTTCCCATAGTATAATGCACCCCATAGTTCTTCATATAGTATAATTTATTCCCCATAGTCCTTGATACAGTATAATGCAGCCCACATATAGTATAATGCAGCCACTCTACAGAACATAATGCAGCCACTCCACAGAGTATAATGCAGCCACCCCACAAAAGTATAATGCAGCCCCGCCATACAATATAATGTAACTCCCATAGAATATAATGCAGCCCCTCTCATAGTATAATGCAGCCCCTCCATACAGGGGCAGTGAGAAAGACATGGGCAAACAATGACTAGGGAGCAGGGGCGAAGGACACAAGGGGGCTAGGGGAGACAGGCACAAGGGTGACAGGGGCTAGGGAGCAAGGAAGACAGGCACAAGGGGACACACGGGGACTAGGAGGCAGGGGAGAAGGGCCCAAGAGAACTAGTGGGCAAGGGAGACTGACACAAGGGGACAAGGAAGACTGATGCAAGGGGACACACTGGGACTAGTGGGCAAGGGAGACTGACACAAGGGGACACATAGGCACTAGTGGGCAAGGGAGACTGACACAAGGGGACACACGGGGACAAGACACAAGCACAAAGGGACACACAGGGACTAGTGGGGAAGGGAGACTGAAACAAGGGGACACACAGGCACTAGTGGGCAAGGGAGACTGACACAAGGGGACACATAGGCACTAGTGGGCAAGGGAGACTGACACAAGGGGACACACGGTGACAAGGGACACAAGCACAAAGGGACACACAGGGACTAGAGGGCAAGGGAGACTGACACAAGGGGACACACGGAGACAAGGGACACAAGCACAAGGGGACAAGGGAGACAGGCACAAGGGGACACACAGGGACTAGGGAGCAAGGGAAACAGGCACAAGAGGACACAAGGGGACTCTGAGGGCAGAGTAGATAGGGACACACAGGGAGACAGGGCTGCAAGGGGACAGGGGAAGACAGGAGAGACATAGGAGCGGGGAAGAAGGGGGGCACCGGGATTTCAAAGACAGGCTAGATGGGGAAAACATGGTGAGAAAGGTAACAGGGGATAATTGAGAGCAGGGCAGATGGGTCACACGGGGACAAGGGGCAGGGAATGCATGGGGTGTAGGTGGACTCAGCATGGGAGATGGGGAGCATTGGGGAGGAGGGTTTGTGCAGACACATGCACATTTGTGGCCTGCTGGAGGTCATTTTGCAGGGCTCTGGCAGTGCTCCTCCTGTTCCTCCTTACACAAAGGCTGAGGTAGCGGTCCTACCGCTGGGTTGTTGCCCTCCTACGGCCCCCTCCACATCTCCTGGTGTACTGGCCTGTCTCCTGGTAGCACCTCCAGCCTCTGGACACTACACTGACAGACACAGCAAACCTTGCCACAGCTCACATTGATGTGCCATCCTGGATGAGCTGCACTACCTGAGCTACTTGTGTGGGTTGTAGAGTCCGTCTTATGCTACCACGAGTGTGAAAGCACAACTAACATTTAAAAGTGACCAACACGTCAGCCAGAAAGCATTGGTACTGAGATGTGGTCTGTGGTCCCCACCTGCAGAACCACTCCTTTATTGAGTGTGTCTTGATAATTGCCAATAATTTCCATCTGTTGTCTATTCCATTTGCACAACAGCAATGGAAATTGATTGTCAAACAGTATTGCTTCCTAAGTGGACAGTTTGATTTCACAGAAGTTTGATTTACTTGGATTTATATTCTGTTGTTTAAGTGTTCCCTTTATTTTTTTGAGCACTGTATATAACCTATATTATATAACCAATTGGAGGGGAGGAGGGACCGTTAGGGATCCTGTTACTTTAGTCTCTGACCTATTCCTGTGCATGGGGGCTGAGGGTTCATCGGGGAGATAGATAGAGGCAGAGACGCCATTGGCTTCATCTGCCTAGGGCACCAAAATTCTTTATCCCGACCCTGATGAGAGTAAAAGTATAATAGAAACATTTGCACCACTTCAGTATTTTTCACCCACTCCCGATATTAGCTTTCATATACTGATGTAAAATACTGACCAAATACTGAACGTGTGAACATAGACTAAGGTAGACAAAAAAACAGACAGTGTGGGAAGTATTTTTTTATTTGTCTCCCCCGACTAAGAGCTCTTGGTGCTGTGGTGGGTTTATTTTTTTGATTGGTACAGTCCGTATAATATACGTAGTGAGATTTTGAAGGATTACTAATACATGTTAGCTTCAATTTAACCTTCATTTTTTTAGCATGGTCATTCCTCATTTGTTGTCTCCAGAGTTTGCAGCAATACCAATGTCAGTAAAAGAATAGATATCTACGTGAGTTATTTGCTACCGCAGCCTTTATTCTTGCTAATAGCACACAATTACATAGTGGTCAGATAATTGCCTTAGAAGATATTTAGCATTTATTCAGATATTGTTGTTCCCACCATAGGTCGAAAATAATTCCTTATAAACGAAATCTAGCAATTAGTCTGATTACCGGAGGTTTCACTAACAGGTGTTTCTTCACAATGAGTCCAATTATCATTCGCAGGTAATTTGTTAGTAGGTGTTCTCATGATGAGTCATGGTTCTGCGTTTAGCCAGAGCCATAGACATTTGAGGTATCACAGGCCGGCTTAAGGCATCTAATGAATACTGTGTGCTTTTAATGTATGGTTTCATTCATAAAACTATTTTCACTGTGTGATCTAATGTCATAAAGCGTTGGCTGGTCATTTTTTTTAGAATTGACTGCCACAGAAAATAATGGGAAACAGGATGAAAATGCTAGTGGACTTCACTGCTTAGCAAGGTCCCTTATAGCTCTAGCATCACAGTTTTGATTCTCTTCCAATAAATTATAAAGTTATTGTGGATCAAAATTATAATTACTTATTTAATATTCATTTTTAATTCAAATGCAATTCTTTTTAAATATTCTGGAAAAAATATGGCTGAAGAAGGTGGGCCAACCCCCTGCAGTAAGTGCACAGGCCCTTGACTAATGATTTCACATTATCAAAAACTGTTCTTGAAATGCAAATCAATTACATTTAAATTGGGACTTTGGTGGCTAGTGGCGGTGAGGAAGACCACAGAGTGTTCCATTCTCTCAGCACAAGCTCCTGGCTCTCTCTTTCAGTAATTGTCTAGGTCCCAATCTGCCTAGCATGTCCATGACTTAGCCACACACAACCACACTAAAATTGGCAAAGCCTAAAATGATATCACCTACAATAATGTGGCCACCATGAATGTTACTTCATCATTCTAAAGGATAATGCAATCAAGGTGCGGGCATCAAGGGTGAAAAAGGGAAAATTCCTAGAAATGAATAATTAGAAAATGGCCTATTGTTTAAACTATTTTTTTTTCTTAAAGTCAATTCGTCACCTGGTTTTTGCTATGCTTTCTGAGAGCAGCAAAAGGTAAAGGCAAATACCCTGATTCTAGCAATATACTGTATCACTTACTAGTTACTACAGTTTTGATAAAAATCACTGTTTTGTTTGCAGTAGATCTACCAGTTCTGCTGTGCTGAGCTCTGTATAGCCCTGCCCACACCACTAATTGACAGCTTTCTGTGCAGATTGTAGACAGCTGCTAATCAGTGGTGGGGATGGGGTTACACAAAGCAGAGGGACTACATGGCACCAGACGTCTAGTCATTTAGTGATACTCTCTTGCTGATAAAACACTGATTTTATTGAAACATCAACATACAGCCCAGTAAGTGATATATCATGGTAATCGGGGCCTCTGCCTATAAATCAGGTTGTTCTCAGATTAAATAGCAAAAAAGTACTGATAGATTCCTTTTAATTGTATTTTTGTTCATATCACAGGATCATAATGAAGCATAATATCTCTATACAGAGTTGAGAACATACATTTCATAAGTGATGCCACACCTACTTCTGACCCATTCCTTTTTTTAGGCTATGTGCACATGATGCGGATTTTGCTGCGGATCCTCAGCAGTTTCCCATGAGTTTACATTATAATGTAAACCTATGGGAAACAGAAAACGCTGTGCACATGCTGCGGAAAAAAACGTGTGGAAACGCAGCGGTTTACATTCCGCAGCATGTCACTTCTTTCTGCGGATTCCGCAGCGGTTTTACACCTGCTCCAATAGAAAACCGCAGGTGTAAAACCGCAGTGAAATCCGCACAAAAAACGCGGTAAATCCGCTGTAAATCTGAAGGGCAAAAACGCAGTGTTTTTGCCCTGCAGATTTATCAAATCCACTGCGGAAAAATCCGCAGTGGACCATTCTACGTGTGCACATAACCTTACAGATCATGATTAGTTATGAGTAGTGTTGAGCATTCCGATACCGCAAGTATCGGGTATCGGCCGATACTTGCGGGTATCGGAATTCCGATACCGAGATCCGATACTTTTGTGGTATCGGGTATCGGTATCGAAACAACATTAATGTAATAATGTGTAAAAGAAAGAATTAAAATAAAAAATATTGCTATACTCACCTCTCCGACGCAGCCTGGACCTCACGGAGGGAACCGGCAGCGTTCTTTGCTTAAAATTCGCGCGTTTACTTCCTTCCGTGAAGTCCCGACTTGTGATTGGTCGCGTGCCGCCCATGTGGCCGCGACGCGACCAATCACAGCAAGCCATGACGTAATTTCAGGTCCTTCAGGATTTTTAAAATTACGTTCTGGCTTGTGATTGGTCGCATCGTGGTCACATGGGCGACGCGACCAATCACAAGCCGTGACGTCATGGGAGGCAGGACACGCGCGCATTTTAAAATTATTTTTTTTATGGCACAGTTCTATTAAATATAATAAAACATACACAAAACAATGATGAAATCTTAGCATCAACAAAGTAACAGGTATTCTTAAAGCCAAATTTCCTTCAAATTCCCTTTTTATCTGAGTGGGTACAGCCTGCGCTACAGTGCAACTTTTTGTAGCGCTATTGATTGATTTTAAGAAGCTACAGCTGCAGTCCGAAGCAATAAATTGAATTGTATATAATTGTGTGTAGTGCAGCTGCCTTATAAGGGTTCCTTTCCACTTGCGAGAGACAAATCGGTCCGTAATCTGGACCGAAAAAACGGATGTAACGTATGCGATTGTCATGCAAGTGTCATGCGAGTGCAATGCGATTTTTAATCGCATCATCCGTTTTTTGTAATCGCATCATCCGTATGACATCCGTATTACTGTCTGATTTGTACGCACCGGTGTCCTTTGAAAAGCCGGCAAATCAGTGCTGTGTACAGTAAAATCACACTGACAGGTTAGAATAGAGTAGATATATACACATAGAATAGGTATATATACATACACTCACTGGCCACTTTATTAGGTACACCTGTCCAACTTCTTGTTAACACTTCATTTCTAATCAGCCAATCACATGGCGGCAACTCAGTGCATTTAGGCATGTAGACATGGTCAAGACAATCTCCTGCAGTTCAAACCGAGCATCAGTATGGGGAAGAAAGGTGATTTGAGTGCCTTTGAACGTGGCATGGTTGTTGGTGCCAGAAGGGCTGGTCTGAGTATTTCAGAAACTGCTGATCTACTGGGATTTTCACGCACAACCATCTCTAGGGTTTACAGAGAATGGCCCGAAAAAGAAAAAAAATCCAGTGAGCGGCAGTTCTGTGGGCGGAAATGCCTTGTTGATGCCAGAGGTCAGAGGAGAATGGGCAGACTGGTTCGAGCTGATAGAAAGGCAACAGTGACTCAAATCGCCACCCGTTACAACCAAGGTAGGCCTAAGAGCATCTCTGAACGCACAGTGCGTCGAACTTTGAGGCAGATGGGCTACAGCAGCAGAAGACCACACCGGGTACCACTCCTTTCAGCTAAGAACAGGAAACTGAGGCTACAATTTGCACAAGCTCATCGAAATTGGACAGTAGAAGATTGGAAAAACGTTGCTTGGTCTGATGAGTCTCGATTTCTGCTGCGACATTCGGATGGTAGGGTCAGAATTTGGCGTAAACAACATGAAAGCATGGATCCATCCTGCCTTGTATGGAGCATCTTTGGGATGTGCAGCCGACAAATCTGCGGCAACTGTGTGATGCCATCATGTCAATATGGACCAAAATCTCTGAGGAATGCTTCCAGCACCTTGTTGAATCTATGCCACGAAGAATTGAGGCAGTTCTGAAGGCAAAAGGGGTCCAACCCCGTTACTAGCATGGTGTACCTATTAAAGTGGCCGGTGAGTGTATATATATGTCAGTGAGACACCTATATATGTATATTTAATGCAGCGCTAGAAAGCATAAAAGCCGCTAATTCAATTGCCAGGTTTTGCTCTCTCCTTCACAAACCCGACAGGATATGAGACATGGTTTACATACAGTAAACCATCTCATATCCCTTCTTTTTTTGCATATTCCACACTACTAATGTTAGTAGTGTGTATGTGCAAAATTTGTGTTTTCTTAACCATTTCGTACTATTGGATTAGTAATGGATAGGTGTCATAATTGACGCCTCTCCATTATTAATCTGGCTTCATGTCACCTTACAATAGCAAGGTGACATTAACCCTTCATTACCCCATATCCCACCGCTACACGGGAGTGGGAAGAGAGAGGCCAAGTGCCAGAATAGGCGCATCTTCCAGATGTGCCTTTTCTGGGGTGGCTGGGGGCAGATGTTTGTAGCCAGGGGGGGCCAATAACTATGGACCCTCTCTAGGCTATTAATATCTGCCCTCAGTCACTGGCTTTACCACTCTGGCGGAGAAAATTGCGCGGGAGTCCACACCAATTTTTTCCGCCATTTAACCCTTTATTTTACAAGCTACAGCGCCTAAATTTTGCACATACACACTACTAACATTAGTAGTGTGGAATATGCAAAAAAAGAAGGGATATGAGATGGTTTACTGTATGTAAACCATGTCTCATATCCTGTCGGGTTTGTGAAGGAGAGAGCAAAACCTGGCAATTGAATTAGCGGCTTTTATGCTATCTAGCGCTGCATTAAATATAAATATACATATATAGGTGTCTCACTGACATATATATGTATATATACCTATTCTATGTGTATATATCTACTCTATTCTAACCTGTCAGTGTGATTTTACTGTACACCACGCTGAATTACCGGTTTTTCAAAGGACACCGGTGCGTAAAAATCGGACAGCACTCGCATGGTGCGAGTGCTGTGCGATTTTTTTCTTGCACCCATTGGCTTGCATTGGCGAGTCTCGTCCGAGAATCGCAGCAATACGCAGCATGCTGCGATTTTTTTCTCAGCCGACCCAGATTTTTCTCAGTCCGATTTTGGCTGAGAAAAAAAATCGCAAATGAAAAGACACCTATTGAATAACATTGGTCCGAGTGCAATCCGATTTTTTATCTGATTGCACTCGTCCGTTTTCCTCGCAAGTGGAAAGGGGCCCTAATAGTTAAAATCATCAGTTGCCCTACAAAAAGTCACCGTGAAGTGCAGCTACCAATAACGTCCTGACTTGGATAAGGCTAGGTTCACATTGCGTTATTGGGTGATCGGTAACGGACAGCGTTGCACGGCGAAAATGTCGCAATTAACGCCGTGCAACGGGTTCATTAGCGCACCCATTGACAGCAATGTTGTTTCTGCCTGAAGCGCATCGCTAGCGCGTGCCTTTTTCGGCTCGCGCTAGCGATGTGCCATTCTTTTGTGGTGCGCCTCGCACGCTGCTTGCAGCTTCCGCGGCGCGCCCGAGGTCCGTTCCCCGCTCTCCTGCGAGAGCGGGGACGTTAACACAACCCCTAAACGCGACCCCTACAAATACATTTCGTTAGCGCAATCCGCTAGCGCTAGCACTAAACGGATTGCCCTAACGCAATGTGAACCTAGCTTAAGGTTCATGAAACACTCTGCTGACAGTATATTTAATTATTTTTGGTCTTATTTTTTTTAATTTATTATATTTTATTATTACTTATTATTCATTTTTTGCTACTATATATTTCTTATTTTTTATTTTTAGTTATTTTTATTTTATAATATTATTTACATTATTATTTATCTTTCCCTTATTATTTAATTATTATTTTTTATTTTTTACTTTTTATTGTTATTATTTTTTATTATTTATTTCTTCTTACTTTACATTTTTTCGTATTACAATTCTTTCCCCCTCTCTTATAATAATTGTATCACTTTGTTGTGCAATCTCCTTTCACTTTATTTCCTCTTAGGGTACGTGACCACGTTCAGGATGGCCGGCGGTTTGGACGGAGTGGCAAACCCGCTCCGCCCAAAGCTCCGCCCCCTTCTGTGACGCGATGATGCCGGATGTGTTCATTGCACATCCGGCATCATCGCACCCCACTCATAGGGCCCTGTGTCTTACCTTGCGGTGGCACAGCGTCGCCGCAAGGTAAATGGACATGCTGCGATCTAAAAAGACGCCCCGCATGTCCGGAATCGCAGGGCCGCCGGATGCGTGTTACCACGCTTAGTGGAGACGGGATTTGATAAAATCCCCTCCACTATGCAGTAACATCTGGACGCTGCGTGTTTGACGCTGCGGCTCTACGCAGCGTCAAACACGCAGCGTTTCCTGAACGTGGAAACATACCCTTATAATTTTTTTCTCCTTGTTTCCTCCTTTTTTGTTTCATAAGCAGCTTTTATCCATTTGTCCTGATTTTTTTTAATCTCTTGTAAAATTCTCATAATTACTTGCTATATGGTTATATGGTATGGTTATTTCTGATTTTCTATTTTGGAAAAATAGAGAAAAAAAAACAACCAGCACTCCTAATGTAAACACGTGCACGCTGCAAACTGCATCATATAGATAAAAAAGAACACAGCAGCACATTTTTCTCTATTTAGTCATTGGATGCTGGCTGCCTCCAGACCTTGCAGGTGGCTGTAATCAGCTCTACCTGCCCATAAATTGTAGGCTTAACCCTAGAGTGACATGTTTTGTCCATAGTTGTAGGCTGGTGGCCCAAAAGTGGCATGTACGGTAGAGTAGGACCCATCAGAGGGAGGTCACCTTGCCGTGGTTGATGGGCACACATGAATTGGCCAATTTATGCACTAAGAACCTTCATTTCAACTATTACTGTAAGTTTTATGAATAAAAAGTTTTTGAAAAAATTTGTGAAAAAGTATTTTTGAGAAGTATAATCTATATTGAATATTTGTCTGTGTTTTCACATGGCCTAGATTCATGCACATGATCTGCTGTGTTCTTTTTTATCTATATGATGCAGTTTGCAGCGTGCACGTGTTCACATTGGGAGTGCTGGTTGTTTTTTTTATCAAGATAAATAGATAGATATTGGATAGATAGATAGATAGATAGATACCGTGTTTCCCCGAAAGTAAGACCCTGTCTTACATTAATTTTACCCCAAAAAGTCCCACCCTGTCTTACTTTCGGGGGAGGTCTTACATTAGCTGCCGAAATACGTTACCAACGTGTGGTGTCCTCCCCCAGATCTTGCGTAGTTTTCCGTTGGTGGCGTAGTGGTGTGCGCATGTCCAAGGTTCCAAATCCTCTGCCAGGGGATTGAAAATTGCAGCGATGTCCGTTATTCCTTCGGTGGTCGGTGGGCGCGGCCATCTTGCTTTGGCCGCGCGTGCGCAGAAGCGGCGCTCTGCTGGCCGCGGCGCTCTGCTGGCCGCGGCTTCAGGAAAATGGCCGCCGCGATATCCATCTGCGCACGCGCGGCATCCCGCGGCCATTTTCCTGAAGCCGCGGCCAGCAGAGCGCCGCTTCTGCGCACGCGCGGCCAAAGCAAGATGGCCGCGCCCACCGACCACCGAAGGAATAACGGACATCGCTGCAATTTTCAATCCCCTGGCAGAGGATTTGGGGGACAGCGGCGGCCCAAAGGTAAGGGCCTTATATTTCACAGCGGCCCCCCAACCCTGCCTTACATTCGGGGGAGGCCTTACATTGAAGGACCCCCCCGTAACCCCCACCCTGTCTTACTTTCGGGTGTTTCCCCGAAAGTAAGACCCTGTCTTACATTAATTTTACCCCAAAAAGTCCCACCCTGTCTTACAGATATCTGCAGGGAAATTATTTTGAGACAAACACTCAGAATTGCAGTGAAATATGGCATTCTATGGGGTGGTCTTCCCAAAGAAGTGGCCAATATACGCAGGAGATTGAGAAAAAGAAAATATGTTACAGGAAAATCTGGTCCAGATAAAGGGGCGGTCTTCTCAATGACCAAGACTTTTATCTTCTTTCCAACATTATGTCAGGGTTATCATGTGGACACAGGAGATGTACCCAGAACGATAACAGCTGAGCTCCTGCAGAAACAACCAGGGTAAGCGGCAACACCGTTTTTGGCAGCTTAACCCTCTAAATGCCAAGGTAAATAGTCACAGCAGCATCTAGATGGTTGTGCTACCTCTATGTTCAACTGCATCCACGAGACCCAATCCAGAGTGGCAGTTGTTGACTTGCTAGTCGGACGTCAAGCAATGACATCTGTGTTTTGCAGTGTAAGTGACCTGTTAGTACTTGCCATACGTCTCCTGTCAGTGTGATACTGACAGGTTTAATAGGCTGAAATACATGAGTATTAGAATTAATCCAGCAATCTGACAATTCAGTGTTGAAATAAATAAATGCATGAAAAAAAAATTACAGAAAAATATTTCACTTTTAAAATGTAAATCCTACGAGTAATTGGCATTGCCACATCTGCAGCCAACCAAGCTACCTAGCCTATACACTAAGCACGATAAAAAGAAAAATAAGATGCCAAAAGTGCTGTTTGTTCTTTGTAAGACCACACAGATGGAAAAAAGGTGATAAAAAAGTTGTATGTAAAGAAAAATTGTGTCACTGAAAACATTAACTCATCTCAGCAAAAAAACAAGCCCTGAGACAGCTCCATCAGAACAAAATCATAAATATTCTAGCTCTCAGAATAAAGTGATGCAAAAACATATTTAAAAAATAAAACATAGTTATTAGTGTGTTATGTAGTGTGCAAAATCAGTAAAACATAAAAAACTATATCAACCTTGTATCACTGTAATCGGACTGACCCAAAGTATAAAATAGTCTGGTCATTTTTACCATACAGTGACTGGCATAAAAATACATTTCTAGAAAACACGTGTGACTAAAAAATTGTCATTATACCCATGGCGGAATTCTTTGAGAGAAGTAATTTTCAAAATAGCAATAATGTGTTTTTTCTGCTGTTCTGGAACCTTGTGTCCTCTGCAAATGGTACCTGCAAACTATTCTAGTAAATTCTGTGGGCCAATAATCACATTCTGCTTCCTATCTTTCTATAGTTGCCATGTGTCATATGGTTTCCAGCCACAGATAGAATATTGCCATGTTTGGAAGAAATTGTTTAGCAAACTAAGAAGTCCAATTTCTCTTATTATTTTTTGTGAAAATGAAAAATGTTGGGCTAAAACAACATTGTAGTGGGCAGAACACACTTTTTATTTTTATGGCTCAATGGCATAAAATTCTGTGAAATACCATTGCTAGGGTAATGCTTCATATATCCCTAAACTAATTCATTGAAGGGTGTAGTTTGAAAAATGGGGTCACTTTTTTGGGGGTGTTCTGCTTTATTGGCTCCTCAGGGGCCAATATGACTTGTCACTCACAAACCATTCCAGCAAAACCTGCACTCCAAAATGTGTCTACTTCCCTTTTCAGTTCTGAAGTGTGCCTTAACAGTAGTTCTGGCACATTTAGGCTATTGGCGTACTCTGGAGAAATTGCACAAAATATCAGATCTATTTTAAGGGAATTAAAGTTCAAAGTTTGAAAATTTCAGATATTGTCAGAAATGAATAAATACAAATCATACCATCTTAAATTTACCACTAACATATTGTGTCAAGAGAAAACAGTCTGAAAATCACTGGGATACAGTATGTACAGTAGAAGCATTTCAAAGTCATTACCATATATTACAGATGAGAAATCTGGCCTGATTAGGAATACCAAAACTAGCTTTGGCGAGAACAGGTTAAAGAGGTTTTACAGTATATGGCTTGAAGATCCTTATTGGTATTAGATGGTGTATAATGTATGAATGTGGTAGAAAAATGCTATCACAGAGAGTTAAATAAGATTTCTTCCTCAAAAGAATTCAGAAGAACAATGAATGGGCTTCTCATATCTTTGCACTCAAACCTTTCTTCACCTTCACTTGTCCTTCCACCATAATCACACAAGTGGGCAACTAGAACCAGGTTGAGATAATATCTTCTCCACTTATGCACAAAATAAGCTCACCACTTGAGAACTAGTGAAACCAATCACTTATTTTTTTCATCAATTTGATTTTAGTTTCTATATAATATTATTCATTTGTATTAAACTCAAGACTTTAGAAATTCAAATGTAGACTAAATTAGCCACTGTCTTATGCCTTTTAACTTACATACATATAAAGTTCAGTAAGCCAAAAGCAAATCTAAAACTGGAAAACAAATCTAAAACTGGGTATGTACCAGCTATATCTATCCAGCGTTATATCTGAATAAGATGGACCTTTTAAATATTGGGCCTCCTCTATTTTCTTAACTTATTTGCATGCAGTAACTCAAGACTTCCATTTTTTCACACCATCTTGCACAAATCTGTATTACAAATCTAAATTGTGTCTAGGTGTAATATGGTGTCCATAGATGATTCTGGGCCTATGTAGCACCTTTATGTGCCTCTAATTTTGTATAGAAGCCCACAAAAGTGTTATACTGATTCATCTGTGATAATGCAAACACATACAACATTGCATGGGGACTGTCACATCTTCACCTAGACATTTGCCTCTGACTACTGATTTTGTCCTGTAACTGATCTTTTTGGTTTTGACTCGGCTAGTAAACCCGTCGCTCCCAACTTGCTCCACCAGTCAGCAGGCACTTCATGGATGCAATCCAGCAGACCCTGTTGTAAGTTCAAATCCCTTTATTGGTTTTAAGGGGTACATTCAGGGTTTCATTTGGAGCTTGATAACCTAAGTCTGTAAAGGGAGCCCCTATTGAAAGCTGCCAGATTTCCTTGTCCAGCTCATCCTTGCAGTTCAACTGGTTGGAAAAAAAATGTTTGCCCATAAGCTGTGGTCGGCCATATGTAAAGCTTTGCTCAATTGGTCCAGGATCTTGCAGAGTGGCAATAGAAAGCTGCTCATGCCGCTGAAGTAGCTCCCCTGACCAATTTAACACTGCAAGTGAATGTTCTTAATTTATTCACACGTTACCATAAAAACGTTATTGCATTTAAGTTATTGCGTACAGTTGTCTCCTCTTCCTCAGACTCTGCCTACAATTATATGGTTATGATAGCCAGAGTATGGGACTCATCATATCCCTGCTGCGAGTAAAACAGCATTTATATGCCAAGGGCAACATATTGCAAAAAAGAATTGTACTAAGTTTTGGCATTGGGCCATAGACTATAAATGGAATGACTTGGCCCAATTCCGTTTTGGACTTTCTGATCAAATCAAGGACATGTTAGTTCCGTTTCCTCCTCCAGTTTCCCTTGAATCAGCCATGTCCTTGGAAATCTATCTGGATTAGTTGTTGCGAGAACATAGACAGGAATGCAGGATTTTTCCTGCACCTTCAATAAAGACTTGTATTCCCACTATAATTATTGAGTATCTCACGTAGCGTGGGGTGTCTCAATCCAATTAACAACAAAAGGTTAAGCTACAAAAGTTGAATCTTTGTTGCTACTGGAGACTCTCAACCTCAGCCTGTCCTGTCCTCAGCAAAATTATCTATCTCTATTTGTCTTTAAAAATGTGTGTTAAAAGGGTATGTTACACTTTGAGTCCATTTCATTTTTTACATTGAAAATCTGTCTGGGGTGGTAGTATTGGGCATAGCTTAAAGTATATATAATCAGTTTATTTACTGACACCAGGGAAACATTGTATGCTGAATCCCTGAGTATCAGAGTAAATGTATGTGTTCATCTGTGAATTCACCTAAAGCTTTACCCAGAGGGTTACCTGAAATATATGGAAATTTCGCTGATGTCTTTTCTGTTTTCTGAATCTGAAAAACTGCCCCTACATATAGTGCATGCTTGAACCATTCTTCTGATCCCAAACTCCTGTCTCCACAAGGGTAAAATATATAATTTTTGGAGTCCAGAATATCAGGACATGAAATATATGTGTATGTAAAGAGGGTTCATAGAATCATGGAATGTTAGTGTTGGAAGGGACCTCCAGGGTCATTGTGTCCAACCTCAATGCAGGAATCACTATACCATCTCAAGCAGACATCTGTTCAGCCTCTGTTTGAAGACTTCCATTGAAGGAGAACTCACCACACCTCTTGTGGAAGTCTGTTCCACTCATTGATCACCATCACTGTTTTTTTTCTAATATCTAATCTGTATCTTCTCCCTTTCATTTTAATTCCATTGCTTCTCATCTTTCTATGTGTAAATGAGAATAAGGATGATCCCTCTATGCTATGACATTCCTTCAGAGATTTGTAGACACTAAGTCTCCTCCTAGCCTTCTTTATTGCAAGCTAAACATTCCCAGATTGTTTAACCCCTTCATGACCCAGCCTATTTTGGCCTTAATGACCTTGCCGTTTTTTGCAATTCTGACCAGTGTCCCTTTATGAGGTAATAACTCAGGAACGCTTCAACGGATCCTAGCGATTCTGAGATTGTTTTTTCATGACATATTGGGCTTCATGGTAGTGGTAAATTTAGGTCGATAATTTCTGAGTTTATTGGTGAAAAAAACGGAAATTTAGCGAAAATTTTGAAAATTTCGCAATTTTCACATTTTGAATTTTTATTCTGTTAAACCAGAGAGATATGTGACACAAAATAGTTAATAAATAACGTTTCCCACATGTCTACTTTACATCAGCACAATTTTGGAAACAATTTTTTTTTTGCTAGGAAGTTATAAGGGTTAAAATTTGACCAGTGATTTCTCATTTTTACAACAAAATTTACAAAACCATTTTTTTTAGGGACCACCTCACATTTGAAGTCATTTTGAGGGTTCTATATGGCTGAAAATACCCAAAAGTGACACCATTCTAAAAACTGCACCCCTCAAGGTGCTCAAAACCACATTCAAGAAGTTTATTAACCCTTCAGGTGTTTCACAGCAGCAGAAGCAACATGGAAGTAAAAAAATGAACATTTAACTTTTTAGTCACAAAAATGATCTTTTAGCAACAATTTGTTTATTTTCCCAAGGGTAAAAGGAGAAACTGGACCACGGACGTTGTTGTCCAATTTGTCCTGAGTACGCTGATACCTCATATGTGGGGGTAAACCACTGTTTGGGCGCACAGCAGGGCTCGGAAGGGAAGGAGCGCCATTTGACTTTTTGAATGAAAAATTATCTCCATCATTAGCGGACACCATGTCGCGTTTGGAAAGCCCCTGTGTGCCTAAACATTGGAGCTCCTCCACAAGTGACCCCATTTTGGAAACTAGACCCCCCAAGGAACTCATCTAGAGGCATAGTGAGCACTTTAAACCCCCAGGTGCTTCACAAATTGATCCGCAAAAATGAAAAAGTACTTTTTTTTCACACAAAATTTCTTTTAGCCTCAATTCTTTCATTTTCACATGGGCAACAGGATAAAATGGATCCTAAAATTTGTTGGGCAATTTCTCCTGAGTATGCCTATACCTCATATGTGGGGGTAAACCACTGTTTGGGTGCACGGCAAGGCTCGGAAGGGGAGGCGTGCCATTTGACTTTTTGAATGGAAAATTAGCTCCAATCGTTAGCGGACACCATGTCGCGTTTGGAGAGCCCCTGTGTGCCTAAACATTGGAGCTCCCCTACAAGTGACCCCATTTTGGAAACTAGACCCCCCAAGGAACTTATCTAGATGCATAGTGAGCACTTATAACCCCCAGGTGCTTCACAGAAGTTTATAACGCAGAGCCGTGAAAATAAAAAAATAATTTTTCTTTCCTCAAAATTGATTTTTAGCCCAGAATTTTTTATTTTCCCAAGGATAATAGGAGAAATTGGACCCCAAATGTTGTTGTCCAGTTTGTCCTGAGTACGACGATACCCCATTTGTGGGGGTAAACCACTGTTTGGGCGCACGGCAGGGCTCGGAAGGGAAGGCACGCCATTTGGCTTTTTGAATGGAAAATTAGCTCCAATCAATAGCGGACACCATGTCGCGTTTGGAGAGCCCCTGTGTGCCTAAACATTGGAGCTCCCGCACAAGTGACCCCATTTTGGAAACTAGACCTAACTAATCTAGGAACTAATCTAGATGTGTGGTGAGCACTTTGAACCCCCAAGTGCTTCACAGAAGTTTATAACGCAGAGCCATGAAAATAAAAAATAATTTTTCTTTTCTCAAAAATGATTTTTTAGCCCACAATTTTTTATTTTCCCAAGGGTAACAGGAGAAATTGGACCCCAAAAGTTGTTGTCCAGTTTCTCCTGAGTACGCCCGTACCCCATATGTGGGGGTAAACCACTGTTTTGGCACACGTCGGGGTTCGGAAGGGAAGTAGTGACGTTTTGAAATGCAGACTTTGATGGAATGCTCTGCGGGCATCAGGTTGCGTTTGCAGAGCCCCTGATGTGCCTAAACAGTAGGAACTCCCCACAAGTGACTCCATTTTGGAAACTAGACCCCCAAGGGAACTTATCTAGACATGTAGTGAGCACTTTGAACCCCCAAGTGCTTCACAGAAGTTTATAACGCAGAGCCGTGAAAATAAAAAATGTGTTTCCTTTCCTCAAAAATATTTTTTTAGCCCAGAATTTTTTATTTTTGCAAGAGTAAAAGGAGAAATTGGACCCCAAAAGTTGTTGTCCAGTTTCTCCTGAGTACGCTGATACCCCATATGTGGGGGTAAACCACTGTTTGGGCACATGCCGGGGCTCGGAAGGGAAGTAGTGACGTTTTGGAATGCAGACTTTGATGGAATGGTCTGCGGGCATCATGTTACGTTTGCAGAGCCCCTGATATGCCTAAACAGTAGAAAACCCCCACAAGTGACCCCATTTTGGAAACTAGACCCCCTAAGGAACTTATCTAGATGTGTGGTGAGCACGTTCAACCCCCAAGTGCTTCACAGAAGTTTACAACGCAGAGCCGTGAAAATAAAAAATCATTTTTCTTTCCTCAAAAAAGATGTTTTAGCAAGCAATTTTTTATTTTCACAAGGGTAACAGGAGAATTTGGACTGCAATATTTGTTGCCCAGTTTGTTGTGAGTACGCTGATACCCCATATGTGGGGGTAAACCACTGTTTGGGCACACGTCAGGGCTCGGAAGGGAAGTAGTGACATTTGAAATGCAGACTTTGATGGAATGGTCTGCGGGCGTCACATTGCATTTGCAGAGCCCCTGATGTGCCTAAACAGTAGAAACACCCCACAAGTGACCCCATTTTGGAAACTAGACCCCCGAAGGAACTTATCTAGATGTGTGGTGAGCACTTTCAACCCCCAAGTGCTTCACAGAAGTTTATAACGCAGAGCCGTGAAAATAAAAAATAATTGTTCTTTCCTCAAAAATTATGTTTTAGCAAGTAATTTTTTTTTTTGCAAGGATAACAGGAGAAATTGGACCCCAACAGTTGTTGCCCAGTTTGTCCTGAGTACGCTGGTACCCCAAATGTGGGGGTAAACCACTGTTTGGGCGCACGTCGGGGCTTGGAAGGGCGGGAGCACCATTTGACTTTTTGAACGCAAGATTGGCTGGAATCAATGGTGGCGCCATGTTGCGTTTGGAGACCCCTGATGTGCCTAAACAGTGGAAACCCCTCAATTCTAACTTCAACACTAACCCCAACACACCCCTAATCCTAATCCCAACTGTAGCCATAACCCTAATCACAACCCTAACCCCAACACACCCCTAACCACAACCCTAACCGCAACACACCCGTAACCCTAATTCCAACCCTAACCCTAATCCTAACCCTAATCCCAACCGTAACCCTAATCCCAACCCTAACCACAACTGTAACCCCAACACACCCCTAACCCTATCCGTAACCCTAACCACAAGCCTAATCTTAACCCTATTTCAAACCCTAGCCCTAATTCCAACCCTAACTCTAATTCCAACCCTAACCCTAAAGGTACCGTCACATTAAGCGACGCTGCAGCAATAGCGACAGCGATGCCGATCGCTGCAGCGTCGCTGTTTGGTCGCTGGAGAGCTGTCACACAGACCGCTCTCCAGCGACCAACGATGCCGAGGTCCCCGGGTAACCAGGGTAAGCATCGGGTTGCTAAGCGCAGGGCCGCGCTTAGTAACCCGATGTTTACCCTGGTTACCAGCGTAAAAGTTAAAAAAACAAACAGCACATACTCACCAGCGCGTCCCCCAGCCTCTGCTTCCTGACACTGACTGAGCTCCGGCCCTAACAGCACAGCGGTGACGTCACCGCTGTGCTTTCACTTTCAGTTTAGGGCCGGCGCTCAGTCAGTGTCAGGAAGCAGAGGCTGGGGGACGCGCTGGTGAGTATGTGCTGTTTGTTTTTTTAACTTTTACGCTGGTAACCAGGGTAAACATCGGGTTACTAAGCGCGGCCCTGCGCTTAGTAACCCGATGTTTACCCTGGTTACCAGTGTAAAATATCGCTGGTATCCTTGCTTTTGCTGTCAAACACGGCGATACACGGCGACCTAGCGACCAAATAAAGTGCAGACCTTCTAGCAGCGACCAGCAATTTCACAGCGGGATCCAGATCGCTGCTGCGTGTCAAATACAGCGATATCGCTTTCCAGGTCGCTGCAACATCACGGATCGCTGGCGATATCGCCTAGTGTGACGGTACCTTAAGGCTATGTGCCCACGTTGCGGATTCGTGTGAGATTTTTCCGCACGATTTTTGAAAAATCTGCAGGTAAAAGGCACTGCGTTTTACCTGCGGATTTACAGCAGATTTCCAGTGTTTTTTTGTGCGGATTTCACCTGCGGATTCCTATTGAGGAACAGGTGTAAAACGCTGCGGAATCCGCACAAAGAATTGACATGCTGCGGAAAATACAACGCAGGGTTTCTGCACGGAATTTTCCGCACCATGGGCACAGCGGATTTGGTTTTCCATAGGTGTACATGGTACTGTAAACCTGATGGAAAACTGCTTCGAATTGCAGCGGCCAATCCGCTGCGGATCCACGGCCAATCCGCTGCGGATCCGCGGCCAATCCGCTGCGGATCCTCTGCGGATCCGCTGCGGATCCGCGGCCGATCCGCTGCGGATCCGCGGCCGATCCGCTGCGGATCCGCGGCCGATCCGCTGCGGATCCGCTGCCGATCCGCTGCGGATCCGCGGCCGATCCGCTGCGGATCCGCTGCGGATCCGCTGCCGATCCGCTGCCGATCCGCTGCGGATCCGCTGCCGATCCGCTGCGGATCCGCGGCCGATCCGCTGCGGATCCGCAGCCAAATCCGCACTGTGTGCACATGCCATAACCCTACCCCTAACCCTAACCCTACCCGTAACCCTAACTGTTATGACCCCAATGGCAGAGGGTCTCAAAAGTACATACCAAGTCTGCAAACACAAAAAAACAGCTCATAGGGCAGTGGTAACTGGGCTGACCATATATCTAATCCTAGCACCACAAATAGCAGCAGCCGGGGAACGTGCCTACGTTGGTTCTAGACGTCTCGCGCCAGCCGGAGAACTAACTAACCCTAGAAGGGAAAAGATAGACCTTTCTTGCCTCCAGAGAAAAGACCCCAAAAGTTGGATACAAGCCCCCAACAAATAATAACGGTGAGGTAAGGAGAAAAGACAAACGTAAGAATGAACTAGATATTTAGCAAAGAGAGGCCCACTGACTAATAGCAGAATATAGTAAGATGACTTATATGGTCAGCAAAAACCCTATCAAAATTTCCACGCTGGATATTCAAGAACCCCTGAACCGTCTAACGGCCCGGGGGGAGAACACCAGCCCCCTAGAGCTTCCAGCAAAATCAGGAATCACATTTAGTACAAGCTGGACAAAAAATAAGAGCAAAGCAAATAACCAAAAAACAAGAAAGCAGGACTTAGCTTAATTTTGCAAGATCCAAGACCAGCAGACAGGAGCAAACAGAAAGGAACTGATTACAACGATGCCAGGCACTGGACTGAGAAACCAGGAAGTTTATATAGCAACACCCTTGGACTAACAACCCAGGTGGGTGCCAAACTGAGGAAAGACAATCCCAGAGTCATATCACTAGTGACCACAAGAGGGAGCCAAAAAAGTCTAATTCACAACAGTACCCCCCCTTTAAGGAGGGGTCACCGAACCCTCACCAAGACCACCAGGGCGATCAGGATGAGCAGCGTGAAAGGCACGAACTAAATCGGCAGCATGCACATCAGAGGCAACCACCCAGGAATTATCCTCCTGACCATAGCCCTTCCACTTGACCAGGTACTGAAGCCTCCGCCTGGAGAGACGAGAATCCAAGATCTTCTCCACCACGTACTCCAACTCGCCCTCAACCAACACCGGAGCAGGAGGCTCAACAGAAGGAACCACAGGTACAACGTACCGCCGCAACAAAGACGTATGGAACACGTTGTGAATGGCAAACGACACCGGAAGATCCAAGCGAAAGGACACAGGATTAAGGATTTCCAATATCTTGTTAGGACCGATGAAGCGAGGCTTAAATTTAGGAGAGGAGACCTTCATAGGAACAAATCGAGAAGACAGCCATACCAAATCCCCAACACGAAGTCGGGGACCCACACCGCGGCGGCGGTTGGCAAAACGCTGAGCCTTCTCCTGTGACAACTTCAAGTTGTCCACCACATGATTCCAGATCCGCTGCAACCTATCCACCACGGAATCTACCCCAGGACAGTCAGAAGGCTCCACATGTCCCGAGGAAAAACGAGGATGGAAACCAGAGTTGCAAAAAAATGGCGAAACCAAAGTAGCGGAACCAGCCCGATTATTAAGGGCAAACTCAGCCAACGGCAAGAAGGTCACCCAATCATCCTGATCTGCAGAAACAAAACACCTCAAATAAGCCTCCAGAGTCTGATTAGTTCGCTCCGTTTGTCCATTAGTCTGAGGATGAAAGGCAGACGAAAACGACAAATCAATGCCCATCTTAGCACAAAAGGATCGCCAGAACCTGGAAACAAACTGGGATCCTCTGTCAGACACAATATTCTCAGGAATGCCGTGTAAACGAACCACATTCTGAAAGAACAAAGGAACCAGATCGGAAGAGGAAGGCAGCTTAGGCAAAGATACCAAATGGACCATCTTGGAAAAGCGATCACTTACCACCCAGATGACAGACATGCCCTAAGACACCGGAAGATCTGAAATGAAATCCATGGAAATGTGTGTCCAAGGCCTCTTCGGGACAGGCAAGGGCAAGAGCAACCCGCTGGCACGAGAACAGCAAGGCTTAGCTCGAGCACAAGTCCCACAAGACTGCACAAATGACCGCACATCCCGTGACAAGGAAGGCCACCAAAAGGACCTAGCCACCAGATCTCTGGTGCCAAAAATTCCCGGATGCCCTGCCAACACCGAGGAATGAACCTCGGAAATGACTCTGCTGGTCCACTTATCAGGAACAAACAGTCTGTCAGGTGGACAAGAGTCAGGTCTACCAGCCTGAAATCTCTGCAACACACGTCGCAAATCCGGAGAAATGGCTGACAGGATAACTCCCTCTTTGAGAATACCAACAGGTTCTGCGACTCCAGGAGAGTCAGGCACAAAGCTCCTTGAAAGAGCATCAGCCTTCACATTCTTTGAACCTGGTAAATACGAGACCACAAAGTCAAAACGGGAGAAAAACAATGACCAGCGGGCCTGTCTAGGATTCAGGCGTTTAGCAGACTCGAGATACATCAGATTTTTGTGATCAGTGAAGACCACCACACGATGCTTAGCACCCTCGAGCCAATGACGCCACTCCTCAAATGCCCACTTCATGGCCAACAACTCCCGATTGCCAACATCATAATTCCGCTCAGCAGGCGAAAACTTCCTAGAGAAAAAAGCACATGGTCTCATTACAGAGCAACCAGGGCCTCTCTGCGACAAAACGGCCCCTGCCCCAATCTCAGAAGCATCCACTTCAACCTGAAAGGGAAGTGAGACATCAGGCTGGCACAAAACAGGCGCCGAAGTAAACCGGCGCTTCAACTCTTGAAAGGCTTCCACGGCTGCAGGAGCCCAGTTAGCAACATCAGAACCTTTCTTGGTCATATCCGTCAAAGGTTTAACAACGCTAGAAAAATTAGCGATAAAACGACGGTAGAAGTTAACAAAACCCAAGAACTTCTGAAGACTCTTAACTAACGTGGGTTGAGTCCAATCATGAATAGCTCGGACCTTGACTGGGTCCATCTCCACCGCAGAAGGGGAAAAAATAAAACCCAAAAAGGGAACCTTCTGTACTCCAAAGAGACACTTTGAGCCCTTAACAAACAAAGCATTCTCACGCAAAACCTGAAACACCATCCTGACCTGCTCTACATGCGAGTCCCAATCATCAGAAAAAAACAGAATATCATCCAGATAAACAATCATAAATTTATCCAGATACTTCCGGAAAATATCATGCATAAAGGACTGAAACACTGAAGGAGCATTAGAGAGCCCGAAAGGCATCACCAAGTACTCAAAATGACCTTCGGGCGTATTAAATGCAGTTTTCCATTCATCTCCTTGCTTAATGCGCACAAGGTTGTACGCACCACGAAGATCTATCTTGGTGAACCACTTGGCACCTTTAATCCGGGCAAACAAGTCCGACAACAGAGGCAAAGGATACTGAAATTTAACAGTGATTTTATTCAGAAGCCGATAGTCAATACAAGGTCTCAAAGATCCGTCCTTCTTGGCCACAAAAAAGAATCCCGCACCAAGAGGGGAAGAGGATGGACGGATATGCCCCTTCTCCAGAGATTCCTTGATATACGAACGCATTGCGGTATGCTCAGGTACAGACAGATTAAATAATCTTCCCTTAGGAAATTTACTACCTGGAATCAAATCTATAGCGCAGTCACAGTCCCTATGAGGAGGAAGAGCACTGGACCTGGACTCGCTGAATACATCCTGGTAATCAGACAAATACTCAGGAACTTCCGAAGGAGTAGAGGAAGCAATAGACACCAGCGGGGAATCACCATGAATTCCCTGACAGCCCCAACTTGACACAGACATTGCCTTCCAATCCAAGACTGGATTAAGGGTCTGTAACCATGGCAGACCCAAAACGACCAAATCATGCATTTTATGCAGAACAAGAAAACGAATCACCTCCCGATGTTCAGGAGTCATGCACATGGTTACCTGTGTCCAAAACTGCGGTTTATTTTCCGCCAATGGCGTAGCATCAATACCTCTAAGAGGGATAGGATTTACCAACGGCTCAAGAACAAAACCACAGCGCTTGGCAAACGACAGATCCATAAGACTCAGGGCAGCACCTGAATCCACAAACGCCATAACAGGGTAGGAGGACAATGAACAAATTAAAGTCACAGACAAAATAAATTTAGGTTGCAAATTACCAATGGCGACAGGACTAACAACCCTAGTTAGGCGTTTAGAGCATGCTGATATAACATGTGTAGAATCACCACAGTAAAAACACAACCCATTCTGACGTCTATGATTTTTCCGTTCATTTCTAGTCTGAATTCTACCACATTGCATTAAATCAGGTGTTTGTTCAGACAACACCACCAGAGGATTCGCGGCTTTGCGCTCCCGCAAACGCCGGTCAATTTGAATAGCCAGCGCCATGGAATCATTCAGACCTGTAGGAATGGAGAAACCCACCATCACATTCTTAATGGCTTCAGAAAGGCCATTTCTGAAATTTGCGGCCAGAGCGCACTCATTCCACTGAGTAAGCACGGACCATTTCCGAAATTTTTGGCAATACACTTCAGCTTCATCCTGACCCTGAGAAATAGCCAGCAAGGCTTTTTCTGCCTGAATTTCAAGATTGGGTTCCTCGTAAAGCAATCCGAGCGCCAGAAAAAACGCATCAATATTTGCCAATGCCGGATCTCCTGGCGCTAGCGAGAAGGCCCAATCCTGAGGGTCGCCCCGTAAGAAAGAGATAACAATTTTTACTTGCTGAGCTGAGTCTCCAGATGAACGGGGTCTCAGAGATAGAAACAATTTACAATTATTCCTGAAATTCCTAAACTTAAATCGGTCTCCAGAGAACAGTTCAGGAATAGGTATTTTAGGTTCAGACATTGGACTACTGGTAACAAAATCTTGTATGCCCTGCACACGAGCAGCAAGCTGATCCACACTTGTAATCAAAGTCTGGACATTCATGTCTGCAGCAAGCACAAGCCACTCAGAGGTAAAGGGGAGGAAAAAAGAGAGGAGAGAAAAAAAAACAAAAAAAACTCAGACTTTCCTTTCTTGTAATCCCACTTCTGTAATGCATTAAACATTCAACCTTGGCCTGGCATACTGTTATGACCCCAATGGCAGAGGGTCTCAAAAGTACATACCAAGTCTGCAAACACAAAAAACCAGCTCATAGGGCAGTGGTAACTGGGCTGACCATATATCTAATCCTAGCACCACAAATAGCAGCAGCCGGGGAACGTGCCTACGTTGATTCTAGACGTCTCGCGCCAGCCGGAGAACTAACTAACCCTAGAAGGGAAAAGATAGACCTTTCTTGCCTCCAGAGAAAAGACCCCAAAAGTTGGATACAAGCCCCCAACAAATAATAACGGTGAGGTAAGGAGAAAAGACAAACGTAAGAATGAACTAGATATTTAGCAAAGAGAGGCCCACTGACTAATAGCAGAATATAGTAAGATGACTTATATGGTCAGCAAAAACCCTATCAAAATTTCCACGCTGGATATTCAAGAACCCCCGAACCGTCTAACGGCCCGGGGGGAGAACACCAGCCCCCTAGAGCTTCCAGCAAAATCAGGAATCACATTTAGTACAAGCTGGACAAAAAATAAGAGCAAAGCAAATAACCAAAAAACAAGGAAGCAGGACTTAGCTTAATTTTGCAAGATCCAAGACCAGCAGACAGGAGCAAACAGAAAGGAACTGATTACAACGATGCCAGGCACTGGACTGAGAAACCAGGAAGTTTATATAGCAACACCCCTGGACTAACGACCCAGGTGGGTGCCAAACTGAGGAAAGACAATCCCAGAGTCATATCACTAGTGACCACAAGAGGGAGCCAAAAAAGTCTAATTCACAACACCTAACCCTACCCCTAACCCTAACCCTACCCCTAGTTCTAACCCTAGTTCTAACCCTAACCCTAGTGGAGAAAGAAAAAAAAATATTTTCTTTATTTTATTATTGTCCCTACCTATGGGGGTGATAAAGGGGGGGGGGTTATTTATTATTTTTTTATTTTGATCGCTGCGATAGAACCTACCACAGCGATCAAAATGTACTTGTAATGAATCTGCCGGCTGGCAGATTCGGCGGGCGCACTGCGCATGCGCCCGCCATTTTCCAAGATGGCGGCGCCCATGGAGAAGACGGCCGGACACCGGGAGGGACATCGAAGCTAGGTAAGTATGGGGGGGGGTGGGATCGGAACACGGGGGGGGGATCGGAGGACCGGGGGAGCAGACAAGAGGACCGGGGGAGCGGACAGGAGGGAGGAGGGGAGCGGACAGGAGATCGGGGCAGAAAGGACGACTGGGGGGCGATCGGTGGGGTGGGGGGGGCAGATCGGGGTCTCCAGCCATGGCAGATGCTATTGCAGCATCGGCCATGGCTGGATTGTAATATTTCACCATTTTCATAGGTGAAATATTACAAATCGCTCTGATTGGCTGTTTCACTTTCAACAGCCAATCAGAGCGATCGTAGCCACGGGGGGGGGGGGTGAAGCCACCCCCCCTGGGCTGAAGTACCACTCCCCCTGTCTCTGCAGATCGGGTTAAAATGGAGTTAACCCTTTCACCCGATCTGCAGGGATGCGATCTTTCCATGACGCCACATAGGCGTCATGGGTCGGATTGGCACGGGTTTTCATGATGCCTACGTGGCGTCAAAGGTCGGGAAGGGGTTAACCATTGCTCATAAGATATCTTTTCCAGTCTGCTCACCATCCTGGTAGCTCTTCTCTGAACTTGCTCCAGTTTTTGGATATCTTTTTCAAAATGTGATGACCAGAATTTGACACAGTATTCCAGATGAGGTCTGACCAAGGAGGAGTAGAGGGGGAAAATTACTTCATGTGATCTAGACTTTATGCTTCTTTTAACACATCCCAGAACTGTGTTTGCCTTTTTTGCTGCTGCACCATACTCTTGACTCATGTGCAGTCTGTGATCTATTAGTAGATAGATAGTCTGGCATGACTTCTTTGCTACAAACCCATGCTGGCCCTGGTTAATCACTGTATCCTTATCCAAGTACTTATATACATGCTGTAGATACTTCCTCACATTGGCATGGCAGGCTTGACATGTCATTCTCCGCAAAGAGAAATGTTACCCTTTGGATTCCAGTACTCTAAGATGTAATTCATCTGGAACAGGAGATTTAAATTCATTTCAATTACCTAAGTGTTCCCTCACTATCTCTCTGTTTATAGATAGTGTGGATTCTTTTATTCTAATATCAGTTGAAGTTACATTTGCTTTCTTAGAGAACACAGATGCAAAATAGCAATTTAAATGTTCGGAATTCTCAACATCATTATTGACCACTTCACCCTTGTCGTCCTGCAAAAATCCTATAGCATCTTTGACTTTTCTTTTGCTTTTGACATACCCTCCCAATCCTTTTTTATTGCTTGTGGTCTCCTTTGCAAGCAACCTTTGAGGGAGTGTGCAATTAGCATGCTGACTGCAGGAATGTCCACCAGAGCTGTTGCCCATGATTTGAATGTTCACTTCTCTACCATAAGCCGTCTCCAAAAGCATTTCAGAGAATTTAGCAGTACATCCAACCGGCTTAACAACTGCAGACCCCGTGCAACCACACCGGCCAAGGACCTCAAAATCCAACATATTTACCTCCAAGATTGTCTGAGACCAGTCACACGGACAACTGCTGCAACAATATATTTGCATAATCAAAGAGTTTCTGCACAAACCATCTCAGAGAAGCTCATTAACATGATTTTCATCATCATTAGGTCTCCACCTGACTGACATTTGTTGTATCCATCTTGACTTGACAAATGCTCACATTCAATGGCGTCTGGCACAGTGGAGAGGTGTTCTCTTCGTGGATGAGTCCCAGTTTTCACTCTACAGGGCAGATGGCAGACTATGTATGGTGTCATGTTGGTGAGCGGTTTGCTTATGTCAACATTGTGGATCATGGTGGAGGTGGGGTTCTGGTAGGCATATGTTATGGACATTAAGCACAAGTGCATTCTATTTATGCTATTTTGAATGCACATGGAGCGCACCCAAGGACCATGGGGTACTCGGGTCGGGTTCGGCGGTACTTAAAGGGGTGGTCACAGAAGCAGTGAAAGGGGATGAAGTGTAGTGGGAAATAAAGTCTATGGAGAAATATTTGTGATGCCACCTGTGGTACTCGGCCAGGGATGGCCTACACTGCCTAAAGGGGACCACTGGGGCTGATGGTGTTGCAGCAAAGCTGGTATAACTCCCCCCAGGTAGAGCTTAGTCCCCAGGGCTACTGGTGCAGTTGGTAAGGGATGATGACTGGTGGGGTGCAGGACTGAGGGTGCAGGAAATAATTGGAGGACACAGGGTTTTCAGTCTCCTTTACCTTTTACTGGTAAATTTCAGGTGCAGTCTGGGGCACAGGTTACAGGTGTAGATCGGGTCCGGGCAGCCTGGGAGTAACTTGGGATCCACTTAGAAAGGTGGGTTCAGAGGCCTACCTTCTGCGCTGAATTCTCTGTCCCTTGCTGCCTGAAGCTTTACACAAGTTCCTCTCTGTGTCTGTTACTCCTAACCCATATGGTTAACAGCATGAGCCTTTCATGGGCACTGTCTTCTCACTGGCAGCCCCAGGCTCCTGACTTGCTGTGGTGCCTCCAGGTATTAGATGGGCCAGGAGACCTGCAATCTCCTGCCCTCCATTTCTAGCTGCTGGGCCTTTAGTACCCTTGCGACCACGGACTCCAGTGTCTGGTTTCCTTGGCGCTTTGTCATGGGAAGAGCTCATTCACAGCTCCATTCCCAGTCTCTTTCCTCATGTCCTTCATCTCCCTTCACTGTCTTACACTCAACTCACTAACCCCCCCCCCCCCCCCTCCAGACCAGAACTTCTAGGGAAGTTCCTCTGAAACTGGGTTTAGAGCTCCCCCTTCTGGTCTGGAGTCAGGAAGGTGTTGTATGTTTGTGTTACCTACTAAGGGGATCCCTCCTTACTCCCAGGCATGATATCACTCCCCCCCCACCGTGAGGAAGGCAATTCCACTGTGGCAACCGGACTCCTGGGGTGCCACACACAGAGATACCGTTGCGAGATCCTGAGGCCCATTGTTGTGCCATTCTTCCACAGCCATCATCTCATGTTGCAGCATGATAATGCCTGGCTCCATATTGCAACGATCTGTACACAAATCCTGGAAGCTGAAAACATCCCAGATCTTGCATGGGCAGCATTCTCACCAGACATGTCATCCATTGAGCATGTTTCAGATGCTCTGGATCGAAGTATATGACAGCATGTTCAAGTTCCTGCCAATATCCAGCAACTTCACTCAGCCATTGAAGAGGAGTGGACCAACATTCCATAGGCCACAATAAACAACCTTATCAACTCTATGCAAAGGAAATACGTTGAACTGCATGATGCAAATTGTGGTCACACCAGATACTGATTGTTTTTCTGTCCCTCCCCCTCAAACATCATCCCCCATCGCATACAGTACTGTAAAACGGAATGTTTTAGATAGTGGCCTTCTATTGTGATTGTGGCCAGCCAAAGGCACACCTGTGAACTAAATCTGCTGTCTAATCAGCATGATATGCCTCACTTGTGAGATGGAGTGGAATTCTTACCAATATATCAATTCTGCCTATACAGTATGTTTCTGATGTTGATGATGATGACACCAACCAGGTACTTCTTGAGGATGTGTGAGCATGAGGAGAAGGGATAAGAGGACGAGTTTTGCTCAGATTCCTGGCCAGCTTGCTTTTCTCAAATGGCCAAGTGTTCTTGCTTCATGTGCTGATAGAGTGCTGTAGTTCCATGGCTTATTATACTTCTGCAGACTACCAAGGTGTGTCAGTTGCCAACATGTGAAAGAACTCCCACTTTATAAAAAGCTATCCTCTTAATCCTACTTATTAAAAGCATTGCTTCTTTGGGAGGTAATTGTGCCTCACAGCAGAACCATGTGCATGGGCCTTCATGACCTAGGCTTGTGTGAGATAAGTGACCATAACTATTTAGTCATTGATTAAAAAATTCACAGCATTCTTCCTTTTCCTTGCATTGTTACAATTGTAAATTCCATATCATCAGGAAGATATGATAAGTTATTTGTGAAGCCACTCATTAGAAACAGACTCAGGTGACAAGTGACAGCTTCTAAAATCTGCTCAAAATTTTATAAAACTATGACAAAATTACGTAATGACTTTTGGCCTACCGTGCCAACACTATCCAATATTCAGATCACAAAGTAATGCCTGTAAATAACTATTTAAGTTAAGTAAATCATGAATATAAAAAAATCTAATTTATGTTAGTAAATTATTCTAGTTTTATCCCAAGTTGTTGATTATTACCCAATGAAGCAATTTAAGTTTGGGTAATCAGAAAATTGCCTACTGTTTAAATCAGGTTTTCATGCTATATGTATTCTTAAAACAAAAATAATCTTGAACTTTTCATACTGGCCACTACAGCTTTTTAGACTCCTACTTTCTGTGCTTTCGGAAAGTGTTTTTAGCAAGGCTTTTGCTAATCACAGGCAGGATTACAATGACATGTAACTCCTCTTCAAACAGCTGATAATACAGGATCCACCATTCACAATAGGCAATATCACAGCTGACCTGCTCCCCCTCTCATCTCAATGACCTTTGCATAGGCACATTAGATGTTTTAATACAAAAGTTTGGGTCTGGTTCCAATGATTGTGGCTACGTACATATGTTGTTTTGTGAAGAAACAGGAAGTTAGAGTCTAAAAAAGCCTCAGTAGCCAGTATGAAAAGTGCAAGATTTCTACTTTTTTAACCCCTTAGTGACAGGGCCAATTTGGTACTTAATGACCAAGCCAAATTTTTACAATTCTAACCACTGTCACTTTATGAATTCATAGCTCTGGAACTCTTCAACGTATCCCGCTGACTCTGAGCTCAGTTGCCCCCCATTTGTCTCTGGCCACCCCACTGCTTCTTCCTGCCTGTTGTGGTGCTGTGGATCCCTTCCCTTGTTTGCTGCTGTCCTCGCTCTGCTTGTCACCTTCCCAGGTTGGGTCAGTGACTTCATTGTCCACAACCTCGTCTTCCACTTCCACACTCAGGTCTTCCTTCTGACTTGCTAACATAACCACACCACTTGCTGGCAATTGTATCTCATCATCATCCAGCACTTGCGATAGTAATTGCATTTTCCCACTGTCGCCTTCTTGTGAGCATGGTTGCTCAATTTGAGCAATATTTGAGCATCGCCACATGTGATCTCCTCGTGTCCTTGTTGGAACAGGAAAGGCAAGAGACCAGAATCTATAAATGCAAATGTGAACAGCTCTTCAGAGTGTCCAAGTGTGGGATCACTTGTGTCCGGGCACTTGGCATGGTGGGAGGAAGGAGGATCAGAGTGAGGATTATGTGGCCCAGCATTATGGCTACTGAGACTGGACCATGTGGTAGGCAGGGTGGTGCTGGCAAAGTGACTGGAAGCATTATCTGCTATCCATCAAACATCCTTTTCACAGTGTTCTGGCTTCAAAAATGGTGTTTTGCACCCCCTACACAGTGGGACAGCAAGCTAGATCGACATGATATATGTGTTTGTTGTGCTCCCGTATAAGACTACAGTATCAATATAGCAATGCTATTTGCAGCCAGTTTTTTCATGTGTGTTTTGGGGCTCAACTCTAGCACAATAAATATCATATAAAATGTCTCTGCTGAAAAAAATTGCAGTATTACAATGTCAGAAAAATGTGCTCACTTCAGATGGACATATCAGACTGCAGTATCAATATAGCAATGTGATATTTTTAACAAAAATTTTTGGGAGAGGGTTTTGAGGCCCAACTGTAGCATATTAAATGCTGTATAAAATTTCACAGCTCAAAGAAAAGTATGTATTACAATGCCAGCCAAATTTTCACACCTCAGATGGACGCATGAAACTGCAGTATCAATAATACAATGCTATTGAGATCCAACCAAGTCTGGCTGTATGCCACAGTAAAAATGGTGTATAATATCTCACTGCTCAGAACAACTTGCAGGATTAAGAATAAAAAGAATATCATTAGCCCTGAAAAGAGGTTTTAGTATCAGTTGCAGGCTGCAGTAAAAAGGATGTACAATTCACCCTATCGTGTCCTACATGATCCCTTCAGCACAATCTCTCCCTAAGTGCTGCTAACAGTTGTATTAACATGTATTATAATTAGCCCTAAGAAGGGCTGTTGTTCCACTTCACAGAAACATAAATGTAGTTGAATCCCTACCTGGGTACAGTGTGCCGAGCATAGCGTCATAGGTCTTATATAGACCTGATGACGCTATGCGGCCAGACAATCACAGTAATACCACAATCAAGATGGCTACAGCATTATGGTGACTGGCAGGCAATCCCCACATGTTCATTGGCTGTCTACAAAGCGCCAAACATGCGGGGCGGGGACTCCAAAAATACTCGCCGAGTAACAAGCATCCCGAGCACACTGATGCTCTAGCGAGTGACAATAGTGGTGAGCACGCTCGCTCATCACTAAATAAGACATTTTGATGATTTCTTACATCATTTTATGCAATATTGTGGAGACTAAAAATAAAAATTTGGCTTTTTAATTTTTTTTTTGTTTACGGTGTTTACTGATCAGGTTAATTAATGTATTAGGACTTTTCTAGATGTGGTTATACCATATATGGGTATTTTCTTTATTTTTAATTTGGGAAACGGGGGTGATTTGAACTTTTATGGAGTTTTTTACTTTTTTCATAATTTTAAAACTTTTTTTTATTTTTAACCTCCAAAGCATGTGAAATTGTACGTTATGATGAGCTATTTGGATATTAGCTGTTATTACACTATTTTCTGTATATCCTAACTTCACAGCTAATATCCTAAAAATTATTTGCGAATTTGCATACCCTGCTACTCTTTATGATGAGCTATTGGACTGCAGAGTGCTCATATATTGTTCTTTCACAGGGACGCTCTACTGCCTGTGTGTTATGACCCCAATGGCGAGGGTCTCAGAGGAACGTGGAAGTCTGCAGAATACAAAAATCCAGCTCATAGGGCAGTGGTAACTGGGTTGACCATATATCTACTCCTAACGCCAACACTAGAAGTAGCCGGGGATCATTCCTACGTTGATTCTAGATGACACGCGCCAGCCGGAGAATCTAGCTACCCCTAGTAGAGGAAAACAAAGACCTTTCTTGCCTCCAGAGAAGGGGACCCCAAAGCTGGATAGAAGCCCCCCACAAATAATGACGGTGAGGTAAGAGGAAATGACAAACACAGAAATGAATCAGGTTTAGCACAGAGAGGCCCGCTTACTGATAGCAGAATAAAGAAAGGTAACTTATATGGTCAACAAAAACCCTATCAAAATCCACACTGGAAATTCAAGAACCCCCGAACCGTCTAACGGTCCGGGGGGAGAACACCAGCCCCCTAGAGCTTCCAGCAAAGGTCAGGATATAGATTTGGAACAAGCTGGACAAAAATACAAAACCAAAACAAATAGCAAAAAGCAAAAGGCAGACTTAGCTGATATAACTGGAACCAGGATCAGTAGACAAGAGCACAGCAGACTAGCTCTGATAACTACGTTGCCAGGCATTGAACTGAAGGTCCAGGGAGCTTATATAGCAACACCCCTAACTAACGACCCAGGTGCGGATAAAAGGAATGACAGAAAAACCAGAGTCAAAAAACTAGTAACCACTAGAGGGAGCAAAAAGCAAATTCACAAAAGTACCCCCCCCTTAGTGAGGGGTCACCGAACCCTCACCACGACCACCAGGGCGATCAGGATGAGCGGCATGAAAGGCACGAACTAAATCGGCCGCATGAACATCAGAGGCGACCACCCAGGAATTATCCTCCTGACCATAGCCCTTCCACTTGACCAGGTACTGAAGCCTCCGCCTGGAGAGGCGAGAATCCAAGATCTTCTCCACCACGTACTCCAACTCGCCCTCAACCAACACCGGAGCAGGAGGCTCAGCAGAAGGAACTACAGGCACAATGTACCGCCGCAACAAGGACCTATGAAATACATTGTGAATAGCAAACGACACAGGAAGATCCAGACGAAAAGATACAGGATTAAGGATTTCCAATATCTTGTAAGGCCCAATAAAACGAGGTTTAAATTTGGGAGAGGAGACCTTCATAGGAACAAAGCGGGAAGAAAGCCATACTAAATCCCCAACGCGCAGTCGGGGACCCACACCGCGGCGGCGGTTGGCAAAGCGCTGAGCCTTCTCCTGTGACAACTTCAAGTTGTCCACCACATGATTCCAGATCTGCTGCAACCTATCCACCACGGAATCCACCCCAGGACAGTCAGAAGGCTCCACATGACCCGAAGAAAAGCGAGGATGGAAACCAGAGTTGCAGAAAAAAGGCGAAACCAAGGTGGCGGAACTAGCCCGATTATTAAGGGCAAACTCAGCCAACGGCAAGAATGTCACCCAATCGTCCTGATCAGCAGAGACAAAACACCTCAAATAAGCCTCCAAAGTCTGATTGGTTCGCTCCGTCTGTCCATTAGTCTGAGGATGGAAAGCAGACGAAAACGACAAATCAATGCCCATCCTACTACAAAAGGATCGCCAGAACCTGGAAACGAACTGGGATCCTCTGTCTGACACAATATTCTCAGGGATGCCGTGCAAACGAACCACGTTCTGGAAAAACACAGGAACCAGATCGGAGGAGGAAGGCAGCTTAGGCAAAGGAACCAAATGGACCATCTTGGAGAAGCGATCACATATCACCCAGATAACGGACATGCCCTGAGATAGCGGAAGATCAGAAATGAAATCCATGGAGATATGTGTCCAAGGTCTCTTCGGGACAGGCAAGGGCAAGAGCAAACCGCTTGCACGAGAACATCAAGGCTTAGCTCGAGCACAAGTCCCACAGGACTGCACAAATGACCGCACATCCCTTGACAAGGAAGGCCACCAAAAGGACCTGGCCACCAGATCTCTGGTGCCAAAAATTCCCGGGTGACCTGCCAACACCGAGGAATGAACCTCGGAAATGACTCTGCTGGTCCACTTATCCGGAACAAACAGTCTGTCAGGTGGACAAGACTCAGGCCTATCAGCCTGAAATCTCTGCAACACACGTCGCAGATCCGGAGAAATAGCTGACAAGATAACTCCATCTTTAAGAATACCAACAGGCTCAGCGACTCCAGGAGCATCAGGCACAAAGCTCCTAGAAAGAGCATCGGCCTTCACATTCTTTGAACCTGGTAAATACGAGACAACAAAATCAAAGCGGGAGAAAAACAATGACCAGCGGGCCTGTCTCGGATTAAGGCGTTTAGCAGACTCGAGATACATCAGATTTTTGTGATCAGTCAAGACCACCACACGATGCTTAGCACCCTCGAGCCAATGACGCCACTCCTCAAATGCCCATTTCATGGCCAACAACTCCCGATTGCCCACATCATAATTTCGCTCGGCAGGCGAAAACTTCCTAGAGAAAAAGGCACAAGGTTTCATAACAGAGCAACCAGGGCCTCTCTGCGACAAAACGGCCCCTGCCCCAATCTCCGAAGCATCCACCTCAACCTGAAAGGGAAGTGAGACGTCAGGCTGGCACAAAACAGGCGCCGAAGTAAACCGGCGTTTCAACTCCTGGAAAGCCTCCACGGCAGCAGGAGCCCAGTTAGCTACATCGGAGCCCTTCTTGGTCATATCCGTCAAAGGTTTCACAATGCTAGAAAAATTAGCAATAAAACGACGGTAGAAGTTAGCGAAGCCCAAGAACTTCTGAAGACTCTTAACTGACGAGGGCTGAGTCCAATCAAGAATAGCTCGGACCTTGACTGGGTCCATCTCCACAGCAGAAGGGGAAAAAATGAACCCCAAAAAGGGAACCTTCTGTACACCAAAGAGACACTTTGAGCCCTTGACAAACAAAGAATTTTCACGCAAAATTTTAAAGACCAACCTGACCTGCTCCACATGCGAATCCCAATTATCAGAAAAAACCAAAATATCATCCAGATAAACAATCAAAAATTTATCCAGATACTTCCGGAAAATGTCATGCATAAAGGACTGAAAAACTGAAGGCGCATTGGAGAGCCCAAAAGGCATCACCAAGTACTCAAAATGACCTTCGGGCGTATTGAATGCGGTTTTCCATTCATCACCTTGCTTAATGCGCACAAGGTTGTACGCACCACGAAGGTCTATCTTGGTGAACCACTTGGCACCCTTAATCCGGGCAAACAAGTCAGACAACAGCGGTAAAGGATACTGAAATTTGACAGTGATCTTATTTAAAAGCCGATAATCAATACAAGGTCTCAAAGATCCGTCCTTTTTTGCCACAAAAAAGAATCCCGCACCAAGAGGGGAAGAAGACGGACGAATATGTCCTTTCTCCAGAGACTCCTTGATATATGAACGCATAGCGGTATGTTCAGGTACCGACAGATTAAACAGTCTTCCCTTAGGAAACTTACTGCCTGGGATCAAATCTATAGCACAGTCACAGTCCCTATGAGGAGGCAGTGCACTGGACTCAGACTCACTGAAGACATCCTGATAATCAGACAAATACTCCGGAACTTCCGAAGGCGTAGAAGAAGCAATAGACACAGGCAGGGAATCCCCATGAATACCACGACAGCCCCAACTTGAGACTGACATAGCCTTCCAGTCCAGGACTGGATTATGGGTCTGTAACCATGGCAGCCCTAAAACAACCAAATCATGCATTTTATGTAAAACCAGGAAACGTATCACCTCGCGGTGTTCAGGAGTCATGCTCATGGTAACCTGTGTCCAATACTGCGGTTTATTTGCTGCCAATGGTGTAGCATCAATACCCCTAAGAGGAATAGGATTTTCTAATGGTTCAAGAGTAAAACCACAGCGCTTAGCAAATGAGAGATCCATGAGACTCAGGGCAGCACCTGAATCTACAAACGCCATGACAGGATAAGATGACAGTGAGCAAATCAAAGTTACAGACAGAATAAATTTAGGTTGCAAATTACCAACGGTGACAGGACTAACAACCTTAGCTATACGTTTAGAGCATGCTGAGATAACATGTGTAGAATCACCACAGTAGTAGCACAAGCCATTCCGGCGTCTATGAATTTTCCGCTCATTTCTAGTCAGGATTCTATCACATTGCATTAAATCAGGTGTCTGTTCAGACAACACCATGAGGGAATTAGCGGTTTTTCTATCACATTGCACCGAATTAGGTGTCTGTTCAGACAACACCATGAGGGAATTTGCGGTTTTGCGCTCCCGCAACCGCCGGTCAATTTGAATAGCCAGTGCCATAGTATCATTCAGACCTGTGGGAATGGGAAAACCCACCATAACATTCTTAATGGCTTCAGAAAGGCCATTTCTAAAATTAGCGGCCAGTGCACACTCGTTCCAATGTGTCAGCACGGACCATTTCCGAAATTTTTGGCAATACACTTCAGCCTCGTCCTGCCCCTGAGACATAGCCAGCAAGGCCTTTTCTGCCTGAATCTCAAGATTGGGTTCCTCATAAAGTAAACCGAGCGCCAGAAAAAACGCATCAAGATCAGCCAATGCCGGATCTCCTGGCGCCAGCGAAAAAGCCCAATCCTGAGGGTCGCCCCGTAAGAACGAAATAACAATTTTTACTTGCTGAGCAGAATCTCCAGATGAACAGGGTCTCCGGGACAAAAACAATTTACAATTATTCACGAAATTCCTAAACTTAAACCTGTCTCCGGAAAACAGTTCAGGAATCGGTATTTTAGGTTCTGACCTAGGATTTCTGATAACATAGTCTTGTATGCCCTGCACACGAGTAGCCAGCTGGTCCACACTTGTAATCAAGGTCTGGACATTCATGTCTGCAGCAAGCATAGCCACTCTGAGGTAAAGGGGAAGAAGAAAAAAAAAAAAACTCAGAATCTTCTTTCTTATAATCCCTCTTCTGCAATGCATTAAACATTTAATACTGGCCTGGCAAACTGTTATGACCCCAATGGCGAGGGTCTCAGAGGAACGTGGAAGTCTGCAGAATACAAAAATCCAGCTCATAGGGCAGTGGTAACTGGGTTGACCATATATCTACTCCTAACGCCAACACTAGAAGTAGCCGGGGATCATTCCTACGTTGATTCTAGATGACACGCGCCAGCCGGAGAATCTAGCTACCCCTAGTAGAGGAAAACAAAGACCTTTCTTGCCTCCAGAGAAGGGGACCCCAAAGCTGGATAGAAGCCCCCCACAAATAATGACGGTGAGGTAAGAGGAAATGACAAACACAGAAATGAATCAGGTTTAGCACAGAGAGGCCCGCTTACTGATAGCAGAATAAAGAAAGGTAACTTATATGGTCAACAAAAACCCTATCAAAATCCACACTGGAAATTCAAGAACCCCCGAACCGTCTAACGGTCCGGGGGGAGAACACCAGCCCCCTAGAGCTTCCAGCAAAGGTCAGGATATAGATTTGGAACAAGCTGGACAAAAATACAAAACCAAAACAAATAGCAAAAAGCAAAAGGCAGACTTAGCTGATATAACTGGAACCAGGATCAGTAGACAAGAGCACAGCAGACTAGCTCTGATAACTACGTTGCCAGGCATTGAACTGAAGGTCCAGGGAGCTTATATAGCAACACCCCTAACTAACGACCCAGGTGCGGATAAAAGGAATGACAGAAAAACCAGAGTCAAAAAACTAGTAACCACTAGAGGGAGCAAAAAGCAAATTCACAACACTGTGTCCACCACTGCCTTCAACAGATCCATGTCATAGCAACGACTTGGCACCCCGCAATTGCGCTATAAGAGCGCTGATGGGTGCATAGAAGAATGCAACCCCATTCTGGCAAGCTCTGCTCTACTACACCCTCGGCTGGTAGAGGCAGGTGATGGCTGTAACACAGAGCCATTATCTGCTGGACAAATGGATGTAGGTATCCAGCAACAAATCATAGTCTGGCCAGACTATAATTAAGAACATGACAGTTCAAAACATGTAAGGCAGACTGGACATATTCCTGGAAATTGCTCTCCTTTATCCTTATCATACGGTTCCTCAGCATCCTCCCTGTCCAGGCTTAATTCTCTTGGTAGTTCCCTCAGCCGTTTCGCACCAGATCTGAGGGCAGCTGCCCATGCTATAAGCTGCCACATGGTGAGCGATCTATCCGTCTGTACTGCCGTGTTATTCCTTTCAGCTCCTGTCCCCATTACTGATGTCACTGCTATTGTCTTTGCTGCTGTTTCTGTTGCTCACTAAAGGTCCTGGATGGCTGGGCTATCTTCCTTGAATGTTACGGATTCCACTGTGTTGTCCCGGGCATTAAGCCCATCTGCACTGTCAGGGCACTCAGGCTCTCATCAGCTGTTCAGCTACCACTAAACTCAAAAACAGGAAGCTCTCTGTCTTAACCCACAGTGGCCCCTCCTACATTAACTATGTACAGTGTGCTGACTACTAATACAAGGTGCTCCCTCTAGTGGACCTATTAGAAAACTACGCTTTCCCTATGTAAAACATGACATGTCAGCAGAACATATTTATATATATACACAGTTCTAACATAAAGGGTGACATTCACATAGAGGCAGGGAGTAGAGTGTCACACGGTCCCGGTATACCCCTTACACCACTACCAACACAGCCTCCTTCCACTGCCAGAGGGATTTACTACACATTGGTGAGCTGGAAAAACTGAATTTTTTCTCATCTGCTGTGTATGGGCTGAGCTAACCCCATGAGCCACGACCATATACACGATTATTGACTTGCTCCGCACAGGTACTGTCAGGGCCGTATTTGCCACTAGGCACTTGAGGGCACGTGCCTAGGGCGGGGCGACGCGGGGGGCGGCACCTGAGCAGGTATGTGTTGTGTTTTATTTTTATTTTTTTTAAATAGAGTCCGGTCCGGCCGGGGTCACCCCCCCTCCCTCCACCCTCCCTCCGCCCGCCGCTGCCTCTTTGCCCCCTTGAAGACATCATGATACAATCATACTCACCTCACCTGCTCCAGCGATGCCTGGTCTGCTCTCAGTGACTGCACGCCCTCGCCTCGTCCTGTGTGAGCGGTCACATGGTACCGCTGATTAAGGTTCATGAATATGCATGCATATTCCTGAACTTAATGAGCGGTACCACCTGACCGCGGCACTCACACAGGACGAGGGTGCTGCGCCGCCGTTGGGAGTCGGGACAGAGGTGGAGCCGGCCGGGATTCCGTTCTTCTGAGTGGTGTGAGGTGAGTATGATGATGACAGCTGTCAGCCAGGGAGGACGGGGGGAGCCGGGGAGGATGAAGCAGGACCGTGGATGGGGGGCGGTGGGGCAGCCGATGAGCCACGCATTGGGGGAGCGGGGGGGATGGGAGATGATGAGTCTGAGCCGCCCGCACCCATGCATACAGAGGGAGGGGGAGATGAGCCACGCATAGGGGGGATGGGAGATGAGCCAGCCACCCATGTATACAGGGAGGGAGGGGGGGATGAGCCACGCATACAGCCAGGGACGGGGAGATGAGCCACGCATATAGCCTACAGGGGGGATGGGAGATGAGCCAGCCACCCATGCATACAGGGAGGGATGGGGGGATGAGCCACGCATACAGCCAGGGAGGGGGAGATGAGCCATGCATACAGCCAGGGAGGGGGAGATGAGCCACGCATAGGGGGGGAGATGAGCCAGCCACCCATGCATACAGGGAGAGAGGGAGAGATGAGCCACGCATACAGCCAGGGAGGGGGAGATGAGCCACGCATACAGCTTACAAGGGGGATGGGAGATGACGAGCCTTAGCCACCCATGCATACAGGGAGGGGGAGATGAGCCATGCATACAGGGGGGATGGGAGATGAGCCTGAGCCACCCATGCATACAGGGAGGGGGAGATGAGCCACGCATACAGGGGGGATGGGAGATGAGCCAGAGCCACCCATGCATACAGGGAGGGAGGGGGAGATGAGCCACGCATACAGGGGGGGATGGGAGATGAGCCTGAGCCACCCATGCATACAGGGAGGGGGAGATGAGCCACGCATACAGGGGGGGATGGGAGATGAGCCAGAGCCACCCATGCATACAGGGAGGGAGGGGGAGATGAGCCACGCATACAGGGGGGGATGGGAGATGAGCCTGAGCCACCCATGCATACAGGGAGGGAGGGGGGATGAGCCACGCATACAGCCAGGGAGGGGGAGATGAGCCATGCATACAACCAGGGAGGGGGAGATGAGCCACGCATAGGGGGGATGGGAGATGAGCCAGCCACCCATGCATACAGGGAGGGAGGGGGAGATGAGCCACGCATACAGGGGGGGATGGGAGATGAGCCTGAGCCACCCATGCATACAAGGAGGGGGAGATGAGCCACGCATACAGGGGGGATGGGAGATGAGCCAGAGCCACCCATGCATACAGGGAGGGGGAGATGAGCCACGCATACAGGGGGGGATGGGAGATGAGCCTGAGCCACCCATGCATACAGGGAGGGAGGGGGAGATGAGCCACGCATACAGGGGGGATGGGAGATGAGCCTGAGCCACCCATGCATACAGGGAGGGGGAGATGAGCCATGCATACAGGGGGGGATGGGAGATGAGCCAGAGCCACCCATGCATACAGGGAGGGAGGGGGAGATGAGCCACGCATACAGGGGGATGGGAGATGAGCCTGAGCCACCCATGCATACAAGGAGGGGAGATGAGCCACACATACAGGATGGGAGGGGGGGTGGGCCATTATACAGTATGCATGTAGCATCATATGTGGCCCTTATAAAGTATGAAGCATCATGTGTGGCCATTATAAAGTATGGAGCATCATGTGGGGCCATTATACAGTATTGAACATCATGTGGGGTCATTATACAGTATGGAGCATCATGTGTGGTCATTATACAGTATGGTGCATCATGTGTGGCCATTACACAGTATGGAGCATCATGTGTGGTCATTATACAGTATGGAGCATCATGTACGGTCATTATACAGTATGGAGCACTGTGTGGTCATTATACAGTATGGAGTATCATGTGTGGCCATTATAAAGTATGGAGCATCGTGTGTGGCCATTATACAGTATTGAGCATCATGTGTGGCAATTATACAGTATAGAGCATCATGTGGGGTCATTATACAGTATGGAGCATCATGTGCAGTCATTATACAGTATGGAGCATCATGTGTGGCCATTATACAGTATTGAGCATCATGTACGGTCATTATACAGTATGGAGCACTGTGTGGTCATTATACAGTATGGAGCATCATGTGTGGCCATTATACAGTATTGAGCATCATGTACGGTCATTATACAGTATGGAGCACTGTGTGGTCATTATACAGTATGGGGTATCATGTGTGGCCATTATAAAGTATGGAGCATCGTGTGTGGCCATTATACAGTATTGAGCATCATGTGTGGCAATTATACAGTATTGAGCATCATGTGGGGTCATTATACAGTATGGAGCATCATGTGCAGTCATTATACAGTATGGAGCATCATGTGTGGCCATTATACAGTATTGAGCATCATGTACGGTCATTATACAGTATGGAGCACTGTGTGGTCATTATACAGTATGGAGCATCATGTGTGGCCATTATACAGTATTGAGCATCATGTACGGTCATTATACAGTATGGAGCACTGTGTGGTCATTATACAGTATGGAGTATCATGTGTGGCCATTATAAAGTATGGAGCATCGTGTGTGGCCATTATACAGTATTAAGCATCATGTGTGGCAATTATACAGTATTGAGCATCATGTGGGGTCATTATACAGTATGGAGCATCATGTGCAGTCATTATACAGTATGGAGCATCATGTGTGGCCATTATACAGTATTGAGCATCATGTACGGTCATTATACAGTATGGAGCACTGTGTGGTCATTATACAGTATGGAGCATCATGTGTGGCCATTATACAGTATTGAGCATCATGTACGGTCATTGTACAGTATGGAGCACTGTGTGGTCATTATACAGTATGGAGTATCATGTGTGGCCATTATAAAGTATGGAGCATCGTGTGTGGCCATTATACAGTATTAAGCATCATGTGTGGCAATTATACAGTATTGAGCATCATGTGGGGTCATTATACAGTATGGAGCATCATGTGCAGTCATTATACAGTATGGAGCATCATGTGTGGCCTTTATACAGTATGGAGCATCATGTACGGTCATTATACAGTATGGAGCACTGTGTGGTCATTATACAGTATGGAGCATCATGTGTGGCCATTATACAGTATTCAGCATCATGTACGGTCATTATACAGTATGGAGCACTGTGTGGTCATTATACAGTATGGAGTATCATGTGTGGCCATTATAAAGTATGGCGCATCGTGTGTGGCCATTATACAGTATTGAGCATCATGTGGGGTCATTATACAGTATGGAGCATCATGTGCAGTCATTATACAGTATGGAGCATCATGTGTGACCATTATACAGTATTGAGCATCATGTACGGTCATTATACAGTATGGAGCACTGTGTGGTCATTATACAGTATGGAGCATCATGTGTGGCCATTATACAGTATGGAGCATCATGTGTGGCCATTATACAGTATGGAGCATCGTGTGTGGCCATTATACATTATTGAGCATCATGTGTGGCAATTATACAGTATTGAGCATCATGTGGGGCCATTATACAGTATTGAACATCATGAGGGGTCATTATACAGTATGGAGCATTGTGTGGCCATATTTTTGGGGGGGTTATAATTATTGTATATGAAACAGTGTGATCAGCAGTGCTAAATGGGTGTGGTTGGGACTTGGATATAGGTTGCCAGATCACAGCAAGTGCCACAAATCCCATAGGGAATGAATGAGGCCGAACGCAGTGTTGCCGTAAGTGATCCGTTACGCGGCAGATGCGAAAAAACTGCCCGATCTGCTGCAAAAGGCTATTTTCACAACAGCGATTCTTGCCAAAGTCACTGCCGATAGTGTCATACTCACCAATGGGGGAGGCAGCGCTAAAAGTGCCTAGGGCAGCAGAAACTCTAAATACAATCTACCAAGCACTCCTGTGTTCTCTGAGACAGTCGCTGTCTTAGTGTATATGTTTATAATGGGAATATCAATAAAGTCCAAAAAGGATAATTTGTTAGACACTTCAAGAACAATGCATCAACAATTAAAAATTATTAGGAAGGATACTAAAATTGGACAGGGCTAAAGACTCAAAAAACAATTGATAGAGCAATTGTCTCTTAATGAATTATTTTATTATGCTGTGCTTGGCCTAAGCTGTGTGTTTTTTTCCTCCCTGTTTTTTGAGGCTGTAACCCTGTCTAATTTTAGTATCCTTCCTAATAATTTTTTAATTGTTTCAATAAACTTTGTATAAATTTTGTCTTATTTTTGTGCTGGAGTCTTATCTCGTCTGGTGGCTGAAGGGCCACAAACAGACAATTGTTGATACATGTTTATAATGGGGCAGGGCCGCCATCAGCGCATTACTGACTTTACTTCTTTATGGGGTCCAGTGAGCAGAAGTACAGAGAGCCCCCCTCTTGTGCTTCTCCTTACTGGGCGCCAGGGTGTAATAAAGTGCTGTGTTGCAAAAAAAACAGAAGCTTCCATCATCATATGGGCAATCCACAATTGCATAAAGGCATAGTAATCTTAGTGTATGTAAACTTTTGACTTTGAAGTAAGTAGAAAAAATGCCTTAAAACATTCTCATTATTCTGGTGTGAGCAGGTTGCGGGATGCAGTAACGGAAAGGAGCCAGAGCAAGAGTTAACTTGGTTTACTGGAACAGGAGTATACTCCACACAGGGAGGAGGTAGAGTAAAACTGGGGTTTAACAGTTTGGTATAAAGGATGGAGTAAAGTGTATAAGGGAGATGATAACAGTTCTCAAAAGTTAACTTATCAGTCGGACGGCTTCCTGACTGAGGAGTCCACAATTGGTACGGTGGAGCAAACACGGTCAGAGCGGGATGGATCCGGTATCATCTTGTAGGTGTCCTTGAGTCAAATCCCGATGGCAGCGGCTTGTCCTCAACGTCTCTAACGGGTTCCTTGGTCCGGGGTCTGCAGCGCAGGGTGCAACCCAGTCCACAACACTAACGGAGCCTAACATGGCTCGGCAGATGTATATCGGGGGATGAGAGCACACTTGTCGGTGAGTCACCCGGTCTTTCCTAAGCGGTGCGCGGGCGTCACTCACAGGCCCAGAGCGTCTGGAACCTCGGGACGCAGGAGCCAGCGTGCACACAGCATGATACTGGTCATAGTCTTTGTGAGTTATTGCAGGGAAGCACAAGTGCAGGACTGCGCTATTCCGGTGCTCAGTAGTCGGAGCACTCTCTTGTCCCTGCTGCGCGCTGTCTCTTCCCGCCATGTCCGTCTGCTTACGCACTTTCTCAGGATTTTTCTTAGTAGCCACGCCCCCTGCTCTGTTGTGCAAAGGTCGGTCCTGGTCTCTAAGTTTTCCCCAGGACAACAGAGGAGACAGCCTCGACAGTTCCGGACCTGGCACAGGACAGGTAACTCCGGTCTGGTCCTTCTTCTTACACTGGCATTTGGCAAATATTAATAATTATGGTAATCCTAATTGACCTAAAACGGGAAAGATGTATTCTGATTTCATGTCAGATATGAAAAAAACATCCATATGTGTCTTTTTATATAGTGTATGCAAACTTGTAGTTTCAACTGTATATTCAGAGTTCCTATGTATAATGTCACCAGTGATCACTGTATTACCTGTACACTGACACTATATACAGAACTTCTATGTATAATGTCACTGGTGATCACCGTATTACCTATACACTGACAGTATCCACAATCGGTGATGGTTTGGGGAGCCATGTCATCTGCTTGTATAGGTCCACTGTGTTTTATCAAGACCAAAGTCACCGCAGCCGTCTACCAGGAAATTTTAGAGCACTTCATGCTTCCCTCTGCCGACAAGCTTTTTGGAGATGGAAATTTCATTCTCTAGCAGGACTTGGCACCTGTCCACACTTCCAAAAGTACCAATACCTGGTTTCAAAACAACAGTATCAGTGTGCTTGATTGGCCAGCAAACTCGCCTGACCATAACCCCATAGAGAAGAATCTATGGGGTACTGTTAAGAGGAAGATGAGAGACACCAGACCCAACAATGCAGATGAGCTGAAGGGTTCCATCCAAGCAACCTGGGCTTCCATAACATCTCAGCAGTGCCACAGACTGATCGCCTCCATGCCACGCCACATTGATGAATTAATTGATGCAAAAAGAGCCCAGACCAAGTATTGAGTTCATTTACTGAACATACATTTTGGTAGGACAACATTTTTTCATGCTGATGTTATAAAGTATTCTAATTTACTGAGATAAAGACTTTTGAGTTTTCCAAAATCATCAACATTAACAGAAATAAACACTTGAAATAGATCACTCTGTTTGTAATGACTCTATATAATATATGAGATTCACTTTTTGTATTGAAAAACTGAAATAAATTAACTTTTTGATGATATTTTAATTTTGTGAGATGCACCTGTGTATTATCAATAGTTTATTGTGAGATACATGGGAAAAGGTGAATTTACCACCTGATATTGCAGTATGATGACATTGCTATCTACATTCTTATGTTACTTCTCCACGATCGAATGGCATTTTTTCATCCCTCAGAAATTGTCGGAATTGCATTCCTGACTGCATACAGTATTCCTAGTTCTTGATTTCTCAACAATACGTCCTGACTTTCACTTCTGCCTTGCTCCTTCAGGATTAGGCCTAGTAATTTCAATGTTTTATTTCCAGATATCGACTTGGCTCCCCTTCATCACTGGCGCCTCTGCCTGTCTCTGACCATCTTCCTGTATTCATAGACCGAGACCTGCTAGATTTTCCTTTATTTTAACTCTCCATTAAAGTAGGAACAGAAAAATGTGTCCGTTTTAAGAACAGTTATTAAAATTACAATCTATCTGGAGGGTAGAATAACCCCTGTACCATATTGTTATATTTTACCATAATTTTATGCATTGTTTTTTTGCTTTTAATGAAAATACAGTTTGCATTGTTTATATTCATCTATACTATTCATTTTCTTTAACAAATGAATGAACACCTCACAGAATATTGAAAAATAATAATAAAACATAGAACACAGTTCCAATCTCTTCTTCTATTCATATTCTACATTAATACACACATACATTCCTAAACACAACACAAAGGGCAATAACTGTATCAGCACTGTAATGCTTCCCTGAAGTATATAACCTATACTTTATAGTGATTCAATGCCATCAGCCATTCTTTACAATATTAGTCAGCATTAGCTCATGCCATAAAATGTATTTGAAATATCCCACTAGATTTATTATGCTTCAGTGGTGTTCCAGAATTGACCTAAAAACTAGAATAGCCTCCGCTTCAGGCAAGAATCCCCTGAACAAACACAAGCCTGATACAGATCAGGAAAACACTATTTAATTCTTAATTACCTCATTAGAAGTCAAACGGCTTTTATATGTATTGAAATATTTATTGTCACAGAGATCCATATTTTACTATGTTACTTTTATTGTATGTTTGATAATCATCAATATTAATTATGTTACGGGTTAAGATTGTCCCAAGTATTAATTTCTTGCATACATTATACATCCTAATTAAAGGCTAAGACTGTGGTCCATTCACTTTAGTTATGCTACATTCATTTAACATATTCAGATTTAGAGAGATAATGGTCATGGATATCATTATGCATAACAAGCCTACCTACATTCACCTGACATTACAAGACGTCGGAATGGAGACCATTTTTATTCTTGTGCAAGAATAGAAATACAAAACGGGCGAGTACCAGGCTGGTCCCTTGAGGCCTGTACACTACAGCTGTTTCTTTTGCTGGTCTTGCTCCCTTAAACTTGTCTGCTCTCTAAAGGTTTCCACAACACACCCACTAACAAGAAAAACAGTCTCTTTCTCTGCACTCTAGCCCCTACCGCTGTGGGCTAATCCCAATGTAAACTGTCTCTAACCCTGCAGTCTGTTTCTGGGCAGACTTAACCTTTCACACAGTTCCATGCAAGCATTACTCAGGAACATCTTACATTTCACATGCAATGCACATTACATCAATACAATTGGTGTCTTCAGGGGGGAACGTGTCAGTCTGTCCACCTCCTTACAGAATCTCTGCTGTATTCAAGAAACGGTGTTGCATTTTAGGTTATATATCATCATTACATATGGGGATGGGGTAAAAGAGGGAGTCCTCTCTCACACAGCCTTCTAAATGCCACAATTGATATTGATTACAGCATTTAGGGGGTTAAACAGCCTGGCATCAGCCTTGACTGTTACAGCAGTAGCTGGGCTATCAGTTAAGCAGAGCTCCAGGTGGCAAATGTGCAGGTACGCCTCCACTTAATGCTAACAAAAGCAATGACTACCGGTATATACAGGTCCTTCTCAAAAAATTAGCATATAGTGTTAAATTTCATTATTTACCATAATGTAATGATTACAATTAAACTTTCATATATTATAGATTCATTATCCACCAACTGAAATTTGTCAGGTCTTTCATTGTTTTAATACTGATGATTTTGGCATACAACTCCTGATAACTAGTGTTGAGCATTCCGATACCGCAAGTATCGGGTATCGGTCGATACTTGCGGGTATCGGAATTCCGATACCGAGATCCGATACTTTTGTGGTATCGGGTATCGGTATCGAAACAACATTAATGTGTAAAATTAAGAATTAAAATAAAAAATATTGCTATACTCACCTCTCCGACGCAACCTGGACCTCCGCGAGGGAACCGGCAGCGTTGTTTGCTTAAAATTCGCGCGTTTACTTCCTTACTTGAAGTCCCGGCTTGTGATTGGTCGCGTGCCGCCCATGTGGCCGCAATGCGACCAATCACAGCAAGCCGTGACGTAACTTTAGGTCCTTCAGGATTTTAAAATTACGTTCTGGCTTGTGATTGGTCGCGACGCGATGCGACCAATCACAAGCCGTGACGTCACGGGAGGCAGGACAAGCGCGCATTTTAAAATGCGCGCATGTCCAGCCTCCCGTGACGTCACGGCTTGTGATTGGTCGCGTCGCCCATGTGACCGCGACGCGACCAATCACAAGCCAGAACGTAATTTTCAAATCCTGAAGGACCTAAAATTACGTCACGGCTTGCTGTGATTGGTCGCGTCGCGGCCACATGGGCGGCACGCGACCAATCACAAGCCGGGACTTCAAGTAAGGAAGTAAACGCGCAAATTTTAAGCAAACAACGCTGCCGGTTCCCTCGCGGAGGTACAGGCTGCGTCGGAGAGGTGAGTATAGCAATATTTTTTATTTTAATTCTTTATTTTACACATTAATATGGTTCCCAGGGCCTGAAGGAGAGTTTCCTCTCCTTCAGACCCTGGGAACCATCAGGAATACCGTCCGATACATGAGTCCCATTGACTTGTATTGGTATCGGGTATCGGTATCGGATTAGATCCGATACTTTGCCGGTATCGGCCGATACTTTCCGATACCGATACTTTCAAGTATCGGACGGTATCGCTCAACACTACTGATAACCCAAAAAACCTGTCTCAATAAATTAGCATATCAAGAAAAGGTTCTCTAAACGACCTATTACCCTAATCTTCTGAATCAACTAATTAACTCTAAACACATGCAAAAGATACCTGAGGCTTTTAAAAACTCCCTGCCTGGTTCATTACTCAAAACCCCCATCATGGGTAAGACTAGCGACCTGACAGATGTCAAGAAGGCCATCATTGACACCCTCAAGCAAGAGGGTAAGACCCAGAAAGAAATTTCTCAACAAATAGGCTGTTCCCAGAGTGCTGTATCAAGGCACCTCAATGGTAAGTCTGTTGGAAGGAAACAATGTGGCAGAAAACGCTGTACAACGAGAAGAGGTGACCGGACCCTGAGGAAGATTGTGGAGAAGGACCGATTCCAGACCTTGGGGAACCTGAGGAAGCAGTGGACTGAGTCTGGTGTGGAAACATCCAGAGCCACCGTGCACAGGCGTGTGCAGGAAATGGGCTACAGGTGCCGCATTCACCAGGTAAAGCCACTTTTGAACCATAAACAGCGGCAGAAACGCCTGACCTGGGCTACAGAGAAGCAGCACTGGACTGTTGCTAAGTGGTCCCAAGTACTTTTTTCTGATGAAAGCAAATTTTGCATGTCATTCGGAAATCAAGGTGCCAGAGTCTGGAGGAAGACTGGGGAGAAGGAAATGCCAAAATGCCTGAAGTCCAGTGTCAAGTACCCACAGTCAGTGATGGTGTGGGGTGCCATGTCAGCTGCTGGTGTTGGTCCACTGTGTTTCATCAAGGGCAGGGTCAATGCAGCTAGCTATCAGGAGATTTTGGAGCACTTCATGCTTCCATCGGCTGAAATGCTTTATGGAGATGAAGATTTCATTTTTCAGCACGACCTGGCACCTGCTCACAGTGCCAAAACCACTGGTAAATGGTTTACTGACCATGGTATTACTGTGCTCAATTGGCCTGCCAACTCTCCTGACCTGAACCCCATAGAGAATCTGTGGGATATTGTGAAGAGAAAGTTGAGAGACGCAAGACCCAACACTCTGGATGAGCTTAAGGCCGCTATTGAAGCATCCTGGGTCTCCATAACATCTCAGCAGTGTCACAGGCTGATTGCCTCCATGCCACGCCGCATTGAAGCAGTCATTTCTGCCAAAGGATTCCCGACCAAGTATTGAGTGCATAACTGAACATTATTATTTGATGGTTTTTTTGTTTGTTATTAAAAAACACTTTTATTTGATTGGACGGGTGAAATATGCTAATTTATTGAGACAGGTTTTTTGGGTTATCAGGAGTTGTATGCCAAAATCATCAGTATTAAAACAATAAAAGACCTGACAAATTTCAGTTGGTGGATAATGAATCTATAATATATGAAAGTTTAATTGTAATCATTACATTATGGTAAATAATGAAATTTAACACTATATGCTAATTTTTTGAGAAGGACCTGTAAATGACTTAATATTACATGTATTATAGTAAAATATGTCGTGGTCAGTTTATATATTGATCAAATAATGTGAGCCCATCTGCCATGACAGTGCAACCTGATACAGATGAGTCTGCTAATAAGCTAATCTTTCTTGGGCCTCGTCCGGGTGGGTAGGATTTAGCTCTACAATGTTCTCATTTAATTAAAAACTGCCCTTAATATGGTTTTCTTACAAAAGCAGCTTATCACCTTCCTGTGGACAAGCAATAGATGTCAGATCATTCGCTGTCACTAGACCTGGTGGTTACTCACGATCCAACTTTTTTCCTCATTGCTTTCAGGATTAATGGAGTAGCATGGTCATGCAGAACTGAAGTCATATTATACCCGTTTTTGAAAATGGATAATCAGTGCAGGAGACAGGAGAGAAAAGAAGGGGAAAGGAGATTGTATTCTGATAAAATAAAATAAACATTTTCTAGTTTGTTTGCACTATTGATTTAGGAAAAAAAATTAAAGGATTTACCGGTAAGTATGTCCTAATAATGCAAAATACTGCTGCATCAATTCTGTTTGCTTTTGCAATGCAATGCGTGCTATCCATGCACCTATAACTAGCAGTGCCGTGGTTCCCATATTGATTACTTTTTCACTGCCGTCATAGCAGATTTGCACTTGCACATTTATTTTACTTTGTTAGGAGGTGCTCATTGTATTTGTTATCTGTACGGGCCACGCCATATAAGGACACGCCCTTTTGACAATTACAGGGGTAACACCCAGCTGTCAATATATTTATCAATATTTAGCAAGAATTAAAAAAAAAAGCAGCAGCATAGTACAGAGTTACCAGAAACTATTAGCCAGAATTGCACATTTTTTCTTCAAATAGAACATGCAATAAATGGTAACAGGTTAAAAAATGCACCTGTGACTACACTCAGGGCCATATTTGCCAATGGGCACCCAAGAGTGGGGGGTGTCGCCACCATGATGGAAGATTTGAAAAAATGTTTTTGTTTTTTTTAATTTCCCCTTGTTACGTCCGCTCTACTGAGTATGAAAATTATTGGGGGGGGGGGGGGCTGCATGGACAGAGGAGCACCAATCAGCTCCCTGCCCTGACATTATGCCCACAGCACTCTTCTGGGCAGAGCCATGCTACAACTTGCAAGTGAAATTTTTTGCCAGGCAGGAAACAGTAGAAGAGGCACTGGTGACAGTTCCCACACTTGATTTCACCACACCAAGCTGCTTACCTATTGCAGACTCAGTCTTTCCAGTCTGATGCAGGGCTACAATTTTGTTTCTGGTGTCCTTCGACAGCTCTTTGGTCTTCACCATAGTGGAGTTTGGAGTGTGACTGTTTGAGGTTGTGAACAGGTGTCTTTTATACTGATAACACGTTCAAACAGGTGCCATTGCTACAGGTACTGAGTGGAGGACAGAGGAGCCTCTTAAAGAAGAAGTTACAGGTCTGTGAGGACCAGAAATCTTGCATGTTTTTAGGTGATCAAATACTTATTTTCCACCATAATTTGCAAAATAAATCTTTCCAAATCAGACAATGTGATTTTCTGGATTTGTTTTCTCATTTTGACTCTCATAGTTGTGGTCTACCTATGATGTCAATTACAAGCCTCTCTCATCTTTTTAACCACTTTACCCATGAGGGTGGTTTGCATGTTAATGACCAAGCCCCTTTATGAGGTAATAACTCAGGAAATCTTCAATGGATCCCGGTGATTCTGACATAGTTTTTTCGAGACATATTGTACTTCATGTTAGTGGTAACATTTATTTGATATGACTTGCGATTATTTGTGAAAGAACTGAAATTTGGCAAAAATTTAGAAAATTTTGCAGTTTTCCAAATTTGAATTTTTATGCCCTTAAATCACAGAGATATGTCACACAAAATCTATATATATAATTGTCTAAGGGTTTTTCTGTCTGTCTGTCTGTCTGTCTGTCCTGGAAATCCTGCGTCTCTGATTGGTCAAGGCCGCCAGGCCTCGACCAATCAGCGACGGGCACAGCATGGCGACGATGATGTCATAAAGGTTGCCTAGACCAATCAGCGACGGGCACAGTCTGCCGCGAATTCGTCTCGACCAATCAGCGACGGGCACAGTATCGACGTAGATGTCATAATGGTTGCCATGGCGACGATGATGTCATAAAGGTTGCCTCGACCAATCAGCGACGGGCACAGTCTGCCGCGAATTCTGGAATCATCATTGTCCATATACTACGGGGACATGCATATTCTAGAATACCCGGTGCATTGGAATCGGGCCACAGTCTAGTACTTAATAAGTAACATTTACCACATGTCTACTTTACATAGGAACCAAAATTTATTTTTGTTAGGAAGTTATAAGGGTTAAAAGTTAAACAGCGATTTCTCATTTTTACAACATCATTTTTTTTAGGGACCACCTCACATTTGAAGTCATTTTGAGGGGTATGTATGATAGAAAATATGGTGTGACACCATTCTAAAAACTGCACCCCTCAAGGTGCTAAAAACCATATTCAAGATGTTTATTAACCCTTCAGTTGCTTCACAGGAATTTTTGGAAAGTTTAAAAAAAATGAACATTTAGCTTTTTTTCACAAAAAATTTAATTCAGACCAAAATGTTTTTATTTTACCAAGGGTAACAGGAGAAATTGGACCCCAAGAGTGGTTGTGCAATTTGTCCTGAGTACGCTGATAGACAATATGTGCAGGTAAACTACTGTTTGGGTACATGGCAGAGCTCGGAAGGGAAGGAGCACCATTTGACTTTTCAATGCAAAATTGGCTGGAATTGAGATCGGATGCCATGTCACGTTTGGAGAGCCCCTGATGTGCCTAAACAGGGGTTTATAACGTAGAGCCATAAAAATAAAAAATCATATTTTTTTCACAAAAGTGATCTTTTCGCCCCAAATTTTTTATTTTCCCAAAGGTAACAGGAGAAATTGAACTCCAAACGTTTTTGTGCACTTTGTCCTGAGTATGCTTATACCCCATATGTGAAACCATATACCCCATATATAAACACTTACCGGCGGTAACCGTTGCCGCCGTTAAGATGTAACCAAATTTTTACTATTGACACTGCCGATGACGCATCAATATTAAAAATTGAAAAATGTTTGTGTTAAAAAATTAACAAGCTATACTCAACCATGTTTGCCGTTTGTAACGGCCGCCATGGTTTACGCTTATCGTCGGAACTGTCATGACGTCACGGACATGTGACCGAGACGTCATCACAGGTCCTGCTATCAGGCCAACCCTGGGTACAGAACCTGCCGTGGACTACAAGGTCTCCCGTGTCAATTATTTTAACGTTATAGGAAACTGTGATAAACCTGGATGTGCAATATACTACGCCACAATGACATATTGCAAGTGGCTGGCCAATATACTATGTGTCTGTGTGCTGTATACTACGTCACTGGCCAATGTAATAAAAATGGATGGGCAATAAACTACGTGGCTGGGGAATAGACTACGTGAATATGCATGTTGGACAGTACACGATGTGTGGGAATAGGTAATACTTACTGTCGGCGGCCAAGGGCCGGTCTCAGGAACTGCAGAATCCTGTTGTACTTGTATGGTATTGACCTTGCCGCTGCAGCACCACTACGAGCCTCTCCCTCCTTCCGCAGGCCCCGATTGAAACGGTCCTTCATGGAGCGCCATCTGGTCTTCAATTTTTTGACTGTGGAAAAGGCAAACAATTAGTTTGAGAGAAACTTTTATTGATAACACAACCGTGTGCGATGATACAAAAGTAGAACACATCACAGATGGTTGTGTATCCTGGCCTGATGGTTCAGAGCGGCATTTTGGCAATACTTACCAAATTTAGTTTGGTCAGTGGGTGAAGCGCTGTCAAAGCCATCCCACAGCGATTTGGCCACTTCAGTCCACATACATTTCAAAACCACCTGGTCCGCGTGCCGGGGGTCACGGGGGTCCCACAACGGGCCTCGCTCCTGGATTGATGCTACCATGACATCAACATCAATGCCCTCTTCTTGGTCCCAATTTTTGCAATATAAATACAAATTGGTCTCCTTGGTCTCCCTCCCTTCTCCCCCCCCCTCCAAAAAAATAAAATAAATAAATAATGATAAAAAAATAATTTGGACTACGTTCTTTTAAAAAATACTTACTCGCCGTCTTGCCACCACAGCTTGGCCCTGAGGTCGCTGCTCCTGCTGGCTATGTTCCTCCTCACTTGAAGAAGCCTGGAAAATAGTTTTAAAAAATTGAGTGACACATCTCCAAATGACACCGAATAGTAAGCAACAGTAGATCATGTACTCACCGGACTCCCCTGCGGTGTCGTGTGGCTCGAGTCACTTGCCATTGCGATGAAATTCTAAAATGAAAAAAAAAAAATATTTACTATGCACAATACAGAGTCACATATTGGAAAATATCCAAAATCCAAAAATCCATACATTAACATTACAACCACAACAAACAGTGCCCTCACAGTACAATGCCAACTGAACAAGCGCTGAGCAAACAACAACGCCATACATTAAAAGAAAAAACAATGGCAGAGACGACACAATGCCAGAGTATAGCAAAAGCATAATACCAGTCCCAGGAAAGATAACAAAACAAATAAACAACAGACCCTATGTACTACACAAAAAAGACAAAGAATTTTTTATGCCACAATTTTATAACATTGATTTCCAAAAAGGCCCAAGAAAAGGCAAACCATAACGCCATACGTTACAATAGAAAAAAATAACAAAATAAAACGAGTACGGCTACATATGAAGCCCTAAAATTCTTCAGAACATGATTATACAAGAAAATATTTCTATAAAAAAAAAAAAAACACAGTGGAACCACCGCATGCACAGAAAAACCCAAAATAAACAGCACAATACATTTCAGAAAAAGAAAAAACAACCCAAACAAAAAAAAAAAAAAGTCAATCCTGGATAAACCACCATACTTTACAATAAAACCAACTAGGCCGGAGACAATGAAACGCCATCATATAACGCCAGCAATATACATCACAACCAGAATAAAAAAACACCACAACAAAAATGGAAAAGAAGTCAGTCCTGGAAAGACCACCATACTTTACAATAAAATCAACAAGGCCAGAGACAATGAAACGCCATCATATAACGCCAGCAATATACATCACAACCAGAATAACAAAACAGCCAAAAAAAAATAATGGAAAAGAAAAGTCAATCCTGGATAGACCACCATACTTTACAATAAAATCAACAAGGCCGGAGACAATGAACGCCATACATCACAACCAGAATAAATACACCAATGTCCATATACACTACAGTGCAGAACTACATACACAACTTGCAATACAATTTAAAATAAAACATTAAAAAATGCGCAGAATCATTCTATACTTACATCTCTTGAAAGCAGATGATGAGCTCTGGTAGGTCTGGTCTCTGTGGTATGCTGTAGCCAAAGTGACAAACAATGCAAACTTTATTTTTATATATGGGGGATGTTTTTTTTCACTGTCTAGACATAGTCTAGACACTTTTTGTGTAATTTTAAATAACGACGCATGCGTCGCACAACGCACTGTTGTGAATTTGGATTCTGGGCTCCCCCGGTGGCTACTGGTGGAATTGAACTGGTGTCTTCATCTTCTCTGTTCACCTGTTCCCATCAAGATGTGGGAGTCGCTATATAACCTTGCTGCTCTGTTAGTTGCTTGCCGGTCAACAATGTTATCAGAAGCCTCTCTGTGCTTGTTCCTGCTCCTAGACAACTACTAGATAAGTTGGACTCTTGTCCATGTTTGTTTTTGCATTTTTGTTCCAGTTCACAGCTGTAGTTTCGTTACTGTGTCTGGAAAGCTCTTGTGAACAGGAATTGCCACTCTGGTGTTATGAGTTAATGCCAGAGTTTTAAAGTAATTTCTGGATGGTGTTTTGATAGGGTTTTTAGCTGACCATGAAAGTGTCCTTTCTGTCTTCTGCTATGTAGTAAGTGGACCTCAAATTTGCTAAACCTATTTTCATACTACGTTTGTTATTTCATCTTGATTCACCGCCAATACATGTGGGGGGCCTCTGTCTCCTTTCGGGGTATTTCTCTAGAGGTGAGCTAGGACTAATATTTTCCTCTGCTAGCTTTATTTAGTCCTCCGGCTGGTGCTGGGCATCTAGAATCAACGTAGGCATGCTACCCGGCCACTGCTAGTTGTGCGTTAGGTTTAGTTCATGGTCAGCTCAGTTTCCATCTTCCAAGAGCTAGTTCCTATATATGCTGATGCTATGATCTCTTGCCATTGAGATCATGACAGTTTGACCGGCCCGCTAAAGGGTTAAAATCCTTGGCTGAGAAAGGAGAGAAATAAGTAGTCTGCTGAAATTTTTTTTTTTTTTTTTTCTCTCCTTTGAATGGCTCTGTGTTCACCTGTTTGCAATGGATCTTCAGAGTGTAACTGCAGGTTTGAATAATCTCGCCACGAAGGTACAAAATTTGCAAGATTTTGTTTGTCATGCACCTGTATCTGAGCCGAGAATTCCTTTGCCGGAATTTTTCTCGGGGAATAGATCTGGGTTTCAGAATTTTCGAAATAATTGCAAATTATTTTTGTCCCTGAAATCTCGCTCTGCCGGAGATCCTGCACAGCAGGTCAGGATTGTGATTTCCTTGCTCCGGGGCGACCCTCAAGACTGGGCTTTTTCATTGACACCAGGGGATCCTGCGTTGCTCAATGTGGATGCGTTTTTTCTGGCCTTGGGGTTGCTTTATGACGAACCTCATTTGGAGCTTCAGGCAGAAAAAACTTTGATGTCCCTATCTCAGGGGCAAGATGAAGCGGAAATTTACTGCCAAAGATTCCGTAAATGGTCTGTGCTTACTCAGTGGAATGAGTGCGCCCTGGCGGCGACTTTCAGAGAGGGTCTCTCTGATGCCATTAAGGATGTTATGGTGGGGTTCCCTGTGCCTGCGGGTCTGAATGAGTCCATGACAATGGCTATTCAGATCGATAGGCGTTTGCGGGAGCGCAAACCAGTGCACCATCTGGCGGTGTCCACTGAGAAATCGCCAGAGAGTATGCAGTGTGATAGAATTCTGTCCCGAAGTGAGCGGCAGAATTTTAGACGGAAAAATGGGTTGTGTTTCTATTGTGGTGATTCTACTCATGTTATATCAGCATGCTCTAAGCGCACTAAAAAGCTTGGTAAATCTGTTTCCATTTGCACCTTACCGTCTAAGTTTATTCTATCTGTGACCCTGATTTGCTCTTTGTCATCTATTACCACGGACGCCTATGTCGACTCTGGCGCCGCTTTGAGTCTTATGGATTGGTCCTTTGCCAAACGCTGTGGGTATGATTTAGAGCCTTTGGAGACTCCTATTCCTCTGAAGGGGATTGACTCCACCCCATTGGCTAATAATAAACCACAATACTGGACACAAGTAACTATGCGTATTAATCCGGATCACCAGGAGATTATTCGCTTTCTGGTGCTGTATAATCTACATGATGATTTGGTGCTAGGATTGCCTTGGCTGCAATCTCACAACCCAGTCCTCGACTGGAAAGCTATGTCTGTGTTGAGCTGGGGATGTAAGGGGGCTCATGGGGATGTACCTGTGGTTTCCATTTCATCATCTATTCCCTCTGAAATTCCTGAGTTCCTGTCTGACTATCGTGACGTCTTTGAAGAATCCAAGCTTGATTCGTTACCTCCGCACCGAGAGTGCGATTGTGCCATAGATTTAATCCCGGGTAGTAAATACCCAAAGGGTCGTTTATTTAATCTGTCTGTGCCTGAACATGCTGCTATGCGTGAATATATAAAGGAGTCCTTGGAAAAGGGACATATTCGTCCATCGTCATCTCCCTTAGGAGCCGGTTTTTTCTTCGTGTCAAAAAAAGACGGCTCTTTGAGACCATGTATTGATTATCGGCTTTTGAATAAAATCACTGTTAAATATCAATACCCATTGCCGTTGCTGACTGATTTGTTTGCTCGCATAAAGGGGGCCAAGTGGTTCTCTAAGATTGACCTTCGTGGGGCGTATAATTTGGTGCGAATCAGGCAGGGGGATGAGTGGAAAACCGCATTTAATACGCCCGAGGGCCACTTTGAGTATTTAGTGATGCCTTTTGGTCTTTCAAATGCTCCGTCAGTTTTCCAGTCCTTTATGCATGATATTTTTCGCGATTATTTGGATAAATTTATGATTGTGTATCTGGATGATATTCTGATTTTTTCGGATGACTGGGACTCTCATGTCCAGCAAGTCAGGAGGGTTTTTCAGGTTTTGCGGTCTAATTCTTTGTGTGTGAAGGGTTCTAAGTGTGTTTTTGGGGTACAGAGGATTTCCTTTTTGGGATATATTTTTTCCCCCTCTTCCATTGAAATGGATCCTGTCAAGGTTCAAGCTATTTGTGATTGGACGCAGCCCTCTTCTCTTAAGAGTCTTCAGAAATTTTTGGGCTTTGCTAACTTTTATCGTCGATTTATTGCTGGTTTTTCGGATATTGCTAAGCCATTGACCGATTTGACTAAGAAGGGTGCTGATGTTGCTGATTGGTCCCCTGATGCTGTGGAGGCCTTTCGGGAGCTTAAGCGCCGTTTTTCCTCTGCCCCTGTGTTGCGTCAGCCTGATGTTGCTCTACCTTTTCAGGTTGAGGTCGACGCTTCTGAGATCGGAGCTGGGGCAGTGTTGTCGCAGAAAAGTTCTGACTGCTCCGTGATGAGGCCTTGTGCCTTCTTTTCCCGTAAATTTTCGCCCGCTGAGCGGAATTATGATGTTGGGAATCGGGAGCTTTTGGCCATGAAGTGGGCTTTTGAGGAGTGGCGCCATTGGCTTGAGGGGGCCAGACATCAGGTGGTGGTATTGACTGACCACAAAAATTTGGTTTATCTTGAGACTGCCAGGCGCCTGAATCCTAGACAGGCGCGCTGGTCATTATTTTTCTCTCGGTTTAATTTTGTGGTGTCATACCTACCGGGTTCTAAGAATGTTAAGGCGGATGCCCTTTCTAGGAGTTTTGAGCCTGACTCGCCTGGTAACTCTGAGCCCACAGGTATCCTTAAGGATGGAGTGGTATTGTCAGCCGTTTCTCCAGACCTGCGGCGGGCCTTGCAGGAGTTTCAGGCGGATAGACCTGATCGTTGCCCACCTGATAAACTGTTTGTTCCTGATGATTGGACCAGTAGAGTCATCTCTGAGGTTCATTCTTCTGCGTTGGCAGGTCATCCTGGCATTTTTGGTACCAGGGATTTGGTGGCAAGGTCCTTCTGGTGGCCTTCCCTGTCACGAGATGTGCGAGGCTTTGTGCAGTCTTGTGACGTTTGTGCTCGGGCCAAGCCTTGTTGTTCTCAGGCTAGTGGATTGTTGTTGCCCTTGCCTATTCCTAAGAGGCCTTGGACACACATCTCGATGGATTTTATTTCAGATCTGCCTGTTTCTCAGAAGATGTCTGTCATCTGGGTGGTGTGTGACCGTTTCTCTAAGATGGTCCATTTGGTTCCTCTGCCCAAGTTGCCTTCTTCTTCCGAGTTGGTTCCTCTGTTTTTTCAAAATGTTGTTCGTTTGCATGGTATTCCTGAGAATATCGTTTCTGACAGAGGGACCCAATTCGTGTCTAGATTTTGGCGGGCATTCTGTGCTAGGATGGGCATAGATTTATCTTTTTCGTCCGCTTTCCATCCTCAGACGAATGGCCAGACTGAGCGGATTAATCAGACCCTGGAGACATATCTGAGGTGTTTTGTGTCTGCTGACCAGGATGATTGGGTTGCTTTTTTGCCATTGGCGGAGTTCGCTCTCAATAATCGGGCCAGCTCTGCCACTTTGGTGTCCCCGTTTTTCTGTAATTCGGGGTTTCATCCTCGATTTTCCTCTGGTCATGTGGAATCTTCGGATTGTCCTGGAGTGGATGCTGTGGTGGAGAGATTGCATCAGATCTGGGGGCAGGTGGTGGACAATTTGAGGTTGTCCCAGGAGAAGACTCAGCTTTTTGCTAACCGCCGTCGTCGTGTTGGTCCTCGTCTTCATGTTGGGGACTTGGTGTGGTTGTCTTCTCGTTTTGTCCCTATGAGGGTCTCTTCTCCTAAGTTTAAGCCTCGGTTCATCGGCCCGTATAAGATATTGGAGATTCTTAACCCTGTTTCCTTCCGTTTGGACCTCCCTGCATCCTTTTCTATTCATAACGTTTTTCATCGGTCATTATTGCGCAGGTATGAGGTACCGGTTGTGCCTTCCGTTGAGCCTCCTGCTCCGGTGTTGGTTGAGGGTGAGTTGGAGTACGTTGTGGAGAAAATCTTAGACTCTCGTGTTTCCAGACGGAGACTCCAGTATCTGGTCAAGTGGAAGGGATACGGCCAGGAGGATAATTCTTGGGTGAATGCATCTGATGTTCATGCCTCTGATCTGGTTCGTGCCTTTCATAGGGCCCATCCTGATCGCCCTGGTGGTTCGGGTGAGGGTTCGGTGCCCCCTCCTTGAGGGGGGGGTACTGTTGTGAATTTGGATTCTGGGCTCCCCCGGTGGCTACTGGTGGAATTGAACTGGTGTCTTCATCTTCTCTGTTCACCTGTTCCCATCAAGATGTGGGAGCCGCTATATAACCTTGCTGCTCTGTTAGTTGCTTGCCGGTCAACAATGTTATCAGAAGCCTCTCTGTGCTTGTTCCTGCTCCTAGACAACTACTAGATAAGTTGGACTCTTGTCCATGTTTGTTTTTGCATTTTTGTTCCAGTTCACAGCTGTAGTTTCGTTACTGTGTCTGGAAAGCTCTTGTGAACAGGAATTGCCACTCTGGTGTTATGAGTTAATGCCAGAGTTTTAAAGTAATTTCTGGATGGTGTTTTGATAGGGTTTTTAGCTGACCATGAAAGTGTCCTTTCTGTCTTCTGCTATGTAGTAAGTGGACCTCAAATTTGCTAAACCTATTTTCATACTACGTTTGTTATTTCATCTTGATTCACCGCCAATACATGTGGGGGGCCTCTGTCTCCTTTCGGGGTATTTCTCTAGAGGTGAGCTAGGACTAATATTTTCCTCTGCTAGCTTTATTTAGTCCTCCGGCTGGTGCTGGGCATCTAGAATCAACGTAGGCATGCTACCCGGCCACTGCTAGTTGTGCGTTAGGTTTAGTTCATGGTCAGCTCAGTTTCCATCTTCCAAGAGCTAGTTCCTATATATGCTGATGCTATGATCTCTTGCCATTGAGATCATGACAACGCACGTACGACGCACGCACTTGCGTCTCGTGTGTTGTCAATTGGTTTCAATGGGGATTGTAACGCAATTACGATGCACGGGCGACGCAAGTGCGACGCACGCGTTTTTACGACGCTACAAAAATGCAACATGTAGCGTCGACCGCACCCCGCCAGGTGCGGCCAAACGACGCATGCGTCGTGCGTTGTCCAAAAACGCATAACAACGCATGTATATGCGCTCCCAATGTTAAAGATAGGGGCGCATGACACATGCGTCGTTATGCGTCGACGACGCTGCGTCGTAAGACGCAAATGTGAACGTAGCCTAAGGGACCCTTTTAAATGCTTAGGAAGCCTTTGCAGGTGTTTTTGTTAATTATTCTAATTTACTGAGATAATGACTTTCGAGTTTTCATTGGCTGTAAGCCATAATCATCAACATTAACAGAAATAAACACTTGAAATAGATCACTCTGCTTGTAATAACTCTACATAATATATGAGTTTCACTTTTTGTATTGAAGAAATGAAATAAATTAACTTTTTGATGATATTCTAATTTTGTGAGAAGCACCTGTATAAAGTATCTTACATACGAAATACATAATAACATTTATTTTATTTAATCTGTTATTCACTAGTATATTTACAGACATATTCATCCCTACTTCTCTCTTCTTTTTGCTTTTTTTCCTTCTTTTTTCCCCATATTTTTAATTATTGTATTGCAATAAAACTTAATATATTATGGAATGTTTTTACTATATTTTGATACAGACAGATAGCACATGTGATCTGTTGACAATAAACCACTTTCCATTTTTAATTGCCTTGTCCTCGGATCTTTGAATCAGCAGTGCATTTGAAATCCACTAATCCTGTTCGTGCATTACCATTTTGCTCATCTGTGGATGTTGCAGCAGCTGTCAGTTACGCCACAATAGTGGTTGGGTCACATACAACACTATAAGATGTGCATGTCACCCTTATCTTTCACCTTTTTACACTTGGATAAGACCATGTTGCGCGTTTCCACATTTTTACAGTTTATTATAATCTCTGCAGATGAGTCGACTCTTGACTGGATGAAGTTGTCGTGACGGTCTGGGCCAGATAGAAAATACAGGAAAGGTGAACAACTCCATAAGAAAGAACATCAGCTGTAAGTCACAATCTATGACTGTATTGTAATCTTACATGTTCTGCAGCACTGGTATCTACCAATAAAGGGTCACTATGTGGCAGTAATATCAGTGTTGGTCTTTGTGTTCAGATTTGTTTTCAGTAACAGGGCGGTCATCTGCTGAGATACCCCTATACCCACAATTAGGGTACATCACTATAGTTGTAATTATGGGCTCACTCATATGTTTCGCTCCCCACTCCCACCCATCACCCAGAGCTGAACCCCTAGCTACGCATCTGGTGTGGACTGACTGCAGTGTAGTGCTACATTTTTACAGGGTAAAAAAATAACTGGAAAACACATACATTGTGTTTTATACAGCCAAGATAGAGCAAAATGAAGCTTTGATCATTACACTGGGGAACACAATTTTTTAAGAGTTAGGTCAGACAACTGTTCTTAATTAATTAATTAATTCTCTATCACGTCAAGTTTTTGAACTATAGGATTTTTGTCTTCTCAAAACTATGTAAACTACTGTACCTAAAAAGTGTTTTGTTTTTTTTTAAATAGTACAAATATGAACAAAAAATGAAATATATAAGAAATAGGCATGACAAAGTTGTGACTACTCTTACAAGTTGCCACGTAGCTCTATATGAGTCGAATTGTAATCAGATAAGTCTTATTACAGATATCAGTGCAATTGTGCTTCTCTGGCAGGTAGATTGTGTAGGAAAAACGTGACATGCTAGAAAAAAACTGACTACATTTTTGGAATCAGCATGCCAATTTTAGTATAAATCAGCTCAAAAACCTAACTCAACAGAAATTTTTATTCAAATTGTTCCCCTGTGTTATGGGTCTGATTCCTCATTTGTGGTTTTGGTTTTCTTTTTTCTATTTCTCAGTATCCAATATGATAAAATGAATGGTGTCAAAAACAACAATTTATTTCTTTGTTGTTGAGGATGTTGGCTCAGTGGTTGGCTCCTTCCCAGAATATCAGCTCTCAGCTGTCGGCTTTCCCTCTGCTGGTTATGAAAATTACGTAAGAGCCCACGCAATTTTTTTCATTTTTTATAAAAAGGTATCGTGGTGCACGCTGATTTCTGCCAGTTGCTGTTTGTTTACTGCCTATTCTGTTCATTCTGTTAACACTCCTACATAGTCTGATGGCAATGTGTGTGTGTTTTTATTTAACTCTATACTTATCAGTTTAGTAATGAGAGTGTCTGGCTGACAACTCTTCATTACTAAACCTAGGGCTTGGTGTCAGTGACAGCTGCTGACACTAAGCCCTATCCCATTACCCTGATGCCACTGCATCAGAATGAAAAAGAAGGGGTTGAACCAGGAAATTACTTTACAAAGCATTTTTTTCCAAAGAATGAGCGCGTGAAGGGCCTTAGATGACGTCACGGCTTGTGATTGGTCGCGGCCGCCCATGTGACCGCTCAGGCGACCAATCACAAGCCGCAACGTCACCGCAGGTCATTCACGCGCTCATTCTTAGGAAGGAAGGCTGCCAGTTAGTACCAGGGCGCGTCCGAGGGTGAGTATATCAATATTTTTTATTTTGATTCTATATTTTACACTTAAATATGGATTCCGATACTGATTTCCGATATCGCAAACATATCGGAACTCGGTATCGGAATTCCGATACCAGATTCAGAAGATCGCCGACCTCATGGCCGACCCCACACAGGGGTCGGGTCGGGTTTCATGAAACCCGACTTTGCCAAAAGTCGGCGACTTCTGAAAATGGCCGACCCGTTTCGCTCAACCCTATCCAGGGTGTCTACAAACTGTTCAGTGGGTGAGCTCGGTCCGGAATACCACCCCAGTGTCCCTTGTTACATGCACATACCCTTACCGACATCATCATCACTGTTCCCAAAGGAGCACACAATCTAAATTCCTTATCAGTATGTCTTTGGAGTGTGGGAGTAAACCCACGCAAACAAGGGTAGAACATAGAAACTCCTTACAGATGTTGTCCTTGGTGGGATTTGAACCCAGAACTCCAGCGCTGCAAAACATCAGTGGTATAGCAGCAGAAAAAAGTTATGGCTCTTGGAAAGTGACAAAAATGCAAAAATGAAAATTGCCCATATCAGGAAGGGATTAATGATACTGGTAAATGTATCTCTTCTTCTGTTAAATGTTGATTCATTACCCTTTGACAAAATGAAATGTAACATTAGCATGTTACACTTCTATCTTTTTTTCTTCATAATTAATTATGATATCCATTCAAGAAAGAGACAATTACAATGTAAAACCATTATAAAGGAAACAACAGAATGAAGGAAATAATTGAGTCCATCTAGTACAACAATGAAATAGCAGCATGTAAATTCCTAGTGGCTTCCAGAATCAAAAGCAGACAGCACATTCAAATTCAAGACACAATATGACATAAATATTTAAGTTTGTGGAGTAGGTATGTCAAATGGCATCTTTATTTTACCATCCAAATTAACATTCTCCCCGTTTAAAATAATAAAGCTTTCCTTTCTGTTAAAAAAATAAGAGTACTTCAGTCTACCTTAGCGACAGTAAGGACTTCATCCAACAATCACAAATAGTCAAGAAATATAAGAAATTGAGGCAGCACATCCAGGGAAACGCTCTTACTGATATGACCAAGAAGGGTACAGATTTTTCCTCTTGGTCTACTGAGGCTGTTGATGCTTTTGCTTTCTCTAACACTTCTGTCCTCAGTCTTCATGAAATTGATTTCTCTGTCACATATCTTCCTAATACTAAGAACAAGGAGTATGAGGGGAAGTGGGTGTTGGGTTCCAGATGTGTTTGACATCGACGGCAACATCACGTTAAATGGAAAGGGTTTGGTCTCGAGAATATTACCAAGGTTGGTGCAAAAGATTTCAATGCGGGTTGCCTAGTGAAGGAGTTCAGTAAGCAAATGGAAATCTCTTTGGGATCAGTGGCCAATACATATAGGTTTTTTTTTCATGATCCTGGACAGGATCTGCAGCGCCCCAGAGTCCTGGTTGCTGCAGTAATGTCGTTCTTCCACATGGGGGAGTGATATTACGTCTGATGGCACTAAAGGAGTTCATCTTTCCAGGTATCATGGCATCACAACACATTTCACACTCCAATCCACCAGGGGGAGCCATGCTCCTATCTAGTAGGGCACTCCTCACAGAAGGGTAAAACTGGTGGGTTGGATAGAAAGTTAGAGAGACACTGGCTGAGCTTTGCCCAGGCAACACCTGTCAGGCAGACAGGGGGAAAGGAGGAACATCTGAGCTGCAGACAGAGGGTCCCTGTCAGGGGTGGGATCCTGACAGAGGCCTAGCGAGATAGAAAGACACGGAGCTGCGCCTGACCCACGTGCGGCAGTATCCAAAGAAAGGACACGAAGCGAACTGTATTGTAGAGAGTGAGAAACGAAGTCACAGCACAAGGAGATAATACCAGGAGGAGTTCTGCCCCGAGATCGGCAGCCTCCATCTGAGGCACGTAGCCGGTGGCCGGAACACCGAGGGAGTAATTGACTCTACGCGTTACTTCAGAGACCGGCAGGACAGTCAATTCCAAGTTGGCTGCCCGACCTTAATACCTAAGAAGACACGGTGGCAAATTGTGGGGGTCGGGGCGTCTCTAGGGTCCCTATAAACAAGACCCAGGCCATCCCCATCATACGGGTTCATCCTATCCATAGCATCTGGGGGACAGAGAGAGAGAACATCAGAAACATCCACGAAAGTTGTGAGGACTATCCCGTGGTGCTCAGCAGGGAAGTACTACAACACACAGGCGCTAGTAGGAAGGCTACTGATTTCCACCTGGATAAGAGAGCTCTGGATTTGCCTTCAGACCGGCCGGACTCTGCCAGCCCTGTGATCTGTACTCTGGACTGTGGATGCTGAAGTCTTCAGTAAAAGGCAAAGAGACTGCAACTTTTGTGTCCTCGTTATTCATTGCGCCTTACATCGTCCACCATCACCACCTACACATCTGGGAAGCCCTGGGGACATACTTCACCTTTGGGAAGGTATACCGTCTAGCTGACATTCCATCACCCCCAGCGGACCCCTAAGCAGCGTCGGGCGCCCTGACCGAACACCACAGGTGGCGTCACGAACACCGTACAAACTACACCTTTAATTGGACGCCCCTCAAAGGGCCACGAACCGGGTCAGGCCACCGTGACATCCCCAGAACTGAGACAGAGGGACCCGGTACCAAGTACCCCATTGCCCTTACGCGTGGGGGCGCTCCAGATCCTTTGAGTTTTTCTTTTGTGGTCAGCTTCTCTTTCAAGCCACAGGAGACACACCTTTTCTCTGGGTGTTTGGGTCCTGATATTCTGGCTGCAATCTTCCTAGCTTAACACAGGTGTTCTTCATTTACCCTGTTTGTCTGTGCTATCACTTTTTGGGTGCAGCTTTAAATACTTTACTGGTGTTTCCTATAAATACTTTACTGGTGTTTCCTACTAGTGCTAGACTTTGTTGGATTGATTAACTTGGCTGTAGTTTGTGTTGGTTGCAGTAGTTTTGTGCATGATTTCTTTACTTCTTAGGGAACTGCTACCAGGGTCCGAGAAGGGCTTTACCTAGTCAGAAGAGTATTCTGTCAGGTTCAGTTATTTGTCTCCCTGGTTTGTACATTACCTGCATGAATGTGCTTTGGCAGTCATAACAGGACAAGGAGATTGAGAGGCTATCATGGATATCATTTTTAAGCTTTTGAAATAAATATGGACTTTTAAATGAGTTTTTGGATGCTGGGCTTGATTCGTCTTCCAAGATGGAGAGTCCTACTCCTGGTGGAGACAGAAGTACTGTCTGTCGGGAGTCTGGCAAATAAGGCAGACTTTATGTCCCGCTGCCTGTCATGTGACCCTTGCGTTATACGCATTTTGGCCACCACCGATTACTGGTTGTTCACCCTTCTCAACCCATTCTACAAGGACAATTTCCATTTCTCCTTCCTGTGGTGATAAGGGAAACTAAAATAGTCAATATCAGAAGGCCTTTTTTGAAGAATTGGTCAAAAAATTTCCATCTGACAAAGCTGGTGCAGAGGTCACAGATCTTTTGACAACCAGAGTCAAGGGAGACACACACCAGGTTCAACACAGGCAGGGGAACACTATCAAAGGTCTGCGATTATTTCATTAGACCCTTCCAGCGCCCAGGCCCTGATTTGCAGGGTGCTCTGATTAGGAGGAAAAAGTTTATGAAGATGGTGAAGGAATACCTAGCCAACAGTATTAGCGTCCTCCATGATTCCTCTGTGCTGTACAACTATTGGGTGTCCACCAGAGGCATAGCTAGGCTTTTGGTTCAGGGGGGGCGGAGCTTCTGAGTGGGCCCCTAACCAGGTAACCTTGATTACAACTGGGTGACGCACCCTAAGGGTACCGTCACACAGTGGCATTTTCATCGCTACGACGGCACGATTCGTGACGTTCTAGCGATATAGTTACGATCTCGCAGTGTCTGACACGCAGCAGCGATCAGGGACCCTGCTGAGAATCGTACGTCGTAGCAGATCGTTTGAAACTTTCTTTCGTTGCTGGATCTCCCGCTGTCATCGCTGGATCGTTGTGTGTGACAGCGATCCAGCGATGCGTTCGCTGGTAACCAGGGTAAACATCGGGTTACTAAGCGCGGCCCTGCGCTTAGTAACCCGATGTTTACCCTGGTTACCAGCGAACCTCGGCATCGTTGGTCGCTGGAGAGCGGTCTGTGTGACAGCTCCCCAGCGACCACACAACGACTTACCAACGATCACGGCCAGGTCGTATCGCAGGTCGTGATCGTTGGTAAATCGTATAGTGAGACGGTACCCTAATAGTGGAGGAGAACCTCAGCAGATGTCCGCGCTGTTGCTGAAAATAATCTCTATACAAAGAGCAACATTGATATTACCGCCATATGGTCAGTGATAAATACCAGCCCTGCTGAACATATAAGAGATCACAGCACAGTTACAGATGGTGACTTACCGCTGACGTTCTTTCTAAAGGAGTTGTCCACTTTTCCGGTCTTTTCCATCTGGCCCAGACCGACACAACTTCTTCCGCCCAGGACTCGTCTGCAGAAAATACAAAAAGACACATTTCACTTCTCATACTTTCAGCACATCACCATCTACTGTATTCCCAACCTGCACAAACTCATCCTACTAGTACCCCAATGTTGCTGCCATATGTGTCCCTATTACTGCACCTTCTTTGTGGTTCTCTGTGCCCTCTAAATTCTAAAGCAACCCTCTAGAATATAGTAATGCCAAATGCAAGTGCCCTAGAAAACAGTGCCCACATTTTGCTCCCTAGAAAGTAATATTGCCCTCCGTGCCCCTTTGATAGTCACAGTAACCTAAGCCTTTGCAGGGGGCTTTTTTTGAATTTTTCTAATTTTTATGAGATAATGACTTTTGAGTTTTAATTAGCTGCAAGCCATAATCATCAATATTAATAGAAATGAACACTTGAAATAGATCACTCTGTTTGTAATGACTCTACACTGTGTTCCAAATTATTATGCAAATTGGATTTAAGTGTCATAAAGGTTTAATTGTTTTGATTTTCAAATAAACTCGTGGATGGTATTGTGTTTCAGGGCTCAATGAATCACTGAAATCAATCTTATACACATGTGATAATTAGTTTTCCAGGTGATTCTAATTAAAGGAAACCTACTTAAAAATGATGTTCCACATTATTAAGCAGGTCACAGGTTTCAAGCAATATGAGAAATATAAAGGATCTCTCTGCTGCTGAAAAGCGTTAAATAGTGCAATGCCTTGGACAAGGTATGAAAAAATTATATATTTCACGAAAACTTAAGAGTGATCATTATACTCTGATGAGATTTGTGACTGAAACAGAGCACAGACAGAGTTCATGCAGATAAAGGCATAATGAGGAAGGTTTCTGCCAGACAAATTCATTGGATTAAGAGAGCAGCTGCCAAAATACCATTACAAAGCAGCAAACAGTTATTTGAAGCTGCTGGTGCGTCTGGAGTCCCTCGAACCTCAAGGTGTAGGATCTTCAAAGGCTTGCTGTGGTGCATAAACCTACTATTCGGCCACTCCTAAACAGTGGTCACAAGCAGAAACGGTTGCAGTGGGCCCAGACATACATGAAGACTAATTTTCAAACAGTCTTGTTTACTGATAAGTGTCAAGCAACCCTGGACGGTCCAGACGGATGGAGTAGTGGATGGTTGGTGGATGGCCACCATGTCCCAACAAGGCTGCGACGTCAGCAAGGAGGTGGAGGAGTCATGTTTTGGGCTGGAATCACGGGGAACCAGCTGGTAGGGCCCTTTAAGGTTCCTGAAAGTGTGAAAATTACCTCAGCAAAGTAAATAGAGTTTCTGACTGACAACTTTCTTCCATGGTCTAAAAAGCAGAAACGTGCCTTCAGGAGCAAAATCATCTTCATGCATGACAATGCATACCTCTGAGTAATTGGCTGCTATGGGCATAAAAGGAGATAAACTCATGGTGTGGCCACCATCTTCCCCTGACCTCAACCCTATAGAGAACCTTTGGAGTATCATCAAGCAAAAGATCTATGAGGGTGGGAGGCAGTTTGCATCAAAACAGCAGCTCTGGGAGGCTATTCTGACTTCATGCAAAGAAATACAAGCAGAAACTCTCCAAAAACTCACAAGTTCAATGGATGCAAGAATTGTGAAGGTGATATCAAAGAAGGGCTCCTATGTTAACATGTAACTTGGCCTGTTAGGATGTTTTGGAGTTAAATAGCTTTTTTGTTCAGTGAATGTGACCTCCTAATGCTGCAAATTCCACAAATGAGCATTTTCAGTTCTTTAAAACATAATAATAATAATAATCTTTATTTATATAGCGCCAACATATTCCGCAGTGCTTTACAGTTTAACAGTTTCAAACACAACAGTCATAGGTAACAATCTTAACAATACAGTAATAAAGCAAAATAAGATAAAATAAGACGACCCTGCTCGTGAGAGCTTACAGTCTACAATGAGGTGGGGGAGATACAAAGTACAGGTGTGTATTTACAATGATTTATTTACAATGATGGTCCAGCCATCTTCAGGGGGTGGGGGGCAGATGGAGATAGTGAATGGGCTACACACACACACAAACATAAAATGAGTTTGATATATCAAATGTTTGAACATATCAAATGTTTAGAAATTCTACTGTGCATAATAATTTGGAACAGTGCATTTTGAGTTTTTATTCATTTTGGAGATTATACTGTTATCATTGGGAGGTTTCTTCAATAAAATTCGATGTATACTCTAACGGGTGATGACTTTTATTAGACTGACTGTCATTTGCACCGACCCTTTAGGAAAATCCGAGAAAAATGTCATTTGCATAATAATTTGGAACATAGTGTATATAATATACTAGATGGTGGCCCGATTCTAACGCATCGGGTATTCTAGAATATGTATGTCCACGTAGTATATTGCCCAGTGACATAGTATATTGCCCAGTGACGTAGTATATAGCACAGCCACATAGTATATTGCCCAGCGACGTAGTATATTGCCCAGTGACGTAGTATATTGCCCAGCGATGTAGTATATTGCCCAGCGACGTAGTATATTGCCCAGTGACGTTGTATATTGCCCAGTGACGTAGTATATTGCCCAGTGACGTAGTATATTGCCCAGTGACATAGTATATTGCCCAGTTACGTAGTATATTGCACAGCCACGTAGTATATTGCCCAGCGACGTAGTATATTGCCCAGCGACGTAGTATATTGCCCAGCGACGTTGTATATTGCCCAGCGACATTGTATATTGCCTAGTGACATAGTATATTTCCCAGTGACGTAGTATATTGCCCAGCGACATAGTATATTGCCCAGCGGCGTAGTATATTGCCCAGCCACGTAGTATATTGCCCAGCCACGTAGTATATTGCCCAGTGACATAGTATATTGCCCAGCGACGTAGTATATTGCCCAACGACATAGTATATTGCCCAGCGACGTTGTATATTGCCCATTGACGTTGTATATTGCCTAGTGACATAGTATATTGGCTAGTGACGTAGTATATTGCCCAGTGACGTAGTATATTGCCCAGTGACGTAGTATATTGCCTTTACGTAGTATATTGCACAGCCACGTAGTATATTGCCCAGCGACGTAGTATATTGCCCAGCCACGTAGTATATTGCCCAGCGATGTATTATATTGCCCAGCTCAAGTCTTGGAAATGTGGAGAATTTTCTTTGTTTTTATTCAAGTGTACAGGCACCACCAAGTGATTTTACAGAAACAACAAGTGGTTGCGGACCATAAGGAGGAACGTTTCGACCTGACGCGGTCTTTTTCAAACCTCACTTGAGTAAGAGGAGTGGTTTAGGAGGAAAGGAAGATAGGAAGAGAGTCCCCAAGGACAGCTCACAGTAGACTTCAGGAGTAAGATGTCCGTCTTATTTTGAAGATATTCTAATTTTGTGAGAAGCACATGTATGTATATCTCCCAGGTGTAAATGTTTAGCCTTTGTACTTAGCACATTCCTTCCTAATGGTGAAATAATGTTTTCTGAGTGCCTCCTCTATGTCTCTTCCATGGTGTATCGCAGTGCCTACTAAGTTTTGGCAGCCTTTACACAAAGTGCATATGCTTTACCACTTTAGGAGTCCCACTCCTTCCACATGGTAAAAAATGTTTTCTTAGACCCTCCTTTAAGTTTCTTACTGGGTGTACTGCAATCCCACCTTTAAATTTTTGCCAGGCATTGCACTAAGTGCATAGGCTTTAGAAGTGTAGGAGTCCTACTGGTTTTAAAATTCTCTCTCTGGATATGAGTCTCTGTGAAAATGCAAAATGGTCACTAATAGTGACTCATCTCTAGTGATGAGTCACAGCACATGCATGGAGATCTTGTGTGTTAGGGCTCTCCAGGCATGTGTTGCAACTGGGACACTGCCGTGACACATGCAGCTGCGGAGGCGAACAGCTGATCAACCGACAGGCTCTATGTATCCGGGTTCCCTCTACAGCTTATTCAGTAAGCGCTATAGCTTGCCGAATAAGCAGAGACCCAATCAAATTTGCTCATCTCTACTCATCACACATTTCCTGCAAGAGTAGGTCTGCATCTTTGGCCTCTTTCATACTTCAGTCTTTTTGTTGCCCACTGGATCCATCTTTTGCTCATAGACTTGTATTAGCGACGGATTACGACAGATGGCCTCACGTTTCGTCCATCGCACGCTGGATCCATCGGAATTTGTTTATCTGTCGTATGGAGAAGTCTTACAAAGAAACATTTTTTGTCTTCGTCAAAAAGTCGGCTAGCAATGGATCCAGCTGCGTCCGTTGTTGGCTAGAATGGAAGCCTATGGGCGCAGGAACAGTCACTGTCTGTCAAAAGACAGAATCCGGCGATGGATTCCGTTTTTTGAAACTTAGCATGCATGGAAGAATTTCTATTCCTTTAATTTAACCAATTTTTCAAGTCAGGGAATCTCTCTCTCTCTCTCTCTCTCTCCAGAAATCTGTTCCTTTAAATTCCTGTGGCGGCTGCTCTGACGGATCTGTCAAAAAAAGGATCCAGTGCATCAGTTTTTTACAATCTGCACAGAATCCGTCTTTTCAACACTTTGACGGATTGTGACTGATTCTAAAAAAACTGATGTGTGAAAGAGGCCTTTCAGGTGCCGGTCTGCTGATGCGCTGTCAGTCACTCTCTTTAACTGAACTACTCTGACCCTCTGCTCTTCACTAGTTACTGTAACACTTATACTGGCACCCCTGCATGTTTCTCCTTCCCCGCCCCATGAAGGGACGGTGACATATTCACTGCCCCAGCCGTGTGGCATGGTCCCCGTCGTGCCTCCCTGCTTCTGTCTGTGCAATTCCTGGAGACACTACTCTATTCTTAAAGGGGTAGTGCTTAGATGCTCCTAGCCAATAGCTGGGAGGCATCTTGGATAAAAGGCACCTCCCTAATAGTGAGGCGCCTGATTACCTGATCCGTGTGTGGCCAGGGCCCAAACCTGATACCCTGGTCCTTGTGTGGCCATTGACTGAAACTGCTTCCCCTGGTCCATGTGCAATGTGGTGTGGGATGGTAGCCATGGGCGAGGTATTTGTCTCCTGTGCCCCACCACTGTTTAAAATTAAACTTCTTTTTACTGAAGAATAACTTGATATGAACTACAGTACAGGCCAAAAGTTTGGATACGCCTTCTCATTTAAAGATTTTTCTGTATTTTCATGACTATGAAAATTGTAAATTCACACTGTAGGCATCACAACTATGAATTAACACATGTGGAATTATATACTTAACAAAAAAGTGTGAAACAATTGAAAATATGTCTTATATTCTAGGTTCCTCAAAGTAGCCACCTTTTGCTTTGATGACTGCTTTGCACTCTCTTGGCATTCCCTTGATGAGCTTCAAAAGGTAGTCACCGGGAATGGTTTTCACTTCACTGGTGTGCCCTGTCAGGTTTAAGTGGGATTTCTTGCTTTATAAATGGGGTTGAGACCATCAGTTGTGTTGAGCAGAAGTCTAGTGGATACACAGCTGATAGTCCTACTGAATACACTGTTAGAATTTGTATTATGGCAAGAGAAAAGCAGCTAAGTAAAGAAAAACGAGTGGCCATCATTACGTTAAGAAATGAAGGTCAGTCAGTCCGAAAAATTGGGAAAACTTTGAAAGTGTTCCCAAGTTCAGTGGCAAAAACCATCAAACGCTACAAAAGAAACTGGCTCACATGAGGACCACTCCAGGAAAGGAAGACCAAGAGTCACCTCTGCTTCTGAGGATAAGTTTATCCAAGTCACCAGCCTCAGAAATCACAGGTCCACTGCAGTTCAGATTAGAGACCAGGCCAATGCCACACAGAGTTCTAGCAGCAGACACATTTCTACAACAACTGTTATAAGAGGAGACTTTGTACAGCAGGCCTTCATGGTAAAATAGCTGCTAAGAAACCACTGCTAAGGACAGGCAACAAGCAGAAGAGACTTGTTTGGGCTAGAGAACACAAGGAATGGACATTATACCAATGGAAATCTGTGCTTTGGTCTGATGAGTAAAAATTTGAGATCTTTGGTTCCAACCACTGTGTCTTTGTGCGACGCAGAAAAGGTGAACGGATGGACTCTACATGCCTGGTTCCCACCGTGAAGCATGGAGGAGAAGGTGTGATGGTGCGGGGGTGCTTTGCTTGTGACACTGTTGGGGATTTATACTGAACCAGCATGGCTACCACAGCATCTTGCAGAGGCATGCTATTCCATCCGGTTTGCATTTAGTTGGACTATCATTTATTTTTCAACAGGACAATGACCCCAAACACACCTCCAGGCTGTGTAAGGGCTATTTGACCAAGAAGGAGAGTGATGGGGTGCTACGCCAGATGACCTGGCTTCCACAGTCACCAGACCTGAACCCAATCGAGATGGTTTGGGGTCAGCTGGACCGCAGAGTGAAGGCAAAAGGGCCAACAAGTGCTCAGCATCCCTGGGAAATCCTTCAAGATTCTTGGAAGACCATTCCCGATGACTACCTCTTGAAGCTCATCAAGAGAATGCCTATACCTATTGGACATGCCGTACACATGAAAGAAACGTATGAGAATATGGAGTTACTGTTGACCCACATTAATTATAGAAATTATAACTGGAACATATGTGGTGATCTAAAAGTTATTGCACTTCTTCTTGGACTGCAGCTTGGATATACCAAGTATTGTTGTTTTATTTGTGAGTGGGATAGTCGTGCATGAGAAATGCACTATTTCAGAAAGGACTGGCCACTCCGCGAAAAACCTGGTTGCTGGACAGAAGAATGTTAAACATAATCCTCTCGTTGATCCAGCAAATCTATTTCTCCCTCCTTTGCATATTAAACTTGGGTGTATGAAGAATTTTGTCAAAGCAATGAGCAAAGAATCGAAAGCCTTTTCTTACTTGCGACAGAAATTTCCAAGAATAAGTGATGCAAAGATTAAAGATGGTATTTTTATTGGCCCACAGATCAGAGATATAATGAATGACAGTAGCTTTGATGGTCTTTTGCAAGGTGCTGAACAAGTGTCATGGAGAGCCTGACACAGATTATAAATGAAAGTCGTCTGCAAAACATTTTTGAACAATTGCTTTTGTTACTGACATCAATGCACATGTATGTAGTGTCTCGGATGTCATAATGTAGACTTTAAAAACTTTACGTGTTACAGACTTTTGGAGCACATATTCGTGTTCAGCATATCAAAATCTATAAGATGCAATAAAATTTTCTCAGGGGACAAGAACTTCCCTGAAATTTGTTGCACAGTGTATTCTCTCACTCTCTCAGTCCTGATTCTGGACTGCTACTCACTTCTCTTTTCTGCTGTCTCTTCTCCTACAGGCTCTTACTACCTGCTCTGGTAGTTCCTATCTTGCCACAGGGACACCCACTGCATGCAGCACTACTCACTCCAGACTTGAAGTCTTTACTCTGCATACTCTGGGCTCTTTCAGACTAACTACCAGGAAGTCCTTTCTGATCCTGCTGCATAGCTCCCTCTCTGGGCTAAACTCTGGACTTCACTCTATCTTACCCCACTCACTGTCTGAGGCTGGGCAGACTATAACAAGGTTATTGACATCCTGTGGCTATTAAACTTAACATCACATAACATTACGTATCACACAGTGCACACTACACATTTCACTGTACAACATTACATGAAGGCTTCTCAAAGCGACTGAGCTAGTGCCCATCCCTCTACATGTGTGTGGCCAGTTCGTGAACCTGAATCTCTGGTTCCTGTGAAGCCAGTTCCTGACTCTGCTACCCTGGTCCGTGTGTAGCCAATATCTGAATCCTAAAACTGCATCCGGTGGTATCTGAACTCTGAAGCCGATCCGGCGGAACATGAAGCTGTTCCAGCGGAACCTGAAGCTGTACCCGAGACCCTTGTGTTTTAACGTGTATATATCCTAGCACTCAGAGTTGTCCGGACTGTTATTCCAGTCTCCAATTCCAGCCCTATGTGTGACTTCAGTATCTGTCCTGCCTGAGGAGTAGTTTGACAGAGTCCGAGTCCAGTTCGTGTCTGCATAACTGACCCCTCGGATCTGCAGTTGCAGTACTGGGGACTGCGTAGGAGTGGTACCTGGCAGCTATTTGCAGCTCAAGCCTGACTCCACCATCAGGAGCTCCAGTGAACACCGAGTAGCTGCTTAGCTATGCCCTTCCTAGATAAACTCGGCCCCATGGCACAATATATACATTATTTTGCAAATGAAGTCTCACACTTTGCACTGACAAGAGGCAGTACCCTGAAACTCAGTGTCTGCAAATTGAGATTTTGGTTTTGGTCATTAGCCTAAGACATGTGTAAGGCTTGTTTGAGAGTCGATATTGACTTTTTGATTTGCTACTTCCCATAAGTAGCACGAGAGTTCTAGTCCTCTTCCTCTCTAAAGAGACAATTTGTATATTAACTCCGGCGCTGAGCCCGCACCTTTCTGGGCCATGTCAGTTGATCTATACAGCTGACACGTGCCTGCAACAGCTACGGGTGGAATCACGATCCACCATTGGCTGTTAACTAGCTAAATGCCGCTGTCAATCTCTGACAGCGGCATTTAACTCGCCCTTACTGGAAGCACATCCTTTATCCTGCCCATCGGTGACCCGTCACATGATCGAGGGTCACCGATGGGTCGGCATGACAACCAGAGGTCTCCATCAGACCTCTAAGGTTGTCATAGCCAGATTGCTATGAGCGCCACCCGGTGGTCGGCGTTCATAGCAAGTGAGCATTTCTGCTACACACAGGTGATATGATCATCGCCTGTATGTAGCAGAGCCGATCAAAGTACTGCAGCTTCTAGCCTCCAATAGAGACTATTAAAGCATGCAAAAAGTAAAAAAGTTTTTAAAATTATTCAAAAAATAACAATAATGTAAAAGTTCAAATCACCCTTCTTTCGCCCCATTCAAAATAAAACAGTAAAAAATTTTTACACATATTTGGTATCGTTGCGTTCAGAATCGTCCAACCTATCAATATAAAAAAAAAGTATGGACTGTGTTAGGCCAGGTTTACTTTACGTTAACAGCAGCCCGTTCAACACATGCATTAACGGGCTGCTGTTAACGCAAGTGCCAATATGTCGTTGCGCTAGCGCAGATAGAGCTAGCAGATGCTCTATCTGCGCTAGCAGTGACAGACCCGGAAACGCTGCAGCCCGCGTCCGTCACTCAATTACGGCACATCGCTAGCGCACGCCCATTGTGGGCGTGCGCTAGCGATGTGTCCGACATTGGACTAAATGGCGGCGTTACCGGACTACGTTACACCGCGTTATGCCTCGGTGTAACGGAGCCAGTCTAACAGACGCCAAAAACGTAATGTGAACCTGGTCTTACAGCATTTTGTTTTCTTTGTTGTTTTCCTGTTTTTTGCCTGAAGGCCTGTGTTTACTTTCCCCTTCTTGTTGGTTTATGCTGCCATATAATAAACCAACTAAAAACTTAAAGAGACAGTGTTCCTGTTTTCTACCTTTGTGTACTGCCAAGTGAGTTGAACAACCACAGGGCTTAATTATAAGTTTCTGCACCCTTATTGTGGCTTGTGATAGTGAATGCAAAGAGGCATAGACTTACCATTGAGCCTGTACACTGCTCTGTATGCACAGCTCATGCAGGTGCTGCACAATTCAAAGTGATGTTTTATCCAATACCTGTGGGTCTCATGACCCAGAACCCCACAGGTCGGCAACACTACACAATGTATAAACTGTAAGTTTCAAAAAAAAAAAAAATCATACCAGATACATCAATAATGAACCAAAGTAAATATAAAACATATAAATAGGAGGGAAGGGGGGCAACTCCCAGATACTAGAATTCTACAAAGAAAAATTGAGTTCAATGCCCCAAGAATATACTAAAAATATTTCAAAGAGCAACACTGTATGTGTTCATCAATATACAGAAGTTTATGAAATACAAATACAAATAGCAAAAACATATATATAATAACTAGCTATTGAACCCGTTCTACACCCGGGTGGTGAGCATTTATATTGGTATATGGTCTCCATCCTGGTATGTGCTGCTTCCATCCTGTGCCCTAATCTTGTCATGTGCTGCTACCATCTTGCGCACCCATCCTGTCATGTGCAGCCCCCATCCTGTGCTCTCATCCTGTTTTGTGCGCCTCCATCTTGTCATGTGCTATTCTCTTCCTGTGCCCTCATCCTGTCATGTGCTCCCATCCTGCACCCCCATCCTGTAATGTGCTACTCCCATCCTGCGCCCCATCCTGTCATGTGCTGCTCTCATCCTGCGCCCCCATCCTGTCATGTGCTGCTCCCATCCTGTGCCCCCATTCTGTCATGTGCTGTTCCATCTTGCGCCCCCATCCTGTCATATGATGCTCCTATCATGCACCCTCATCCTGTTTTGTGTGCCTCCATCTTGTTATGTGCTAATCTCTTCCTGTACCCTCATCCTGTCATGTGCTCTCATCCTGCGCCCCAATCCTGTCATGTGCTCACATCCTGGGCCCAATCCTGTCATGTGGTGCTCCCATCCTGCGCCCCCATCCTGTCATGTGGTGCTCCCATCCTGCACCCCCATGCTGTCATGTGCTGTTCCCATCCTGCGTTCCCATTCTGGTATGTGCTGCCCCATCCAGTAATGTACTGCACCTATCCTGCGCCCCCATCCTGTCATGTGCTGTTCCCATCCTGCCCCCCATTCTGTAATGTACTGCTCTCATCCTGCGCTCCATTCTGTAATGTGCTGCTCCCAATCTGAGCCCCCATTCTGTAATGTGCTGCTCTCATCCTGCGCCCCATTCTGTAATGTGCTGCCCCATCCTGAGCCCCCATCCTATCATGTGCTGCTCCCTTCCTGTGCCCCATTTTGAAATGTGCTGCTCTCATCCTGCGCCCCATCCTGTCATGTGCTGCTCCCATCCTTCGCCCCCATCTTGTCATGTGCTGCTCCCATCCTGCGCCCCCATTCTGTAATGTGCAGCTCCCATCCTTCGCCCCCATTCTGTAATGTGCTGCTCCCATCCTTCGCCCCATTCTGAAATGTGCTGCTGCTCCCATCCTGCGCTCCCATCCTGTCATGTGCTGCTCCCATCCTGCGCCCCCATTCTGTCATGTGCTGCTCCCATCCATATGCCCAATATGCTGCTCCATAAAGGTTGATGGCCCCCATAAGATGCTCCATAGCTTAAAATGCCCCGTATGCTGCTCTATAAAGGTTGATGGCCCCATAAGATGCTCCATAACATAATATGCCCCATATACTGCTGCTGCGATTAAAAAGAATGACATACTTACCTCTTGTCGCTGGGCTCTGAGTGCCGGGGGCCTGAGCAGGCGGGGACACTGGCGTGCTATGGGGGTGACTGTTCAGTCAGAGGGCGCGTACTAACCCCATCATCGCACCCTCTGACCTGAACGTCACAGCCAGAGAACGTGGAAAACAGAGCGGTGCACAGCAGTGGAAAGGGGACAGGTGAATATCGCATACTCACCCCCTACTGGCACGTCCCTGCTTGTCCGTCGGAGATCGCGGTATGCGTTCAGTGTTTACGCATACCGCGATCTCCTGGGCTGCGTCACTCTGTGGGGTCCAGACTGCGCAGGCGCTTGCGCAGTCTATAAAGGCTTCGGACAGAGTGACACTCCCAGCGTTATATTATAGATAGTAAATAACATGAATTAATGATAAAAGATGAATGGATATGTTGAAGACAGGGTACAGAGGCACTAGAACATGACAGATGTCAAATGTCAAGGGCAAAAATGGTTACACATCTGGGCAGTAAAAATTCTGTGTGATAAATCCAAAAAAGTCTTGGATACAATCTCTCCATGGAGAATGTGGGGAGAGTACCCAAAAGGACTATAGTCTTCATGCTCGTATAGAGCCTAAGGGCTCATACTCACTTGCGTGAAATACGGTCGAGTCTCGCATGGTAACACCCGGCTCTGCCGCCGGCACTTGGGAGCGGAGCATGCAGCTCCATGTATTGCTGTGCAGCCGCACGCTCTGCTCTGGAGTGCCGGCGGCAGAGCCGGGTTTTAACCTGCGAGACTCGGCCGTATTTCACGCAAATGAATATGAGCCCTAAGTAGAAGACTAGGATTGTCACAATAGGTAAAGTGCAGTGAATAGTGCTGTCAAAAGGTGCTTACCCACATGGGATAACTAGTGCTTCCTGCCACATGATTGGGTATAACTGGAGTTATCAGAGAAATCCTTCGTTCTTTTATGCTGCTGTAACTACAAAGTTAGCAACAAACCTCCCTTCAGGCTCAATTCCTGCCTTTGGTTAAATACAAAAAGCAATGTATGCAAGAAACTTCAGAAATATAGCCTTGTCTTATAATTAATAGGGAGACAATGCATACAGAAATGACATAATGCTACAGATCACTACACAAGTTTGTTTAATTATGCCAACTGGCAAAGATGGGGGTTCTTATTTTGATAGGTTTAATGTCTTTGAGACTCCCTAGAGGTTACTGCTAAAAAGGCATTGAGAGCCAAAGTGTTTCTTTAGGATTAGGTATCAGCTGGGATCACCAACTCTGACAGTCATGAAATAATCCTGGCTCGTTTATGTGCATCAAGCTGTCAATAAGATGTGCTTACATCTCAGAAACTATGTGGCCCTTCATGTTTAACTGACACTTGCAATTTACTTAATCCAATGTTGGGAAATATAACTCCTATAAATAGCGCCAGACGGGACGTGTAATATACATGTGCATGTCAGCGCACATACACACACACATACTATACTGGCACGTTTTCCTATCCTAACTCGTTTTTAATCTTTATTGCTGGTGATGAGCGAACCCGAACAGTAAAGTTTGGTGTTCATACCGAATACTTAGTGTCCGGTACCGTACCCCAAACACAGACTTCCAAACTGAAGTCTGTGTTAGGGTATATGCACACGTTGCAAATTTGCATGTGGAATTTTCTGCGCAGATTATGCATCTCTTGGCAGAAAACGTGGGTAAAAATCCGCGTTTTTAAGCAAGATTTTCATGCTTTTTTTCATGCGGATTTGTATGTGTTTATGAAAGCTAAATAAAGATCTATTATTGAACAAAAAAAAAAAAATTGTGATGTAATTTCTTGTCCAACCTCTTCATTTACATACTCCGTTGAAGAATAATATTTACACACACACACACAGAAGGATAGATAGATAGATAATAGATAGATGCATATATAGATAGATAATAGATAGTGTGAAATAGCACTCACTAATGGGTTGGGGAATACTCGCTTAGCAACGGGATTCAAGGTGCACAGGAACACTTTTTAACACATAACAGTTTATGCGGTTTATTAAAGAATCATAAACCGTATCACGAACAGTCCATTACACACTGTATCAGGACATCACATTAAGTTTCACATCATTAGTTTGTGGCAATTGGTCCTCCTCTGACCAGTTGCCGTGGGTGACCACACAGTTCATAGAGCATAATAAGCACCAACAGTCTGTGGAGGTACCTTACAGGAGCTCCTGCTCCACACGCTAACTCCTTGTCAGTCCTCTCTCCCTGGGAAAACTGCCTTACGGGGATCACCAACTTGCCTGGCAGGCACACCTCAGTCAGTCCAGACCCACTGAAGGACGTAGCTTCCCAACAACAGTAGCTGTCACTGGCTCTGCAGGTCCTTGGCCTCACCTTGTGCTCTTCAGGGATTCGGTCCTACGCCCAGGACCTCCCAACACAGAGGCCACTCAGGATCACGGTCTCACCAGGTGCTATTCAGGGATCTGGTCCCCACTCTGGACTTCCCAACACCCAGGCCACTCAGGATCGCAGCCTCTCACAGAACCTTCCAGCCCAGAATCATTCAGGTCCATACTCAGGAACCATGTGACCCACACCCTGGTCACATTATATACTTGTAACCACTCCCATAGATGGGTGGTGTGTGTGTGGCTAGTCACCCGCCCAGCTCTCAGAACCAGCCCTGCCAGCCTCCCTCTAATGTAACACAATTACTTGTAGGACTACAGGTCCCAGAACAACCTTACTTCTGGCTGACAGCGCAGAGTATCTTCCTCTGCGACACACATACCAGCCATTCACAATAATGCCAGACTTTGGCTCATCACCATAGTTATGCCTGTGACTGCCATGCATTCCTATGGCTTCAATACGTCTCCATGCGTATTCCATGCGTATGCGCCCCCTACCTGTAACAGGGGTCACTGCATCACAATAGGTAGTGTGAAGCAGTGACTGGTGTCATAGCTAGTGGGCGCTGGTTGGGCTCTCCAAAATGCGCACGGAGGCGTAATGAGGCCATGAGGGGGTATTGCAGTCGCAGGTGTAACTTTCATTACAATAGGTGAAGCAGGGACTGATTAAAAGCCCTGTGGTATAGGGAGAGGTGTGTCAGTTTTGGTCTTGCAAGCAGAGAGAGCAGTTGTCTCCAGAGCACTCCCTGTGTGAGGCCACACAGGGTCAAGAGGAGCCAAAGGGTCTGGCACCCCTGCGTACAATGCAGTGTGGACACTCACAGCAACCGATCCCGGACTGTCTTTTGTTTTCCCGGCTGCGATTCGGAGGATACAGCGTGCTGTGCACTGTGTGAGTTTTTGGACATTAAACACGTTTTTGTTTTGAACTTGCTTGGGACACTGTCTCATCACTGTGCAGCGTGGACACCACTGCTCTACATTAGATAAATATATAGATAGATAATAGATAAATAATAGATAGATAGGTCTATAGATGTATCTATCTATAGATTTATCTATCTATATATCTATCTATCTATTACCTATCTATCTATAGATCTATCTATTATCTATCTATAGATCTATCTATCCATCTATCTGTAGATAGATAGATCTATAGATAGATTATACCAAGCCCGATGTTTACCAATAAACATAATAAAATGGTACATAAACATAATAAAATGGTACATAAAGAGTTAAATAAAGACACACACAAAATCTCGCATGAGTTTCGCACCTCAGTACCCAGCACTGCCGCCGGCACTTGGGACCATAGCATTCAGCTGCATAGCAATACATGCAGCCTCACGCTTTGGTCCCGAGTGCTGGCAGCAGTGCCAGGTATTGATGCGAGACTCGTGCGAGCTTCTCACAAGTGTGACCCCTGCCTTAAACACAATATCTGTTTAATTTCTAAAGAAAATTGAACAAAAAATGGTGTGGGCTCCCGTGCAATTTTCTGTGCCAGAGACTAGGGGCCGATGTTTTTGGCTTGGAAGGGGTTAATACCCATGGATCTTCCCAGGCTATGAATATCAGCCCGCAGCTGTATATTTAGCCTTTACTGGCTATTAAAATAGAGGGACTCCCCAAAACAAATGACATGGGGTCCCCGTATAATTAATAGCCAGAAAAGGCTATGCAGACAGCTTCAGGCTGATATTCATAGCCCGGAAAGGGACCATGGATATTGGCCCCCCCGGCTACAAGCACCTGCTCACAGTCACCCCAGAAATGGCGCATCTTACAGATGCGCCAATTCCGGCACTTAGCCTCTCTCTTCCCACTGCCCTGTAGCGGTAGCATATGGGGTAATAGGGGGTTAATGTCACCTTTGAATTGTAAGGTGACATCAAGCTGGCTTAGTAATAGAGAGGTGTCAATAAGACACGGAGAGGTGTCAATAAGACACTTATCCATTACTAATCATACAGTTGTTAATGGATTATATAAACACACATATGTAGAATAAAGTATTTTAATGAAATAAAACACCACACAGTTTTGCCATCTTTATTGTTCTGCCAATCCATGCGATGCCCTCGATCTACTGGAAAAAAAGAAAAAATTATAAACCAACACAAATACTCCCAGGTCCGACGCAATCCATTTAATAATGAGCGTCCCACGATGATCTCCCCTGTCAGGAGATGTGACAGCTCTATAGGCCTCCAGTGACACACTGACAGGAGACAATGGCTCCTGCAGTGTTATCACTGAGGGTTCAATGCCCTCTCAATTTATGGCACTGCTGCATGAGAATTTTCCCACGCAGCGGTGCTACAAGTGATAGTATAAACTCTGCACTCACAGCGGCGGAGGGATACAGTGCGGAAGGATACCTTCTGTCATTGTATCACTGGAGCCCCTGTAGAGGGGTCGCATCAGGCAGTGTCCATCTTTTTAAGATTGCATAAAGGTGCCATCTGCCACAGTTTTGTGTACTTCTAAAAAGAAGGACAATGCTGAACAGAGGCCAAATGGAGTCCAGAGTAACTCTGCTGCCTCATTTTAGTGAATGAAACCCTCAGGAGTTTCATCTGAATCATGTCACTCAAAGATTTAGATGCTAATCATATATATATAATTGGCATATTACTCAGAGGAGCATTGTGGCTTTAAGTCTCCTCATCTCGGCATGCTTAGCATGTTGATCTCCGCAAGGAGAAACGATACTTCTTGGGTAAAGATTTAGATGGAAACCCCTAAGCAAGTGCTCAGCGTAGAGCTCAGGATAAATGTAATCCCAAACGTTATGTAAAATGTTCTCAATAAAAGCTTAATATCAATCCACAAGAAAAGCAAGCCCCCACTCAGGTCTGTCATATGTTAATGGAAACATAGGGGACTTACACGGTGCAAGTGAAGCGATGGCCGGGGGACCACCACGGTGCAGGAAGACTACTGTACACAAGATGAGGTGCAAACAACAAAGGGCAGATTTATTGGGAGGCAAGGAATGAAGTGGGTGAGGTAGATGCAAACAGGGGTATGCAATGGCAAGAGACACTTTACAAAAGTTATAAACTTTATCTTGTCCGTAAAATAGCACGGTGCTCCAGCTATTACAGACTCAAAATATGTCTCACAAGCAAATTTAAACAATAAACAAATAACGATGCTACTCTACGTATAACCTCCCTGGCCTTTACTAAGCAGGCCCCACGGCTGCCGTGTACTGACTACTGAAGCCTACACTAGGCCCTAACAGGTGCACCAAACAGAAACAGACTCACGGTGATGTTGGGGACTCAGGTCCAGTCCCAAGGGGGCCCCCAGCAGTCTAATATGGTGGTGCGCACGGCTTTCTGTCAGCTCTGTGAAACGTGGTCTTCTCCTTGCTTCTGAATCCTAGGGATGCTCCTGGAAACTGTAAGTCCCTTTCTCAGTATCTTCGTGGCTTCACAAACTAGCGCAGAACAGCCACCTTTGCTGTACCCGGAAAAGTCTTGCAAATTTCACAAGTACACTCCGTCCCAGGCTGTGGGACCTTTCTTGTAGCAAACAGCACATAGTTCTCTCTGTCGCAGCTTCAGCTCACACACACAGTTCAGGCTCAACTCCTCCCCTTATTCTAGGGCAGTTCATCTTCACAGTCTATAGCAGGGGGGAAGCAGAACATTCCATCACACCAAACAAGGGGGTGCTGTCTCTTAAAGTGGCAACGTGTTACTGTCCATAACAGCACCACCCTCTTACATGCCTCCCTTCTTAATGATGGTCGTCCTCGGCCATCACAGTATCAAGGTCGAAGCGTAATGAAGGAACGTGCAATGCGGAAACAGCACCTATAGAGGAGGCAACAAAGTTGGAAAAACAGACAGAGCACACTGTTCTACATATCGGACTGGTGGAACCCCTGCATTAGACCTCTGGGATCTCCGGAGCTCTTGGCTGTCAGGCAAGGCTTGACTATCTTCCAGAGGAACACTTGCTGCAGGAGTCATCATGGGCTCTTGTCTGGTCTCGTTCTCATGTGGCGGTACTGGTACATCCATGGGATTATTGTCTCTGTGCGGCTGAGGACCCCCTACATCAGGGACGGTCCACCACTCGTCATCGATTTCACCATCAGGCATGACAGATTCGGGAAGTGGAGTAGCGCCTTCAGGCCACAATGGCGTAGAACAGATCTCAGACCGGCAGGGCCTCAGCATATTTCTGTGAAGTACTCTAGGGGCGGACGCCCCACTCTCAATTTGCACCTTGTAGACAGGGCCGTTAGCATACACTCGCTCGATTACTCTATAAGGCTGTACTTCCCATCTCTCACTTAGTTTTCCCTTGGGGCGCTTCTCTCTGACTAACACTCGGTCTCTGGGTTGGAGTGGTAACTCTTGAGTCAGTTTATGGCCTGTATGCTCTTTTTCTTGCAGCTGCTGACCCGCCAACCGCCATATCGTTTGTAGTCGTTGCCGATGCTCTTTCACCCATGAGGTGACCGTTCGCTCCATCAGCTCCTCTGGCTGTTCCAAATTCAGCTCAATGATCTCCCGTCCAGCTCTTCCAAACAGAAGTATATAGGGGGTATAACCCGTGGTGGAGTGGACCCGATTGTTGTAGGTCCAGACCAACTCTGGCAGGTAGTCTGGCCAACACACCTTCTTATCCTCCTCCAACGTTCTCAGCATTTGAAGTAAGGTTCGGTTGAAGCGTTCACATGCTCCGTTGCCTTGAGGATGGTAAGGGGTGGTACGGGACCGCTCGATGCCATACATACGATACAGTTCTTCCATCACCTTGCCTTGGAAACAAGTGCCTTGGTCGGAGTGGATGCACTTTGGGCACCCATACACCCGGATGAAGTCTTGACAGATGGCTCGCGCCGCCGACTCTGCAGTCTGATCTCTAGTCGGGGTAACTACTGCGAACTTGGAGAAATGATCAGTCATCACCAAACAGTACTGTAGCCCCCGGGCCGAGAGTCCCACGAGGAGATAGTCGATCATCAAGACTTCTAGCGGTTCCTTAGTTTGTATGGTCTGGATGGGTGCTCTCTGTTTGGTACTCTTAATGAGGTTGCATACTCGACATTGCCGGCAAACCTCTTCCACCACAGACTCCAAACGGGGGCAATACACATATCGCTGTAACCATTTGTAGGTCTTTGTGGGACCGAAGTGAGCTCCAAATTCGGGGGCTTCTCTAGCTACTTCTTGAGCCATTCTTCCTGGGATGACCACCTGCCACCTTACTTCCATATCTTTTGGCTGTTGTCTCTTGCGATATAACACTGATTCTCGCACTTCCAGTCTATCCCACTGGTGTAAGATACTCTTCATTTCAGCGTCCAGATCATCTCTCTCTTGTTTGCCAGGCTTCCGCTTCAGAGTTACCCACCATTTCATCTGTCTCAGCCCTTCGTCTTCATCCTGAACATGTCCCCATTCCTCATTGGTTCTCCCCAGGGACCAGGGTAGTGCGCAGGCCTCCCTTCTTGAGTGGGCCGCAACCACTGGGGGCTTGAACTTACGAAAATCTGGGGTCTCCTCCTCTTCGAGTTGTTCATCGAGATCCCCCGCTGGAGTCTGCACAGTCACTTTTGACAGCCCATCAGCATTTGCGTTTTCGGTAGCAGAGCGATAACGGATGGTAGTCAAACTTGGCTAGGCGAGCCACCCATCGTTGTTCTAAGGCCCCCAATTTAGCATTCTCAAGGTGGGCCAGGGGATTATTGTCTGTTTGAACTTGAATCTTGGTCCCTGCCAGGAAGCCCGCAAACTTCTCTGTCATGGCCCACACCAGGGCCAGGAGCTCTAACCGAAAGGAGCTGTAATTGTGGGGGTTTCTTTCGCTGTCTCGCAGGGACCTGCTGGCATACCTGATGACTCTCTCATGTCCATCCTGTATCTGAGAATGTACGGCACCGAGTCCATGAAGGCTACCATCTGTGTACAACAAGAACGGTTGATCGAAATCTGCATAGGCCAAAATCAGGGCTGAAGTAAGGGCATTCTTTATAGCCTGGAAGGCCTCATCTTGTCTCTGGGCCCAAGGGATGTACTGGGTCTTCAGCACTCCGGCGGTCCCCCTCAGCAGCTCATTCAGGGGACCCGCCACCTTAGCGAAGTCTTTGACAAACCGGCGGTAGTACCCGGCAAGCCCCAGAAAGGCCCGAAGTTCTCTCACCGTGCGAGGGACTGGCCACATCTGGATAGCAGCCACTTTTTCTGGTGAGGGTAGAACTCCATCTTGTGACACTATGTGGCCCAGGTACTCAATCTCTCTCTTCAAGAGGTGGCACTTCTTTGGCTTCACCTTCAGGTTATGAGCCCGCAGTCTTCCGAGTACCTGTCCAAGCCGGGCAAGGTGTTCTTCGAATGAGGCCGAAAATACAATGATGTCATCCAGATAGATCAGGGTAGCCAAAAAATTTAAGTCTCCCAAACACTTTTTCATCAGCCGTTGAAACGTGCCCGGAGCATTGGAGAGCCCGAAGGGCATCCGGTTAAACTCAAACAGTCCCATAGGGAGGATGAAGGCAGTTTTTTCTTTGTCTTTCTCTGCCACGGCTACTTGCCAGTATCCGCTTGCTAGGTCCAGGGTGGAGAAGTACTTGGCTTTCCCCAACGCTGTCAAGGATTCCTCGATGCGGGGCAACGGATACGAGTCTTGAACAGTGCAGGCATTGAGTTTCCTGTAGTCTACACAGAACCAGATGGTCCCATCCTTTTTCTTGACTAGCACCACCGGGGCTGCCCAAGGGCTCTGACTACTCTGCACCACTCCTGAATCCAGCATCTGCGTCAGTAATGTTTTCACCTCTTGATACATCTTGGGTGGGATCTGCCGGTATCATTCTCGAATTGGACAAGCTTCTCCGGTCGGTATCTCGTGCGTGATTACTTCAGTACAGCCGAAATCCTCGGCGTGATGGGTGAATGTGGCCTGATGTTCCCACAGCATAGCTTCTATTGCTTGCACATGCTCAGGTCCCTGCCAGGAAGCCCGCAAACTTCTCTGTCATGGCCCACACCAGGGCCAGGAGCTCTAACCGAAAGGAGCTGTAATTGTGGGGGTTTCTTTCGCTGTCTCGCAGGGACCTGCTGGCATACCTGATGACTCTCTCATGTCCATCCTGTATCTGAGAATGTACGGCACCGAGTCCATGAAGGCTACCGTCTGTGTACAACAAGAACGGTTGATCGAAATCTGCATAGGCCAAAATCAGGGCTGAAGTAAGGGCATTCTTTATAGCCTGGAAGGCCTCATCTTGTCTCTGGGCCCAAGGGATGTACTGGGTCTTCAGCACTCCGGCGGTCCCCCTCAGCAGCTCATTCAGGGGACCCGCCACCTTAGCGAAGTCTTTGACAAACCGGCGGTAGTACCCGGCAAGCCCCAGAAAGGCCTGAAGTTCTCTCACCGTGCGAGGGACTGGCCACATCTGGATAGCAGCCACTTTTTCTGGTGAGGGTAGAACTCCATCTTGTGACACTATGTGGCCCAGGTACTCAATCTCTCTCTTCAAGAGGTGGCACTTCTTTGGCTTCACCTTCAGGTTATGAGCCCGCAGTCTTCCGAGTACCTGTCCAAGCCGGGCAAGGTGTTCTTCGAATGAGGCCGAAAATACAATGATGTCATCCAGATAGATCAGGGTAGCCAAAAAATTTAAGTCTCCCAAACACTTTTTCATCAGCCGTTGAAATGTGCCCGGAGCATTGGAGAGCCCGAAGGGCATCCGGTTAAACTCAAACAGTCCCATAGGGAGGATGAAGGCAGTTTTTTCTCTGTCTTTCTCTGTCACGGCTACTTGCCAGTATCCGCTTGCTAGGTCCAGGGTGGAGAAGTACTTGGCTTTCCCCAACGCTGTCAAGGATTCCTCGATGCGGGGCAATGGATACGAGTCTTGAACAGTGCAGGCATTGAGTTTCCTGTAGTCTACACAGAACCAGATGGTCCCATCCTTTTTCTTGACTAGCACCACCGGGGCTGCCCAAGGGCTCTGACTACTCTGCACCACTCCTGAATCCAGCATCTGCGTCAGTAATGTTTTCACCTCTTGATACATCTTGGGTGGGATCTGCCGGTATCATTCTCGAATTGGACAAGCTTCTCCGGTCAGTATCTCATGCGTGATTGCTTCAGTACAGCCGAAATCCTCGGCGTGATGGGTGAATGCGGCCTGATGTTCCCACAGCATAGCTTCTATTGCTTGCACACGCTCAGGGCCCAGAGCCTTCACATCCACTTCCATTTGATTAAGGATGACCCGTCCACTCCACTCCGGGGATGGCGTCTCTTCGGCCCCCACAGCAACTGCTAGGTTCCACCCTGCACCTTCTTTCGGCGATAAAGACATCTCCTTCTGACTCACCACTTCGCCCTTATGTAGGTACATCAGGGCCAGATTTGTCCCTCGTGGCAAGGTGACCTCCCCGGGGCCCACATTCAAAGCTCTTATGGGGACGTGTCCTCGCTGGACCACAGCTACTGTATGAGCTATCATGACTTCTTGGTCCACTCCTCCGCCTACCACAGCGTGAACAATCACTTCCAACCCGTCAAGGTTGCGATGCGTCCCCACTGGAAGGTATACTATAGTTTCTCGCTCGGGAGGCAGGATTACAGATTCTTTACCAGGAGCCCTGATGACCCCTACCATCTGATAGGATGGCACACTCTTCTGCGTCCCACAGACGCGGATCAGTCGTTGAAGAGCTTCTTGAGTAGGCTTATGTGTAGTAGCCTTCTTCCAATATCCAGGTCCCTGTTTGGTAAACATAATCTGATCGAGTTCACGTAGTATATTCATCCCCAGTACGACAGGCACATCTTCTTTGATAGGCTCAGGGACTAGCAGGATCCCTTTTCTCCCCACTTCTTGCCCACAGATTTGAATATTCATCCACACGACCCCTGTGACCGGGATCGGTTGTTGGTTGGCAGCAAACAACCGGATCAATGTCTCTTTTTCTGGCTTGGCCAGGGCCTGGAAATGCGGCTTGAAATACGTTTCTGGCATCGTCGTCACTTGTGACCTGGTATCTACCAGGCAATCCACTAGAACTCCCTCAAATTTAGCACGTAGGATGGGACTCCCAGCAATCAAGTGTTCGTTATGATATGGAGCGGCCTCTCTCCTCGCCTCCCCCGTAGAGTGCCGCACTACTGCGGGGGTTGGTAGTTTAACGGCGGCTTCCGCTGGCCTTGAGTATAGTTCCGACAGTCTCTAGCAAGGTGCCCCCGTCCTCCAGATTCTCAGCATTGGATGCCTCCTCCTCGCTGGGGGGCACCTCGAGCCTGTCCTCGTGCCTCTGATGCCTGATGGGAGGGGGCTTGTTCCCACTTATCACTTGTCGGTCGGGCTGAAGAATGGTTGCATGAGTATGGTGGGTCAGGCTCTTGTAGTTCCCCCACTCTTCACTCCATCTGGGTCAGTTTCTCTTGCACGTTAACAAGGGACCGCTGCAAGTCTTGCACTACCTGGACCAGCACCTCTTGATGGTTTGGGTCACCTCTGGAATTGGCGCCCTGGACACGCATCACCCCAGACGCATAGCTCTCTTCTTTACTTCGGGCCACTGTTTCCGCCAGGATTTGACGAAACGTAAGGGCCGGATCTGCCCGGACCCGTTCTGACAGTGCTCGCCTCAAGGATGTGCAGTGCAGTCCCAGAATGAATTGCTCCCGGAGTATCCGGTCTTTAGAGCCCATGCCGCCAAATCCATCCGCCTCCTTTCTCTGCACCTCTGCTAACACTTCTTGCAGTGCTGTTGCATACTGAGAAATTCCTTCTTCTTCCCGCTGCAGCCTAGACAAAAATTTGGCTCGAAGGTGTCCCGCGCTAGCAGTCTCGCCGTAGATTTCTTCCAGGAACTTCACTAGCTCCTTCAGGGTACTGCGGGTGAGTTCTGGTTGTAGGCAGACATTTCTGCGGGCTTCTCCCTCTAGGGCTTTTAAAGCGATGTCCACTTCAAGGTCTGGGCTGATGTTATAAATTTTCAGGGTGCTTTGCAGCCGGGACACCCAGTCTGACAGTGGCATATTCTTGCCGTCAAACTTTGGTAGCACACTAAATATGGTGCCCATAGGGAGTGTCCTTGCAGGGGTTCCACCAATGCCCACAGCATCCCCATTAATGTTAGCATTCCCGCCATTGCTGTCTGCTGCATCCATCTTGGTGACAGTACCCTGCTCGCAGCGCCACTTGAAGCGATGGCCGGGGGACCACCACGGTGCAGGAAGACTGCTGTACACAAGATGAGGTGCAAACAACAAAGGGTAGATTTATTGGGATGCAAGGAATGAAGTGGGTGAGGAAGATGCAAACAGGGGTATGCAATGGCAAGAGACACTTTACAAGAGTTATAAACTTTATCTTGTCCGTAAAATAGCACGGTGCTCCAGCTATTACAGACTCAAAATATGTCTCACAAGCAAATTTAAACAATAAACAAATAACGATGCTACGTATAACCTCCCTGGCCTTTACTAAGTAGGCCCCACGGCTGCCGTGTACTGACTACTGAAGCCTACACTAGGCCCTAACAGGTGCACCAAACAGGAACAGACTCACGGTGATGTTGGGGACTCAGGTCCAGTCCCAGGGGGGCCCCCAGCAGTCTAATATGGTGGTGCGCACGGCTTTCGGTCAGCTCTGTGAAACGTGGTCTTCTCCTTGCTTCTGGGTCCTAGGGATGCTCCTGGAAACTGTAAGTCCCTTTCTCAGTGTCTTCGTGGCTTCACAAACTAGCACAGAACAGCCACCTTTGCTGTACCCGGAAAAGTCTTGCAAATTTCACAAGTACACTCCGTCCCAGGCTGTGGGACCTTTCTTGTAGCAAACAGCACACAGTTCTCTCTGTCGCAGCTTCAGCTCACACACACAGTTCAGGCTCAACTCCTCTCCTTATTCTAGGGCAGTTCATCTTCACAGTCTATAGCAGGGGGAAGCAGAACATTCCATCACACCAAACAAGGGGGTGCTGTCTCTTAAAGTGGCAGCGTGTTACTGTCCATAACAGCACCACCCTCTTACACAAGTAGTACAAAGGCTCTGGAAAAGAGAAATGGCTCCTCACCCTTCAAAAGAAATTCAGCATATTCAGCACTCCCAAATCCAAATGTCCCACTCCCTTCTGAGCCCCATAGTGTATTAAAACGACATATAGCTTCCACATGATTGGCATTTCTGAAATAGCTTATGGGTGCATGTCTCCAGAAGCATGTACTGGTGACTGCAACGTATTGGTCACTACAGCGTACTGGTCACTACAGCGTACTGGTCACTACAACGGCAGTTTGCAATTTTCACTCAGCAAGATTCATTGCTGCTTGATTCTGGAAAATACCCATGGAGTTAAAATCGTCACTACACCTGTAGATAAATTCCCAAAGGGGTATAATTTCCAAAATGGGGTCACTTGAGGAAGGATTCCACTCTTCTGGCAATTAGGGGCTCTGTATATGGAGTTCGCAAACTGTTCTAGGAAAATCTGCGTTCAAGGAGGAAAATAGCACTCTGTTCCTCCCGAGTCTCTACGTATGGCTAAGTAGTACTTTACAGCCACATATGGGGTATTGTCATGTTCAGTAGAAATTGTGGGACAAAACTGGGTGCCACTTTTACCCACTTCTTGTGTGAAAATGTAAAGTCTGGGGCTAAATTAAAATTTTGGTGGTAAAAATGCAGTTATTTTTTCCTCACTGCTCAATGGTATAAAATTCTGTGACACACCTGTGATGGTAATATGATCGCTGCACCCCTAGATGATCCCTACAGCAGAACACAGTCAGCACTTAGCAGAGGGAAGTAGTAGTAGCACGGGAACGAGTGCGGTCTTAGATTTTGGACTCTGGCATGCAGCTTCCCTTCCATCAGTTCAGCAACTTTCATGCGTTGGACGGGGAGAGTGGAGAGCTGATCTTTCTGTGTCCGGACATCGCTGTCCACGTTAAATGATTTGGTAAGCTGGGTTTGGCCCAGGTCCTTGAGTTTGACATATGTTGTAGAGGGTTTAGAGTGTAAAAGTGCTTTTACAATGGCCGAGAGTGGGCGTTAAACAACCGATTGTTTATACAGACCAACTGCACTTCTCATGCGCACAATCAGTAATAATTTGTTCAGTGTGCATAATCTGCTATTGTTCTCGGTAGTACAGGTCTTGTTTACACATGACGATGTGCTGTCGAGAATGATGATTTTTATGCAAGCTTAAAGGGATTTTGTCAGCACAGAATGACTGTTCAAACTAAGTACCGCGGTTCAGTGCTTCATGCGGATTCAATCATTTAAATACACCTTCCCACCTGCTTGTCTTACCCTCTATTTCCATCCCCATCTTTGATTCACAGCTCTGGCTACATAGGGCCAGAGAATGGTGGAGATAAATTGAAACAAAGCAGGTGAGAAGGTGTATATAAATGATTGGCCCCGTAGTGAAACATCAAGCGCCTTTACTTGGTTTGAACAGTAATTCTGTGCTGACAGAGTCCCTTTAAAATCATTTCACCTAACAAAGGGGTGTTTTCTTCATTCATCTGGTAATTGGCAGCCTTTTTACACTGCACAAATGTTCCCCTATGATCAGCCAGTATAAATGCACCCTTAGATATAAAAGTATGCAGACAATATTATGCTGTGTAAAACAAATCCAGAAGAGAAAATTCTTATATCAGAAATTAATTTGGGGAAGTTGGAGGCTTGAAAAGAGAAGTGGCAAATGAAGTGTAAAGTGGGAATTCCAGCAAACATTGAATCATGCACACCACCCCCTAACTTTAGTGTACAATATAAAAATGAAAAATGAAAGAGTGATGCAGCGGTAGGCAGAACTAGGCTAAAAAATAAATTTTATTCCATAATGAGTAAAACAATTGAAAAGTCATATTGTTGGGCACTCTGCACCATTGGAACAGATCATCGCGTATTGATGTAAGTCTTCCTCATGAGATCATGAGGAAGCCTCATGTCAAAACGAGTTGATCTGTTCCAATGGTGTATATTGTCTGACAATATGACTTTTCAATTGTTTTAATCATTATGGAATAAAAGTTATTTTCTCTAGTCACCTTCCACGACAGCATACGAGGTTGTCTCCACGCCCTAATTGGGGACAGGAAGCACAAGAGGTTAAAAGACCCTCCCACCTCCTAATCCTCAGTGTCTTTCTTGTCCCCCATGGGGCATGGAGAGGTTATCTGGTATGCTGTGTGGCCGGTGACTGCAGCGTTACCTTGTTCTATATTAGCCGGGCAGTGGCAGTCAGGTTCCTCCTCCCAATGAAGCTGCTCCCATCTCCCTGCTTGCAGTGATTCCGGGACTTTTCCTGATACTTCTGCGCCTCCTTTGGGGGTAAAGCGGATCAGTGATTCCCCGCCGGAGGCCTCTAGCAGCTCTCCGGCTCACCTTTCTCCTGCGCCGCTCGGTGAACCCGGAAGTGACGTCGGAGCACTTCCGGGTCGTGCTTTCCGGTGGATCGCGCTCACTTCTGGTTTTCGACCATCTTGGTCTCGGGGGATCCGAGCGGTGTGCGGAGCACGCCGATTTAATCATGCCTGCTCAGGACCCAGGGAGAAGGAGGGGGGGAAACACTTCCGTTGCTGGGGGAGGGTTTAAGGATATAAACCCTCCAGAAAACATCGTCAGGTTAGGATGATAGACGGTGTTCCTGCAAGCCCCATGTCTGCAGAGCCCAGCGCTACCCCTGCCCCAGTAAGTGGTGTGTTAGGGGGTGGGTCCTAGGAAGGGCAAGCTAGTATAGCTCGTGTGTATCACTCCTCTCCCCTTTGTTTTGTTATAGGGAGTCAAGGCCACACACATGCCTTCCAAATCTGCACCCAAGTGTGCCATCTGCCTCAAAAAACTATATCATAACAAATTATGTCGTGAACGCATGGAATCGGTAATTAGGGCTGAGCATCCCTCCCTAATAGAAGAGATAAAATCCATAGTTAAAAATGAAGTTCAATCATCTCTTGCCAACCTTACACCTCCTACTACTGTTTCACTAACCCCAGGTCCTTCGGCTCCTAAGAAAAGAAAAATATATATTGAACCCTCTGATTCAGACTCAGACGGTTCTGTGAGTTCATCCTCATTCAAATGGGAAGAGTCTTCACCCAAAAGGCCTTCTGAAAAGAGGAAATATTTTTTCTCTATGGAGTTCATGGAGGATCTAGTTCCTGCTGTGCGCAATACGATGGGGTTTGAGGAAAAAGAAGCCTCATGTGCAGTACAAGATGATTTGTTCGGTGGTCTGAAGGCGGAAAAACAGTTAGGTTTTCCTGTCCATGAAAACATTCTGAGTATGATTTCTCAAGAATGGGAATCACCAGAAAAGCGCCTAAATATTCCATCCGAATTAAAAAATAGATTTCCCTTAGAGGGAGAGTCTGTCAATTGGGAAATCCCTAGAGTGGACGTACAGGTTGCTAGAGTTGCTAAAAGAACATCTCTTCCCTTTGAAGACTCATCACAATTAAAAGATCCAATGGACAGAAAGGTAGAAAGCCTCTTAAGAAAATCATGGGAATCTTCCTACTCGTCACTTAAGACCAATATTACCTCCACATGTGTAGCTCGGTCTATCTATAGATGGATAGATCAGCTGGAAACCCACATATCCCAGGGAACCTTTAGAGGGCAGCTGTTGGGACTCTCTTCGATTATTAAAGAGTAGTGTTGAGCGATACCGTCCGATACTTGAAAGTATCGGTATCGGAAAGTATCGGCCGATACCGGCAAAGTATCGGATCTCGCCGATACCGATAACCGATACCAATACAAGTCAATGGGACTCAAGTATTGGAAGGTACCCTGATGGTTCCCAGGGTCTGAAGGAGAGGAAACTCTCCTTCAGGCCCTGGGATCCATATGAATGTGTAAAATAAAGAATTAAAATAAAAAATATTGATATACTCACCTCTCCGACGCAGCCTGGACCTTACCGCTGTGAACCGGCAGCCTTCTTTGCTTAAAATGAGCGCGTTCAGTACCTTCCATGACGTCACGGCTTCTGATTGGTCGCGTGCCGCTCATGTGACCGCCACGCGACCAATCAGAAGCCGTGACGTCATCCCTCAGGTCCTAAATTCCTAGAAGGGAATTTAGGACCTGAGGGATGACGTCGCGGCTTGTGATTGGTCGCGTGGCGGTCACATGAGCGGCACGCGACCAATCAGAAGCCGTGACGTCATGGAAGGTGCTAAACACGCTCATTTTAAGCAAAGCAGGCTGCCGGTTACTACCAGGGCGCGTCAGAGGGTGAGTATATCCCTATTTTTTATTTTAATTCTTTATTTTTTACATGGATATGGACCCAGGGCCTGAAGGAGAGTTTCCTCTCCTTCAGACCCTGGGAACCATACACTGGGAACTTCCGATTCTGATTCCCGATACCACAAAAGTATCGGATCTCGGTATCGGAATTCCGATACCGTAAGTATCGGCCAATACCCGATACTTGCGGTATCGGAATGCTCAACACTATTAAAGAGTTCTTCAGGATTCTTGGCTGACGCATCAGCTGAGTCGGTTTGTATAGCCACTAGAGCAATGGCTCAGTCTAACTCTGCTAGAAGAGCCTTATGGCTGAAAATGTGGAGTGGTGATGTTACATCCAAAATTAAACTCTGCTCCATCCCATTTAAAGGTGGACATGTGTTTGGCCCTGCCCTTGACGACATTTTGGAAAAGGCTACTGTTAGGGTTTGCGGAACGCACCGAATATATTTATTGATGTGATTGGTGCGACCGCAACCCGGGATCCACCGTGCAGGAAATATCCTGCCGCTAAGTAAAAGGCGGCACAATATGGCGGTATTAACCAGCTCTGTTAGCTTCACAGAGCGGCCGAGAAAGCAAAGCTCTGTGCCCTGTTAACTCTCACAGAGGCACAGGCTAACTACCCAGAAGAGAGCAGTCAGTGGTCATGCATGCACACAACACTCCTCGCCGGAGGTGCCAGCATTCTAGGGGCTTATTTCAGCCGGGTCCCTGAATACTTTCATACACAATCTCCTCGCCGGAGGTGCCAGCATTCTAGGGGCTTATTTCAGCCGGGTCCCTGAACACATTCACGCATATGACAACAGTGGCGCAAAGCATGTAACTTTAGAAGATACTAGCGCATGGCCGTGCGGCCATGCGAGCCTTAAATAGCTGCAGCACGTACAGGACCTTAAAAATCAGGAGCAATGAGAGACTGCTACTGAGTCTGCGTACCTACAGGACCTTCCTAGAAAGACCAATAGACTTGGCTGCAGTACCTGAACATGTGACCCTTGATCTCCACTGAGAGATCTTACCCTGGGCATGCTCAGTGTGTGCAAAGCAGGACTTAGTCCCAGAAAAGCCTGTTCGCCGTAGATCAGTGCAGGGTACAATAGCAGAGCCTGGAGAGGCAGCAAAAACCCTTTGCACTGAATCAGACTCAGTGAGACGCTGGGACCGACGTCTCCGCTGAGCAGGCTCCACTGCGGCCGATGGAGAATGGGAGACCGCAGCAAAGACGGATCGAGATTCCCCCTGTGCAGCAGAGGAAACTCGACTCCTAAGGCTGCCGTCACACTAGCAGTATTTGGTCAGTATTTTATGTCAGTATTTGTAAGCCAAAACCAGGAGTGGAACAAATAGAGGAAAAGTATAATAGAAACATATGCACCACTTCTGCATTTATCACCCACTCCAGGTTTTGGCTGAGAAATACTGATGTAAAATACTGACCAAATACTGCTAGTGTGACGGCAGCCTAACAGCTACAGATAAAAAGAAGACTCTTCCTGAGCAAAAAGTAACAAAAAAGCATTTTTTTGTCCCTCCTTTCCTCAAACTGCTCAAAGGGGGAAGGAAAAAGATGGAGCTATGCTAAGGGGGGGGGGGGGAAATATCCTGGTTCCCCAAAAACAACAGGAGGACAAACAGTGACTCGGGTGCTGTAGGAGGGAGGCTATGAAGATTCCTTCACCAATGGACTCTAATTTCAGAAAGCCATTGGGTAACAAACATTATCAGAGAAGGTCTATTGATAGAATTCCAATCTCCTCCCCCTCAGGGCGTACGAGTCATGTCCCTTCCCTCCCGACTTCCGAGAATCTTTTAATATCAGGTCTTCAGAGTCTTCTGAAGGCGAATGTAATTTTCACAGTGCCAGATCAAGAACTAGGGGAAGGTCACTATTCCCGTCTTTTCATAGTAAGAAAGCCATCTGGCGATGCACGAATAATAATAAATCTGAAGGGTCTGAATCGTCACATTCTGTACAGAAGATTCAAAATGGAATTAGTAAAGACGGCAATTCCACTGATAGGCCTACAACACGTGATGGTAACAATCGATCTAAAAGATGCCTATTTTCATATTTCAATTCACCCCCATCACAGAAAGTTTCTAAGATTTGCGGTTCTTCAAAATCAACAGATACATTATCAATTCAATGTGCTCCCGTTCGGGATATCGTCAGCTCCAAGAATATTTTCAAAGGTCATGGCAGAGACGGTGACATACATTCGCAAGCAGGGCATCTGTATAGTACCCTATTTAGACGACCTGCTAATCATAGCCCCCTCCTCTCACATTCTAGAATCTCAGGTGCAAAATGTATTAGATATCCTCCGTTCATTGGGGTGGATTCCAAATTCGAAAAAATCAGAGCTCCAGCCCTCTATGATAAGAAAGTTCCTAGGATTGGTCCTAAATTCCAAACTTCAAATGTCTTTTCTTCCGGAGGATCATCTCAGCAACCTGATATCAAAAATATTGAAATTCAGAGGAATGAAACGCCCTACCATACGAGAGGCAATGTCTGTTTTAGGCTCAATGACGACCTGCATTCAGACTGTTTCCTGGGCCCAGGCACACTCCAGAACCCTACAAAATCACATACTAAAAAATTGGAACTGGAATTCTGGTTCACTGAACAAAAGAATTCAGACCCCTGGCAGAGTGAAGGCGTCTTTGGTGTGGTGGCTAAAACCAGGGAATCTCCGGAAGGGAGTGGTGTGGTATCAGTCTCCCCTTATCTCGGTAACCACAGACGCCAGCCGGAGGGGTTGGGGGGGTATGGTCCTGCATACTCCCTTTCAGGGTCTCTGGAGTAAAAAATATCTGCCAGCTCATCCAATACCAGGTAGCTGAAAGCAGTGGAACAAACCCTTTTGGCAGCAAGTGGGATCATTACAGGTCACCACATAAAAGTTTATTTGGACAATGTCACAGCAGTAGCCCACCTCAAACATCAAGGGGGCACAAAATACGACAATCTAAAAGCTATATCAAGAAGAATATTTTGCTGGGCGGAGAAGCATTTACTATCCCTAACAGCAGTACATCTAAAGGGATCCTCCAACAGGCAGGCAGATTTTTTGAGTCGGCAGGATATAATTCCAAGGGAATGGAAACTGAATTGGGAGATTTTTTCAATGCTAGTTTTCAAGCTCTGTCCATTAGAGAACCATACTTCACTATCAGAGAAGATAGCTTAGGGTACTGTCACACAGTGGCACTTTGGTCGCTACGACGGCACGATCCGTGATGTTCCAGCGATATCCATACGATATCGCAGTGTCTGACACGCTACTGCGATCAGGGACCCCGCTGAGAATCGTACGTCGTAGCAGATCGTTTGAAACTTTCTTTCGTCGTCTAGTGTCCCGCTGTGGCGGCATGATTGCATCGTGTGACAAAGGTTGTATACGATGTGCGCACAGTAACCAATGGCTTCTACATCGTAAATACGTCATGAAATTATCGCTCCAGCGCCGTGTATTGCAACGTGTGACCGCAGAGTTCCATTCTCTTGATGTCCGTTGAACAATACTATTCTACCTGGAACAGACTAAACCTTGGAGGATTGATTCAAATTTATTTATCAACCCTTCTGGTAAAAATAAAGGTAGGAAGGTGGCAAAGACTACCATTGCAAGATGGATTAGAAGAGCAATTTCTGAGTCATACCTTACTCAGGGGATGACTCCTCCGGAAGGCATTAAAGCCCACTCTACAAGATCTACCTCGACCTCCTGGGCAGAAAAAGCAGGTGCATCTACAGAGCAGATTTGTAGGGCCGCCACATGGTCGTCCATTCATACATTTCCAAAACATTATAGGTTGGATGCTCTATCCAACCGGGACTTAGCCTTTGGCCGTAAGGTCCTTCAGGCAGTTGTCCCCCCCTAGCTACAAAATAGGTTTGTATTCCTCCTATGCTGTCGTGGAAGGTGACTAGAGAAAATAGAATTAGACTTACCAGTAATTCGGTTTCTAGGAACCTTCCACGACAGCGCTAATTTCCCTCCTTACGTTTCTCGATTAATACTTGGAAATGTAAAATAATCTGTGCTATGGGATTCATTATAAGTCACTGAGGTTTCGGAGGTGGTAGGGTCTTTTAACCTCTTGTGCTTCCTGTCCCCCATTAGGGCGTGGAGACAACCTCCTATGCTGTCATGGAAGGTTCCTAGAAACCGAATTACCGATAAGTCTAATTCTATTTTTTAGCCTAGTTCCGCCTACCGCTGGATCACGCTTTCATTTTTCACTTGAACTACCTGGTTGCGCTACCAGATCCGTGCGAAGCGTTGGCTGCCTACAGGGAGTCAGAACACAGGCAATGGTAAGCTGACTACACCCTTTCTCTACAATATAAAAGGGAATGTCCTACAAGAGAAATTTATCACATATCCACAAGATAAGTGATGCATATCTGATCCAATATTTACGTTCCAAAAATCACGTTAATTCCAGAAAACTGTCGAAAACACCTTGATGAATTGGGCCCTTTACATGCTCCACTGAGTCTGCATGTATTCTGAAGGTGGAGAGAGAAGTAAGCCGCTGTCAGGCACCTCTGAGGGCAACTTGTCTTTTCTGGGAATAAAAGGATTGAGCATGTTGTAATCCAACAGCCTGATCCCACCCCAACATCTGCCATTGAGGGAAAGTCCAGTCGTCCCCATGCATATTATTCCTCTTTCACACCTAGTTTTTTAACAGTTGAAAGCTACACGTTTTTATACTGTAAATAAAAAAATAACCTGATCTGTTGTAAAACTGATCCAAATGGGTATCTTGAATTAAATATCAGTTTTATTCCACATACACATTTCACTCGTTTGCATGTGTTTTGTTTTTTTGCTTTTTATTTTAAGAGATTTGTTTTTTAAAGGCATAGGAAGGAGTGTCAGGAGATCACATGAATGGTATTATGGCAAAAAAAAAACATAAAAAAACATGGCTGAAAGAGTGGAGGCAAAAGTAACTGGTACCTTTGTATATGTCTTCTATAAATTGCAATGTTATGAAAACAGATTTTTTTAATGGATGAAAAAGTGCAGTGGACTGTTTTTTCACCAAGGGATATGTGCCCAAACATACTGTACGTCATACTAATACCCATTTCACATATGTTTTTATTGGAATTCTGTGTAAATGAAAAGGTATCTGTTTTAATACATTTTTTACAGTACAAACAGATAAGTGATGTGCACCCCTAAAACAAATTTTGAAACCGGCCATAGATGGTTGTCCAAATCAGCAGGTGCTGATATTAATTGTATAGCATCTCTAAGGTAGACGTTCTCTAGTAGTATTCACCAAAGGAGGTACTGTGTACAATGGTGGCCACACTTGTGTGTTACATTACAGAGCAACGCTAGTCAGGGTGGAAGTCACGGAAGAAGCATTAGAGTACGGCCACGTTCCCACCTTTAGTATTTGGTCAGTATTGTACCTCAGTATCTGTAAGCCAAAGCAAAGAGTGGAACAATCATAGGAAAAGTATAATAGAAACCCGTCACCACTTCTGTATTTATCACCCACTCCTGGTTTTGGCTTACAAATACTGAGGTAAAACACCGACCAAATGCTGAAGGTGAGAACGTGGCCTAAAGTGCTCATACTACTTGTATATGGTAACACTGGTAACCGGTCAGTACGTACTTAGTGAAGGATGTAGCTGACCTTGCTTAGTTCAAATTGTAAGATTTCGCCATAAGGCCTCATCCACATGGCCGCGTTGCATGTAAGTGTTGTATCCGTTTTTATAATTATAATCTACTAGATGGTTGCCCGATTCTAACGCATCGGGTATTCTAGAATATGTATGTCCACGTAGTATATTGCCCAGCCACGTAGTATATTGCCCAGCCACGTAGTATATTGCCCAGTGACGTAGTATATTGCACAGCCACGTAGTATATTGCCCAGTGACGTAGTATATTGACCAGCGACGTAGTATATTGCCCAGCCACGTAGTATATTGCCCAGCCACGTAGTATATTGCCCAGTGACATAGTATATTGCCCAGCCACGTAGTATATTGCCCAGTGACGTAGTATATTGACCAGCGACGTAGTATATTGCCCAGCCACGTAGTATATTGCCCAGCCACGTAGTATATTGCCCAGTGACGTAGTATATTGCTCAAACAGATCTGAGTAGTGAGGTCTCGGTAGCATAACTTTTCCTTTTTGGCAGCATTGAGTAAACTGATTGTCAGATGGTTTTTCATCAATGAAATTTGGAGAGTCGCATTTAGAGCAAACTGCATTCATATTCCCACAGTAGTGTTCATGAATTGTACTTTCATTGTCCGTTACGTAATGTGCAAGTTGTTGAATATTGTCCTGGTCGTGCCTTAGTTGGTAGAGCATTCGTTTTTTATGAATTTGGCGATCATGTTGTTCCTGTCGTACAACAGTTTGTTGTGGTGTCTCCGGTTGGCGACGGTGTCTGTGAGATTCCGCATCCTGGGCTTGTCTAGCAGCAGTTTGTTGTGGTGTCTCCTGTTGGCGACGTTGTCTGTGAGATTCCACATCCTGGGCTTGTCTGGCGGTAGTTTGTTGTGGTGTCTCCTGTTCCCGATGTTGTCGTTTTCTTGCTGCTGCTGCTGCTTTTCTGTCATCTTCATTGGCGTATTTTCGTTTACGACCCATTCTAAGATAGAAACACAGGGAGATGCCGCCCATACAGGGAGATGCAGGCACACACCCTACACAATGGCGCCACTTGACAGCAGTGGAGGACAATGATGATTCCAGAATTTGTGGCAGACTGTGCCCGTCGCTGATTGGTAGAGGCCGGCTGGCCTCGGCCAATCAGCATGGCGGGATTTCCGAGACAGACAGACAATTAGACCCTTAGACAACACAATGGCGGCACTTGACAGCAGTGGAGGACAATGCCCGTCGCTGATTGGTCGAGGCCGGCTGGCCTCGACCAATCAGAGACTGTGCCCGTCGCTGATTGGTTGAGGCCTGGCGGCCTCGACCAATCAGAGACGCGGGATTTCCAGGACAGACAGACAGAAAAACCCTTAGACAATACACGCATCGGGTATTCTAGAATATCCCCGTAGTATATGGACAATGATGATTCCAGAATTCGTGGCAGACTGTGCCCGTCGCTGATTGGTCGAGGCAACCTTTATGACATCATCGTCGCCATGGCAACCATTATGACATCTACGTCGATACTTTGCCCGTCGCTGATTGGCGGCCTCGACCAATGAGAGACGCGGGATTTCCATTATGACATCTACGTCGATACTGTGCCCGTCGCTGATTGGTCGAGGCCCAGGCGGCAGACAGACAGACAGACAGAAAAACCCATAGACAATTATATACCGTATTTTCCGGCGTATAAGACGACTTTTTAACCCCTAAAAATTGTCCCAAAAGTCGGGGGTCGTCTTATACGCCGGGTACGGCGTGTGCAGGGAGCGATCCTGGATGTTCCCTGGGTCTGAAGGAGAGGAGACTCTCCTTCAGGCCCTGGGATCCATATTCATGTTAAAAATAAAGAATAAAAATAAAAAATATGTATATACTCACCCCTCCGAGAAGCCTGGCTCTCACCGGTGTAAGCGTCTGCCTCCGTTCCTAAGAATTGCAGAGCGTGAAGGACCTTCGATGACGTCACGGTCAGGTGACTGGTCACATGAGCGGTCACGGACCAATCACAGGCCAGTCACCTGACCGTGACGTCATCGAGGGTCCTTCATGCTGCAATTCTTAGGAACGGAGGCAGACGCTTACACCGGTGAGAGCCAGGCTTCTCGGAAGGGTGAGTATATACATATTTTTTATTCTTTATTTTTAACATGAATATGGATCCCAGGGCCTGAAGGAGAGTCTCCTCTCCTTCAGACCCTGGGAACCACACGCTGTATAAGATGACTGGGCGTATAAGATGACCCCAGTCTTATACAGCGGGCATATCCCAAATTCCATATTTTATATGGAAAAGTTGGGGGTCGTCTTATACGCCCAGTCGTCTTATACACCAGAAAATACAGTATATAGCCTAGAATGTGGCCCGATTCTAACGCATCGGGTATTCTAGAATATGCATGTCCCCGTAGTATATGGACAATGATGATTCCAGAATTCACGTCAGACTGTGCCCGTCGCTGATTGGTCGAGGCAACCTTTATGACATCATCGTCGCCATGGCAACCATTATGACATCTACGTCGATACTGTGCCCGTCGCTGATTGGTCGAGGCGAATTCGCGGCAGACTGAGTTCGTCGCTGATTGGTCGAGGCAACGTTTATGACATAATCGTCGCCATGGCAACCATTATGAGATCTACGTCGATACTGTGCCCGTCGCTGATTGGTCGAGGCGAATTTGCGGCAGACTGTGCCCGTCGCTGATTGGTCGAGGCAACCTTTATGACATCATCGTCGCCATGCTGTGCCCGTTGCTGATTGGTCGAGGCCTGGCGGCCTTGACCAATCAGAGACGCGGGATTTCCAGGACAGACAGACAGACGGAAAAACCCTTAGACAATTATATATATAGATGGTGCTATTCAAATGTTCATGTTTTTTCATGGACCATGTGTCCATGCTATGCTCATGGAGACATGTCTTACAGTAAGGATGACAAGGGCCAATACCAGTTTTTGGATCTCTATGGATCTGTGAAAAATATATGGATAGCATCAGTGTGCCATCCGTGTCCTGTCTGTATTTAACTGCAAAGTATAGGAGAAGCTTTGTCATTTTTTTATCCATCCATCCAAAACACTGACGACTGATGGTAAAAACGGACACTGATGGACACACTGATCCAAAACACTGATGACACGGGTACCATTTTTTCTCGTACTCATTTAAACACGGACGTGTGAATGAAGCCTTAAATACAAGATCTCACACTTTCACTGCAATAGGAGCTGTGGAGATTTGTAGGATCCAACTCTGCATGCCAGGATCCCACAATCTGAAAGTTCGCACCTGTATTTTGCTACAAAGTCAGGTCCCTTAGGGGATCATTAGGGACACGTCTAGGAATGTTTTTTTTTTTTTTTTTTTAATGTTATTTAGTACAATTATTAATCTTTGGCTTCCTATTGATTTCTTAGCTAGAAAGCACAGCCTCAGACTAGTGATAGGCCATCTTTACATTACATGTGTTTGGGGGCTAAGGGGTGCAATACATGACCGATGGAAGTGCTAACGGGTTAGGAGGTGCTTTTCCCAGGCACAACCCATGCTATCATAGGCAAAAAAAATGAGAGAAGTTCTATGTAATTCTGAAATCATGGTAACATTACTATGTAAGTGGGAAGGCACGCTATGTGTTGCATCTGCACATACAGTGGTCATCGGGATCTTGCCTGTGGTTTCCTCTTGGTAATGTGACCTTGTTCTCCAAGGCATGGTACTGCAAGTACTTTATATAGGGTAAACACAAATAAGGATTTCCTAGCTGGACGATGCAAAAATGATTCTTTTCTAATTTTACCAAAGAGAAAAGAAAGCAACTCATGAAAGCCATTTTCTGAAAGGCATGATTTTAATGAGAAATTCTCTTGCTACCTTTGCTTCACTTATTTAACTGTTAAGAATGTGACCAGCAGACTGTAGCTTCTTTTTTGTTAGTCTTTTTTTTTAATCACAGTCTCTGATTTTTTTGCCTTTAGACAGTATTGATGTGCAGTGAGGGTTACTCTGGGCATCCCAATCTATTGTGTGGTTCTCTGGAAATGTTCCTGTTTGTGTGTGATCATAACAAGGAGCTGGCTGCAATCCATACAGTATCCCAGTTCTAAAAAGCCTCGATTCATTAACTTCCCTGTAATCGGCTCACTTTTGATGTCTTGATGGAGAGCATCATTAAACTCAGCATGGACAGCTGTAGGCAGTGGAAAACAAACTGCAGAACTCATGCACATTGTTTTCATCCAAGTCAAGAAATCCGACTTGCGGTGGTATTCTAGAAAAAAAATCATCAAAGTGAACTGCTTTACAATAAAAACATAACCGAGCAAACCCAGATTTTGTTTAAAAGGATCTATTTGTCTAAGAGCCCACTGGTAGCAATGGATAATTGTGCATTCGATTGCAGACATGTTTTACTGGGAAAGGACAAAGTTCATTCAGAGATTCTCGTTATACAGTTTTCTTGTTATGTAGGATATATTTTATGTATATACAAAAGGCTTGCTCACATTAGCATATAAAAAATAGCTCCCATGTTGCTCCTGAAAAGTTGGAAGATTGGAATCCGTATGGTTCAACTTATGTAATTTGGGTGTGCGATATTTTTCCTCACCTAGCATCAGTATGACAAGCGTTTTTACCATCATCTTTTACATACTGTAATTCTCTATGTAATTTAAAGCTAGTTTACAAAGTAATAAAGCAATCTTATATACAAACTAGATGGTTGCCCGATTCTAACGCATCGGGTATTCTAGAATATGTATGTCCACGTAGTATATTGCCCAGCCACGTAGTATATTGCCCAGCCACGTAGTATATTGCCCAGTGACGTAGTATATTGCACAGCCACGTAGTATATTGCCCAGTGACGTAGTATATTGCCCAGCGACATAGTATATTGCCCAGCCACGTAGTATATTGCCCAGCCACGTAGTATATTGCCCAGCCACGTAGTATATTGCCCAGCCACGTAGTATATTGCCCAGCCACGTAGTATATTGCCCAGTGACGTAGTATATTGCTCAAACAGATCTGAGTAGTGAGGTCTCGGTAGCATAACTTTTCCTTTTTGGCAGCATTGAGTAAACTGATTGTCAGATGGTTTTTCATCAATGAAATTCAGAGAGTCGCATTTAGAGCAAACTGCATTCATATTCCCACAGTAGTGTTCATGAATTGTACTTTCATTGTCTGTTACGTAATGTGCAAGTTGTTGAATATTGTCCTGGTCGTGCCTTAGTTGGTAGAGCATTCGTTTTTTATGAATTTGGCGATCATGTTGTTCCTGTCGTACAACAGTTTGTTGTGGTGTCTCCGGTTGGCGACGGTGTCTGTGAGATTTCGCATCCTGGGCTTGTCTGGCAGCAGTTTGTTGTGGTGTCTCCTGTTCCCAATGTTGTCGTTTTCTTGCTGCTGCTGCTTTTCTGTCATCCTCATTGGTGTAATTTCATTTATGACCCATTCTAAGATAGAAACACAGGGAGATGCCGCCCATACAGGGAGACGCAGGCACACACCCTACACAATGGCGGCACTTGACAGCAGTGGAGGACAATGATGATTCCAGAATTTGCGGCAGACTGTGCCCGTCGCTGATTGGTAGAGGCCGGCTGGCCTCGGCCAATCAGCATGACGGGATTTCCGAGACAGACAATTAGACCCTTAGACAACACAATGGCGGCACTTGACAGCAGTGGAGGACAATGATGATTCCAGAATTTGCGGCAGACTGTGCCCGTCGCTGATTGGTAGAGGCCGGCTGGCCTCGGCCAATCAGCATGACGGGATTTCCGAGACAGACAATTAGACCCTTAGACAACACAATGGCGGCACTTGACAGCAGTGGAGGACAATGCCCGTCGCTGATTGGTCGAGGCCGGCTGGCCTCGACCAATCAGAGACTGTGCCCGTCGCTGATTGGTTGAGGCCTGGCGGCCTCGACCAATCAGAGATGTGGGATTTCCAGGACAGACAGACAGAAAAACCCTTAGACAATACACGCATCGGGTATTCTAGAATATGCATGTCCCCGTAATATATGGACAATGATGATTCCAGAATTCGCGGCAGACTGTGCCCATCGCTGATTGGTCAAGGCAACCTTTATGACATCATCGTCGCCATGGCAACCATTATGACATCTACGTCGATACTGTGCCCGTCGCTGATTGGTCGAGGCCCAGGCGGCCTCGAAAAATCGGAGACAGTGGATTTCCAGGACAGACAGACAGACAGAAAATTCCTTAGACAAATATATATATATAGACTAGATTGTGGCCCGATTCTAACGCATCGGGTATTCTAGAATATGCAAGTCCCCGTAGTATATGGACAATGATGATTCCAGAATTCGCGGCAGACTGTGCCCGTCGCTGATTGGTCGAGGCAACCTTTATGACATCATCGTCGCCATGGCAACCATTATGACATCTATGTCGATACTGTGCCCGTCGCTGATTGGTCGGGGCCTGGGGGCCTCGACCAATCAGAGACGCGGGATTTCCAGGACAGACAGACAGAAAGACAGACAGACAGACGGAAAAACCCTTAGACAATTATATATATAGATATGACTACATTGATACATAGAAAGAACATATAGATATCCTGTAGACATTGTAGTGCAGCGGGATTGGTGCAGTGTGATAGACAGGTAGTGACCACAGGAAAGTTCCAAAACCAAAAGTCTCTTTAATGATCAGCATACTCACAAAGTAGAAAACAAAAGGTTATCCTCACAGCCGGGAAACAAGATAGTCTGCAACTTGGACCGGTTGCCGTGGGCGACTGCACCGCCGTGTACGCTGAGGGTGCCAGGCCTTTTGGCTTCACTTAGGCTCTGTGTTGTCTTCACACAGGTGGAGCTCTGCAGAGCTTTTTGCTCTGCATGCTAGCAAAACCCAAACTAACACACCCAATCCTCTGCTGCAGGGTTTTTTTACCAAAGAACCTGTGGCCGTAGGCCACATGGAAAACCCGGGCCAGGGGAGGAAACGGACCTCCCTACTACCTTCCTGTAGATTGTTTCAAAAATAAAAGCCCATGGCAGGTTTTCCTAAATCTGCCTTGGACAAATAACTTGCCCAAGAACAACACTCACTTTTATTGTGCATTGCAATCACAGCTATGCCTGTGACTGCAAGGCACTCCCACGGCCTCAATATGCTTCTTTACGCATCCTGGGGGACACAGAGACCCTCGCATATAACCCTGGTCACTGCCTCACAACATATATTTTCACAATTCAATCCAGTTTCGGACTCACATGGAAACACAGCCAAACGAAGAAAACTATGACTAAAATTATAAATCTTTCTTGAATACAAGATAAAAACAACTTGTAAAATAAAATAAATGCAGAGTGATTATTATAGCAGAGTGCCCAGAAGGGGGGGAAATTGGTCCGTCCTAAAGAGGTGGTGTAGTGTATATATACAGTATATAATGACCAAAAATGTCATATGCATAAATTATGTTGTATACACTAGTGATAACCACATGTAAACAGGTATGGCTAAGGTACAAAGATTAAATCCTGAGCAGTTTTGAACAGGCTTTCCAAACACGCCCTCCCCCCCCCCCCCCCGAAGAAGCTGAGTTGCAAAACATATTTCGGGATGAGGGGGGAAATTCTGTTTCGTCCTGCATGCATGTATACTTCTTGTCCTCTACTAAGGTAACAATTTTTCTGTTTCTTTGCCTTCAGCTACCTATTTATACTTCTGCATTATATACCACTAGATGGTAGCCCAATTCTAACGCATCGGGTATTCTAGAATATGTATGTAGTTTATTTATGAAGATTTTAGAATAATACATTGAATACTCAGGATTCGGCAAACCGCGATCAATTAGCAAAGCGTGGTTCAAATCCCGTGCCAATTCGTGGCCGGACTGCGTCTGTCGCTGATTGTTCACGGCCAGCCACGTAGTATATAGCACAGTCACGTAGTATATAACAGCCCACGTAGTAAATAGCACAGCCACGTAGTACATAGCACAGCCATGTAGTATATTGCACAGCCATGTAGTATATAGCACAGCCACATAGTATATAGCACAGTCCACGGAGTATATAGCACAGCCCACGAAGTATATAGCACAGCCACGTAGTATATAACACAGCCCACGGAGTATATAGCACAGCCCACGGAGTGTATAACAGCCCACATAGCATATAACAGAGCTATAGTTTATAACAGCCCACGTAACACATAACACAGCTCACGTAGTATATAACAGCCCACACATGCAGTATATAACACAGCCCACGTATTGTATAACACAGCCCACGTAGTGTATAACACAGCCCACGTAGTATATAGCACAGCCCACGTAGTATATTGCACAGCCCATGTAGTGTATAACACAGCCCACGTAGTATATTGCACAGCCCACATAGTATATAGCACAGCCCACGTAGTATATTGCACAGCCACATAGTATATTGCACAGCCACGTAGTATATTGCACAGCCCACGTAGTATATTGCACAGCCCACGTAGTATATAGTACAGCCCACATAGTATATAGCACAGCCCACGTAGTATATCGCACAGCCACATAGTATATTGCACAGCCCACATAGTATATTGCACAGCCCACGTAGTATATTACACAGCCCACATAGTATATAGCACAGCCCACGTAGTATATTGCACAGCCACATAGTATATTGCACAGCCACGTAGTATATTGCCCAGTCACGTAGTATATTGCACAGCCCACATAGTATATTGCACAGCCCACGTAGTATATAGAAATGTGGGCATCATATCCCTGTTAAAAAAATAATTAAAATAAAAAATAGTTATATACTCACCTTCCGTCGGCTCCGGATCCAGGCGAAGCGTTTACCATTGCTCCTCGTGCGCTCCGGTCACAAGAGTGCATTGCGGTCTCGCGAGATGATGACGTAGCGGTCTCGCGAGACCGCTACGTCATCATCTCGCGAGATCGCAATGCATGGAGCGGTCACTCCATGCATAGGCAGCATCAATAGTAAAAAGTTGGTCACACAGGGTTAATAGCAGCGTTAACGGAGTGCGTTACACCCCGGCATAACGCGGTCCATTAACGCTGCCATTAACCCTGTGTGAGCGCTGACTGGAGGGGAGTATGGAGCGGGCACTGACTGCAGGGAGTAAGGAGCGGCCATTTTGCCGAAGGACTGTGCCTGTCGCTGATTGGTCGTGGCTGTTTTGCCGCGACCAATCAGCACTTGGGATTTCCAAGACAGACAGACAGAAGGACAGACAGAAAGACGGAAGTGACCCTTAGACAATTATATAGTAGATTCGGCCTGTGGCCCTTTTTACTGCATAGCTTTATATATGTGTGTTTTCACCCTGGCAGCATGGATGGCAGTAATATACTATACTATGATTTATACATTAAATTAGTCTGGTCAAAGCTGCTCAGGATTAAATCTTTGTACCTTAACCATACCTGTTTACATGTGGTTATAATTGGTGTATGCAAGATAATTTGTACAAAAAACAAGCCGCTATACAGCTCAATCAGTGAAATAATGAAAAAGAGTTATAGCTCTTTTTATTGTGTAAAAGCGCCAAAAACATACAAAAATTATATAAATGAGGTATCACTGTGATCATACTGACCCGAAGAATAAAGCTGCCTTATCAATTTTACCACATGCAAAATGGCATTAACCCCTTAACGACAGCCGACAAGCCTTTTAACTTCGGCAGTTAAGAGTACTTATTCCTCAGCGACGCTTTTTAATGGCGCTAAGAAATAAGTGTATAGCGCCCCCCAGTGACAGAATTTCTCAGGGATCTCGGCTACCGGGGGTAGCCGAGACCCCAGAGAACATGATTTGGGTCGGTTTTACCGACCCAGTGTTGCGATCGCCGTTATTATTATTATTATTATTATTTATTTATATAGCACCATTGGTTCCATGGTGCTGTACATGAGAAGGTGTTACATACAAGTTATTAATGAAATAACAGCAACTGGAAAAAAAAAGTTTCCTATTGGTTCATTTTGATCACTGTGATAGACCCTATCACAGTGATCAAAATAAAAAATAGTAAATCAAACCCCCCTTTATCATCCCCTTATTTAGGTAAAAATAAAAAAAATGTATTTATTTCAATTTTTCCATTAGGGTTAGAGTTGGGCTAAAATTAGGGTTGGGCTAAAGCTAGGGTTGGGCTAACGTTAGGGTTGGGCTAAAGTTAGGGTTGGGCTAAAGTTAGGGTTGGACTAAAGTTTGGGTTGGGCTAAAGTTAGGGTTGTGGTTATCACTGGGATTACGGTTAGGGTTGAGATTAGGGTTTGGGGTGTGTTAGGGTTAGGTTTGTGGTTAGGGTTATGGTTAGGGTTGGGATTAGGGTTAGGTGTGTGTTGGGGTTAGGGTTGGAGCTAGAATTGGGGGGTTTCAACGTTTAGGTACATCAGGGGGTCTCAAAACGTGACATGGCGCCACCATTGATTCCAGTCAATTTTGCATTTAAAAAGTCAAACGGTGCTCCCTCCCTTCTGAGCCCTGCCATGCGCCCAAACAGTGACTGTCCCCCACATACGGGGTATTGGTGTACTCAGGAGAAATTGCATAACAAATTTTGTGGTCCATTTTCTCCTGACACCCTTGTGAAAATTAAAAAAATTGGTTCCAAAGTAAATTTTTTGTGAAAAAAGTAAAATGTTCATCTTTTCCTTCCACATTGCTTTAGTTCTCGTGAAGCACCTGAAGGGTTATTAAACTTCTTGAATGTGGTTTTGCGCACCTTGAGGGGTGCCGTTTTTAGAATGGTGTCACTTTTGGGTATTTTCTATTATATTGACCCCCCAAACTCACATCAAATGTTTTGTAAATTTTGTTGGAAAAATGAGAAATCGCTGATCAACTTTTAACTCTTATAACGTCCTAACGAAAAAAAATTATGTTTCCAAAATTGTGCTGATGTAAAGTTGACATGTGGGAAATGTTATGTATTAGTTATTTTGTGTGACACCCCTCTCTGATTTAAGGGTACAAAAATAAAATTTTGAAAATTGCTACATTTTAAATTTTTTTGCCAAATTTCCGTTTTTTTTCATAAATAAGCGCAAGTTATGTCAAATAAATTTTGCCACTGACATGAAGTACAATATGTCATGAAAAAACATCTCAGAATCGGTGGGATACGTTGAAGCGTTCTAGAGCTATAACTTCATAAAGTGACAGTGGTCAGAATTGTAAAAATTGGCTTGGTCATTAAGTACCAAATTGGCTCTGTCACTAAGGGGTTAAAAAATTTTTTTTTTAAATTATTTAAGTGCTGGTTTTTGTTCATTCGTCCTCACAAAAATCAGAATAGAAAGCGATCAAAAAATGTTGTGTGCCCGAAAATGGTTCGAATAAAAACGTCAATTCGTCCAGCAAAACACAAGCCCTAACATGACTGTGTTGGCAGAATTATGGAAAAATTATAGCTCTCAAGAAAAAAGCGTCTTATAGTGTTTGACAGCAGGCAAACATAAAAAAACTATACTGTATAATGTGGTATTGCTGTAATCGCACCGACCCAAAGAATAAAGTCGTCTAACGCTTATACCGCACGAAGAACGGCGTAAAAAATAAATAATACAAATTCTTCACCTGCTGTTGATTTTTTCATTGTCTCACTATCATTGCAGTAAGGCTTGGCGCACATTTAACCTGTGCTGTATAGACTGCGCTTACACCGGGGTTGCAGTGTAAATCTCTGAAATACATGATTCAGACGGAAGATTCCCTATAATGAGGCAGATGGAGGCACTATGGCCGCTGTCTGGCCTGTGATCCGGCGGTGTCCATCTTTTTTAGACGTGCATTAAAGTGCAGTCGACCAAAGTTTTGTACACTTCTGAAAGAATGACATCGCTGAACATAAACAGAGGACGGACACAGTCTGGAGTAACTCTGCTGCCTCGATATAATGAATGGGTCTCTCGGGTTTCATCTGAATCATGTCATTCAGAGATTTAGATGGAAACCTTGATGTAAGTGCTCAGCGTAGAGTGAATGATAAATGTGATTCAAAATGTTATGTAAAATGTTCCCAACAAGAGCTTCAACTCAATCCACAAAAAAAGCAAGTCCCCACTCAGGTCTGTCATCTGTCAATGGAAATATAGGGGTTCCACGTTATTGGTAGTTAAAATGCTCTTTAAAAGCGAGCGCTATGGTTCCTCACCTCCCTAAGAGAAATCCAGCGAATTCTATGCTCCCAAATCCAAATGCCCCACCCTCCTCCTTAGCCCCACAGTGTGCCTAAACCACATTTAGGCCAGAGTCACACTTGCGAGTGCAATGCGAGAAACTCACGTGAGTCTCTCGCATCAATACCCGGCACTGTCGCCGGCACTCGGGACCACAGCGTGCGGCTGCATATATTTCGATATGGCATTCCCACAACCTCCTCCAATATTGTACTGCATCCTATGGAGCGTCGTTCTGGGAACAATGCTTCATATGTCACTCCTGGTCATGTCTCACAAGCGATGACTTCAGTAACTCTGTAATATCATCACTCGTGAGTAGTGATGAGCGAATAGTGAAATATTTGGATTTGGGAAAATCGGCACAAATTATTTCTAATATCTGTGTATTTATACCAAATAACAAATCTAATGCAAATTAATGGGAAAGCTGAATATTTTTCTGCTGGCCCAACAAACAGGTCAGGGGGCATGGGAAAAAAGCTGAAATGGATGAGAAAGAGCTAAAACTAAATGGGAACAGCATGGAGAAGATGCGTGCATGCCTTTCTGGCTCACATATGGTATCTGGGAATAATGTTGTCAGACTATTGTGCCATTTTTATGGATTTATAAAAAGACCTAAGAAACCAAACCTAAATTTTTTTTAAAGGGAAAAATGCTAAGAAACATTATTCCTTCATAATTACATGTATATAATGCAAAATAAAAAAATGATTAAAAAAAATCATACCTCCTCTTTAGCAAATGTTCACATGAAACGTTTTGGCTTTAGTTTTTTCTTTAACATTTGTGAGGGCTCTCATTCCTACATTTGGGAGGTCCCTCCCTCATTCCAGATTGTTAGCAACATAGTGGAATACATATTCCCCATCCCTTTACAATGCCAGCTCAAACATGCACATTTGAATTTTGGGCTTCTCCCGCCACCACCACCATGTTCACCTCCATGTAATTTTGCAGCCCTTGCTTAACATTTTCAGAGGGCCAGCAGGTGCCGTGAAACCTGAATTTGGGAAGAGCCCTCAGGTGGCCAAGTATCATACATTTGGGAGAGCTCTCACTCCTACATTTGGGAGGTCCCTCCCTCATTCTGAATAGCAAGACAGTGGAATACGTACTCCCCATCCATTTACAACGTCAGTTCAAACATGCCCATTTGAATTTTGGCCTTCGCTCACCACCACCACCATGTCCACCGCCATGTCATTATGCAACTATCGCTTCACATTTTCAGAGGACAAGCAGGTGCTGTGAAACCTGAGTTTTGTAGGCTCCACAGTTAATTTTGGCCACTGGATCCCAATGGTGCCACTGTCATAGCGGATGAAGCTGCTGTAAGGTAAAAACAATACAAGAATTGGGGGAGATGTATGATCAATGTCTGTAAATTGGATTCTACCAGACACCAAATGTATTAGAATTAAATTCTGAATACAGTGTATGCAAGCGAAGGCCTGTATTGTGCTCATTCTGTCAGGCCTGAAACCCATGTCAGGAACCTATACAAGCCTCAATTTACTTTGAAGTAGCCTCCTCAAGGGAAAGAGACAGCAGTGCTATTTACCAATCTGCATAAGCCTACACACTTCTTCTGGAGACTACCCAACCAGGCAGAATGTATCTTTTGCATGGTTTGGATCAAAAATGGAGTAATTACAGGACATGTCCCAGAGAGTGTCGAGGTCTGTGGAGTGTATTACTCAGGTGACAGGCAGTGCTACAGAGCTCAGGTAAAGACCTTAGCATGGTAATGACCATGTTTCAATATGTGTAAGGCTGCGGCCTGAATAAGTCTGTGGAGCGTATTAACCCAGTCTCTTAGACCATTATTTTTTAAGTACCAGTGATTTGCGAGCACTAAAATGCTCAGGTACTCGTTGCTCAGTTCGAGCAAATTGGAATGCTCGGGTACTCAACCCGAGCAACAAGCCCAATGTAAGTCTATGGGAAACTCATTTTTCCGGCGGTCTGCAGAGGGACTGGAAATTACGGAAATCGATAGGAACAGTGCTCAAATGACATGTGAACAACATGGGGAGGACCCCTGGAAGGATTTCTGACTCCCAGGTCACTGCTGTGAACAATGTTGTCAGAGTCTTACGCCACTTTTACAGACTCACAAATAAAACATACAAAAATTAAACCAAAATGGATTTTCCTGGAAAATATGTTAAGGAACATACTTTCCAGGGTAATGACTTGTATTTAAGACAAAATAGATAACCAAAAACAAAAATGCTCCTCCACACCTTGGGCTATGTTCACACGCTGCGTCTTTGAACTTTAGCATTGCTTTCAACCAAGGGGGGGGGGCAGAGGGGGCCATTGCCCTGGGCCCCGCGCTCTGAGGGGGCCCACCCGGAGCTACGCTACTGTAACTGCATCAGCCTCAGACAGAAAGACCGTACCTTCTGTGAACCCGCTCCTCCGACCCCCTGGTAAGTTAGCGTAAAATTAAGCAATAAGATGCACCATCATTTTATTTAAAAACTTTTTTTTCCTCTAAAAAAAATGATGTGCCTCTTATTGTCCGTTGCATTTTGTACTCTGCAAAATACAGTCCATTTTTTCACACAAGGACATTGTACCTTGGTCATATGATAACAGAGAGCCACGCCTTTATTAGAAAGAGTGGGCTACTTATACCCACAACTTCTAAGCCGTACTGTATCATTGTGGTCTGTCCTACTTATAGTTGGGTCTAACAGGCCACTGTACCTTCTGGTCATCAGATGATATCAGGATACCATGGCAACAATCGGCACACACAGTTATGATTGCGGGGATCGATTTTGTCAAAGGGTGTTTTTTAAACCGCTTTTAACCACTCAGATGTCCCTGTTGCAGTTGACAGCGGTATTTAAGAGGTTTATTGGCTCAGAATGGTTCCAAAACCAACCGGGACCGATGCTGCACGGTGTCAGCTGCTATATACAGCTGTCACCTGTGAGATTTGCGCCTGCTGGGTGCCATGAAAAACCAGCTCTGAGTAATAAATCTCTTTAATGTTAAAAGGTGTATCAACGGTTGTTAAGGCTGCAAAACCAGTTTTGTTGTGCCACTGTCTCACGTCCCAGTTAATGCATATGGATCATCATGGTGGTCCTCTTGAGCCCCCTTCTCAGAAGCCTGTTCTGTTTACCTGTTCAATGAGATGCTGGAAAGAACTTGCTCCTGCGATGGAAGACATGGTCCTACGATGTATTACAGTCGAATGTATTGCCTACAGCTCTCTCTGATAACAGCTGATCGACAGTGGGGTATTTCTTTTTGAAAATAGGTTGGTCAGTATAAAGCGTAGACAGATACGATATATACTCCTATATTGTAGCACTTTCACGCGGGGCTTTTTGGGCCACTTTCTGATTGAGTTGCAAGGAAACTCCGGTAGTTAACCACAATGAAAATGATATCAATTTACTGGACCTATCTGTAGTTTAAGTCCACACTAATATTTAATTTGTGTTCAGTGTACCATAGGCCTGATTTGAGAAGTCAGTTGACCTTTTTCCATCCTACTGCTGTGTCATTCTCATTAAATAAACTGCAGTTATGAGCACAGTGGCAGCCGCAGCTACTTGGAAGGAGGGCTCATTTATCATCGCAATATAGAAAAAGGAATATACCGCAGTATAAATTTGTCCTTTCTACATTACTTGCTTCAGCCTGTATGTTTTATCCTTTATTGTATAATAAAGCAATAATTGTAAAGTGTAAAAGGCAGTGCTGGGTCATGAGAACACAAATCCATACAAGCTCACTGATACCCAAGGTTTGCGGTTTGAGAGGTTTGCCCTCTCCCCACCCATTCCTTCTTTCTTTTCTCTCCTTGCATTTCCCTTGAATTTTTATTAAAGGGAACCTGTCACCCCCAAAATCGAAGGTGAGCTAAGCCCACCAGCATCAGGGGCTTATCTACAGCATTATGAGAAAAAAAGGTTAGATTATACTCACCCAGGGGCGGTCCCGGTCCGGTCCGATGGGTGTCGCGGTCTGGTCCGGGGCCTCCTATCTTCATCAGATGACGTCCTCTTCTTCTCTTCACGCTGCGGCTCCGGTGCAGGTGTACTTTGTCAGCCCTGTTGAGGGCAGAGCAAAGTACTGCAGTGCGCAGGCGCCGGGCCTCTCTGACCTTTCCCAAGCGCCAGTGCACTGCAGTACTTTGCTCTGCCCTCAACAGAGATGATAAAGTACGCCTGCGCTGAAGCCGCAGCGTGAATACAAGAAGAGGACGTCATTGTAAGAAGATGGGAGGCCCCGGACCGGACCGCCCCTGGGTGAGTACAATCTAACCTCTTTTTCTCATCTTTTAGGATACATCGGAGGCTTATCTACAGCATTACAGAATGCTGTAGATAAGTCCCTGATGCTGGTAGGCTTAGCTCACCTTCGATTTTGGGGGTGACAGGTTCCCTTTAATGTGCTCCCCAATTATTTTCTTTCTTTCCCCATTCCTGCTTTAACTACAGAAAGGTAAGTAAAGATAGCTATAACTCTATATCACAGAAAAAGGGCCCTAAGCTGTCATAGGGATCCCTACTTTGAAAGAGTGACATCACATCTTACTTGTTTGTTTAATTATTAATTTATCCTAAGGAGCCGATAAAGGATGAACAGTTTTATGGCACTCTTGTCACTTATTTACTGAAAAAAAAAATAGTTTTTAAGCTAGGATGCCAAAAACATTAATTTATTGATGATCATGTTAAAAGCAAAATCTAATGTCTGTAGCTTGCTAAGGAAAATAATAAATTGGTTTGCCATTGCACAGCCAGGTTCTGATTTATGCTGCCTGTGATTCAGGCAGCCTGAATGTTATGACAGGTTCCCTTTAAACAAATGGGCCTCACTGGTGATGGATTCCAGTACATATTTATGTCAAGGCCCTAAGGTGCTAGGTTTATTGCTCATGTACTTTGCTACACATCATATAATCATATATCCTTCCATGCCAGGATTATTTCAGGTCATGACGTGGGATTTCCAAAGTGTTTACATCATGACCTGGAATAAACCTGACATGGAAGGATATATGATGTGTAGCAAAGTTCATGAACAATAAATACATGTGAAACATGGGAATATTGTTGGCTAAGCACACTTTTTTAAAATTGTTTACTAGCCAGAGAAAAGATGACTGAACATTGCAGACTTGCAGCATATTACTAGTTTGTCTGTTCAAAAATTTATTGGAAAATTGAGTCATTTCCATATGTGAGCTGGAGCGTTACAAAGATTTAGACTTTAACTAAAGGTACCGTCACATTTAGCGACGCTGCAGCGATCTAGACAACGATCTAGATCGCTGCAGCGTCGTTGTGTGGTCGCTGGAGAGCTGTCACACAGACAGCTCTCCAGCGACCAACGATGCCGGTCTCCGGGTAACCAGGGTAAACATCGGGTTACTAAGCGCAGGGCCGCTACATACATACATTCCGATGTCTGTCCCCCGGCGCTGTGCTTTCCTGCACTGACTGTGAGCGCCGGCCGGAAAGCACAGCGGTGACGTCACCGCTGTAATCTGCTTTACGGCTGGCCGGCGCTGACAGTGCAGGAAAGCACAGCGCCGGGGGACAGACACCGGAATGTAAGTATGTAGTGTTTGGTTTTTTTTACATTTACACTGGTAACCAGGGTAAACATCGGGTTACTAAGCGCGGCCCTGCGCTTAGTAACCCGATGTTTACCCTAGTTACCAGTGAAGACATCGCTGGATCGGTGTCACACACACCGATCCAGCGATGTCTGCGGGAGTCCAGCGACGAAATAAGGTGCTGGCCTTCTAGCTCCGACCAGCGATATCACAGCAGGATCCTGATCGCTGCTGCGTGTCAAACTCAACGATATCGCTATCCAGGACGCTGCAACGTCACAGATCGCTAGCGATATCGTTCAGTGTGAAGGTACCTTCAGTGTTTTTACTGTGGTTGATTAGCTGCTATGACAATAATTCAATGCCATCGATGCTGATCAAATAACATTGTGTTCAGACTCCAGATACAATAATATAACCTCCTCACCTGGTTGTTAACTATACCTGTCTGAAAAAATAGTTCACTCTTTCTTTAGCGATGCACTTTACAATTCTTATGGACAGCAAGGTGGCTCAGTGGTTAGCCCTGTTGCTTTGCAGCGCTGGGGTTCTGGGTTCCAATCAGCAAGCAGTTTGTATGTTCTCCCCGTGTTTCTGTGGGTTTCCTCCCACACTCCAAAGACATACTGTACTGATAGGAAATTTAGATTGTGAGCCCCAATGGGGACAACAATGATAATGAATGTACAGTGCTGTGGAATATGATGGTGCTATAAAAGCAATGCATAATGAATAAACAATAGTGATGAGCGAATATACTCGTTACTCGAGATTTCCCGAGCACACTCGAGTAACGAGTATATTCGCTCATCACTAATAAACAACAGTTAGGTGCCCATACACATCAGCTACAGCCTTCATCTGAAGCCTGCCATCTTGGCAGCACATTATCTCCAGGGAATACAAAAGGTTTGTGTTTGAATTCTGTCCAATCCTTATCTTCCCCGAACTCGGTTGCCAGGGAATGGCCACATACACATTAGATTGCTGGCCTGCCAGAGTTTTATGGGTCGTGAGGGTACATAGCTTTTAATATACAGTGGGTATGGAAAGTATTCAGACCCCTTTAAAATTTAATTTTCACTCTGTTTCATTGCAGCAATTTGGTAAATTCAAAAAAGTTCATTTTTTTCTCATTAATTTACACTCTGTGCCCCATTTTGACTAAAAAAAACAGAAATGTAGTAGTTTTTGCAAATCTATTAAAAAAGAAAACCTGAAATATCACATGGTCATAAGTATTCAGACCCTTTGCTCAGTATTGAGTAGAAGCACCCTTTTGAGCTAGTACAGCCATGAGTCTTCTTGGGAATGATGCAACTAGTTTTTCACACCTGGATTTGGGGATCCTCTGCCATTCTTCCTTGCAGATCCTCTCCAGTTCCGTCAGGTTGGATGGTAAATGTTGGTGGACAGCCATTTTCAGGTCTCTCCAGAGATGCTCAATTGGGTTTAGGTCAGGGCTCTGGCTGGGCCAGTCAAGAATGGTCACAGAGTTGTTCTGAAGCCACTTGTTATTTTAGCTGTGTGCTTAGGGTCATTGTCTTGTTGGAAGCTAAACCTTTGGCCTTATTCTATGTGCACACGTTGCGGATTTAGATGCGGATCTGCAGCGTTTTTGGACCTGCGGAATTGCATCAAATCCGCAGTGTAGTGCACAAGCAATGTTAGTCAATGGGAAATTGAGATTTTTTGTGTGGATTTGCAGCGTTTTATTTTCCACAGCATGTCAATTCTTTTTGTGGAGCTGCAGCCTTTCTGCACCTATTGACTTCCATTGTGTCAGGCCAATCCACAGCAAAACCGCAGGTTTAAAAAAGATATGCGGTTTTGCTGCGCATGTGCCTGCGAGAAATGCCGCAGATTGGAAGGGGGAAGAGAGTGTGGGCGGAGTGTGGGTGGATACTGTGTGTGTGTGTGAAGATGTTCATTTCTGTGCGAGGGTGTGTGTGTCTGTCTGCGGGGGTCTGCGAGGGTGTGTGGGGCTGTGTGTGTGCGGGGCTGTGTGTGTGCATGGGACTGCAGGTGTCTGCGAGGTTGTATGTGTGTGTGTGCGGGGCTCTATGTGTGTGTGTGGGGCTGTATGTGTGTGTGTGTGCGGGGCTGTGTGTGTCTGTGTGTAGGCAGGCATCGTCCGATGGGACTACTAGTCTCATCCGGCTATGCCTGCTAACATGACAGCTAGCCGGATGTAGTAGTAGTCCCATCATCCGGCTACTGTGTTCAAGTGTAAAAGTGTATGTTTTCATGCAAATATTTATTTAGGGTGCAATATAGCTTGATTTTTGTATTATTATTTTTTGAATTTTTTAAATATTTTTACAATTATTTAAAAACTTTTTTTTACTTTTTTACTTTGTCCCACTTTTCGACTATCATTTATTACAGGCTGATCGCTTGTATTGCATGGAGATGCAGCAGCATCCCTTTGCTATGCAAACTGTCAGCACTGCACTGACATGCTCTGAGCATGATCTAGCAACTTTGCTCGTTTTGGTGACCTGGATGTCATCATGTCAACATCGGGTCGCCATGGCAACGATCAGGACCCCGCAATGACATTGCTGGGTCTCTGATCCAAGGGCAGAGGGGCTGTCTTCCCTCCGCCTGCTCCCGAAATGCTGCGATCGAGTTCGATTGCAGCATTTAGGGGGTTAAAGTGCCGGGAGCGGTGTGGGAACACTCCAGGCACTGAGTGCCAGGTGTCAGAATCAGCTGACACTTGGCGGTGATCGAGTGCGCACTCAGCCCGTGTGCGCGCAAAATCGCTGGGACGTATTCATCCATCCCAGGTCAATAAGGTCAAAGTCGCAGTGATGTATGGATATGTACAAGGTGGGAAAGTTTAATAACCTGAATGAAAGGTATAGTAAAATGTATTTCAATAAAGAAGTCTGGTGAAATTACATTCTAACCATACATATGAATAGTTGTGGTTGCATTTTGTTTTGTAATGTTATATTAAGAACATGATCAATGGATGAGGATGGTCCAAGATAAGGTGTCTAAGCTTTGGTAACAAAAAGTTAACGAGTAGTTACATTTAGAGTCTTATAATTACAAACGGCCCTTGAATGTAACAATAATGCTTATGTGGCCCTGGGTGAAAATGAGTTTTACACTGTTTGTACTCTACAAGGTCATTAAACTGGTTGTCTGTGTGGCTGCAGACTTTTGAACCTCTCCAGTGCACGCAATGTGTGTCACATGGATTCGCGTGGTGCAGGACGTTAGTCATAGGCGAGCACTCGTCTTGCATGCCCTGGCATGCTTCATGAAGTTAGGGGTCCTGTCTGGGTGTGTGGGCTTTGTCTTTGGGGGTGCAATGCCCTTGCAGATCACATGATGCCTGTGCCTTCGGCTGGCCAGGACCAGTTGTTGAACGATTCAATGAAGACGACCACCACACCAGTCAACAATAAACAATTGTTTTACTGAACAGTAACTTGGCGGGAACTATCTACAAGAGATAGTGGGTGCATAACTTCACAAACGTTTTTTTTAGAACATGAAGCATCTTCATTCGCACAAATTTTTGTTTTCCTTCTCCTGGCTACCTTTCCTCTGCCTTAGCTAGCATCTCTACCTTTATCGCTACCCAGCACAGTACTACAGTCCAGTAGGTGAGAATCCTGTCCTCAACCACGCAGTTCAGGGTCCTCCTTTCCCTTAGTGTAACTAATTTGCCACTATAGTCGATACTTAATTTCTTTGTTTGTCGACGCCTGGGTCACTCTATTTGTCTCACATTCCCTGTTTTGTCCTGGCCTGTGACCTCTCTGACTTGCAAACTCGTGGCCATACTGCTAGGCGTCCTGTCCCAGGACCCCCGTCTCCTGTGCATCACTCTGTCTTTCTGTCACTATTCTTCATCTCCGCTCCGGATCACGCTATCCACTGCCTCGGTTTCCAGTCACATCAGAGACACCCAACTCATGAGGCTCTGCTGAATATTCAAACCAAATGTCTGCTCTAGCTACAAGCTAGGCCCTGTCTGACCCACTACTAGAAAGATCTCTCTGATCTTGCTGCATAGCCCTTCCCTCTCTGGGCTAGTCCCAACTCTTAACTCTATCTATACTTACTACCTGTTGCTGGGCAGAACACAACTCTTTCACATAACAATGTAAAACATTATAATGCATCATATCACAGCACATATCAAGAAATGGAAACGTGGGCACAACTTCCATTTTCTTATATATGCATACCCCTGGGCAGAAGACATCTAGTGGACGTAGTATGGAGCAAAGAATAAGTGTATGGAGCAAGGGTGTGGCCATACAGTGGGCGGGCTGTCTAGTGAGCGCAGCCTCGCTCAATACACTTATAAGGAATGAGGCCATGCCCACTAGAAGGCTTCTGCATATAGCATACATCACTGCCGTTTCTGTCTCAGAATCGTCGAATTCTCGCAGCACACAGTGCGTGCACCGGGGGCGATTCAAAAGTCAGATTGCAAAATGCCTGCACACTTTTCATTGAATTAATTTACTTATGAAGGTTGAAACAGTTCAAAAATAAAAATCTGCGTATGGATTACATATAAATACAGTATAATATTTACAGCTAAAAAAATCATTTTCCCCAAATACTTGGTGTTTTGTGGAAGCTGGAAACTTCCTGATGCCGGCTTTTTGCCTTAACCTAGGGCTGGTTTTACATAACTGTGTAAGACGGATAATGTTCACCCAGCAAGACTGTAGGGTCTCATGACCTTAGTAAAGGGGGTTGACTGGTGTAAACAAGTTATCTCCATTAGAATGAAATGGCAGTACACATGCTCTTTTATCACTCCATTCATTCCCTATGGGACTGCAATGCTCTGCGCTTGCTTGGATTTTTACGGTAATGCCATAGAGAGTGATTGGAGCCGATCTGCCTATTGGTGCAGATACCAGTGGTAACTATGCCATATGCTTGGCTTATTCTGATGACGCCATAGAAAATAAATGGACAGCACAGAAAATAACGGGCAGCATGGTGGCTCAGTGGATAGCACTGCAGCCTTGCAGCGCTGGAGTCTTGGGTTCAAATCCCACCAAGGGTAACATCGGCAAGGAGTTTGTATGTTCTCCCTGTATTTGTGTGGGTTTCCTCCCAATTTCTAAAGACATACTGGTAGGGAATTTAGATTGTGAGCCCCAATGGGGACAGCACTATATAAAAATAAAGATTATTATTATTAATGGAGGCAATCTACCTATTGGTGCAGATAGTAGTGGTCGCCGTGACATGTGCATGATGTTTTATAGTAGTCCCATAGAGAATGAATGGAGCTGATCAGTTGGGAACAGCACAGCCAGCTACTATGTTTGTGTGACTCTCATAGAAATTAATGGACGTTACGGGAACAACACAGTAAGTCACAAGTTACCATGTTCGTGTGACTTCCATAGAAAATAATGGAAAAATATATCTTTGTACCATGTTAGCAAGTAGATACAAAAATATAAAAATTTGAGAGTCTTCAGTGGTTGATAATTTTTAATGGCTAACTGAAAAGATGGTAACAAATTGCAAACTTTTGTAACTACTCAGGTCTCTTCATCAGGCACAGACTAAAGCGAATTCACATATTAATACACAACAGGACAAGGGAATACTGTCATAGATAAGACAAGTGACGTGATGCAGAACTATCAATGTGGGAAGGGGAGAAAACATTTGTGTCCATAAATATTAGAGCAGTTCACAGATAAGGAGTGTGGAAGTTTTATTGTCCTCTAATTGAGGTCTGGTCCAGGGTTCTAATGCCCCCACAAGGTCTGAGGAGCACATTCATTAATTGATATAAAAATAATTAAATACCTGTAACACATTCATTTCTGCTCTGAGTGTGTCAAAGGTTGTCATAAGTGTATATTCTCAGACCCTTCCGTCTCTCTGGGATGTGAAGTTACCTTTTGAATACAAGTGTACTTTCATGTCCATGATGCTGTGATCAAGGCTACAAAAAGTTTGGCCACAGGTCATTAGCGTAGCTACTGGGGGGCAGAGGGGGCCATCGCCCCGGGCCCGGTGCTCAGAGGGGGCCTACCTGGAGCTATGTTACTGTAAATGTATCGGCGCGCAGTGCACCGATAGTTACCTTCTGCAGCAGAGAAGGGAGAATCGATCTCCCTGCTCTGCCGCCTGCTATGGGGCCTCTGAGCAGGCCGGGGGGGCCAAGTGCCAGTAGTGGGTCCTTCGCCCGTCACTGCACTGATGAGGGAAGGAGCGCTGCGCTCCTTCTCCCATCATCCCCCTGTCAGCGTGTGGCATCACCGACACCAACGCTGACAGTGGGCGCGGTGATGTCACCACCTGGTGCCCGCTGTCAGAAGATGAACGGGAGGTCGGAGCACCGCTGGAACAAGGAGGAAGAGGGGTGAGTATTTATTTTTTTTTTTTTATGGGGGCTGCCTTATACTTCAGGATCTGCCTATAAGGGTGCTGCTTTAAACTTCAGCATCTGCCTATAGGGGGGCTGCCTTATACTTCAGGATCTGCCTATAGGGGGGCTGCGTTATTCTTCAGGATCTGTTTATAGCGGGCTGCCTTATACTTCAGGATCTGCCTATAGGGGGGCTGCCTTATACTTCAGGATCTGCCTATAGGGGGGCTGCCTTATGCCTTATACTTCAGGATCTGCCTATGGAGGGGCTGCCTTATACTTCAGAATCTGCCTATGGGGTACTGCCTTTTATGACAGGGTCTGCCTATGCAGTGCTGCCTTTTACTGGAGTCTGCCTGTGAGGTGCTGCCTTATACTACAGGGTCTGCCTGTGGGGTGCTGCCTTATACTTCAGAATCTGCCTATGGGGGTACTGCCTTTTACTACAGGGTCTGCCTATGCGGTGCTGCCTTTTACTGGAGTCTGCCTATGAGGTGCTGCCTTATACTACAGGGTCTGCCTATGGGGTGCTGCCTTTTACTAGAGTCTGCCTATGGGGGGGCTGCCTTATACTACAGGGTCTGCCTATATTGGTGCTGCCTTATACTTCAGAATCTGCCTATGGGGTGCTGCCTTATACTACAGGATCTGCCAATGGGGTGCTGTCTTATACTACAGTGTCTGCCTATGGGGATGCTTCTTGTGTTATAGAGTCTGCCTATGGGTGCTGCATGTACTATAGAGTAGGCCTATGGGGAGTGCATTATACTATATGGAGTCCTATGGGGAGTGCATTATACTATATGGAGTCCTATGGGGAGTTCATTATACTATATGGAGGCTTATGGGGAGTGCATTATACTATATGGAGAGCTATGGGGAGTGCATTATACTATATTTAGGATGATCTGGTGCATTATTCTATATGGAGGCCATCTAGTGGGCCATCATACAGTGTGGAGATTACAGTGAAGGGGCCATCATACAGTGTTGGAGCCATCTGTTTGGGGGCTACTAAAGGGTCAGTATACTGTGTGGATGGTACTATACAGTGAGGGGGCATTATACTGTATAGGGGAGCTGTACAGGGGGGCAGATTCGGGACATTATTAAATGTAAAGTGGGCACTTCTTGTTATGGGGATCTCAGGTTACTGTGACTATCAAAGGGGCACACATGTCAATATTACTTTCTAGGGAGCAAAATGTGGGCACTGTTTTCTAGGGCACTTGCACCTGCATTACTATATTATAGAGGGGTGCTTTAGAATTAAGAAGGCACAGAGAACCACACAGCAGGTGTAGTAATAGGGACACATACGGCAGCAGCGGCTCAGTATTGGGATATCAGGTGCAGTAATAGGGACACATACGGCAGCAGCAGCGGCTCAGTATTGGGGTATCAGGGGCAGTAATAGAGACACATACGGCAGCATCGGCTCAGTATTGGGCATCAGGGGCAGTAATAGGGACACATACGGCAGCAGCAGCTCAGTATTGGGGTATCAGCAGGATGAGGAGTTTGTGCTGGTTGGGAATAGATGGTGATGGCAGGAATATGAGAAGTGAAATGTGTCTTTGTTGTATTCTCTGCAGACGAGTCCTGGCTGGCAGAAGTCGTCATGGGCCAGATGGAAAAGATGGGAAAAGTGAACGATTCCATCAGAGAACATCAGCGGTAAGACATTATCTGTAACTGTGCTGTGATCTCTTATATGTTCTGTAGGGCTGGTATCTACCACTGACCATATGGCGGTAATATCCATGTTGGTCGTTATATAGAGATTATCTTCAGTAATATAACGGTCATCTGCTGAGGTTCTCCTCCACTATTAGTGCGCGTCACCGAACTGTAATGAAGGCTACCTGGTTAGGGACCCACTCAGAAGCTTCGCCCCCCCCCCCGAACCAAAACCCTAGCTACGCCTCTCCACAGGTAGATCTATTCTTTTTTCTTTAATTATGTGAAGATGAGAATTCATCCTTGCTTTAAATTTTTGTCCTGTCTCCCCTACATACAAACCCCCAGCTGGATATAATTAACCCCTTTACCCCCAAGGGTGGTTAGCAGGTTAATGACCAGGCCAATTTTTACAATTCTGACCACTGTCCCTTTATCAGGTAATAACTCTGGATCGCTTCCATGGATCCTGGTGATTCTGACATTGTTTTCTCATGACATATTGTATTTCATAATAGTGGTAAAATTTGTTTGATATGACTAGCGTTTATTTGTGAACAAAACGTAAATCTGTAGAAAATGTTAAAAATGTCACAATTTTCCAACTTTGAATTTGCATGCCCTTTAATCACACAGATATGTCATACAAAATACTTAACCCCTTAACTCCCAAGGGTGGTTTGCATGTTAATGACCGGGCCAATTTGTACAATTCTGACCTCTGTCCCTTTATGAGGTTATAACTCTGCAATGGTTGCATGGATCCCGGTGATTCTGACATTGTTTTCTTGTGACATATTGCACTTCATGTTAGTGGTAAAATTTCCTTGACGTTACTTGTGTTTAGTTGTGAAAAAAACAGAAATTTGGTGAAAATTTTGAAAATTTTGCAATTTTCCAACTTTGAATTTTCATGCCCTTAAATCACAGAGATATGTCACACAAAATACTTAATAAGTAACATTTCCCACATGTCTACTTTACATCAGCACAATTTTGGAATTGACATTTTTTTTGTTAGGGAGTTATAAGGGTTAAAAGTTGCCCAGCAATTTCTCATTTTTACAACACCAAATTTTTTAGGGACCACATCACATTTGAAGTCACTTTGAGTGGTCTATATGATAGAAAATACCCAAGTGTGACACCATTCTAAAAACTGCACCCCTGAAGGTGCTCAAAATCACATGCAAGAAGTTTATTAACCCTTCAGGAGTTTCACAGGAATTTTTTGAGTGTTTAAAAAAAATGAACATTTAACTTTTTTTCACAAAAATTTTACTTCAGATCCAATTTGTTTTATTTTACCAAGGGTAACTGGAGAAATTGGACACCAAAAGTTGTTGTACAATTTGTCCTGAGTACGCAGATACCCCATATGTGGGGGGGGGGACCACTGTTTGGGCGCATGGCAGAGCTCGGAAGGGAGGGAGCGCCGTTTCACTTTCCAATGCAAAAGTAGCTGGAATTGAGATAGGACGCCATGTCGCGTTTGGAGAGCCCCTGATGTACCTAAACAGTAGAAACCCCCACAAGTGACCCCATTTTGGAATCTAGACCTAAAGAACGTATCTAGATGTGTGGTGAGCACTTTGAACCCCCAAGCGCCTCACAGGAGTTTATAATGTAGAGCCGTAAAAATAAAAAATCATATTTTTTTACAAAACTGATCTTTTCGCCCCCAATTATTTTATTTTCCCAAGGGTAACAGAAGAAATTGGACCCCAAAAGATGTTGTGCAATTTGTCCTGAGTACGCTGATACCCCATATGTGGGGGTAAACCACTGTTTGGGCGCATGGCAGAGCTCGGAAGGGAAGGAGCGCCGTTTGACTTTTCAATGCAAAATTGACTGGAATTGAGATAGGAAGCCATGTCACTTTTGGAGAGCCCCTGATGTGCCTAAACAGTGAAACCCCCCAATTCTAACTCCAACCCTAACCCCAACACACCCCTAACCCTAATCCGAACCCCAATCATAACCCTAATCACAACCCTAACCCCAACACACCCCTAACCCTAATCCCAACCCTAACCATAACTTTAGCCCCAACCCTAACTTTAGCCCCAACCCTAACTTTAGACCCAACCCTAACTTTAGCCTCAACTCAAACCCTAACTATAGCCCCTACCCTAACCCTAGCCCCAACCTTAACTCTAACTTTAGCCCTAACCCTAACTTTAGCCCCAACCTTAACCCTAACTTTAGCCCCAACCCTAACTTTAGCCAACTCTAATCCTAACTTTAGCCCCAACCCTAATTTTATCCCCAACCCTAACTTTAGCCCCAACCCTAATTTTAGCCCCAACCCTAACCTTAACTTTATTCCTAATGTGAAAATGGAAATAAATACTTTATTTTATTTTATTATTTTTCCTTAAGTAAGGGGGTGATAAAGGGGGGTTTGATTTACTATTTATAGCAGGTTTTTATGTTCGGCAGCTATCACATGCTTAAAGAACCATTTTTGCAACACCACATTTTGAGAGCTATAATTTTTCCATGTTTTATTACGATTTTTGGGAGGCAGAATGAACATAAAACAGCAATTCGTGAATTTCTTTTGTGGGGGGTTTATATCGTTCCACGTTTGGTGAAATTGATAAAGCAGTTTTATTCTTCGGCTTAGTACGATTACAGCGATACCTCATTTATATAATTTTTTTATGTTCTGGCGCTTTTATACAATAAAAACAATTTTACATAAAAAATACTTATTTTTGCGTCGCTTTATTCTGTGAGTTTTTTTTCCGCTGATGACGCTGTATGGTGGCTTGTTTTTTGCAGGACAAGATGACGTTTTCAGCGGTACCACGTTTATTTATATGTCTTTTTGATCGCGTGTTATTCCACATTTCGTAAAAAAGCTATGAAACCGCGCTAAAGGCAAAGAACTGAAGACAGTAACCATATAAATATGTATAATAACACAGCAGGTAAAAACATGTAATATGAAAAAAACCTAGAAGCCGTGAAACAGACCGTGTGAAGGTACTAATAAATAGCCAGCAATTGTGAAAGAGACCACTCAGTGGTTCATGATAGACGTACCTGTAAGTTGTGTATTTAGCGAGGTTTCATAGCTTTTTTACATTTATTGTTTAGTCAGGATTGGCGTACACCTGTTTTGATTCCAGCTGCTTAGGCTACCCTATATTTGATTAGCGCCTGTGTGTTCATTGAACAGATTTTTTATTCCACATTTTGTTCGGCAGTATGATGATAAAGCATTGTTTTTTTTCCTTTTTTTATGGGGTTCACTAAAGGGGTTAACTAGTGGGACAGTTTTATAGGTCGGGTCATTACGGATGCGGTGATACTAAATATGTGTACTTTTATTTTTTTTTAATTTACATAAAGAAATGTATTTTTTAGAAAAAAATTTTTTTTTTTCATTTAGGAATTTAAAAAAAATATATTTTGACATGCTAATTTTTTTTTTTTTTACTTTTTCCCAGGGTGGGACATCACTATATAGTGTCAGATTGCTGATCTGACACTTTGCACAGCACTGTGTCAGATCAGCAATCTGACAGGCAGTGAACGAGGCTTCTCAGGCCCTGCTCTCAGCAGGCACTGACAAGCCACCTTCCTGCAGGACCCCGCGGCCATCTTGGATCACATCGCGTTGTTCTGAGGGTCTCAGAGAAGCACACAGGGAGCCCTCTACCTGCTCGATGCTTCCCTATGCCACCGGAACGCTGCGATCTTGTTTCCGGGGGTTAAAGTGCCGGAGCGGTCCATGACCGCTCCTGGCACAGTGTCGGGTGTCAGCTGTGATAATCAGCTGACACCCAGCTGCGCTCCCCCTGGGAGCACGGTTGATGGCGTATGACGTACTATCCCGTCGATAGTCATATGGGCCCAGGTCACCTCGACGGGATAGTACGTCGGATATCAGAAAGGGGTTAAGCACACATTAGATGTGGTGCAACTGAAAGTACCTGAGATCCTGCAGTCCTGATGTGAGTTGGGAATCTTGATTTTGTCAGTTGTCATTAAAAATGGAAAGGTTTTACATTTTTGTAAACAAAGCCAAAACTTGACCTACAACTTGGACAACTACTCCATTCCAAACACAAAAGCATCTGTGGCATCAATCTCTCTTTATAGAGGACCTGCATTTTGTTGTACTAAGGCTCTAGATCAGTGGTTCGCAACCTTTTTGACCTTGAGAGTCGCATTGCGACATTCAGCTCTGAAAGGGAGTTGCAAGTCTCATCCAGCTCCCTCCTCCTTCACAGTAGTGTCAACCAAAGCCCCCATTATGGGTATAATGACAGCCAAAGCTTTTCCACAGAAATCACCCTGAAGAAGTATACCAAGATCCAGAGGTTCCCTCAATACCCCCATTCAGTATTCTCCCATCAAGCACTCCCAACACAGTCACATCCAGCTTCATGCACCTCCTCTGACTGGTAGTATCATCTTGTGCCCATCTTACTATACTTAATTTATCTCTAAACCTAAGACCGGTATATGTGCATCCAGATCTGCTCTTCTGTGCCGTGCCACTCACAAAACTCACCATTTTGAGACGTGGTCTTCATACCTGGAGCTAATGCAGTGAGTTGGCAGACAGCCACAAGCCATAATTCATTGGACCGTGAGCCAAATGTAGCTTCCAACCTACAGGTTGCGGACCCCTGCTCTGGATAAAACTGAACATTGCAGTGATAAGCAAAATGACTTCAGACTACGCCTGAGGGAATATTTCAATAACACAGACGATTCAGAACCCACCTGAACTGAAGGATGATGACAACAAAGAAGAGGTCAGATTGGACACCTCCACCTAGCCACAGCCCTCATTTGGATAAATATATAGACTCCTTCGGATATTTGGTAAAATCCACCATCTTTGACACAAACGGGACAGCCACCCACCATCAGTGTCCAGGAGAGAACGGCCATACAATCTTTGAAAACCAACTAAGAAATCATCATGAAACCTGCAGACAAGGGTGGTGCAATAGTGATAATGAACATATCAGACTACATGAAGGAAGCAAACAGAAAACTGCTGGACACCCACTACTATCTGAAATTGGTGTTGTCACGGGGGAACTGGGTAGACTAAGGTAGGTTACCCGGGCCCCTGCGATATCCCTCAGGCTAGGGAAACCCTGTCTGTCCCTTTCCCAGAAGTTACACTAAAGGTGTGCATGTCTGGGCCGCCAGGCCTGACCCTGATTCCTGTTTCAGCCCTAAGCTGAAACCATCTCCCGCCACCCAGTGAAGAGACCACACACCAATCCCCACAGAAAGCACAGACAGGGAAAACTGAAAAACGCACCACGCCGCAGACACACAGGAATACACTATAATGTGCACAGGGCAAAACAAATACAAATAGGAAGGAGGAATATGACAAAGGATAATACACCACCAAATACAATATTCCTGCAACAAGACCACCACTCCAGACCGGAATCACCAGGCAAAGCAAAAGCTATAATCGGCGACGCCCAAAGTCCAGCGCGACTATTTAAAGGCCGTGGGCGTGACCCAGCCTCCAACCTGATTACCAGCTAGATTAACCCCGAGCAAGCTGGATAAAATCTAGCCGACGTCACTGAGTGTGTAGTGGACGTAAGTGGAATTACTGCTGTCTGTCGGACGCCCTAGTGTGAACAGCGTCCAACATGACAGGTGTCTGACCCTACCCAGGACTACTACAAGGAACTAGAGTCCAAGAATAGGGAGCCACAATGTTTGTGTGACTCCCATAGAAATGAATGGACATTACGGGGCAGCTTAGTGATCCACCACATTTATGTGACTCCCATAGAAAGGAATGGACATTAAGGGAACATCACAGAGAGCTACCATGTTTGAGTGACTCCCATAGAAATAAATGGATGCTATGGGAGCAGCACAGTGAGCTACCATGTTTGTGTGACAAAAAACCTACCAGAGAAAGAGAAGTCAGTGCACAACTGAATAAAATATGTAAATCTTTATTAAATTTCAACAAAGAACAATAGACACACGACTATTAAAAAGAGAAACAAATGCAGAGTATGCTAAGTCACTCAGAAAAATAATAATGAAGATCCTTCCTGGATGTACGCCAAATATAGTGCCATGCATAAAAAAGACATTTCAATATAAAGAAGAGGACACCATGCTAATATATTGAAAATACTGTGCAAAATGGCCAACAGTAAATACCATAAGAAAATTATATCTTTTTTTAAATACCATAATTAATTCATGATATCGTGGTCAATAAATAGGGTCTGAATACACAATACACTATGTTCCAAATTATTATGCAAATTACATTTTTATCAGATTTTCCTAAATGGTCAGTGCAAATGACAGTCAGTCTAATAAAAGTCATCACCCGTTAGATTATACATCAAATTTTATTGAAGAAACCTCCCAATGATAGCAGTATAATTTCCAAAATGAATAAAAACTCAAAATGCACTGTTCCAAATTATTATGCACAGTAGAATTTCTAAACATTTGATATGTTTTAAAGAACTGAAAATGCTCATTTGTGGAATTTGCAGCATTAGGAGGTCACATTCACTGAACAAAAAAGCTATTTAACGCCAAAACATCCCAACAGGCCAAGTTACATGTTAACATAGGACCCTTCTTTGATGTCACCTTCACAATTCTTGCATCCATTGAACTTGTGAGTTTTTGGAGAGTTTCTGCTTGTATTTCTTTGCATGAAGTTGGAATAGCCTCCAGAGTTGCTGTTTGGATGTGAACTGCCTCCCACCCTCATAGATCTTTTGCTTGATGATCCTCTAAATGTTCTCTATAGGGTTGAGGTCAGGGGAAGATGGTGGCCACACCATGAGTTTATCTCCTTTTATGCCCATAGCAGCCAATGACTCAGAGGTATTCTTTGCAGCATGAGATGGGACATTGTCAGCATGAAGATGATTTTGCTCCTGAAGGCACGTTTCTGCTTTTTAGACCATAGAAGAAAGTTGTCAGTCAGAAATTCTATATACTTTGCAGAGGTCATTTTCACACCTTCAGGAACCTTAATGGGCCTTGCCAGCTGTTTCCCATGATTCTGGCCCAAAACATGACTCCTCCACCTCCTTGCTGGCGTTGCAGCCTTGTTGGGACATGGTGGCCATCCACCAACCATCCACTACTCCATCCATCTGGACCATCCAGGGTTGCTCAACACTTATCAGTAAACAAGACTGTTTGGAAATTAGTCTTCATATATGTGTGGGCCCAATACAATCATTTCTGCTTGTGAACACTGTTTAAGGGTGGCCGAATAGTAGGTTTATGCACCACAGCAAGCCTTTGAAGGAGCCTACACCTTGAGCTTCGAGGGACTCCAGAGGCACCAGCGGCTTCAAATATCTGTTTGCTGCTTTGTAATGGCTTTTTAGCAGCTGCTCTCTTAATCCGATGAATTTGCCTGGCAGAAATCTTCCTCATTATGCCTTTATCAGCACAAACACATTTGTGCTCAGATACAGCCACAAATCTCTTAACAGTACGATGATCACGCTTATGTTTTTGGAAAATTTCTAATGTTTTCATCCCTTCACCAAGGCATTGCACTATTTGATGCTTTTCAGCAGCAGAGAGATCCTTTTTCTTTCCCATGTTACTTGAAAACTGTGACCTGCTTAATAATGTGGAACATCATTTTTAAGTAGTTTTCCTTTAATTAGAATCACCTGGAAAACCAATTATCACATGTGTTTAAGATTGATTTCAGTGATCAATTGAGCCCTGAGACACAATACCATCCACGAGTTTATTTGAAAAACAAAACAATTAAATCTTTATGACACTTAAATCCAATTTGCATAATAATTTGGAACACAGTGTAAGATAAGGTGTCAATGTGGATTGGTCACTTGTATAGAAATAAGATCAAATGGTCCACAATAAATATAAGCGGCACAGAGTCCTTCAAGTTTGGATGTATCACAGTTATTTGGTCACATGAATAAGGTACTATGTAAAGACTGGGTGGAGTGCAATGCAAGGACGAGTAAATGCTGATGGTCAGATATGGTAATCTAACAAATATTCAAAAAAATACATTCAACATCATAAATAAAGTGCAATGCAGATAGTGATAGATTAAAATATATTGACACAACTAATAAAAAAAAATGTCAGACAAAATAAAGAAGGATCATAGCATATACGGTGGCATGTTTGGGCACTACTGATCAAAATTACTGTTATTGTGACAGTTAAGCAAGTTGAAGATGAAATGATCTCTAAAAGGCCTAAAGTTAAAGATGACACATTTCCTTTGTATTGTAGGCAAAATATATATAAATATTTTCATGTTTTACATTTGAAAAATTACAAAAGGGAAAATGGGCCAATTAAAAAGTTTGGGCACCCCTGGAGATTTGTGTGCTCAAATAACAGTCATGGCTTGTTCACTATCTGTTAGGTGTCGAGTTCCCATCGCTGCACAGGGGGAATCTCGAACCATGTCCTCTGCGGTCTACCATTCTCCTCCAGCCACAGTGGAGCCTGCTCAGCAGAGACGTCGGTTCCAGCGCCCTGGCTCAGGCAGATACTGTGCGTTTGGTTACAGCTGCCCTTCCCGGCTCAGTCATTGTAACCAGCACTGATCAGCAGCGAGCAGGCATTCCTGGGACTAATTCCTGCTTTTCTTCTTCTGAGCATGCCCAAGGGACGACCTCTCATTGGATGTCAGGGGTCACATGCTCAAGTCCTGTGGCAGCTCCTTCAGGACCACTAGGAAGGTCCCGGAGTGCTTCAGCTATAAAAGGTTCGCATGGCTGCACGGCCATGCACTAGTATAAAAGCTGTAATCGCGTGTGTGTGTGTGTGTGTGTGTGTGTGTGTGTGGCGCTGTATGCACTCTGTGCAGTAATTTTTAATTAGTCCTGACAACCAGTTAGTGTAGGGTGGGAAGTCCCGCTTGATCTCAGCATCTGACTCAGGGCGTCCTCAGGCGTGGGGTCAAAAGCCACCGAGGGTCAGAGCGAGATCAATCACCAGCATAGTGGGGTGAATTTCAGGGATCCCACTAGCGTCCATCTGCTGCACCCTGTGACTGCTAACAGGGCACAGCGTTTCCTTAGTTTCCCTGCAACTCTGTGAAGCAACAGAGTTCGCATCAGTTCATACCGGGTGATGGAACCTGAGTTTAGTCCGGCGTAGTACTGCCATATATTGCCGCCATTACCTAGCAGCAGGTTCCATCTCTGCAAGGTGGACCCCGGGCTGCGAATGCACCCTTTACTATCTTTATATTTATTTGGTGCGTTCCGCCAGCCCTAACATTATACTAGCGCCAGGGTCTGGCTAGTAATGGCGGACGATCAGCATCTACAATGGTACATCCAGCAGCTGGAGGGTAGGTTGGCGGCTCTTGAGTACACAACCTCGGCCGTGGATGTTACCGCAGTTGCTGTTCAGGCTGCTAGGGTAGCTGCAGCTAGTTTGTTCACTGCCACCCTTGCTCCGACATTATCCCGACTCCCGTTACCAGACAAGTTTGCTGGTGACAGTAAGCTGTGTCGGGGATTCGTGAGCCAGTGTGCCATACATCTTGAGCTCCTGGCTGCACATTTTCCCACGGAACAGGCTAAAGTGGGATTTATTATATCCCTTCTGTCGGGCAGGGCATTGGAGTGGGCAATGCCGCTGTGGGAGCGTGATGATCATGTGGTGCAGAGTGCTCCTTGCTTCCTTTACTCTCTGAAACCGGTCTTTATGGGACCTTGTGTCACCCATGATACAGCGCTCCAACTGCCAGCATTGACACAGGGCTCGTCCATGGTTACTCATTTTGCCGTCCACTTCCGGACTTTGGCATCTGAGCTGGAGTGGCCGAATAGTCCTTATCCCTGTGTTCTGGAAAAGACTGGCTGACCATGTGAAGGATGCCTTGGCAACTAGAGAGATTCCCTCCACACTGGAATAGCTTATAACTATATTCAACCACATCGACCTTCGTTTTAACGAACGAAGGTTGGAGCGAACCCAGTGTAGGCAGAGGTTTCGGTTGGCTCCTACCCAGGGCCGGACAGGGACTAAAATTCAGCCCTGGTATTTGAAGTTACACAGGCCCACTTGTCACATGATGACTGTATAATATCTTTGTACACTTGTAGGCAGGGCCGGTTTTAGGCAAAGTGGGGCCCTACGCCTAGGCAAAGTTTAAAATGGGGCCCCAAATGCTAACATATTGCACATCACACAAAAGCATTTCGGTTGTATTTACATGCGCTGAGTTCAGGCTGCTAAATGAGTTTGATCAACAATACTGAAGTTGTTCAACGCTTGTTTCCCGGCCTCTTTCCACCAGCTGAGGAATAATGATGGGACAGAACGATCACTAATAGATCACTAACAGATCACCATACAGTATCATGTTATCAGCAGCACATCTACAGTTTACACCGGCGATGTGCTGCTGAGAACAATGATTTTTGTACCAGCAAAAACAATCTGAATATGCAGCATTTTACTTGTTTAGTAAAATACACCCCATAGTCCTCCATATATTATAATGTGCACCACAGTCCTCCATATAGTATAATACACTCCCTATAGTGCTCCATATAGCATTATACACTCCTCATAGTGCTCCATATAGTATAATGCACCGCCATAGTCATTCATGTAGTACAATTCACTTCCCATAGTATAATGCACCCCATAGTTCTTCATATAGTATAACGTATTCCCCATAGTCCTCAATACAGTATAATGCAGCCCACATATAGTATAATGCAGCCACCACCCTACAGAATATAAAGCAGCCACCCCAGAGTATAATGCAGCCACCCCAAAGTATAATGCAGCCACCCCATAGAATATAATACAGCCCACCTCCCCATAATTGATAATGTAGCCCCCATAGAATATAATGCAGCACCCCATAGTATATAACACAGCCTTCCCTATAGAATATAATACACCCACAATAGTATATAACACAGCCACATAGTATATATCACGGCCTCCCCCATAGAATATAATATACCCCCCATAGTATATAGCACAACCCGCATAGCAGATAACACAGCCCACGTAGTATACAGCACAGCCCACATAGTATACAGCACAGCCCTCTTAGCAGTATACAGCACAGCCCACACAGTAGTATACAGGACTGCCCACACAGTAGTATACAGCACTGCCCACACAGTAGTATACAGCACTGCCCACACAGTAGTATACAGCACAGCCCACATAGTAGTATACAGCACAGCCCACACAGTAGTATACAGCACAGCCCACTTAGCAGTATACAGGACTGCCCACACAGTAGTATACAGCACAGCCCACACAGTAGTATATAGCACAGCCCACACAGTAGTATATAGCACAGCCCACATAGTAGTATATAGCACAGCCCACACAGTAGTATACAGCACAGCCCTCATAATAGTATACAGCACAGCCCACACAGTAGTATATGGCAGAGCCCACATAGTGGTATACAGCACTGTAAAAAAAAAAAGGGGAGAAGCCAGCGCTGCTTATGGTCAGAACACAAAACATAAAGTGCAAATGCACATATTGATTTCTAACTGTATTTCAAAATGAGACATTTAGCAAACAATTGATCAATTCTTTGAGACACCCCGCCACATCACGGCATTTTCATAATGGGGCAGTCCTACTCTACGTTTTTTATATTCGCTGTGCCATAACGGCCTCCTAAATGTATTAAAAGCAAGACCACATTAAATGCAAGCTGTACCTGAAGCATTTCTGAATCGCTCCCATGGCGCAAGAAAGAGCAAGCACAGAGCAAGTATACAGCAGAGCCCACATAGTAGTATATAGCACAGCCCACACAGTAGTATACAGCAGAGACCACATAGCAGTATATAGCACAGCCCACACAGTAGTATACAGCAGAGCCCACATAGTAGTATATAGCACAGCCCACACAGTAGTATATAGCACAGCCCACATAGTAGTATATAGCACAGCCCACACAGTAGTATACAGCACAGCCCACATAGTAGTATACAGCACAGCCCACACAGTAGTATATAGCAGAGCCCACATAGTAGTATACAGCACTGTAAAAAAAAGGGGAGAAGCCAGCGCTGCTTATGGTCAGAACACAAAACATAAAGTGCAAATGCACATATTGATTTCTAACTGTATTTCAAAATGAGACATTTAGCAAACAATTGATGAATTCTTTGAGCCACCCCGCCACGTCACGGCATTCTCATAATGAGGCAGTCCTACTCTACGTTTTTATATTCGCTGTGCCATAACAGCCTTCTAAATGTATTAAAAGCAAGACCACATTAAATGCAAGCTGTACCTGGAGCATTTCTGAATCACTCCCATGGCGCCAGAAAGAGCAAACACAGATAAAGGTTGACCAGGTCTGGACACAGACATTTCAAGTACAACCTCCACACTGCCTAACAGGCACCACAGATAAAGTGTGAGACAGGCTTGGACACAGGTGCACAATCAAACTAAGCCTAAGGCAGGGCAGGGCTGCTGTATGTGTGTACAGCAGCCTAGGTCAATCACAAAAAAACATAGAAAGAATGGCGTACATGACCCAGCGCGCACGGCAACAGTGGTGGTCAGCCACAAACCAACATCAAAGTAAAAAAAAAGGGGAGAAGCCAGTGCAGCTTATGGTCAGAACGCAAAACATAAAGTGCAAATGCACATATTGATTTCTAACTGTATTTCAAAATGAGACATTTAGCAAACAATTGATCAATTCTTTGAGCCACCCCGCCACGTCAAGGCACTCTCATAATGGGGCAGTCCTACTCTACGTTTTTTAACGTCACGCCATGCAATACCCCTGGTGATGCTTGCCAAGCCGGTGACTGTACGAGTGGTGAATGGGTCGTCACTGCCCTCACAAATAACACACCAGACCATCCCATTTACGTTATCTATGTCTCCCTCCCATCAGGAGATTATTTCCCTTCTTGTCACTCCCAAGGGAAAAGATGAGATCCTGCTAGGGATACCCTGGCTATGTTACCACTCCCCTCATATAGAGTGGTCCTCAGGGAGAATTTTGGGTTGGAGTGAATCTTGTGAGGGCAGATGTCTGAGGGAGTGCGTTCAGGTTGCCACTACAGAGGTACCCACAGATCTTTCCTCTCTCCCCAAGCGCTATTGGTCCTATGAGGACGTGTTCTCCAAGAGGGCTGCGGAGACCCTTCTGCCTCACCACCCTTATGACTGTTCTATTGATCTCTTGTCTGGGTCAGAGCCTCCCCGGGGTCGGGTCTATCCCCTGTCTCTCCCGGAGACAGAGGCAATGACTCAATACATCCAGAAGAATCTAGCAAAAGGGTTCATTAGGAAGTCAGTGTCACCTGCAGGGGCAGGGTTCTTCTTCGTGCAGAAGAAGAATGGAGAACTACGTCCATACATAGACTACAGGGGTCTTAATGCCATCACCGTTAAGAATAAGTACCCTTTGCCCCTGATATCTGAGCTCTTCGATAGGCTACGGGGAGCAAGGGTATTTACTAAACTAGATCTGCGTGGTGCTTACAACCCGATTCGCATCCGTGAGGGGGACGAATGGAAGACGGCTTTTAACACCAGGGATGGGCACTATGATACCTGGTGATGCCCTTCGGGCTCTGTAATGCCCCAGCCGTTTTCCAAGACTTTGTGAACGATATCTTCCAGCATATGCTCTCTACCTCGGTGGTAGTCTATCTGGATGATATTCTCATCTACTCTCCAGATCTGGATTCCCACCGGAGAGATGTTTGCAAAGTCTTCGACCTCCTATGGGCAAACTCCCTCTATGCCAAGTTGGAGAAGTGTGTGTTTGAGCAGGAGTCCTTGCCTTTTCTTGGCTATATCATCTCCGCCCAGGGATTGACTATGGATCCTGCCAAGCTACAGGCTGTGATGGACTGGCAGGAACCCCATTCTCTCAAAGCGGTGCAGCGCTTTATGGGGTTCATTAACTATTATCGCCAGTTCATTCCTCACTTCTCAACTCTGGTACCTCCCTTGGTAGCCCTCACCAAGAAGGGAGCAAATCCCAAATTGTGGTCAGGGGCGGTCTCCAAGGCCTTCCTCTCTATTAAGTCTCATTTTGCTAGCGCTCCCATCCTACATCACCCCGATGTAGATAAACCTTTTATAATGGAGGTGGATGCCTCATCCGTCGGTGCTGGAGCAGTCCTCTTCCAAAAGAATGCTCAAGGTCGGAAGCATCCTTGCTTCTTTTTCTCCAAGACCTTCACACTAGTGGAGAGGAATTACTCCATCGGGGACAGAGAGTTGCTAGCTATGAAGTTGGCCATCTCGGAGTGGAGACACCTCCGAGAGGGGGCTCGTTTTTCCTTCCAAGTATATACCGAACGAAAAAATTTGGTTTATTTGCAGACTGCCCAGCAGCTAAATGCTCACCAGGCTAGATGGTCCTTGTTCTTCTCCCGTTTCTACTTCACCCTCCATTATCTTTACGGGGGAGAAGAACATCCGTGCTGACGCTCTCTCCCGCTCCGTAGTGTCATCAGTAGAGGAGGAGCCTCAGCTAATTGTCCCTTCGGAGAGCCTGAGGACCGTGGCCCCGGTTTCGCAAGATTCTGTGCCCTCGGGCAAGACTTTTGTGCCATCTAATTTGCGACCGGAGGTTCTCTCTTGGGCTCACTCGTCCAGGGTGGGTGGACATTTTGGGACCAAGAGGACATCTGAGCTTCTGGCGAGGATGTACTGGTGGCCGCATATGGCCCGTGACGCCGGAGACTATATTCGGGCGTGTGTCTCCTGCGCCAAGAATAAGTCCCCATGACAACAGCCTGCTGGGTTACTTTATCCTCTGCCGGTGGCGGACAGGCCCTGGGAAATGGTTGGGATGGACTTCGTGGTGGGCTTAACCAAGTCCCGTAGCTGCACCATTATTTGGGTAATCACCGACCATTTTTCCAAAATGGTGCATTTGGTGCCTCTTCCATGGCTACCTTCTGCACGGGCCTTGGTGACGTTGTTTATTAAAGGGAGCTAAGCTCACCAGCATCAGGAGCTTATCTACAGCATTCTGTAATGCTGTAGATAAGCCCCCGATGTATCCTGAAAGATGAGAAAAAGAGGTTAGATTATACTCACTCAGGGACGGTCCTGCTGCGGTCCGGTCTGATAGGTGTCGCGGTTCGGGGCCTCCCATCTTCTTACGATGACGTCCTCTTCTTGTCTTCATGCTGCGTCTCCGGCGCAGGCATACTTTGTCTACCCTGTTGAGGGCAGAGCAAAGTACTGCAGTGCGCAGGCGCCGGGAAAGGTCAGAGAGGCCCGGCGCCTGCGCACTGCAGTATTTTACTCTGCCCTCAACAGGGCAAAGTACGCCTGCGCCAGAGCTGCAGTGTGAAGACAAGAAGAGGACGTCATTGTAAGAAGATGAGAGGCCCCGGACCAGACCGCGACGCCCATCGGACCCGTACCGCAGTGGGACCGCCCCTGGGTGTGTATAATCTAACCTCTTTTTCTCATTTTTCAGGATACATCAGGGGCTTATTTACAGCATTACAGAATGTTGTAGATAAGCCCCTGATGCTGGTGGGCTTAGCTCACCTTCGAGTTTTGGGGTGACAGGTTCCCTTTAAGCACGTTTTCCTCCTACATGGTATGCCAGACAAAATTGTCAGTGACCGGGGTCCCCAGCTTGTGTCTCGGTTCTGGAGAGAGCTTTGTCGTCTATTCAGCATCAAGCTGAATCTCTCTCCAGCATACCATCCATCCCGAGACGAATGGGAAGGTAGAGAGGGCCAACCAGACCCTAGTCACATACCTGCGACATTGTAAGGATTCTGGACTTTCCTTGTGCCTGTTCGCCCTGATCCAAGATGGAGTCTTGGATCTCGCCCTGTCATGGAACTTCCTGTCTGTCCTGATTATTTAAGTCTGGGTCATGTGTTCTAAGGTGCCTGAGTATTTTGTGCTGCTGGCTCCTGAGCTTCTGCTGGTTTGCTGGTGAACTCCCTGCTTCTTCTGCTCACTACTCGGTGGTCTGTCTTTCTTCATTCAGCTACCTCTCACCTCTGGAACTTCTGCAACGAGCTGCGCACCAGTGGAAGTGTCTTCTTTGTTTGCAAAACTTTTCCCAGTGTTGTGCCTCTTTGCACAACCACACCAGGTGAACAAGATTCAAGTTGTGCTTGTCTCAACCAGAAATATTTATTCATCTGCTACGCTTAGATAGCGCTCTCCCTCTTTTCCCTTCGTCCTCTCTTTCCCAGGACTGCATTCACACAACGCATCATCTGTGAATTATTGGACTCCTACTAACAAGTACTGGCACATGTGTGATCAAGTTTTGCTGGACTTCCTCATTTTAAGTACTGTGTGCATTCGCACCATAACCTTATTGGACTTCCTTGTTTTAATATCTGTTCGCCTTTAAGTCTGCTGTGATTTACTTTATTTTGCTGAGGACCTTGTTACTACTGCAGGAATATCTGCATTATGCTCTGTTTGCTATTTACTATATAGAGCTGAAGACCTTGTTGCAATTGCAGAAATATCTGTGTCAATTCTGTTTACATTTCTGTTTCGAGTAAAAACATTCTTTGCTGCAACTTTGTTCTCGGACTGGCTTTATCCCATGCTATTAGATTCCATAGTACCCATATAATTATTACATTTTGTTTCAGCAAGGCAGGATGACTGGGCATCCTTGCTACCGTGGGCGGAGTTTGCGCTAAACAACGCCGTAGCCGACTCCACTGGGCAGACTCCGTTCCTCCTTAACTACGGCCAGCATCCGCGGGTTCCTGTGCCCATGCCCGAGTTTTCCGCCGACTCCAGGGTGGCAGACTGGGCTGTGGAGGCACGTGACATTTGGGACTACAGACAGAATGTCATCCTGGCCTCCAAGGAGAGAATGAGGGACTCCGCCGATGCACATCGGCGTCCCGCTCCGACGTTTGCTCCTGGCGACTTAGTGTGGCTCTCTGCCCGTAATATCAGGCTGCGAATTGAGTCCACTAAGTTTGCGCCTCGCTACTTAGGTCCCTTCAAGGTCCTGGAACAGGTTAACCCTGTGGTCTACCATTTGGCTCTTCCTCCATGACTAGGTATCACCGACACCTTTCATGTGTCCCTCCTAAAGCCCGTTCACATGTCCCGGTTTTCCAAGTCATCTGCCAGGACATTGGGTTCGTCCACGGAACAGTACGAGGTGAATGCTATCATGGGGTGTAAGGTGGCACGGGTTCAAAAGCCACCGAGGGTCAGAGTGGGATCAATCACCAGCATAGTGGGGTGAATTTCAGTGATCCCACTAGCGTCCATCTGCTGCACCCTATGACTGCTAACAGGGCACAGCGTTTCCTTCGTTTCCCTGCGACTCTGTGAAGCAACAGAGTTCGCATCAGTTCATACCGGGTGATGGAACCCGAGTTTAGTCCAGCGTAGTACCGCCATATAAGGCCGCCATTACCTAGCAGTAGGTTCCATCTCTGCACGGTTGACCCCGGGCTGTGAATGCACCATTTACTATCTTTATATTTATTCGGTGCGTTCCGCCAGCCCTAACACTATCGTTAGAAAAGGCCAGGTGATGCACATTTCCCAGCTTTCTAAAAACCCAGTCACCACTAACTTTGTGCCAAAAACAGCAGCCATGGGTTCTTCTAAGCAGCTACCTAGCTCTCTGAAAATGGTGGAGGCCTACAAAGCAGGAGAAAGCTATAAAAAGACAGCAAAGCGTTTTCAAGTTGTCCTTTCCTCAGCTTGAAATGTAATTAAGAAATGGCAGTTAACAGGAACAGTGGAGGTCAAGATACAGTTTGGAAGACCAAGCTAAATTTCTGTGAGAGCTGCTCGTAGGATTGCTAGAGAGGCAAATCAGAACCTCTGCTCATCTGCAAAAGACCTTCAGAAAGATTTAGCAGACTCTGGAGTTGTGATACATTGTTCTACTGTTCAGAGACACTTGCACAAATATGGCCTTCATGGAAAAGTCACCAGAAGAAAACCTCTCCTGCGTCTTCAAAATAAAATACTGGCTCAAAAGTATGCAAAAGAACATCTAAACAAGACTGATGCATTTTGGAAACCAGTCTTGTGGACCGATGAGGTTAAAATAGAACTCTTTGGCCACAATGATCAAAGGTATGTGTGGAGAAAAAAAGAGCGCAGAATTTCAGGAAAAGAAGAATCATGGATTAATCATGCTTTATGTTCAAGCGGAGCATTTAACGGGTAAAGGGAAGAATTGATTTAATGAAATTTCAACAAATTTTGGATGCAAACAACATCATCTGTAAAAAAGCTGGTTGAAAAGAGGATGGCTTCTACAAATGGATAATAATCCAAAACACACATCAAAACCCACAATAGACCTTAAAAGGCGCAAGCGGAAGGTTTTACAACGGCCTTCACAGTCCTCCGATCTAAACATCATTGAAAATCTGTGGCTAGACCTCAAAATAGCAGTGCATGCAAGACCACCCAGGAATCTCACAGAACTGGAAGAATTTTTCAAGGAAGAATGGATGAAAATACCTCAAACAAGAATTGAAAGACTCTTGGCTGGCTACAAAAAGAGTTAACAGCTATAACACTTTCAAAACGAGGCACTACTAGGGACTAACAATGCAGGGTGCCCAAACATTAGCATCGGCCCATTTTCCATCTTCGAATATTTTTTTACATAAAAGGTGAAAATATACATTTTTTGCCTAAAATACAAAGGAAATGTGTGATTTTTAACTTTACGAATTTTAGAGACCATTTCATCTTCAACTTGCTGAATTGTTCACAGTACCAGTAATTTTGACCATGGCTGGCCAAGCTTTTACATGTCACTGCACAACTTGAGGGGCATTAGCAAGAGCCCCAACATGTGTTTCGTATTAGACTTTGCCAGGGGACTCATGTTTGTGTGACTTCCATAGAAACGAATGGACGTTAAGGGAACGGCACAGCGAGCCGCCATGTTCGTGCGTTCACGGGAAATGCCGATGTGGTCTAGAGAGCGGCTAATTTTCTCCTTTTAGATTCTGGTGTCGGTGCACGATGCTTTTGTACCACACTGGTTCTCTGACCCAACTTCTGCCAGCCGCGTACCTATTACCTAGTTCTCTACCACCCATCACTTCTATGGGGCCTGTGGGTATTACGGCTGCGCTGGGAGGATCTTACAAGCTCGCTTTCCTAGCTGGGCTATGAAAGGCAGCAATGGGACTACCCCTTTAAATGTTGGAGACAGCACAGAACTTCCTGCTAGGAGACCACAGGGCAGTCTCTGCACAGGCCCAGTCCGCCTGCTTCACCAGAGGCCCTCCGCACTGCCCCTGAAGTGTCCTGTGTACCGATAGTAACGCACAGTCTACACTGCACTGCTCCGGCGAGGAGATACACAGCGCCGCCGCACTGCCAGTGACCTGGGCCCGGTGGGCCGGGAGCGGAGCCAGCAGCACACCGCCACCACGTACACCGCCACCACGTACACGGCCAGCTGCCCGGTGGTATCAGACAAAGAGCAGCAGTGTGCAGAGCTGAGGGGCGGGCCGAGGCGTCTCATTGGCGGGGCCAATGGTCATTCTCCCGACAGCCCCGCCCCACTCACGGGGTTCTTCTTTCTGCTAACATTTCAACAAACAAGTTAAAAATCCCTGAGTAGAAGAAAACAAACTGTGATTGGCTGAACGCCGGCCTGTAAAACGAGGGACACTTTTCATTGGTCAGGCCAGGCAGCAGCTGCTGCGAGTCTAGCCTATGGGAAGCTGCTCTTGTGGTGACGCGCCTGTTGCTGGCGCTGTTAGTTAAATTGAGGGGGTGTGGAGGGCTGTTGTTTGTAGCCGGGGAGCAGAGATGGAGCCGGGCAGAACGGAGCAGAGCGGCGGGTATAAGCTCTCCGGTTACAGGGGAGAGAACACCGGCACACCGCCAATGCCAGTGCCGTCAGCCCGGGACATAAAGGTTGAGCAGGAGAAGCTGTCCGGAGTGGTGAAGAGCGTGCACCGGAGCCTGCGGAGGAAGTATATGGAAGGTACGGGGCAGGCCCAGACACAGCCGTGCTTGTTCCTCGCTGCATGCTGGCCGTAGCCACTGCTGGAGGCATCACCTTCATCCAGTGTGGCCCTGGTGACGTCACAGTACTCTGGTGATGTAATAATATCCATGCAGTGCGCTAGTGAGGTCATAGTGCGTGTGCAGGGCCTCATCGGTGAGGTCATAGTGCGCGTGCAGGGCCTCATCGGTGAGGTCTTAGTGCGCGTGCAGGGCTGCATCGGTGAGGTCATAGTGCGCGTGCAGGGCCGCATCGGTGAGGTCATAGTGCGCGTGCAGGGCCTCATCGGTGAGGTCATAGTGCGCGTGCAGGGCCTCATCGGTGAGGTCATAGTGCGCGTGCAGGGCCTCATCGGTGAGGTCTTAGTGCGCGTGCAGGGCTGCATCGGTGAGGTCATAGTGCGCGTGCAGGGCCGCATCGGTGAGGTCATAGTGCGCGTGCAGGGCCTCATCGGTGAGGTCATAGTGCGCGTGCAGGGCCTCATCGGTGAGGTCTTAGTGCGCGTGCAGGGCTGCATCGGTGAGGTCATAGTGCGCGTGCAGGGCCTCATCGGTGAGGTCATAGTGCGCCTGCAGAGCCGCATCGGTGAGGTCATAGTGCGCGTGCAGGGCCGCATCGGTGAGGTCATAGTGCGCGTGCAGGGCCGCATCGGTGAGGTCATAGTGCGCGTGCAGGGCCGCATCGGTGAGGTCATAATTAGAGATAAGCGAATTTGCTTGGGTTCCCTCTCATTCGGCAGGCTATAGCACTTGCCGAGTAAGCTGCAGAGGGAACCCGGGTACGTGGATCATGGCGGCTGATCGGCTCCGCAGCTGCATGTGTCACGGCTCTATGACCGTAACAACACATGCACGGAGAATCCAACAAGAAGGCTCTACATGCATGTGTCGTGACTGTGACACATGCAGCTGCAGAGCCGATCAGCCAGCGCACTCCATGTACCCGGGTTCCCTCTGCAGCTTATTCGGGAAGTGCTATAGCCTGCCGAATGAGAGGGAACCTGAGCAATGCCCGTGCTGCACAGTACTACAGTAGAGACGAACCAATCCCTGTGCAGTGCAGCATCGGTGAGGTAATAGTGTGCATGCAAGTCCGCACTGGTGAGGTCATAGTGCACGCACAGGTATGCACTGGTGAGGTCATAGTGCACACACAGGTGAGGTATTGTGCGCACAGGTATGCTCTGGTGAGGTCATAGTGCTCGCACAGGTGAGGTATTGTGCGCACAGGTATGCTCTGGTGAGGTCATAGTGCTCGCACAGGTCCGCACAGGTGAGGTCGTATTGTGCGCACAGGTATGCACTGGTGAGGTCAGTGCACGCACAGGTATGCACTGGTGAGGTCAGTGCACGCACAGGTATGCACTGGTGAGGTCAGTGCACGCACAGGTATGCACTGGTGAGGTCATAGTGCACGCACAGGTATGCACTGGTGAGGTCATAGTGCCTGTTCAGTGCCGCACTACCGTAGAGACGACATAATCCCCGTGCAGCCAAAATGGACTCCGACTCAACAGCCCTGCGTGCAGCGCAGCATCGGTGAAGTCATAGTGCCCGTGCAGCATCTCACTACCATAGAGATGACATAATCCCTGTGCAGCGCAGCACCAGTGAGGTCATAATGCACACGCTAGTGACATCATAATGGCCATGCAGCACTGCTGTAGAGACATCATAATACCTGTGTAGCGTTGCGGTAGCTCCGTTATAATAACCATACGGTGCAGTGCTCTTTATGAGGCCCTAATATCCATAGATTGCAACGCTGTATTGGTGACCTGATACCCATGCAGTGCCGACTATGTAATATTACACTGGTGACCGAATACCCATACAGTGCAGTGCTTTATTGGTGACCCAAAAATACCCATACTTTGAAGCAGCCCTGGTGAGGTAAGAATACATTAGTGACCTGGTACCCATACCGTGCAGTGCTGATGTAATACTTATGACCTGATAATCATACAGTGCAGTGTTGCTGATGTAGGTGACCTAATATCCGTGCAGTGCTGATGATGTAATAATACACTGGTGACCTAATATACATACAGTGCAGTGCTGATGATGTAATAATACACTGGTGACCTAATATACATACAGTGCAGTGCTGATGATGTAATAATACACTGGTGACCTAATATACATACAGTGCTGATGATGTAATAATACACTGGTGACCTAATATACATGCAGTGCTGATGATGTAATAATACACTGGTGACCTAATATCTGTACAATGCAGTGCTGATGATGTAATAATACACTGGTGACCTAATATACGTACAGTGCAGTGCTGATGATGTAATAATACACGGGTGACCTAATATCCATACAGTTCAGTGCTGATGATGTAATAATACACGGGTGACCTAATATCCGTACAATGCAGTGCTGATGATGTAATAATACACGGGTGACCTAATATACGTACAGTGCAGTGCTGATGATGTAATAATACACGGGTGACCTAATATACGTACAGTGCAGTGCTGATGATGTAATAATACACGGGTGACCTAATATCCCTACAGTTCAGTGCTGATGATGTAATAATACACGGGTGACCTAATATACGTACAGTGCAGTGCTGATGATGTAATAATACACGGGTGACCTAATATACGTACAGTGCAGTGCTGATGATGTAATAATACACGGGTGACCTAATATCCCTACAGTTCAGTGCTGATGATGTAATAATACACGGGTGACCTAATATCCATACAGTTCAGTGCTGATGATGTAATAATACACGGGTGACCTAATATCCGTACAATGCAGTGCTGATGATGTAATAATACACGGGTGACCTAATATACGTACAGTGCAGTGCTGATGATGTAATAATACACGGGTGACCTAATATCCGTACAATGCAGTGCTGATGATGTAATAATACACGGGTGACCTAATATACGTACAGTGCAGTGCTGATGATGTAATAATACACGGGTGACCTAATATACGTACAGTGCAGTGCTGATGATGTAATAATACACGGGTGACCTAATATCCCTACAGTTCAGTGCTGATGATGTAATAATACACGGGTGACCTAATATCCATACAGTTCAGTGCTGATGATGTAATAATACACGGGTGACCTAATATCCGTACAATGCAGTGCTGATGATGTAATAATACACGGGTGACCTAATATACGTACAGTGCAGTGCTGATGATGTAATAATACACGGGTGACCTAATATCCGTACAATGCAGTGCTGATGATGTAATAATACACGGGTGACCTAATATACGTACAGTGCAGTGCTGATGATGTAATAATACACGGGTGACCTAATATACGTACAGTGCAGTGCTGATGATGTAATAATACACGGGTGACCTAATATCCCTACAGTTCAGTGCTGATGATGTAATAATACACGGGTGACCTAATATCCATACAGTTCAGTGCTGATGATGTAATAATACACGGGTGACCTAATATCCGTACAGTGCAGTGCTGATGATGTAATAATACACGGGTGACCTAATATCCATACAGTGCAGTGCTGATAAAATGGTCCCCTGACAGTGCAGTACTGTTGCCAGCACAGCGGAGCACTGTATCGGTAACAATGCACTGATGACCTACTGCCAATTCAGGGCTGTGCTGGTGACATGATGCGCTGATGACACTAATGTAGCGGTGATGTAATAATACCTATAGATAATGCACTGTAAGGATGATGTAACCACGTACCTCGATCTGCCGGTGACCTAATAAAACCCACACTGTGCAGCACAAGTCACCCATTGTAGCCCGAAGCCTGTGACTACCATTGCCCACTAGTTTGTGCTCACATGTTTTGGATTTGAAATCCAGCTCAAGAGGATTTGTGGCAGGAAGGTTGGGGATCGCTGCTTGGATGTTCCAGCAGATGTGAGGCTTTGCCCCATGCAATGGGAATGATGTTCTGCAACGTCTAAGGCTACTTTCACATTAGCGTCGTGCACTGCACGTCGCAATGCGACGTTGCGGCGCACCGACGCATACTGTGGAAGCGCCGCACAACGGGAGCAGCGGATGCTGTTTTTCAACGCATCTGCTGCCCCACTGTGAGACACGACGCAGCAAAAAACGTTACATGCAACGTCAATGCTAATGCAAGTCAATGGAGGAAAAACGCATCCTGCAAGCACTTTTGCAGGATGCTACTCTCACATTTCCGTCTTCTGGGCTCTGTCGCAATCTGTCGTTATGGGCAAAAAACGGATCCTGCAAATGTGTTTGCAGGATGCATTTTTTGCCCATAGACTTTTTTTTATTAGTGACGGATGGGCACACGTCGCATCCGTCGTGCGACGGATGCGTCGTGTTTTGGCGGCAGCGACGCACAAAAATCGTTCAATGTAACGTTTTTTGTGCGTCGTGTCCGCCATTTCCGAATGCGCATGCGCTGCCGGAACTCCGCCCCCTCCTCCCCGCTCATCACAATGGGCAGCGGATGCGTTGTAAAACTGCATCCGCTGCCCACGTTGTGCTAAATTTAGCACAACGTCCGTCGGGCCGGCGGTTTGCGACGGCCACGTACTGATGGAAATATGAAAGTAGCCTAAGGACTTGTGAACCTTCTAATGGTTTGTTTATCCATGAAATAGATAATAATCGGAATTATTTTTTTTTTTTTTGCATTTGGATGAGATATTATCCACCCATTCTAGTGTGAAAAGTCCTGTGAATTTCATGACAACCTGGGTGCACAATCCGGTCTTATATCCTCATTATAGTTTATCAAAAAGATTTTCAGGACCTTGGTTCAGTGGCCACGTCTATAGCTCGTGGACCAAAGCCTTGTGAGTCTCCTCTTGCCTGCCGACCTCTCCGGCTCATCTTTGATTAGTAGGATCAGCGTGACGTCATTGCTCTGGCACCATGCATGACATCACTTAGGCCTGGTAATTGGAAGAGGCATTGAGGAGGATGCAGGGCTCTAGTTCAGCAGCCACCAATAACCGATGTGGCTGCTAGACCGGGGACCATTGTACCCCGTAAGTCATTTTTCTGAACTTGATCCTTTAGGACAGGCCATCAATATCTGATCGGTGGAGGTCCAGCACAATGCACTCCTACCGATCGGCTGTTTTTACAAGCAAACCGAGCCACACAGCTCTGCTTCATTCACTGTGTAGTGGACATTCCCAGGGTCTGCAGCTCGGCCCCATCCCCTCCATTACACCCGAGAACAGGACTGTACTGTTCTGCTCCGTTCACTGTTTCCAGCACCCAGAGCTGAACGCAGCTGATCAGTGGGGTGCAGGGTGTACTTTGCTTCTCTACAGCATAAATATCTTATCTAATGTCTGCTTTCAGTGGATCAAAGACGATTTATGGCCTGTTGGCTCGGGTGCTAATACTATTTTACATACACTAGTCTGTTTTTCAAGATAATGGCAGTCTTACAACATCGCCGGTATATTTCATGTGTGGCAGATTTTTATTTTTATTTTTTCTTTCTTTCTCCCCACATCCCTCCTCCCTTCCTTTATCATCATTCTAGTCATCTGAGGTTCTTTATACATAAAACAGGTCAAAGTTTGAAAACTCTGAATAACGTTATTGTATTACAACACTTGGGAAACACTGAATCTGCAAGAAATTGGGGAACTATGGGCTATTATACACTTGCTGACCGCCGCTGGTTTAATAGCCTGTTTAGACAAACGCAGTTATGAGCACTAACAATCAATAATGGTCTTCTGCGCTTTAACTGCCATTGTTCTCGGCAGCGCAGATCCTGTTTAAACTGAAAATGTGCTGCCGAGAACAATTAATTTTTTAACCCCTTAGTGACCACCAATTCGTCTTTTTACTGACCTGTGATATAAGGGACCAGCATCCCTCCACAGGTGACAATCCAGCAGCTGTTGGCTGTACACGCTGGCTTGTGACAACAATTTGTGTTGGTACCGACTATTCTTGTTTAACCCCGTAAATGCTGGTGTCAATAATGACTACAATGTCTAGATGGTTAGCAAAGTGTGAAGGCTTCCTCTTTATTCCCGTCAGCACCCTGGAATCTTGATCATTTTGTCCTGATGTTTGCCATGGCAATTCATAGCCAAATAATGCCTTTAGATTCTGCCGGCTGTAGCGGCCTGTTCACAAGTTATAAACATTTAGGTGCTAAAAATCCATTTCTTCATTCCTGTTAGGCCACTTTGCATTAATTCCTGAAAAGCACTTGGAAGGGTTAATAAACTACCTGACAGCAATTTTGAATACGATGAGGGGTGCAGTTTTTAAAATGGTGTCACTTTTGGGGGATTATAATATATTTTAATTTTTGATATTTTTATAAATAAACACAGAAAACATCGATATACATTTACCATTATCATGAAGTACAATGTGTCCCAAAAAAGTATTCTCAAAATCATTGAGATATGTTGAATTGTTCCAGAGTTATTACCACGTAAAGTGACACTGGTCAGATTTTTAAACAAAAATTTGCCCCGTCACTAAGCGGTTAACAATCATTTTCACCCGATGAACGAGTGTTTTTGCTCGCGGTCATATTCTGCCTTGGGCATGCACAGTTCGCGCTGCCCGACAACTGACATCACTTGATGTCTTCTTTTACTGCGCCTGCGTGCACCCGCAGCCGGAGATCCCGTGGGTGCACGCAGGCGCAGTAAACGAGATCAAGTGATGTCAGTTGTCGGGCAGTGCGAACTGTGCATGCCCAAGGCAGAATATGACCGCGCAGGCGCCTGGACAACTGAATAACGCCAAGGAGGCGACGCCCCTCTCGCACAGTGACGGCTGAGAGGGGAAAGACCTGCCTCCCTGGCGATTTCACAGGTATGAGGGACCAAATTCAAAAGTGATTATTCCTGCAGTGCAACAAACAATAACTAAAAGAGCCACCTTGTCAGAATGCAGCATCAGTGCTGCACAAGATGGCTCTTTTAGTTACAAACGCCGGGGGGGGGTGACAGGTTCCCTTTAATATTAATGAGGGTGCCTGGCTGAAGAGGTTGAAGAAAGGAATTTTCCTTTTTATTTGTTTTTTTTATATAATATATCTTTTATTTAGCTCTATGGATTTGCAAAAAAAATCCGCATAGAAACCGCATGGATTTTCAACTGCGTTTTCTGCCAAGAGAGGCAGAAACTGCGCAGAATTTTACACAAGCAAATCCGCAACGTACGCACATAGCCTAAGTGTGCAGTGTGCTCATATTGAGCATTTGGTCGGTATTTTACATAAGTATTTGTAAGCTAAAACCAGGAGTGGGTGATAAATACAGAAGTGGTGACGTGTTTCTAATATACTTTACTCTGATTGTTCCTCTCCTGGTTTTGGCTTACAAATACTGACTAAGTACTGAACATGTAAACATGGTCTAAGGGTACCGTCACACAGTGCCATTTTCATCGCTACGACGGTACGATTCGTGACGTTCTAGCGATATCGTTACGATATCGCAGTGTCTGACACGCAGCAGCGATCAGGGACCCCGCTGAGAATCGTACGTCGTAGCAAATCGTTTGGAACTTTCTTTCGTCGCTTGATCACCCGCTGACATCGCTGGATCGTTGTGTGTGACACCGATCCAGCGATGCGTTCGCTTGTAACCAGGGTAAACATCGGGTAACTAAGCGCAGGGCCGCGCTTAGTAACCCGATGTTTACCCTGGTTACCAGCGTAAACGTAAAAAAAACCAAAGAGTACATACTCACATTCCGGTGTCTGTCCTCCGGCGTCTCAGCTTCTCTCCACTGTGTGAGCGCCTGCCGGCCGGAAAGCGAGCACAGCGGTGACGTCTGACGTCACCGCTGTGCTTTCCTGCTATGGCGCTTACACAGTGCAGAGAAGCAGAACGCCGGGGGACAGACACCGGAATGTAAGTATGTACTGTTTGGTTTTTTTACGTTTACGCTGGTAACCAGGGTAAACATCGGGTTACTAAGCGCGGCCCTGCGCTTAGTAACCCGATGTTTACCCTGGTTACCCGGGGACTTCGGCATCGCTCCAGCGCCGTGATTGCAAAGTGTGACCGCAGTCTACGAAGCTGGAGCGATAATCATACGACGCTGCGACGTCACGGATCGTGCCGTCGTAGCGATGAAAATGGCACTGTGTGACAGTACCCTAACCGTGTGCAATGTGCACAGTCAGGATTGCACGCTTTTCCTGCTGAAGTAGGCATCATACGCCATTTGCATACCCCCGCTCATGTTCCGTCTAGCTTCTCTTTAAATAGAACCATGACAAAGCAAAAAAAGTCCGCCTGTGACCACAAGTATACAAATCGCGTATCAGCAGCTAGGTGATAACCACTTCAGCAAGTAAGCTAAACAGAAACCAGACACCATGCACAGTGCTCAGCATAAATGAGTGCACCCTTTTTTTTAAAAGATTTTATTCAATATCTCACTGACTACAAGAACAATTTCTAACATTTTGACAAAACTGTGTTTCATAGACCTTTTTTTATTTTGTGTCCCACAACTTGAACGTCAGGTTAATAATATAACTTTCATTACAAAATCATCAATTTTATTCAATTGGTTTATAGAAAAATGAATTACACCCCAAATACAAAATACTAGATGTAATAGTTTTTGATGACCTCCCAAGATTTTGAAGAACAGCACCAAGTCTTCTAGGCATGGAATGAACAAGTTGGTGACATGTTGCAGCATCTATCTTTTTCCATTCTTCAACAATGACCTCTTTAACCCCTTAACGACCGCCGATATGCCTTTTAACGGCGGTAGTTAAGGTACCCTTAATTAACAGCGCTGTGGAAAAGTGTATAGCGCCCCCCCAGAGTCAGAATTTCTCCAGGGTCTCGGTTGCCGGGGGTAGCTGAGACCCCAGAGAACATGATTTGGGTCAGTTTTTACTGACCCCGGGGTTGCGATCGCCGTTATTAACCATATAACGGCAACCGCAACAAAAAAGTGCGATTTGCCACTTCATTTCGCTCTCCTCTGATGTGATCGCACATCAGAGGAGAGAGAAATGGGGTCCCCGATTTCCCCCTTCCCCCATCCATTACCTCCCGGTGTCCCTGGGTCCTCCTGCTTCTCCTCCTCCCCCTCCCCACGGCCGCCAGCATCTTCTTCCGGTAAGAAAATGGCGGGCGCATGCAAAGTGCCGAGATCTGCCAGCCAGCACCCCGCAACAATTGGAGATTTTTCCTATTGGTACATTTTGATCACTGTGCTAGGGTCTATCGCAGTGATCAAAATAAACAAATAGTAAATAAAGCCCCCTTTATCGCCCCCTTAGTTAGGGAACAATAATGAAATAAAAATATTTTTCCATCAGGGTTAGAGTTGGGCTAAAGTTAGGGTTAGGATTTAGATTATGTTCACAGTTGGGGTTGGAGTTAGGGGTGTGTTGGGGTTAGGGTTGGAGTTTGAATTGGGGGATTTCCACTGTTTAGGCACATCGGGGTCTCTCCAAATGCAACTTGGCATCCGATCTCCATTCCAGACAATTCTGCATTGAAAAAGTCAAACAAAGCTCCTCCCCTCCAGAGCTCTGCCGTGCTCCCAAACGGTGATTTACCCCGACAAATGGGATATCTGCGTATTCAGGAGAAATTGCACAACGAATTTTGTTGTTCATTTTCTCTTTTTACATTTGTGAAAATAAAAACTGGTTTTGAAATAAAATGTTTGAAGAAAAGTAAAATGTTTTTCTTTTTCCTTCAACATTGCTTCAGTTCCTGGGAAGCACGTAATGGGTTAATTAACTTCTTGAATGTGGTTTTGAGCACCTTGAGGGGTGCCGTTTTTAGAATGGTGTCACTTTTGGGTATTTTCTGTTATGTACACCCCTCAAAGTGACTTCAAATGTGATGTGGTCCCTAAAAAAAAAAGAGAAAATTGTTGTAAATATGCAAAATCTTTGGTCAACTTTTAACCCTTATAACTCCCTAACAAAAAACATTGTTTCCAAATCTGTGCTGATATAAAGTAGACATGTGGGAAATGTTATTTATTAACTATTTTGTGTGACAATCTCTCTGATTTAAGGGCATAAAAATTCAAAGTTTGAAAATTGCAACAATTCCAAAATGTTTGCCATATTTCCGTTTTTTTTTTTCATAAATAAACGCAAGTCATATCGAAATTTTTTTACCACTAACATGAAGTACAATATGTCACGAAAAAACAATCTCAATCAGTGGGATACGTTAAAGTGTTCCAGAGTAATAACCTCATAAAGAGACAGTGGTCAGAATTGTAAAAATTGGCCCGGTCATTAAGTACAAAATTGGCCCTGTCGTTAAGGGGTTAAAGGGAAACTGTCAGCAGGATTGTAACCTACAGACAGTGTCAGGTCAGCGCTGTTATATTGATTACAATGATAGCTGGGGTGATGAAATCCGTCTTGTGGTTTGTTTTTTAATCTTTATTTTCAGTTTGTAGTTCATGAGATTCTCGTGCTCTAAGGGTATGTTCCCACAGTCAGTAAACGCTGCGGGTTGGACACTGCGTACATCTGCAGCATCCAACTGGCAGCAGCAAGATGTTTCAGCATAGTGGATGGGATTTCAAGAAATCCCATCTCCACTATGCGTGCACGGACGCCTCCGGTTTCTCTGCAGAGACGGACTTGTGGCGCGTCTTTCCAGACCGCAGCATGTCTATTTATCTTGCGGAGACCCTTAGTCTCCGCAAGATAAATTCACCCGTCCAATGTATTGGGTGTGATGATTCATAACTGATCAATGAACACATGCGGAATCACCTGCGTTCAAAAGCCGGCAGTGCTTTGGACGCAGGGGACATGTGCTGCGTCCAAAGCGCTGCCTAATACTGACCATGGGAACATACCCTAAGGCAGGGTTCATGTACTGTATGTGGTGCTCATACCTGACACATGGCTGGTGGCTTTTAACTGTTGCTGTGCTGAGGAATCTCCCGCACGGCAACAGATTTTAACTGATCGTGTGTCTGAGGACACGCCATCAGTTACTGAAGTGGCAGGATTCTGCCACTGGGGCCCGGTGAGCAGAGGAGTGGGGGCCCGCTGCGGGTTCCCTCTGCCCACCGGGCCCCATACGCCAGTATGGGCAGTAATGCCCTGATCGCGGCCCTGCTTGTGGGTGGTTTCTTCTGTTGTCACATGTCAGGGGCTTTCCAAATGCGACATAGCATTCACAATCTATTCCAGGCATATAGCACTTTTTCCTTTCCTAGCCCTGCCATGTGCACAAACAGAAGTTTTTGACCACATATGGGGTATCATCATGTTCAGGGAAAAATTGCAAAATAAATTATGGGGTCCGTTTTCTCCTGTTATCCATTGTAAAATGTAAAAATTTTGGGAGTGCTGCACAACAAATTTTCTCAGTCCCCATGACAGCACCACGGAGAGAGGGGATCCGCCCTTCAGGGACAGGGAACCTACAGAATAAAAGGGCGGTACCTCTCCCCCGCATCAGTTGGTTTCCTGTCCCTGAACGGGGAACCTTTTCGGTGTCGGTACCTGAGAAACGCCATCCGAAGGAAGATCCGAGGATTCCAGAGCCGGACAGTCCGGGTTCTGGCAGCGGGGAGGCCTCTGCCACAGCTGGTGTGGTATCAGAAGCCACCACTGCTGGGACCGATGGGCGATGGGTCTGCAGGGGGAAGCGTGGCCGCCGCTCCGGAGAGGATGCAGAGGCTTCCTGGTCCTGGCAGGCGCACACGTGGAACAGTGTTCCCTGGGTATACCAAGATGGATGCCGCACCGGAAATCATAATGGACTTCCAGTTTCTGAAAGCTGCACCTCCAGGTCCCCAGCGGTCACGCGCATGCGCAGAAAGAAAGAGGAAAAAAACCCGCTTCCCCCAGCGACGCAGCCACAGGGGGGAGGGGCCGGAAATAAGTCGGCAGCGAGTTTAAAAAAGCAGTGAGTAGTGGAGCTCCTTGCTGTATGCCTTCCCAGGTGATAACCATGGAGGACAGCGACCAGCAGCTCTAGCCGCCACAGCCACCGCCGCAGCAGCGCCATCACCAGCGACAGAAGTCAGACGTCCAGAAGAAGTGCTCTTCTGCAGACAACCGGAGTACTCTGTCCAGCAGCCATTCCACACAACGTAGCAAAAACTCCAGTGTGGTGAACCAGTTGCCGTCTCCGGAACTCCCATTGCAGGATCCTACCCCTCCTCCGGAACCGGTACCTGTGGCTGCATCAGATTGGTGAGTGATCTTCATGGAAGTTCGCTGTTGTGATTGGGGTCCCATCTCTTCCTTTTTGGTTTAGGGAAGGAAAAGAGGGAGAAAAATAAAGCATAGGTCTTGCCCCATGTGCGAAAAACCCCTACCACAGTCCTGGGATAAGAAACTTTGTGACTCCTGTATAGGATGAGTTCTCTGCGAGGAAACCCTAGACTTTGCCTCTGAGCTGAGATCCGCAATCAAGTAGGAGGTCGAGAGTGCATTTAGGTCACTTAGAGAAGGTCAAGAGGAAGGAATCCTTAATATATTCCCAGTCCGATTCCTCTAGCTCCGGGTGTAAGGACTCGCAGATACTAGACTCCTCTCCCTCTTCCTCGGATGATGAAAGTGGGGGCCGTCACTGGTTTCCCCTAGATGAGGTAAATGCACTCGTGAAAGCGGTAAGATCTACTATGGGGGTGCTGGACCCTCGCCCTGACAAGACAGTCTAGAATATTATGTTTGGGGGGTTAGGCCAAAAGCGCCGAAAAGTATTCCCCCTAAATGAGAATATTCAAGCCTTAATCAGAAAAGAGTGGGAGAAACCAGACAGGAAAAACTCGTCGGTACCCTCCCTTACAGGGAACCTGTCACCCCCAAAATCGAGGGTGAGCTAAGCCCACCAACATCAGGGGCTTGTATACAGCATTCTGTAATGCTGTAGATAAGTCCCCGATGTATCCTAAAAGATAAGAATAAGAGGTTAGATTATACTCACCCAGGGGCTGTCCCAGTCCGGTCCGATGGGTGTCGCGGTCTGGTCCGGGGCCTCCCATCTTCATCAGATGACGTCCTCTTCTGGTCTTCACGCTCCGGCACAGGCGTACTTTGTCTACCCTGTTGAGGGCAGAGCAAAGTACTGCAGTGCGCAGGCGCCGGGCCTCTCTGACCTTTCCCAGATCCTGCACACTGCAGTACTTTGCTCTGCCGTCAACAGGGCAGACAAAGTACACCTGCGCCGGAGCCGCAGCGTGAAGACCAGAAGAGGATGTCATCGTAAGAAGATGGGAGGCACCGGACTGCGACGCCCACCGGATCGGACCGCCCGCCCAGGTGAGTATAATATCTTTTTCTCATCTTTTAGGATACATCGGGGGCTTATCTACAGCACTACAGAATGCTGTAGATAAGCCCCTGATGCCGGTGGGCTTAGCTCAACTTCGATTTTGGGGGTGACAGGTTCCCTTTTTAAGAGAAAATATCCCTTTGAGGAGGAGGCTTCCACTTCATGGGATAAGGCCCCTAAACTTGACGTCGCAGTGCCAAAAGGCCTCGAAAAATGTGCTCTCCCTTTTGAGGACATGGGAACTCTAAAAGATCCCCTTGACAAAAGAGCTGACACCTTCCTTAAAGGGGCTTGGGAATCAGCAGGGGGAAGTCTGAGACCAGCCATAGCAGCTACATGTACCTCTAGGTCCCTAATGGTATGGGTGGATAAGTTAGAAAAACAACTGCGGGAAGGAGTACCTAGGAATAAGGTGTTGGAATCCATCCCTATGATAAGGGGCGCAGTGGCTTTTTTGGCGGATTCATCAGCTGACTCAGTTAAACTTGCATCTAAATCCGCAGCCCTTTCAAATGCAGCCCGTAGAACACTATGGCTCAAATGTTGTCCGGGTGACTTACAAACAAAACTTTAGCTCTGCTCAATCGCATGTGAAGGTCCATTTTTATTTGGAGAGACCCTGGACGATATCCTGCAAAAAGTGGAGGATAATAATGGTTTCCTTAATTTGGCCCCACCATTACTGAAACGGTCCTTTCAGAATAGAAATTTTTTTCAGAGAAACCCCCCGAGGGGGTAAAACAGATGGGACGAAGGAAAGAGGAGAGACAGGGGTTTCCTCTTTGGGAATTCCTTCCAGGATAAAAAGACCTCCAAGTGACAGCTCCCCCAGGGTGGGAGGAAGGCTATCTCATTTCCTCCCAGCCTGGGAAAATATATCAACCAGCCCCTGGATATTAAACCTCATCAAGTCAGGGCTTCGGATAGACTTTCTTTCCTCCCTCAAAACTATGTGGTGACTCCCCTGAGGTCCTCCCTCCAACAACAAGAAGCCCTAGAATGTGAAGTAATGAAAGTAATAGACAAAGGTGTCATTCAGTAAGTCTCTCCTCTGGAAAGGGGGAAGGGTTTTTACTCCCCGTTATTTCTAATTCCAAGGCCAGATAGGTCCTTCCGGACAATAATAAACTTACGGAAATTAAAGAATCAAAGATTCAAGATGGGAGTCAATAAAATCGACCATCAAAATTCTGTTTCCGAACTGTTTTATGGTTGTATTGGATCTCAGCGACGCGTATTATCACGTCCCCATTCACCAAGACTCACAAAAATTCCTCTGACTGGCGTTGTCGATAAAAGGGGAAATAAGGGAATTCCAATACAGAGCCCCTCCTATTGGCATATCAGTCGCACCCCGCATATTTATCAAACTAGTAGAAATTATGGCTAATCTGAGAGAGCAGGACATCTTAATAGTCCCATACTTGGATGATTTTTTGATAGTGAGCGACTCTGCCCAACACTGCAGACAGCAGCGGGACAAAGTAATGAATACCCTAATAAATCTAGGCTGGCTTCTGAACCTGCAGAAATTGAGGCTAGAGCCAAGCAGGGTTCAGGAATTCTTGGGTTTAATATTGGACTCTGCAAAACAAGAGTGCCACCTCCCAGTTCAGGAAAAAAAACAAGATTATAAATGTAGTATCAAAAGCGTTCCTAAACCCCTCCATGACATTAAGAAGGGCGATGTCGCTACTGGGTTCCCTTTCTGCCTGTCTACCAGCAGTTCAGTGGGCACAACTTCACACAAGGGATCTCCAGTGGGACATTTTAAAAAACCAAGTTACACGAAGGGGTTGCTTAGAGGGTCACATGACAAATTCAACCACTACTCATTCCCTAGTTTGGTGGAAGGATATTAACAACCTGTCAGAAGGAATCCCTTGGGTGATAGAGATATCTGATAGTTACCATCGACGCAAGCCCCATGGGATGGGGAGCTCACCTGGGAAACAAAGTCACTCAGGGGGTATGGACAGGTCAAGAGCGCAAGGCATCCTCAAATCAAAAAGAACTTTGGGCAGTGGGTCATGCCTTATCAGCCTTCCTACACATTCTACAAGGGCATCATGTTTGGGTATTTTCAGACAATCGGGTGGTGGTAGCCTACCATCAGGGGGGACACCACTTCCAAAATCTTCAGTTTGGCAGAGAACAATCTTCTATCCCTTTCCGCGTTGCACATTCGGGGGGTAGAAAATCAGAAGGCAGACTTTCTGAGCCGCACTCAGTTGAGATGGGGTGAATGGACATTAAATCAGTCCATTTTCAATCAGATTGTGAAAATGTGGGGGACCCCATTAATAGACCTGTTTGCCAATATCAGCAACAGGAAAGTGGAAGCCTTTTGTTCTCCAGGGGGAACCCTCAGGCCTTATACACTTTTCATAATCCCTTGGACGCAATCTTGCATACGCCTTTCCCCCAGCCATCCTCATCCCAGCAGTTCTACGGAAGGTCAAGGAGGACAGATCGAGGCTAATATTAATAGCTCCTGTCTGGCCAAAGAAAGAACCTGGTTCTCCTGGCTGAGGATGCTATTGGTCACCGATCCTTGGGTTCTTCCGGACCTTCTGTCTCAGGGACCGGTGTTCCACCCTCAGTCAGAGAATCTCCACTTAACAGCGTGGATTTTGAAGGGAGTGCTGTTGAAGGGAAGAGGTTTTTCAGATAAATTAGTCTCTACACTAATGAAGAGTAGAAAAACAGTCACCACTAAAATCTATGGCAAAACCTGGAAAGGATGGGGTCCCAATTACTGAGATCTTGGAGTTTCTACAGAAGGGACTAGAACTGGGCCTGACAGTAAGTACCTTAAAGGTACAGGTAGCAGCTCTAGGAGCATTGTATAATGACAATATAGCGGGCAACCCTTGGGTAGCATGATTTATCAGGGCTGCCACAAGGTCTAAACGATTAGCTATTCAAAGGCTACCCCCTTGGGACTTAGAACTAGATTTATCAGCTCTAACGGATCCCCCATCTGAGCCTATAGAGTCAATACCTCTTAAAATCATATCCCTTAAAACTGCCCTTCTGATAGCCCTAACGTCAGCCCAGAGAGTAAATGATCTCCAAGCCCTGTCTGCAGGTCCCTCCCTTCACAAAAATTCTGGATGTTAGGCCGGGTCAGGTTTTAAGATAACCCTATCTACCAAAGGTAGCATCCTAATTCCATAGGTCCCAAGAGATCTTCCTTCCTTCTACTCAAATCCTAAGAATAGGGAAGAAGAAAAATTTCACACAATAAATGTGAGATGTCTGGTTCAGTACCTAGAGTCCACCCAGAGGTGTAGGAAGGAAGGGGTCTCTCTTTCGCTGTTTTCAGGGACCTAGGAAAGGATTCAAAGCTTCCAAGAGCACTATAGCATGATGGATAACAGATGCGATAGCCTTGGCATACTCATCTACTGGAAATGTAGTTCCAGAGGGGCTAAAAGCTCATTCCACAAGAGCTATGGCTACCTCCTGGGCTGAAAGATCAGAGGTATCAATAGAACAAATCTGTAAGGTGGCCACCCAGTCCTCAAATTCAACCTTTTTCAGGCACTATCGCCTAGCACTAGCCTCTTCGTCTGACTTAGCCTTCGGAATAAGGGTTCTTCAGGCTGTGGTCCCTCTTAAGTTACAATCTCTGTAATTCTCTCCGTGGTGCTGTCATGGGGGACTGAGAAAAGCATAGTTACTTACCGATAACTGTATTTCTCAGAGCCCATGACAGCACCTGCTTATTGGGGGGCTATCACGTATGCAGTTAGCACGTTTTTATTGTATGTAGTGTGTTTATGTATAGACAGTGTGTTCCTGTTAAGCAATATGATAAAAGCATATTTTTTTTGTTGTCACTAACCTGGAGGACTTCCCATGCTCTGTAAACCAACTGATGTGGGGGAGAGGTACCGCCCTTCTATTCTGTAGGTTCCCTGTCCCTGAAGGGCGGATCCCCTCTGTCCGTGGTGCTGTCTTGGGCTCTGAGAAATACCGCTATAACTAACTAACTAACAATGCTTTTGTGGTCTATTTTATCCTGTTACCCTTGTGAAAATAAAAGAAAATTGGGGCTAAAGTAAAGTGTTCATTATTTTTATTTTTATTTTTTTCCCTTCTGATGTGATTCATAAAAAAAAAAAATTGTAAATTTTGTTGAAAAAATTAGAAATCTCTGGTCATTTAAATATGCAAATTGCCTCTTCTGAGAAAGAGGACTTAACTCTATAGCGCCACCTGTTGGAAGTAGTGATCCTACAATCACAATCAACCCTCTAACGAGTCGTGCAATATGACTTAGGATAAAAGCCAAATCAGTATCTCAATTCGCAGACACGGTGTTTCGGGCTGTTGGCCCTCGTCAGTGCGAAGCATGAGAACTGATTTAGCTAGGTGAGGGGCTCTGGACTTGGGTCTAAGGGGTAACGTTTCTCCTTATGGAGAGTGACTGACATACCAGCTGGCTTGTCAAGGTAAGGAGGCTTATTCGCCGCGCAATGCTCAACCCTTCTAACTTCCTAACAAAAAAAAAACAAAAAAATGTTATTTATCTATTTTCTGTGATGCCATATCTCCGGTTTAAGGACATAAGAATTAAGTTGCCTAATTTTCAAAATTTTCACAAATAAACACTAGTCATATTGAACAAATTTGACATGAAGTACAGTATATCATGAAGAAAGTGTCTCTCCGAATCAGGGGGATTGTCTTGGTCACTAAGGGGTTAAGCTGTGCTGTGGTTGTCCCAGAGTAATGGGGTGGGGTGCATGTAATATTTGATTATTCGTTAAGAATTTCACCTGACGGTTCAGTAATTTTCCCCCTTCTAATACATTTGTTTGCTCTGTGAGCTGGATGACTAAACATGTTTGTAGTGAGTTAGAGAAGTCCTTGTGACTGGTTTAATTGGAGCCCTTTCATAGTGAACACTGAAAGAAACAGTGTATATAATCTTGGGCATTTGTACTCCTCCTAATAATCATACAGGCATTATGTCCTCCCACATATTGGAGAAGCTTAATTGCCATGTAATCAAAATCTAAGATTTGGATGATAAATTCTCAAACAATTGAATGGTAAGTATGGTTTTGGTTATTTGCTGGACTAGTTGTAGTTTTTTAATCGCCTCATTCATTTTAATCTAAGAAGGGTGGGAAAAGAAAAAAGGAAGCTACATTTTGTAGTACAGTGGGGTAAATAAGTATTTGATACACTGCCGATTTTGCACGTTTTCCCACCTACGAAGAATGGAGGGGTCTGTAATTTTTATCGTAGGTACGTGTCAACTGTGAGACAGAATCTAAAAATAAAAAAACAAACTTGCATTGTATGATTTGTAAATAATTAAATTGCATGAAATAAGTATGTGATACAATAGAAAACCAGAACTTTTTTTTATTTTGAAGAATAACCTTTGTTTGCAATTAGAGGTCAGACGTTTCCTGTAGTTCTTGACCAAGTTTACACACACTGCAGCAGGGATTTTGGCCTTCTCATCCATACAGATCTTCTCCAGATCGTTCAGGCTTCAAGGCTGTTGCTGGGCAACATTTGAGTTTCAGCTCCCTCCAAAGATTTTCTATTCGGTTCAGGTCTGGAAACTGGCTAGGCCACTCCAGGACCTTGAAATGCTTCTTACAGAGCCACTCCTTAGTTGCCCAGGCAGTGTGTTTCAAGTCATTGTCATGCTGAAAGACCCAGCCATGACCCATCTTCGGTGTTCTTACTGAGGGAATCTGGCCTTACATGACCACATGCATCCTGTCCTCTTTGCAGAAAAGCAACCCCAAAGTATAATTTTTTTCCCCACCATGCTTCACAGTTGGGAACGTGTTCCTAGGGTTGTATTTATCCTTCTTCATCCTCCAAAGATGGTGAGTGGAGTTGAAACCAAAAAGTTCTATTTTGGTCTCCTCTGACCACAAGACTTTCTCCTATGCCTACTTTGGATCATCCAGATGGTCATTGGCGAACTTCAAATGCACCTGGACATGTTCTGGTGTGAGCAGGAGGACCTTGCGTGCACGGCAGGATTTTAATCCATGACAGCGTAGTGTTACTAACCGTAATGCTTCAGATCATTGATCAGGTCCTTCTGTGTAGTTCTGGGCTGATTTCTTACCTCTTTGAGAATCATCCTTACCCCATGAGGCGAGATCTTGTATGGAGTCCCAAACCGAGGATTGTCCCGTAGGCCATCCCAGCCTTGTGCAGGTCTACATACTTGTCCTTAGACATCGCTTTGGTCTTGGCAATGGTGGAGAGATTAGTGTGTGGACAGGTGTCTTTTATACAGATAACGAGTTCAAACAGGTGCAATTAATACGAGTAATGAGTGCATAGTAGGAGGGCTTCTTAAAGAATAGCAGGTCTGAGAAAGCCAGACTGTGAGCCCTCGTGGGCAGGGTCCGCTCTCCCTCTGTACTTGTGTGTGCCTTGTTTTGCTCATGTTTATTATACTTGTCTGTATTTGCCCCTTCAACGTGTAAAGTGCCATGGAATAAATAGCGCTATAAAAATGAATAATAATAATAATTCTTGCTGGTTGCTAAGTGATCAAATACTTAACTTGCATTTTATTGCATGAAATAATTATTTCTCATACAGTGTGTGATTTTCTGGAATTTTTAAGATTCTGCCTCTCACAGTTGAAATACAGACCTCTCTCCATTCTTTGTAGGTGGGAAAATTTACAAAAGCGGCAGTGTAAAAAATGCTTATTTGCCCCACTGTCCTCCAAAATGTAGCTCCCTGTTCTCTTTACCCTCCCATTGTAGATTAAAATGAATGAGGTGATTGAAAGCTACAACTAGTCCAGCAAATAACCAAAACCATACTCAATCATTCAATTGTTTGAGAATTTATCATCCAAATGTTAGATTTTTATCACTTGGAAATTAAGCTTCTCCAATATATGTGGGAGAACATAATGCCTGTATGATTATTAGGAGGAGTACAAATGAGAGATTATATCTATCTATATCTCTCTATCTATATCTCTTTAAAAGGGTAGCCATACCCGTGAGCTTTCTCACATTTTTTTTTTTCATGTTAAATACACAAAGTTAAATGTATTTTATGTGATATGAGCACAAAGTAGCAAGTATTTGTGAAGTGTAAATGAAAAGATACATTTAAAAAAAAAAATATATATATATATATATATATATTATAAATCTGAAAATTGTGACGTTCATTTTTATTCAGCCTGTTGAATGAATACTATGTAGGACCACCTTCCTCTGCAATTCCTGCTGCAAGTATTTTGGGATATGTCAGCTTTGCACATCTAGAAGCTGAAATTTCGCCCAATTCTCGCTCAGTAAGATTGCATGACGAGCGTCTGTAAATAGCAATTTTCATGTCTTGCCACAGATTGCCAATAGGATTTAGGTCTGGACTGTGGTCCATTCAAACACATGAATATGCTTTGATGTAAACCATTCTGGCAGCATGGAAGGTGAACCTATGCAGCAGTCTCAAGTCTTCTGCAGCCTCTAAGGGTAGGTGCACACGTTGTGGATTTGACTGCGGATCTGCAGCAGTTTTCCATGCATTTTACAGTAGCATGTTAACCTATGGAAAACCAAATCCGCTGTGCACATGCTGCGGAAAATTCAGCACAGAAATGCTGCGGTTTATTTTCCGCAGCATGTAAGTTTTGTGCGGATTCCATAGCGTTTTACACCTATTGCTTAATAGGAATCCTTAGGTGTAAAAATGCAGGTGAAATCCGCACTAAATCCGCAGGTAAAACGCCATGGAATCCGCAACGTGTGCACATACCCTAACAGGTTTTCCTCCAGGATTACCGTGAATTTAGCTCCATCCTTCTTGCCACCAACTTTCCTGTCCCTGCTGACGAAGGCATCCCCACAGCATGATGCTGCCACCAACATATTTGATGATGGGGATGTTTTCAGGGTGATGTACAGTTTTAGTTTTTTACCACACATAGCATTTTGCGTTTAACCACTAAATGTTTTACTTTGGTCTAATGTGACCAGAGCACCTTCTTTCACATTCTAGCTGTGTCCCCAAATGGCTTTTTGCAAACTGGACTACTTACAGTTGCATTCAAACATTGTTTTCTTCTTGCCACATTTCCATAGAGGTCATATTTGTGGACCTGTCATACGGAAATATCCGTTAGATATTCAGAGCTTGACCTATTATTTTTTTTTTTTTTTTTCTTTTAAAGGGAACCTGTCGCCCCCAAAATCGATGGTGAGCTAAGCCCACCAGCATCAGGGGCTTATCTACAGCATTCTGTAATGCTGTAGATAAACCCCCGATGTATCCTGAAAGATGAGAAAAAGAGGTTAGATTATACTCACCCAGGGGCGTTCCCCGCTGCGGTCCGGTCCGGGGCCTCCCATCTTCTTGCGATGACGTCCTCTTCTTGTATTCACGCTTGCGGCTCCGGCGCAGGCATTCTCTGTCTGCCCTGTTGAGGGCAGAGCAAAGTACTGCAGTGCGCAGGTGCCGGGCCTCTCTGACCTTTCCCTGCGCACTGCAGTACTTTGCTCTGCCCTCAACAGGGCAGACAGAGAACGCCTGCGCCGGAGCCGCAGCGTGAATACTAGAAGAGGACGTCATCGTAAGAAGATGGGAGGCCCCGGACCGCGACACCCATCATACCGGGACCGCTCCTGGGTGAGTATAATCTAACTTCTTTTTCTCATCTTTTAGGATACATCGGGGGCTTATCTACAGCATTACAGAATGCTGTAGATAACCCCTGATGCCGGTGGGCTTAGCTCACCTTCCATTTTGGGGGTGACAGGTTCCCTTTTAAATATTTTTTTCTCTATTTTTCTATAACTTAACCCTGCTTTACTCTTCTCCACAAGTATATCCCTGATCTGTCTGGTGTGTTCCTTGGTTTTCATGATGCTGTTTGATCGTAATGTTCTCAAACAAACCTCTGAAGACCTTAAGGCTGTGTGCACACGTAGCAGATTTTTCGCGTTTTTTTTCGCTATAAAACCGCGAAAAAAACGCTCACATTAAGCATCCTATTTACCGTATTTTTCGGACTACAAGACGCACTTTTTCCCCCCAAAAAAAGGGGGGGGGAATGGGGGGTGCGTCTAATAGTCGCAATGCAGGCTTACCGTGGCGGCAGAGGTGCGGCGGCAGACGTGCGGGGATGAGGAGGTGCAGTGAGCGGGGTCCCTTTCCCCGGTGAGGTGATGTAGCAGCCCGGTAAGCAGCAGAGCCGGGTGAAAACTGTTGTTAGCGGTGGTGGCGGCCATCTTCCCGAGGCCGCAGGTGCGCAGATGAAGCGCTCTGCTTCCCGGGGCTTCAGGAAAATGGCCGCGGGAGGCCGCACGTGCGCAGATGGAGATCGCGGCGGCCATTTTCCTGAAACCAAGAACTTCAGGAAAATGGCCGCCGCGACGCCATACCTCTCACTGCGCCTCCTCATCCCAGCACCTCCTCATCCCAGCACCTCCTCATCCCAGCACCTCCTCATCCCAGCACCTCCTCATCACCCCACCTCTGCCGACACCATGCCTCCTGTGACCCTGCTCTGCCACCGCCAGCCCTCAGGTAAGATACTGTAAATTCGGACAATAAGACGGACCCCCATCTTATAAAAAAATATTTTTTTCTGCAATTTTCACCCCAAATTTGGGGTGCGCCTTATGGTCCGGTGCGTCTTATAGTCCGAAAAATACGGTAATAGAATGCAATACGCATTTTTTGTGCACATGCTGCATTTTTTTCCCGAGCGGAATTGCATTCCAGAAAAAAACGCAGCATGTTCATTAAATTTGCGGAATCGCGGGGATTCCGCACACCTAGGAATGCATTGATCTGCTTACTTCCTGCATGGGGCTATGCCCACCATGCGGGAAGTAAGCAGATCATGTGCGGTTGGTACCCAGGGTGGATGAGAGGAGACTCTCCTCCACGGACTGGGCACCATATAATTGTTAAAAAAAAATAATTAAAATAAAAAATCGTGATATACTCACCCTCTGATGGCCCCGGAGTCTTCCCGCCTCTCAGAGGTGCACGTGGCCGCTTCCGTTCCTATAGATGGTGTGTGTGTGAAGGACCTGCGATGACGTCGCGGTCACGTGACCGCGACGTCATCGAAGGTCCTGCACACACACCATCTATAGGAACGGAAGCCGCTGAGGAGATCGGCTGTTTGCGGAAGGTGAGTATAACCATTTTTTTTTAGATATTTTTTTTATTATTATTATTTTTAACTCTATCTTTTACTATTGATGCGGCATAGGCTGCATCAATAGTAAAAAGTTGGTCACACTTGTCAAACACTATGTTTGACAAGTGTGACCAACATGTCAATCAGTTTACCAAGCGATGCTACAGATCGCTTGGAAAACGCTAGCATTCTGCAAGCTAATTATGCTTGCAAAACGCTAGTTTTCTGCGGGAATATGCATGCCAATTCCGCATGCGATATACCCGCGGCAGGAGCTGCAGAATTGCCGCGGAAATTTCCGCGGCAATTCTGCAATGTGTGCATTTAGCATTACAGAATGCTGTAGATAACCCCTGATGCCGGTGGGCTTAGCTCACCTTCCATTTTGAGGGTGACAGGTTCCCTTTTAAATATTTTTTTTCTCTATTTTTCTCTAACTTAACCCTGCTTTACTCTTCTCCACAAGTATATCCCTGATCTGTCTGGTGTGTTCCTTGGTTTTCATGATGCGGTTTGATCCTAATGTTCTCAAACAAACCTCTGAGACCTTAACAGAACAGCTGTAGTTTTACTGAGAATAAATTACACACAGTTGGGCTCAATTTACTAATTGTGTTTTCTTGGGGCAATTGGTCACTCAGGATTTTATTTAAAGGTATCAGACTACAGGGGGCTGAATACAAATGCACGTCACAATTTTCAGGTTTTATATTTTTTACAAAATTAGAAAACTATCCTTTCCAGTTCACAAATAATTGCAGCTTAGTGTTGGTATATCGCATAAAATCTCAATAAAATACATTTGTTTGTGGGTGTAACCTGTAAAATGTAGAAAAGTTCACTGGGTATGAATACTTCTTCAAGGCACAATATAATGTATATGTGTGGTATTACATAGTGGGGAAAAAAAAATAAACCCTAAAAATCTGTTCATTTTAGTGGCGCTGTATCAGGACTTGTTTACAAAGAAATGTGGTTTTTATTGATGCAGTACTATTGTGGCATAGATGCACATCTTATTTTATTTTTTGGTGCAGTTGCGGCATCTGGAAAACTATAGTTTTGTAGTTTTCATTTTTTTTTTTTTTTCCTTTTTACATCTACAAATGGATTAACCCCCTCTGGCGCTTTGTCTGGCTCTTCCCACTTGCTCTGTAGCGGTGGCAAATTTGGGTTTATATTTGTGGCCTTGATGTCATCTTTGTATTGTATGGTGACATCAAGCCCACGGCTTAGTAATGGAGGAGCGTCTATAAGACACCTCTCCATTACTACTCCTATATTTATATGGTGAAGTATAAAGTCCTTTATTAGAAATACAACAAAACACACATTTCCATTTTTTTATTTTAAAAAGCCATCCCGGCTGAGAACAACTGGTGAAATGAGCTGCTGGGAGCGCAGCATCATTGACCAGCGGTGACATCATTGTGGTTACCGCCGGTCTGTGAGGTTTTTTTTTTTTTTTTTTCCCAGTATCAGGCTGATCTGTGGTGACCTCAGCATACATATACTAGATGGTGGCCCGATTCTAACGCATCGGGTATTCTAGAATATGTATGTATATAGCAGCCACATCGTATATAGCACAGGCCACGTAGTATATAGCAGACAAATACTACGTGGCCTGTGCTATATACTATGTGGCTGCTATATACATACATACATATTGTGGAATACCCGATGCGTTAATACAGGCCACGCAGTATATAACACTGCCCACATAGTATCTAACACTGGCCAGGTAGTATATAGCAGCCACGCGGTATATAACACAGCCCACGTAGTATATAGCAGTATGGGCACCATATCCCTGTTAAAAAAAAAAAATAATAATAATAATTAAAATAAAAAATAGTTTTATACTCACCCGCTGGGATCCAGCGAAGCTGTGCCAAAGCGTGCGAGACCGCTAAGTCTTCTGGGTAATTTCGCAATGCATCTCTGGGAATGGAAGCTGGCGGCAGCCGCACGCGCCTGGGCGGACTATGGAAGGTGAGAATAGCAGGTCTTTTGTTTTTTTTTATTATTTTTAACATGACATCTTTTTACTATTGATGCTGCATAGGCAGCATCAATAGTAAAAAGTTGGGGGGACACAGGGTTAATAGCGTTAACGGAGTGCGTTACCCGCGGCATAACGCGGTCCGTTAACTGTGGCAATAACCCTGTGTGCGCGTTGACTGGAGGGGAGTATGGACGGGAGCCAGACACTAACTGGACCGGAGTAGGGAGGGACTAATTCTCGGCCGGACTGTATCCGTCGCTGATTGGTCGCCGCAGCCAGGACAGGCAGCTGGCGTGACCAATCAGCGACGCGGGATTTCCATGACGGAAGTTGCCGACAGAAAGACTGAAGTACCCCTTAGACATATATATATATATATATATATATATATATATATATATATATATAACTAGATGGTGGCCCGATTCTAACGCATCGGGTATTCTAGAATATGTATGCGTAGTGTACATTGCGCAGCCCACGCAGTACATTGCGCAGCCCACGCAGTACATTGCGCAGCCCACGCAGTACATTGCGCAGCCCACGCAGTACATTGCGCAGCCCACGCAGTACATTGCGCAGCCCACGCAGTACATTGCACAGGCCACGTAGTGTATTGCCCAGCCCATGTAGTATATTGCGCAGCTCACATTGTATTTTGCGCAGCCCACGTATATAGCAATGTGGGCATGATATCCCTGTTAAAAAAATAAATAAATAAACTAAAAAATAGTTATAAACTCAACTTCCGTTGGCGCCTGGATCCAGGAAGCGGTTACCGACGCTTGGGATCCACCGAAGCTCCGCCGAGCTGCTCGCGCCGGCTGCCATCTTCCGTTCCCAGGATGCATTGCGAAATTACCCAGAAGACTTAGCGGTCTCGCGAGACCGCTAAGTCTTCTGGGTAATTTCGCAATGCAGCGCCGGGAACGGAAGATGGCGAGCGGCTCGGTGGACTATGGAGTGTGAGTATAGCAGGTTTTTTATTATTTTTAACATTACATTTTTTTACTATTGATGCCGCATAGGCAGCGTCAATAGTAAAAAATTGGGGACACACAGGGTTAATAGCGGCGTTTACGGAGTGCGTTACCCGCGGCATAATGCGGTCCGTTACCGCCGGCATTAACCCTGTGTGAGCGGCGACTGGAGGGGAGTATGCGGGCGCCGGGCAGTGAGTGCGGGGAGTAAGGAGCGGCCATTTTCTTCCGGCCTGAGCGCGTCGCTGATTGGTCGTGGCAATGGTCGTGGGCGTTTTTGCCACGACCAATCAGCGACTTGGATTCCATGACACAGGCCGCGACCAATGAATATCCGTGACAGAAAGACAGACAGAAGGACAGACGAAGTGACTCTTAGACAATTATATAGTAGATGAAAATACATCCGTAAAATACGCATAACACACGGCCCAATGATTCTCTATGTCCCAGCTCCTATCAGCCGTATTTTACGGATCCGTATTATACGGTCTTCTATGGCCGTATAAAATCGCAGCATGCTGCGTTTGTCACCGTATTGCGCAGTAAAATCGCCAATGAAAGTCTAAGGGGGCGAGAAAAATACGGATTACACACGGACCAGCAGTGTGACTTGCGAGAAATACGCAGCGGTGTTCTATAGAAAAGCCGGCAATTCAATTGCCAGCTTTTTATATACAGTGCCTACAAGTAGTATTCAACCCCCTGCAGATTTAGCAGGTTTACACATTTGGGATTAACTTGGCATTGTGACATTTGGACTGTAGATCAGCCTGGAAGTGTGAAATGCACTGCAGCAAAAAAGAATGTTATTTCTTTGTTTATTTTTTTTTTTTAAATTGGGCAAAGTTTTTTCAGAGGGTAATTTATTATTCAACCCCTCAACCCACCAGAATTCTGTTTGGTTCCCCTAAAGTATTAAGAAGTAGTTCAGGCCCAAAGAACAATGAGCTTCACATGTTTGGATTAATTATCTCTTTTTCCAGCCTTTTCTGACTATTTAAGACCCTCCCCAAACTTGTGAACAACACTCAAACATGGTCAACATGGGAAAGACAAAGGAGCATTCCAAGGCCATCATAGACAAGATCGTGGAGGGTCACAAGGCTGGCAAGGGGTACAAAACCCTTTCCAAGGAGTTGGGCCTACCTGTCTCCACTGTTGGGAGCATCATCCGGAAGTGGAAGGCTTATGGAACTACTGTTAGCCTTCCATGGCCTGGACAGCCTTTGAAAGTTTCCTCCCGTGCCGAGGCCAGGCTTGTCCGAAGAGTCAAGGCTAACCCAAGGACAACAAGGAAGGAGCTCCGGGAAGATCTCATGGCAGTGGGGACATTAGTTTCAGTCAATACCATAAGTAACGTACTCCACCGCAATGGTCTCTGTTCCAGACGAGCCCGTAAGGTACCTTTACTTTCAAAGCGTCATGTCAAGGCTCGTCTACAGTTTGCTCATGATCACTTGGAGGACTCTGAGACTGACTGATTCAAGGTTCTCTGGTCTGATGAGACCAAGATCGAGATCTTTGGTGCCAACCGCACACGTGACGTTTGGAGACTGGATGGCACTGCATACGACCCCAAGAATACCATCCCTACAGTCAAGCATGGTGGTGGCAGCATCATGCTGTGGGGCTGTTTCTCAGCCAAGGGGCCTGGCCATCTGGTTCGCATCCATGGGAAGATGGATAGACGGCCTACCTGGAGATTTTGGCCAAGAACCTCCGCTCCTCCATCAAGGATCTTAAGATGGGTCGTCATTTCATCTTCCAACAAGACAACGACCCAAAGCACACAGCCAAGAAAACCAAGGCCTGGTTCAAGAGGCAAAAAATCAAGGTGTTGCAGTGGCCTAGTCAGTCTCCTGACCTTAACCCAATTGAAAACTTGTGGAAGGAGCTCAAGATTAAAGTCCACATGAGACACCCAAAGAACCTAGATAACTTGGAGAAGATCTGCATGGAGGAGTGGGCCAAGATAACTCCAGAGACCTGTGCCGGCCTGATCAGGTCTTATAAAAGACGATTATTAGCTGTAATTGCAAACAAAGGTTATTCCACAAAATATTAAACCTAGGGGTTGAATAATAATTGACCCACACTTTTATGTTTAAAATTTATAAAAATTTAACTGAGCAACAAAACTTTTTGGTTTGTAAGATTTATGCACCTGTTAATAAATCCTGCTCTTGTTTGAAGTTTGAAGGCTCTAACTTATTTGCATCTTATTAAACCTGCTAAATCTGCAGGGGGTTGAATACTACTTTTAGGCACTGTGTGTGTGTGTGTGTGTGTGTAGATAGATAGATAGATAGATAGATAGATAGATAGATAGATATATATAGATACACACACACACACACACACACACACACACACACACACACACACACACACACACACACACACACACACACACACACACACACTTTATATACTGTATATATGTTTTAACGAACATTTGAGCACATAAATCCATTAGATGTCGGTTTTGCAAGCCTGCGAGAAAATATCGCAGTACGGATGCCATATGGATTACATACGGAGGATGCCATGCGCAAAATACGCTGCCACACCCTACCTACGGATGACATACGGATCACTATTTTGGGAACATTTCTGCCTATTACGGCCGTAAAATACGGACCGTATTTACATACGCTGAGTGTGACGCCGGCCTTAAAGGTCAAGAAGTTCTGCACTCCCTCCCTTCCAAGCTCCGCTGTGTGCCCAAAACAGTGGTTTACTCCTTCATATGTGATATTGGCATGCACAGGAGAAACTACACAACAAATTTTGAGGTCCAGTTTTTCCTGTTAACATTGTCAAAATAAAAACAAAAATGTGGATCTGAAGTACATTTTTTTTTTTTTTTGTGAAAAAGTTAAATGTTCATTTTTCTTTTCCCCTTCACATTCCAAAAATTCCTGTGAAGCACCTGAAGGGGTAATAAACTTTGTTTGACATATCTCTGTGATTTAAGGGCATGAAAATTCAAAGTTGGAAAAATTGCATCATTTTCAAAATTTTCGCCAAATTTGTGTTTTTTTCACGCAATTCATGTCAAAGAAATTTTACTAATATCGTGAAGTACAATGTCACGAAGAAACACACTCCGACTCTGAAGCGTTCCAGAGTTATTACGACAGTTGTCAGAATTGTAAAAATTTGGCCTGTTCATTAATATGCAAACCTCCCTTGGGGGGGGGGGGGGGGGTTAAAGGGGTTAATATGTACATGCTCCATGATGCTTTGCCGAGTCATTACATAGAGGTGCAAGTTACAAAAAAAGCAGTAAAGCCGCACCCTATAATTATATAGTCTCTATGGACATCAGGGCGCACGTCCTCACCAGGGGGTCCATCCCAGATAGAACATCCAAATCCAAACTGAGGAAAAGGACAGCGCCACACCAGATAGTGAAAAGCAGCTCACATATTTATTCTGCCTCCTGCGGCTTGACAAAGGTCTTTGGACCGAAACGTTGCCGCAGGAGGCAGAATAAATACCGTATGTGAGCTGCTTTTCACTATCTGGTGGGGCGCTGTCCTTTTCTTCAGTTTGGATTACATAGAGGTGATCTAAGCACCCCTTTTACACACTCCAACCAAATAGGAATGTAAGTAGCCACTGATTGCCTATAGCTGTCACCTAACATTATTTATGACCAGGGAGAATAATTACAACACTCTGGAGACGTGGCCAGGATCCCAAGAGTCAGACCTCCCCCATTATATTACACTGCTGAACTATGCTAAACATGCAGTACATGGTCTGTGTATTTAGTTGCTTGTTTGACCAGCATTAACAGAGCAAACTATTTGTTGGAACTGAATTATGTATGAGTTTTTTCCAGTTTTTGTTAGGATTTTTTTTTTTAAGGAGCATATAGGTTAGTAGCCCTGTTGGTATCATCCATGCACAGGTGACCTCATTTACCAAACACTTGGCACTCTGTTAAAGGGAACCTGTCACCGCCAAAATCGATGGTGAGGTAAGCTCACCGTCATTGGTGGCTTATCTACAGCATTCTGGAATGCTGTAGATAAGCCCCCGATGTTACCTGAAAGGAGAAAAAGAGGTTAGATTATACTCACCCAGGGGCGGTCCCGCTGCGGTCCGGTCCGATGGGCGTCTCAGGTCCGCTCCGGCGCCTCCTATCTTCATTCCATGACGTCCTCTTCGGGTCTTTACGCTGTGGCTCCGGCGCAGGCGTACTTTGTCTGCCCTGTTGAGGGCAGAGCAAAGTACTGCAGTGCGCAGGCGCCGGGCCTCTCTGTCCTTTCCCACACCTGCGCACTGCAGTACTTTGCTCTGCCCTCAACAGGGCAGACAAAGTACGCCTGCGCCGGAGCAGCGGTGTGAAGACCAGGAGAGGACGTCATGGAATGAAGATGGGAGGCGCCGGAGCGGACCGGAGACGCCCATCGGAGCGGGACCGCCCCTGGGTGAGTATAATCTAATGTCTTTTTCTCCTCTTTCAGGTAACATCGGGGGCTTATCTACAGCATTCCAGAATGCTGTAGTAAGCTCACCGGCATCGGGGGCTTATCCTCACCATCGATTTTGGGGGTGACAGGTTCCATTTAATAGACAGTAGGTTTAATGTGCCACAATATCATGATATGCCTATGTGTGATAACTTTGTCTGCAGCACTGCAGAGCCTTCTACATTTATTCTCCGTGCAGTGATGCCTTTCATAAGCTACTGTAAGACTTTAACAAGTAAATGAAGATTTGTCAAATACCTCTCCATTGAGAGATGGGGCAAAATCCAGCATGCCGTATTGTGCCCCCTCCGTTATGTCCCATCGCTGGACACTCAGAAGACCTCTGGTAAATGTTCCACGCAGCGACACTGCTCTAATTTTTGTCACTGTGAATTTAGCACCATTACTTGGATCTGCTTCTTCCATTGTTCTACTTCGTACAAGCCTGTATGCACTTCCCATATAAAGCAGATTTCTAACACTGTTAATTGTTTCAGCTGGTGATTTTGATAAAATATGGAAAGAACACTGCAAAGATGAAGGAATACTTTGTGAATATGCTGTTGCAATGAAAAACTTAGCAGATAATCACTGGTCGAAGAAGTGTGAAGGAGAAGGCCGGATAGAGTGGTGCCTCGGGTAACTATCATATCTTTAGTACATTAATATTGAATTTAATACACTGTCCTCTTTTAAATTGTGTGCCTAAATGCATTTTCCAGTGAGAATTACGCCTGTGCTGTACAATAGAATTGTGATCTAACACTAGGAGTTGGCTCTGGACCCATCCTGTATCTCTAAGACTGATTTTATTTCGTCATATATATATATTTTTTTTTTCTATACAGTAGACTGTGCCACCATTTTTTATTTTTTATTTTTCCTCATTTTATAAATAATTCCATGTAGGAAGACAAGGAAAAAAACAAAACATTAAAATAAAAAAATCATAGCGTATCCTAAACCGCATGCCGGATTGTCCTCCATTCAAAGTAATAATGCTAGAGGAGAATACAGAGAGTCATTTAAATGGATTCTGTCTGCAGGTTTTTGCTATATAATCTGAGGACAGCATGAAATGGGGGCTGAGACACAGATTTCAGAGATGTCACTTATTAGACTGTGTGCTATTGTTTTATCAGCAGGAGATTATCACTGTCTGGAATACAGTTCTTGTGATCCCTAGTCTGAGCATGCCCCCTCCCATGATAAGCAGCTCTCTGTCAATAGACTTTGTACACAAAATCTGTGGTGTGAGCAGGATCAGCTTTTCAGCTCTGCTACATCCAAAATCTCTGTATCACAACTTCTGCTAACAATAAGCTTAAAGAGGCATCGTTGGCATGCATTATGCTGTTATCAGATGAGGTAGCAAAAACCTGGTGACAGATTTGCTTTTAGAAGGGAACTGCGTTTTCAACAAACTTTGCATAAATCAGTGCTTCAGGGATATAAAAGAAACTTTGTAATCTAGCTTAGAAGGCCGCTTCCTTCCCCATTTATTAGCCACTGTGCTTTCCCGTTCCTCCTGAACTTGCCATTTACTCTGAAGAAATCGCTCAGAGTTTGGTGTCATTTGGCAGCCCATTATACTCTATGGAGAGAGACACGGTAATAGAAAACAAGCAGAGGGAGAGAGAATCCTGCTGAGCTTTTTAACAAGTTTTTTACCTCGCCACAGAGCTGGATTCACATCTACACAGCTCAGTGTTGCAGTATAACTTCCTCCATACCTCTGCTGCTAAAAAATGCTGACGTGCAGGAATATATCTCGCTGTGTCCTATGGGAGAGATTTCAAATTACAGATCGAGCCTGCAAAGGGGAAATATGGTGAATATGCAGGAAACTAGACATGTAATGGTATTATTCCTTATGAACACACACAGGACAGTAGATTATAAAAAGTTTGAAAGTACAGTTGCTCTTTAAAGTCAAAGCTGGCGCTTTGTGATCTAGAACACATTTTAGCCACTGCGTGGACCGCTTGGCAGAAGACACCTATGTACAGCTAAAAACAAGGTTGTGTTATCTGCAGTACCTTTCTCAGTTAGCCTTGACCAAAAATGACCCCACATCTGGCTGTAAATAAACCGCTGTCTGATTTGGCTTCAGGTTCTCTAGTCTTCCGAAGGCCTGAAATCTTCAGAAAGTCATGCTGTACGAGCCGCTCTAACAGCTTCTGGAGCTTTTAGTTTATAGGCCTAAACCTACATGTAGTTTTTGTATTGTAAATGTCTCCTAAATTTCTACCAATTATTATAAAACCTTGATATTTTGTACCTTTTTTGTTTCCATTTAAACAATTACTTTAACAAATTAAATATTTTTTTTCAGTGTGTGTCAAGATTATTTCTACAATGGAGGCAAAAGAAAAGCAATTGAAAAAGATGCAAGGAGAGCCGCCTTAAGTAATCCCCAGCCTCCTAGCTCTAATGGTTCCCTTCTATCTGGCCTTGATTCAGCTGTCAGCACATCAAATCAAAAGTACGTATATCTTTGTGTGTGGAGAGTATTTCTAATATAAGCAAAATAGCATGCGTCTGAAATGAAGGGGCACGTTTTACCGTTAGCGGACGTAGTGGTAAATGGTTTTCTCTCTTGGCGATGGCCCTTTCTGTATGGAGCTTGCTCCGTACGTAGCCAGCACCTGGCAGTTACTGATGTGATAAGAGCTAGCTTCGATTGTATCCGTTTACCCTCTTAAATCTGTCAACATGATAGTGGCATTTAAAGGGTCTCTAACATGGCAGCCTAGGGGACATCTAAAGCTCCCTTGTCTGCTACGGTATTATTCCTATAAAGGTCATATGGTAACCTCAGGCACACATTAAGTGCTCGTGTCTTCAACTATGCAGAATGCACCCTTGCTAAAGGCTAACTAAGCCGAAACGTTGGTATGTGCGCTTCTGCTAAAAAGTTCTCTTCTGTTTATCCTTGGCTGTGAAATCCCGGATTTGAATTTGATTAAATAAATCTTTTTTCAACTGCAACCTGACTTCTCTACTTAATGTGTGCCCGAGGTTACTATATGGACATTATTCAGTTTCTTTTCCTCGGTGGCACCAACCTTGTTTACGAAGTGATTGTGATTATTCCTATAAAGTCCAACCTTTAGCTGGGCTTGATAGACGAGCAGTTTACAGTGCAGTGTATTAATGAAGTATGTGTGTATATGTATATAGTAGGGAAAATAAGTATTTGATACGCTGCCGATTTTATACGTTTTCCACCTACAAAGAATGGAGAGATCTGTAAGTTTTATCGCAGGTACATCTCAACTGTGAGAGACAGAATCTAAAAATAAAAGCTAGAAAATCACATTGTAGGATTTTTTTTTAATAATTATCTTGCATTTTATTGCATGAAATAAGTATTTGATCACCTACCAACCAGCAAGATTTCTGGCTCTCACAGACCTGTTAGTTTTTCTTTAAGAAGTCCTCCTGCTATTCACTCATTACCTGTATTAAATGCTCCTGTTTGAACTCGTTTCCTGTATAAAAGAAACCTGTCCACTCACTGTCACACTCCAATCTCTCCACCATTGCCAAGACCAAAGAGTTGGGCTACAGGACAATGGGCAGGCAGCTTGGTGAGAAGGCGACAACTGTTGGCACAATAATTAGAAAATGGAAGAAACACAAGATGACTGTCAGTCTTCCTCAGGGCTCCATGCCAGATCTCGTTTTGTGGAGTAAGGATGATTCTGAGAGAGGTCCGGAATCAACCCAGAACTACACGGGAGGACCTTGTCAATGGCCTGAAGAGATCTTGGACCAAAGTCTCAACCATTACCATTAGGGTACCGTCACACAGTGCAATTTTGATCGCTACGACGGTACGATTCGTGACGTTCTAGCGATATCGTTACGATATCGCAGTGTCTGACACGCAGCAGCGATCAGGGACCCTGCTGAGAATCGTACGTCGTAGCAGATCGTTTGGAACTTTCTTTCGTCGCTTGATCACCCGCTGACATCGCTGGATCGTTGTGTGTGACAGCGATCCAGCGATGCGTTCGCTGGTAACCAGGGTAAACATCGGGTAACTAAGCGCAGGGCCGCGCTTAGTAACCCGATGTTTACCGTGGTTACCAGCGTAAAAGTAAAAAAAAAAAAAAAAACCGTACATGCTCACCATCTGATGTCCGTCCGGTCCCTTGCCGTCCGCTTCCCGCTCTGACTGTCTGCCGGCCGGAAAGTGAGAGCAGATCACAGCGGTGACGTCACCGCTGCACTCTGCTCTCACTGTACGGCCGGATCTGTCAGAGCAGGAAGCGGACGGCAAGGGACCGGACGGACATCAGATGGTGAGCATGTACGGTTTTTTTTTTTTTACTTTTACGATGGTAACCACGGTAAACATCGGGTTACTAAGCGCGGCCCTGCGCTTAGTAACCCGATGTTTATCCTGGTTACCCGGGGACTTCGGCATCGCTCCAGCGCCGTGATTGCAACGTGTGACCGCAGTCTACGACGCTGGAGCGATAATCATACGATCGCTGCGACGTCACGGATCGTGCCGTCGTAGCGATCAAAATTGCACTGTGTGACGGTACCCTAAGTAACACACTGCCCTGTCATGGATTGAAATCTTGCATCTTGTGGGGTGTGGCTGGCACACAATGTTCCCTGAGAGCTTGGAGTATTTTCTCCTGATTAGATCCCCTGTGGCTAAGACAGACTTGCCAGTCAGCTTCTATCTTTATTGCCTGCATTCTCAGACACCAAAGAGAGGGTCTGGAGACACTCCTCAGTGAGGAGGCCTGAGAATGAGGCGTGGAAAGGTCACTAAAGGCATAAAGCCTGAAAATCAAGATGGTTCATCTGCGGACATTGTCTCAGCAAAGTGCAGCTGAACATCAAAGAGAAACTGCAGCCAGATTAGAGAGACTTGCTCTCTGTACCTCTGCAGAGGATGTGGGAAGCCTGGGGAAGGAGGCGGCATCCCAGCCTTCAAGGAAAGGTATAACACACTCCTCACATAATGCTGCTGAGGGCTTAGATAACAGCCATGATTCAATCCTGCCTACCCATGTCTCCTCTCCAGGGGAAACCGTGCAGGAGACTTCTTCTCAGCCTTCAGAACCCACTCTCGCAGATGTGATAAAGGCTAGATCTCAATACAACAAATCCCTGGTCAATATCGCAGTACAAGTGACGTGTATAACGGAAGAAGTGACCATTGTTAGACAGGATGTAAGAAAATCAGCTGAAAGAACTACCGAACTGGAAGAGAGACTGAGTAAAATGGAGGACGTGTTGTGTCCATGAGAAGGGATGTCCAGCAACCTTGTAGACGGGAGTAGAGAAAGCTGGAAAAAGAGGGCGCAATAGGGTCCTAACTGATGAACAATGAGGTGTAAAGGAAGGGAATCCTCTCACCTAGTATGGCTACAAAGCAACGTGTATCTCGCATATATAATTATCACACGGCTGCTGCAAGAATACCGATCATGAGGACCAAATTGGATGAAGACTATGTGACGGTGCCACTCATGCACTGCCAATGATAAGTTCACAGTATATCCAACGGGAAATATTGAATGATTTATTGATTTTTGCAGAGTCAACGCGTTTTGAGGCCACACAGGACCTCTTCATCCGGACAGAAACCAGAAAAAGGAACAGGCATATCAACATGAGGTCAGATTGCCAGTGTACTGTGCATTGGCAATCTGACCTGGTGTTGATAAACCGGTCCATAAACTAAAAAAGGGCATGTCAAAAAGTGGAGGAAATTTGGGCACCTTGGTTAGATGGTCCTGACCTAGCACCCTTGACTTTGTCAATGATATTATGTGTGTTCTGTTTGGTGACGTACTATATAAGGATATTTAGTCATATAGAATAAGATATGTTTTCATATGGCTTGCCTGTCTAGATGTCTCCACTGGGACCTGTTATGTTTTGCATTTTTACTTCCTGGAAGACAATCACTCTGATAATGCTATCGATAAGTACTTGTATTTGTTTTGATCTACTATTGAGGTCGATTAATGGATATTTTGTTTTCTCCACAGCAATATATGGATGTTGGATTGTTGGAGGCTGTTTTTGTTTTGAATTTTGATTTTTGTAACATGATGATTTCTTTTGGAAAATGTTAATAAAAAGGTGTCTAATTTAAAAAAAAAAAAAATTAAAAATAAATACATTTAAAAAAATAAAATAAAATATCCTGCAGGACACGCAAGGTGCCCTTCCTCACGCCAGCACAAGTCCAGGCCCATTTGAAGTTCGCCAGTGACCATCTAGATGATCCAGAGGAGGCATGGGTAAAGCTCATATAGTCAGATGAGACCAAAATAGAACTTTTTGGTATTATTATTAGAGCACCATTCAATGGTGCTTTACATGTGAAAAGTCGAATACATAATAAAAAATAAGTACAATAATATTGAACAAAACGAGTCACTGACTGCTACAGAAGGAGAGAGGACCCTTCCTGCAAGGGCTCACAGTGTTCGGAGGAAGAAGAATGAGGAGAACAACCTCAAGACAACACAGTCCCAACCGCGAAGCTTGATGGGGGAAACCTCATATTTTGGGGGTGCTTTTCTGCAAAGGGGGCAGGATGACTGCACCGTATTGAAGGGAGGATGGATGGGGTCCTGTATCGTGAGATTTTGGTCAACCATCTGCTTCCCCCTCAGTAAGAGCATTGAAGATTGGTCGTGGCTGGGTCTTCCAGCATGACAATCATCCAAAACGCACAGCTAGGGCAACTAAGGAGTGGCTCCCTAAGAAGCATTTCATGGTTCTGTAGTCGCCTAGTCAGTCTCCAGACCTGAACCCAATAGAAAATGAGCCGGAGTCTGTATAAAATGGCCCGACTCTAAAATACAGGGTGGGCCATTTATATGGATACACCTCGGTGGGCCATTTATAAAGTTGGATCCAAAATGTCCGACTTCAAAATGGCCGCCATGGTCACCACCCATCTTGAAATGTTTTCCCCCTCCCATATACTAATGTGCCACAAACAGGAAGTTAATATCACCAACCATTCCCATTTTATTTAGGTGTATCCATATACGTGGCCCACCCAGGTGTATCCATTTAAATGGCCCACCCTGTATATAATTGGGTACAGTAGTTGAGTGCAGGATGTGATGTAAACGGTTTATAACTTGGGGAAAGTTATAAAATGTCCTATAAATGTCTGTTCTAGTCCTGATCTAGGCTTTTAGCTGAGATGAATCTGTACTGCACTTTATGTACATGATCCGTAGTGAGGCAATGCTGTTGAGTCGAAGTCAGGGAAATTGAGGAGTCTGAGTCTGTGGTCTGGCTTACTGACTTCTCAGCCCTGTAGAAAATTTTTGGAGGGAGCGTAAACTCCCTGTTGCCCAGTGAGACAGCGACAACACCTGAAAGATCTGGAGAAGATCTGTATGGAGGAGTGGGCCAAAATCCCTGCTGCAGTGTGTGCAAACTTGGTCAAGAACTGCACGAAACGTCTGACCTTTGTAGTTGCAAACAGAGGTTTCTGTACCAAATATTAAGTTCTGTTTTTCTATCGTATCAAACACTTATTTCATGCAATAAAATGCTAAATTAATTATGTAAAAATCATACAATATGATTTTCTGGTTTTATTTTTAGCTTCTGTCTCTCACAGTTGAAGTGTACCTATGATAAAAATTACAGAGCTCCATTCTTTGTAGGTGGGAAAACTTACACTGCAAATTTTGCATCAAATACTTCTTTTCCCCACTGTGTATAATAGGTAATTTCTTGTTTTTTTGTTTCTTGTCTCTGCACCTAGCACTCCCTACCTGATTGCGCACTACACTCTGTACTTGTTTCCGTGTGCTTCAAATCCCAGTTCTCTTCTGGGCAGAGCTAGTGAAACATGCGGACTGCCCTTATTTTTTCAGTTTGGTATTGAATATGAAGGTGCCATATACCTTTTAGCTTTTCTGACCACAGACTATATATAATTGGGCATTTCTGTTTATTTGAGGGGGGTTGCATGTGGGAGAAGGGTTGTGTGTGTTTATTTTTTTCCCCCTCATTTATGGCTGACCCCAGCCCTATTGGTAAATTGTAATAGAGGAGATTATCCGTCGTGTACACTGTTGCGGAGGGACAGCTGCTCTCGGCCTGCTGCTGCCAGGTAGGTAGTTGCTGTAGGCGTACTACAACAGACGCAGTGTTATTCATGCTTCAGTACCGCATGCTAGCTAACACTTGATAAATTAGAAAACGTATTTTGGCTTCGTTCATTGCTTCGTCCAGTGGATAAATGATTGGAGATGATGAATTGCCATATGCTTTTGTTTGCTTACATATAGAATGTGTTTTAGTGGTTTCATTTATATTGCAATCATTTACCTTGATCAGCCTTGTAATATGTTGACTTGAAGAAGTGTGTGTGTGTGTGTGTGGTGGGGGGGAGGAGGAAGATTATGGGATAATTTGTCATGTATATTCTTCTAAAAAAGGAGTTTGTGGCTTTAATGCTCAATGAACAAATGCCTCAATCAGTCGTACCAATTTATCGATCTAGTAAGGGTATGTGCGCATAGTGTCTCTTTCAAGTTGATGTTTCCTGAAAAAGCATTAAAATAACCCAAAAGAATTAAGAAAAGCACTAGTGATGAGCGAACGTGCTCGGAAAACGTCTTATCAGAGCATGCTCGGGTGTTGTCCGAGTATCTGGGCGTGCTCATATGTTATGTGCGAGCCTCTGTGGCTGCATGATTTACGACTGCTAGACAGCCTCAACACGTGTGGGGATTGGTAACAAACAGGACATTCCCATATGTGTCCAGACTGTCTAACAGCCGCCAATGGTGTAGCTACAGTGACAGGAACCTAATATACGAGCACTACAAGATACTCGGCTAACACCAGAGCGTGCTCAGATAAGACGTTATCAAGCACGGTTGCTCATCACTAATAAGCACAGCAAATCATTTTGATATTGCTGTTCATATGTTCCGTTGTTTGTAACTTTTTTTTATTTTTTTAACGGTTTCGGTCTCGATGGTCATGAAGCTACTGAAACATACTTCAGGTGGCGTCTGCTATATTAAATATGAAGTTTAGAAGAAAATAAAAAATAACATTCACAGCAAAGCCACCACAAAAGAAGCGAGAGAAGGCACAGTGTGCACAAACTCCTTATTGTGGCTCTAGTCCTGAGAAGTAACATTTTTATCTTCTCCCTCTCCAAAGTTTCATCAGTGGGAATAGTAAGAGAATGTTTTTTGTTGCTGCACACCATCTCATATACTGTGGACACTTTACAATGATCTGCAAGCTAATATTCTTACTAAAGAAGTGATTTGGTTACGTGAAAAAAAAAAAAAGTCATGGGTTTGTTACATGTAGGGCTGCAGTCACACATCAGTGTCAGTTTAACAGATTCTGAAGAAATCAATTTTTACTAAATGGGTCTCTGCTGATTTAAAAAAAAAAAAATCTGACTTCACACTGACATTTCACATGGATGTGTGAATGCAGTCTTAAGGAACACTGCAGAAGAAAATCTCATTCACAAGGTTTTAGGCAGCATGTCTGTTTTATGCGACAGATTTCACACATTCGCAGCATTTCTGCAACAAAGTCCCATGGGGATTGTCATTCAATGTATATGAAATCATGTATCCATGAAGGCAACATATGAAATATAAATACGTGAACTGATTTTTTTAACTAGGTTGCCATACAGGTGAAATATTGTATCCATCCCAAAGGTATCTACAGATGAAATATATTTTTTTTCTGTAGACCTCCATCTGTTCGGATTAACTCCTAAACTGTCCCTTCGTTAGACAAGTTTCTTATGAATATTCAGCCCCTAAAAATCAATGCTACATCTGTTCTTGTCAAGCGTTAACTAAATAGTTGTAGCACTAGATTGATGGGGTGGCACAAGCCTCTACCAAAGTTCACAAGTTGCTTAATTATACTTTGTACTGAGAAAAAGCCTGACCACAGCAGGGATTAAATTTGTCATCGCCAATACGAAGCTAAATGCATAACTAACCTTGACAGTGCTTTAGTTTGTTGGAAGGCTGAGTTTCCAAAGAGCATCTGACAAGTGAGATGTTGAATTTTGTTGGTTGTCCTTGGGCAACTACATTCAATTTGCTTGTGCTAGTATTAGTGCATCTTCCCTAATGTATGATGTGCCAGTCTTGGCTTTAAAGCAGAATTTGCAAAAAGAATGTAGTGTAGTCTATTAAAGAAGTGCTCAAGTTTTTAATATATACTTGCCTTGTAATGTCTTCACATCCTGTTCCGTCCAGATGTGTCCGGATCCCAGAATTCCAAGCGGCGGAAGTTCACCGACTGCCATATTGGGACACCCAAGTGATGAGTGTCTCAATATGGAAACTGCTGGTGGTACCACCAGCGAAACACCGTCGCAACACACACGCGCACACTGTAAGCGCCGTACGCAACACACGCGCGCTCACACACACTATACGCCGTACGCAACACACACTGTATGACATACACTGTATACGCCATATGCAACACACACACACACACTGTATACGCCGTATGCAACACACACACGCAACACTCACACACACACTGTATATGCCGTATGCAGCCTCTTGCGCGGTACCACCAGCGAAACACCGTCGCAACAAACACACACACACGCCGTACGCCCCACACACGCGCTCACACACACTGTGAACGCCGTACGCAACACACACACACTGTATGACACTGTATACGCCGTATGCAACACACACTGTATACGCCGTACGCAACACACACACACACACACACACACACACACACACACACACACACACACACACACACACACACACACACACTGTATACGCCGTATGCAGCCTCTTGCGCAGTACCACCAGTGGAACACCGTCGCGAACACGCCACCGCCGGGATCAGCTGTATGAATTACCGACCACCGCCATCTTTTTACAGGAGGAGCGCATGCGCAGTTTTAATGTGACTGCCACTACCTGTCTGCACAAAGATGGCGGCGATCTGATATACTGTACCTGCGTGAATTCCACGCAGGCACAGTGAATCATTCGGCTGATTGCGGCTGCAGATGCGCGACGTGTCTACAGGCAGCGGAAGCCGGTCACATTAAAGGGGTTTTCCCATGAACGAAAGTTAATTTAAAAAAAAAAAATTGTCTGTGTCTGACCGTGTACGGTAAAGGAAAAACACTGTGTGCACCACCTCAGATGGTGCTCAAGTATAATGTATAATAAAGAAAACTTGGCACTCAACTTCTAGAATATTTTTGGATTTTTTTAATGCAGCCAGAAAATATAGACGTTTCGGCCTCACTGGCCTTCATCAGTAACGGACTGCAGTATAATGGTTAATCGCGAGTGACACCATAGGCACTTTAAATGTGTCTAGTCATGCACTAGGCGCTGGGCATGGAGCCTGTATAAGATTGTACCTGGGTGGGGGTGCCAGCGTGCAGTCATCAGTGAAGCGGTATCCACCGTCCTAGCTAAGTTAGTCCCGCCCCTTCCTCTCTTATACCAGTGCTCCCCACATGTTCGCTCACAGCTGACCAGCGGTGGATACCGCGTCACTGATGACTGCACGCTGGCACCCCCACCCACCCAGGTGAGCTTTTGAACCCCTTCCATACCGCAATTTTTACTTGCACTGGTTTGGACCAAATTTTATGGCTAGTCATTTTCTTTACTAGGTACTCTCTTATACAGGCTCCATGCCCAGCGCCTAGTGCATGACCAGACACATTTAAAGTGCCTATGGTGTCACTCCTATTATTGCACTGAACGCGATTAACCATTATACAGCAGTCCGTTACTGATGAAGGCTAGTAAGGTTGAAACGTCTATATTATTTTCCGGCTGCATTAAAAAAATCCAAAAATATTCTAGAAGTTGTGCCAAGTTTTCTTAATTATTATTGACCGTGTACGGAGCATACCACATCTCCTGAGCAGGGGAGGAAGCAAAAGACAATACTCGCATTACAGCAGGGGATCACAGAGGATTTCTTTTGTCAGGTAAAATATGTCACTGACTTTTTAAACAATATTTTACCTCACAAGATGTATCCTCTTCAATCTCCTGCTGTATTGTCTTTTGCTTCCTCCCCTGCCCAGGAGCTGTGGTATGTTCTTACACGGTCAGACACAATTTTTAAAATGATCTTTCGTTCGTGGGAAACCCCTTTTTAAAAAGCAAATATCAACGCCAACATGGCTCCTCCTAAAAAGTGCGCCAATGAAAGGAAAGCAGCAAAGGAGATTCTCAACGCTGCAAAGCCTGACCCCATTGTGACATTACCACCATCCCAATGTGATAGCATTGGGCCTCCATCTAGTAGTTTTATAATTACTAGTGTACACATGGAATTTTGCAGTTTATCGCTTATTAAAAATACTCTCCATGCTCAAGAACAAAATAATTTTTTATTCCATAATTTTCTTCTCATTGCCAATGTTAGGCTATATTCACAGATTCAGTATTTGGTCAGTATTTTATCTCCGTATTTGTAGGCACCCAACAAAAACACAAACATAAACAAAAAAAATTGGATCGGTCTCACCAATGAAGACGGACATACCAATATCAATATAGCAGTCTGCTTCCCAGTCTCTCAGACTGAAGGGTCATGATCCAGGGGTAAAGATGAGGGGTGGAGTTATCAATACTATCTTCCCTGTATGCCCCTGTAAAACTGTCCTCATAAGGACAGGCCCCAAGTGGACCCTACTATGGACAACCACCAATGGGTATACATGACCAGTATTCCTCTTCTCCCTACGCGTTTCAACTCCAATAATGGAGAATCATCAGGGGAGTTCAAATATAAGTAAGAGCCAATAGGCACAAATTGTCCAGCGAAAAGTCTGTGTATGTCATGGGTCCTGCAGTAGCTGGGTGCCCATAGATTGAGATGACTGTCTGTGTCTGCAGTCTAAGGTGAAGGATGTGATTGGTTGCCGTTGGCAACAGACAGGTTTTCTTTTCAATAGTTGTAATTACATGTAGTAAAGAGGCGGCGTTGTCAGTTTCATGTATTTTCTTTCTTTTCTTGGATAAACTAATACCATTTGTGTCTTTTATTAGCTTTCATCTTCCTGGCAGGATCCGGTTGCTTGATGTTGGAAGCTGCTATAATCCTTTTATGAAATATGAAGACTTTCTGGCTGTTGGTATTGATATTGTGCCTGCTGTTGAGGTAATGTATTTTATTCCTGCATGAGGACCATCATAGTCATTTTTGTTTTGTGGCTGAAGTGATACTGTATATCTATCCTATCTATCTATCTAGCATTGTGATTACTCGCTAATCCCGCCACCCACCCCATTACCACACACAATCCCGCCCCCCACCACATTACCACACACAATCCCGCCCCCCACCACATTACCACACACAATCCCGCCCCCCACCACATTACCACACACAATCCCGCCCCCCACCACATCGCCACACATAATCCCGCCTCCCACCACATTACCACACGAGGCTCTGTCTCCACACATTACCACACGAGGCTCCTTCCCCACCCACACACATTACCACACGAACCTCCATCCCTACACAATACCATACGAGGCTCCGTCCTCACATTACCACACGAGGCTCCGTCCCCACAATTTAATTGTGTTTACAGAGAAATTTTAACTTAATTTGTTTCGTTATGAAATTTGTTTAGATGCTGGAATGAATAAAAAACGCACATCTTACTGAATCCAGTTTGTTTTTGATTTTACACTGTGAATAAAATGTATTATTAGTATTATTCAGATTTCTAATGATGATTATTATTATTAACTTCATTTTAAGTTAATTTACCACCTGCGTAAGCGCTATTGAATGTTGTCATTATTTACTTTAGTTTAATCACTAGCAGCGTTAATTAGATAGCAATGAGCGTGCCGAGCGTTAGCTGGCTGGAAACAGCTAGTCTATTGTATATAAGCAATGCTGACCATCTACACAAAAGGTGTAGTGCGAATATACTTTTTCTTTTAAAACCTCCTGGGTGCTGTCTGTAGTTGCACTATCTTTAATAACATTACTTACACATTAATAAACCCCCCTGCTACACACACCCTTCAATATAAGCACAAGAGGTAGTCTGTCGCCCCCAAAACGCAAATTAAACTACTTCTACAGTTATATATAGGGGATTCGTACCCCATAAAAAATCATGACAGCTGTAGATATTAGTGGCTGAGAAAAAGCATTTAATTTGATATGCTAATTAGGCTAATTGGTGCATTCTTGGCACGGCTCAGGGCTCGGTGCACTGTTATGCCCTCTTTACATTCAGAGGAATTCCCCTAGTCCCCCTCACACGTCCATATAAAAGCAGTCCCATGTCACCAAATTAAAACGCTATACTTTGTACCATCCGTGTGCTGTACGTGTTGTACACAGACCCATAGACTTGTATTGATATTGACCCTTATCATCCGTGCTGCCAGTAAAAAACTGACGTCTACATGTGGTTTACAGGGACACAGTCAGTGTACAAAAACAGACCTGTGCACAGCAGCATTTGTTATAAATGGTACGTGTGACATCTGTGGGAAAAAAAAAAAACGGATGCCACATGCATTGCAAACGCTGACATGTGAAGAAGGCCTTCTCGCAATGGACAGTGCTGAGTGTAAACTCCAATCTGCGGCCCATGCACACTGTGCACTCGCTCTCACACCCTCGGGTGTATTGGTGTCACAAGCACTGGCGCAAACAAGAGACAGAGCGTGCTGGCACCCACACCAATAAAAAATCATGGATGATAAGGAAAAAAATTCAGCTCACCCCTGAGATTCTATTTCAATCCGGGAGGAGCACTGCATCCCCACTGCTGCACAGCGCTGTAGTGAATTGTGGAAAATAGGGGTGGAACCAGCTCAACACACCGGAACAGTAATAAAAAAGACAAAAATTAAAAATCACAAAATCAAGAGCCATGTAGCTCAAAACGTGCATGGATTGATCTGTTATACACATCACCCCTTTTTATTGCTTTCTTGTCTGAGATGTGATTTTTTTTATTTTTTTTTATATATATATATTATTCCGGTGTGTTGAGCTGGTTCTACCTCTATTTTCCTCAATAAAGATCATACCAATTTTTTGGGGTAACAGACTCCTCTTAAAGGGGTTGTCCGGTCCAGATCGATAATTGTGCAGTCACTTTGTGTGACTGCAGACTTATAAATTTCACCAGTGCACGCTGCAGGGGTTCGCCTGTTTCTGACGAAGGGCATGTATGTATTATACATACTCCTGGCCGGTGGGTGTGGCCTTACTTCCATACACTTGTATGAAGCGAGGCCGTGCCTTCTATTCGGCCAAGCCCACCGCACGGCTGTAAGTGTATGGAGTGAGACCATACCCACTGGACAGGCCTTGGCCGAGAGTATGTATAACGCATACATACAGTACGTACCTCTGGTCCCTGGTCAGATACCAGCGAATCCCCGCAGCGCATAGTGCATGTGTTGGGGGGGAATTCAGAAGTCTTCAGTCAGACTTTATTGATTTGGACCGGACAACCCGTTTAAGTTGCAATTAGCTGAATAAGTATGATGACATGTATAAATGATCAGTAGTGAACTTTTTTTCTAATTTTAGACACATTCAGGGGCTATGGATGGTGATCTACATTTGCTATTTACAGAGGAGTCTATCAAAAATATGACTGAGGTCAAATAAATGTTAATTAACAGTCATAGCCACCAATTATCCAGTTGGACTTAAACCAGAAGTTAAGTGACTGATATGAGGCAGACCCCATTGCCAGGTCCCCCTGATGCCTCTGTATATAATAGTACCTGTAGCTGGCAACTGCTGTTGATCCATATGTGGCACCTGAGCAAATTGATGGGCAGACTTTAAATATGGCTCCTTTAATTGCATCCTTAACTTCATTTTTATTAAACATTTGGTGACTGTTGTGCCAGGAAATGGTGGAACTGATAGATTTTCTTTTTTTTCTTTTTTCTAGACTGTATATAAATGTGACTTCCTGAACTTGCAAATCCAGAGGCCACTTCAGCTTGCACCTGATGCTTTTGATGCCTTCGTGAAGCAGCTGAAGAGTCCTATAGATTACTTACCTGCTGAACTATTCCATGTCGTAGTGTTTTCTCTTCTCCTTTCTTACTTCCCATCACGGTACCAACGGTGGATTTGCTGTAAAAAAGCCCATGAACTCCTTGAACTCAATGGCTTGCTGCTTATTATTACCCCGGACTCTTCTCATCAGAATCGCCACGCAATGATGATGAAGAGCTGGAAGATTGCTATTGAGTCTCTAGGCTTCAAACGAATGTCCTACTCCAAATTTTCTCATATGCATCTTATGGCTTTTAGGAAAACCTCGCTGAAAACGACAATCGATTTGCTTACAAGGAACTATCCAGATATGCTCTACATCCCTCAAGATTTCAATACTGCCGCAGAAGAGGAGTCTGCAAGCCCTTGCGGTACACGATCAGAAGTGGAAGATGAGCAGGTAGCATATACTTTTTCTGAGTTGCCAGACGCTCCTTACGATTCGGATTCTGGAGAAAGTCAGAGCGGCTCAATGGCATTCTATGAGTTTGAAGATCCTATACTCCTCATGAGCTAAGATGGGCCAATGCGGATACCGTGGCAGAGACTTGAATCAAGATAAAAAGTTTACAAAGTTTGCTATTTTTCCTACTTCTGTATTTTAGAGATTTTTACTGTAGTGGAGAACTGGATAATTGTTTGTAGTACCTGATATACGGTTAGAACATTTTCTTTTAGTTTTAATAAGAACACAAGGTACTTTCTACCTGTTGGGGGGTCACCTGAAGCATGGCTTCTCTACATGCATATCTTCTCTGATCACATTTTGTACACCATTATTATGCTCAGAGTGGTGCAGCTAAAGAATGAGAACATTGCGTTTTAGACTTCAGAAATAATACCGACTTGTCATTTCTTGTTTCTGAATTATGTTGGTTAATGTGCACTAGTCGGTTGTAGAAAAAATACATGGTCTACCCATTTTGGGTAATGCTTTTCAATGGGATTTACTTCCAGACGATCAAAGATTATACTGTATGGGGTACACAATGACTTGTGTAAATTCCTAACAGAAGTGATAGCTTTCACGAGTGAATAATATTGCACAGACAAGGAGGTGTAATAGTTTGGGGATGATGTACGTTGCACACAATGGTTTTTATGCTCTGGGAGGGATTTTGGACATGTTTTGACTTATGAGGCTTTCTGTTCTGTTTTGCCTCGTTTTGTAACTGCACTGAAAAAAAAAAAATTGATTTGCTAAATGTTATCTTTTATATTTAGTGTTTTTTTTCCCTTAGTAGTTTTGAAGAATTCTAGAGACACTTGATTTTTTTTTTTTCCCCTTTTGGGGAAGAGTTAAGAATTATTAAAGTGTACTTCCAAATATATGGAAAAGGGTTATGGCGCACAAATACAAGGTAATTGCTTTTCTAAATTGCATGCATTGCAGATTCTGCTTCTAAATAGCAGCACGGACTGCCTGCACGCTGCGCCTATCTGCGCACTGGGAGACAATCCGGCGCCATCGCCTAGGCTGCCATATCCAGTAGGAAAGCCGCAGTAGGAGAGCGAGCAGGAATCCGAGTCCACGGCCGGCTCTACCACAATTTGGAACCAGAAAGTGATAATGCTGTTATTTGGAAAAACGATAATAGCGCACATTCCTGCACTATAATCATTTTTCTCTATAATTAGAGATACACTTTAGTCATTGGTACCATAATATAGAAAATATTGTCATTCATATTTTCATTGATCAATGCCCGTACTAGGCTTTGTTAAAATATTGTCTTCCTAATAAAACATAAGACCACGTTCAGCAATCATAACACTGTGTTTCGGGTTTTTTTTTTTTTGTCTGTGGATAACTTGGTGTCACATATTTTGTGCTCATTATACAGAACTGCAATTTTTCTAATAAATGCATTGTCTGAAATGTACAACATATGTGAATTGGAATTTAAAGCATTCTAACTGAATACACAATCCTAATACTATTTATTATGCTTTGCATGTATAGCGCCATCTGATTCCGCAGCACTTGCATATACAGGTCCTTCTCAAAAAATTAGCATATAGTGTTAAATTTCATTATTTACCATAATGTAATGATTACAATTAAACTTTCATATATTATAGATTCATTATCCACCAACTGAAATTTGTCAGGTCTTTTATTGTTTTAATACTGATGATTTTGGCCTACAACTCCTGATAACCCAAAAAACCTGTCTCAATAAATTAGCATATTTCAACCGTCCAATCAAATAAAAGTGTTTTTTAATAACAAACAAAAAAACCATCAAATAATAATGTTCAGTTATGCACTCAATACTTGGTCGGGAATCCTTTGGCAGAAATGACTGCTTCAATGCGGCGTGGCATGGAGGCAATCAGCCTGTGACACTGCTGAGATGTTATGGAGACCCAGGATGCTTCAATAGCGGCCTTAAGCTCATCCAGAGTGTTGGGTCTTGCGTCTCTCAACTTTCTCTTCACAATATCCCACAGATTCTCTATGGGGTTCAGGTCAGGAGAGTTGGCAGGCCAATTGAGCACAGTAATACCATGGTCAGTAAACCATTTACCAGTGGTTTTGGCACTGTGAGCAGGTGCCAGGAAGCATGAAGTGCTCCAAAATCTCCTGATAGCTAGCTGCATTGACCCTGCCCTTGATGAAACACAGTGGACCAACACCAGCAGCTGACATGGCACCCCACACCATCACTGACTGGGTACTTGACACTGGACTTCAGGCATTTTGGCATTTCCTTCTCCCCAGTCTTCCTCCAGACTCTGGCACCTTGATTTCCGAATGACATGCAAAATTTGCTTTCATCAGAAAAAAGTACTTGGGACCACTTAGCAACAGTCCAGTGCTGCTTCTCTGTAGCCCAGGTCAGGCGCTTCTGCCGCTGTTTATGGTTCAAAAGTGGCTTTACCTGGGGAATGCGGCACCTGTAGCCCATTTCCTGCACACGCCTGTGCACGGTGGCTCTGGATGTTTCCACACCAGACTCAGTCCACTGCTTCCTCAGGTTCCCCAAGGTCTGGAATCGGTCCTTCTCCACAATCTTCCTCAGGGTCCGGTCACCTCTTCTCGTTGTACAGCGTTTTCTGCCACATTGTTTCCTTCCAACAGACTTACCATTGAGGTGCCTTGATACAGCACTCTGGGAACAGCCTATTTGTTGAGAAATTTCTTTCTGGGTCTTACCCTCTTGCTTGAGGGTGTCAATGATGGCCTTCTTGACATCTGTCAGGTCGCTAGTCTTACCCATGATGGGGGTTTTGAGTAATGAACCAGGCAGGGAGTTTTTAAAAGCCTCAGGTATCTTTTGCATGTGTTTAGAGTTAATTAGTTGATTCAGAAGATTAGGGTAATAGGTCGTTTAGAGAACCTTTTCTTGATATGCTAATTTATTGAGACAGGTTTTTTGGGTTATCAGGAGTTGTAGGCCAAAATCATCAGTATTAAAACAATAAAAGACCTGACAAATTTCAGTTGGTGGATAATGAATCTATAATATATGAAAGTTTAATTGTAATCATTACATTATGGTAAATAATGAAATTTAACACTATATGCTAATTTTTTGAGAAGGACCTGTATTATCATCACTGTCCCCATTGGGGCCCACAATCTAAATTACCTATCAGTATGTCTTTGGAGTGTGGGAGGAAATCGGAGAACCCGGAGGAAATCCACACAAACATGGGGAGAACATACAGACTCCTTGTAGATGTTGTCCTTGGTGAGATTTGAACCCAGGACCCCAGTAATACAGTAACATAGTTGGCAAGGCCGAAAAAAGACATTTGTCCATCCAGTTCAGCCTATATTCCGTCAGAATAAATCCCCAGATCTATGTCCTTCTAAAGAACCAAATAACTGTAAGATACAATATTGTTACACTTCAGGAAGACATCCAGGCCTCTCTTGAACCCTTCTACTGAGTTCGCCATCACCACCTACTCAGGCAAGGAATTCCAGATTCTCACTGCCCTAACAGTAAAGAATCCTCTTCTATGTTGGTGGAAAAACCTTCTCCTCCAGACGCAGAGATTGTCCCCTTATGACCGTCACCTTCCTTGGTATAAACAGATCCTCGGAGAGATATTTGTATTGTCCCCTTATATACTTATACATGGTTATTAGATCGCCTCTGTCGTCTTTTTTTCTAGACTAAATATTCCTAATTTTGCTAATCTCTCAGGGAATTGTTGTTCCCCCATCCCCTTTATTAATTTTGTTGCCCTCCTTTGTACTCGCTGTAGTTCCATTATATCCTTCCTGAGCACCGGTGCCCAAAACTGTACACAGTACTCCATGTGCGGTCTAACTAGGGATTTGTACAGAGGCAGTATAATGCTCTTATCATGTGTATCCAGACCTCATTTAATGCACTTCATGATCCTGTTTGCCTTGGAAGCCGCTGCCTGGCACTGGCTGCTCCAGGTAAGTTTTTCATTAAAGGGAACCTGTCACCTGAATTTGGCGGGACCAGTTTTGGGTCATATGGGCGGCAATATTGCCTTGCGCTGGCGTGTACTCCGGAGGACAGAGAATTAACTTCAATCCAATATTGCGGCCAGCATGCAGCCAGCGGGTAAGGAAAGGGTGAATCAAACGCCTGAAAACCCCGCCCATATGACCCAAAACTGGTCCCGCCAAATTCAGGTGACAGGTTCCCTTTAATTGGGATCTGCAAGTCCTTCTCCACGTCAGATTTACCCAGTGGTTTCCTGTTCAGTGTGTAATGGTGATATTGATTCCTTCTTCCCATGTGTATAACCTTACATTTATCATTGTTAAACCGTATCTGCCACCTCTTGGCCCAAATTTCCAACTTATTGCTGCAAAGCAACCGTACTAAAATCTAAATTTTAATGAAATGCATATAAAAATTACAAAAAAGAAGAGAAAAAGTATATAGCAAGGTTCTCAGTGAAGGCTCAAAAGAGAGATACACACACCACAGATTTTGGGGTTGTGAGTCATGCACCATAATACATGGGTAAGGAATTCATGGCTATATTAACTATGATTGCTGTGTTCCATATGCATATCGTGCGCTATACATACGTGTGATATACTTATATACTATACCATGCATGGTGGTGGTTTTTTTTTGTGTGCTTCCCTTTGCATCATGGGCATTGTGTACTGTGTAAGGATGATTATTACCATTTTATATATTGAGATTAGTTAAGACATTTTTTCACTCATTCCCTTTTAGACTGTATTTTGCCAGTGATTTTTCCTTTTATCGCCCAATATTCCATCTGTGTTGTGTATCTTTTTGAAGCTTCACTATGAACCTTTCTTACTATATTTGTCACTGTGTATATTTTGATTTTTTTTTTTCTATATGCATTTCATTAAAATGTTATATTTTATTATTCAGAGGCTGTGACTTAATAATTGTATAGCCATATCACTGTTGTGGGAGTCCTCTCCTTTGTGATATGGTTCTGATCTACAGGGTGGGCATTTTATATGGATACACCTAAATAAAATGGGAATGGTTGGTGACTAGTAAATCTGCTGCCATGTAGTTCTTCATATTCATGAGCTCTGTACAATTTCACCCTCACCATTGATTGGCAGCGTTTTGCCTATGCACAGTGTACACACAGCTGTCAAACAGTTGTGGGCGGAGTTGTACAGAGCTCGGCATTCGGAGAACTGCTATATCTGCAGCTGATAAAGATTTTATTAAAATGACATCAAACAGCTCAGTAAGTGACACATCACTGGAATTGGGGTCTCTGAACCTACATGCTGCTGTTCTAAGATGAAGTAGTAAACACCTGGTGACAGTTTGTTTTCATGAAATATATTCTGTAGCTATGTCTGCCTCATATAATAACTCCTCGCTCCCCATGTGCCATAGTCAATAGCAACAGTGGCATCTTCATCTGGCATCGGATAATCCCAACAATGAAATTGCAGGGTGTTTGTAAGCCAACTAATGAAGGCCTTCAGCACTGCTGTCTTTGTATTCCTGTTCATCCTTAACAGACAGCTGACCGACCGCACAATACACTGCAATACCAAGTATTGCATGTTCATGTCCTCTCTTCAAATAACTAAAATGTTTAAAAAGATATATACTATAGATATATCTAAATCTCACAAAAAAACTGTTACATATATGTGGTATTTGCATCAAGAATGATTAAAATATCTACCCTGTCCTCAAAACATGGAATAAATGTACAGTACAGACCAAAAGTTTGGACACACCTCATTTAAAGATTTTTCTGTATTTTCATGACTATGAAAATTGTACATTCACACTGAAGGCATCAAAACTATGAATTGACACATGTGGAATTATATACTTAACAAAAAAGTGTGAAACAAATTAACCCCTTGACCCCCAAGGGTGGTTTGCACGTTAATGACCGGGCCAATTTTCAGAATTCTGACCACTGTCCCTTTATGAGGTTATAACTCTGGAACGCTTCAAAGGATCTTGGCGATTCTGACACTGTTTCTCGTGAAATATTGTACTTCCTGATAGTGGTAACATTTCTTTGATATTACCTGCGTTTATTTGTGAAAAAAAAAAAAGAAATTTGGAGAAAATTTTGAAAATTTCGCAATTTTCCAACTTTGAATTTTTATGCAATTAAATCACAAGAGATATGTCACACAAAATACTTAATAAGTAACATTTCCCACATGTCTACTTTACATCAGCACAATTTTGGAAACAATTTTTTTTTTTGTAAGGGAGTTATAAGGGTTAAAAGTTGACCAGCAATTTCTGATTTTTACAACACCATTTTTTTTTTAGGGACCACATCTCATTTGAAGTCATTTTGAGGGGTCTATATGATAGAAAATAACCAAGTGTGGCACCATTCTAAAAACTGCACCCCTCAAGGTTCTCAAAACCACATTCAAGAAGTTTATTAACCCTTCAGGTGTTTCACAGGAATTTTTGGAATGTTTAAATAAAAATGAACATTTAACTTTTTTTCACAAAAAATTTACTTCAGCTCCAATTTGTTTTATTTTACCAAGGGTAAAAGGAGAAAATGGACCCCAAAACTTGTTGTACAATTTGTCCTGAGTACGCCGATACCCCATATGTGGGGGTAAACCACTGTTTGGGCGCATGGCAGAGCTCTGAAGGGAAGGAGCGCCATTTGACTTTTCAATGCAAAATTGACTGGAATTGAGATGGGACGCCATGTTGCGTTTGGAGAGCCCCTGATGTGCCTTAACATTGAACCCCCCCCACAAGTGACACTATTTTGGAAAGTAGACCCCCCTAAGGAACTCATCTAGATGTGTTGTGAGAGCTTTGAACCCCCAAGTGTTTCACTACAGTTTAGAACGCAGAGCCGTGAAAATAAAAATAGCCGGATTACTTACGGTAATGCTCTTTTAATGAGTCCATGACAGCACCCACTGGAGAGATAGGGATCCGCCCCAAGGAACAGGAAACCTACAGAGACATAAAAGGGGGCGGTCCCCCTCTCCTCAGTTTAATTTCAGAGTACCCGGAGGACCGCCAGTATTAGTCAACCATAATGCATCATCAGAATATAAACTTCATAGAAGTAATTACATTGGCTTTTAATAGGGAGGGATGTGACTGGGTGCTGTCATGGACTCATTAAAAGAGCATTACCGTAAGTAATCCGGCTATTTACCCTTCGCCATGACAGCACCCACTGGAGAGATTTCCAGAGACCAACACCTAGGGGGGGACCACCGTGCTGAGGATAGTCCTGCCAAAGTGTAGGTCAGAGTCGGATGACAGGTCAAGCCTGTAGTGATTATAGAAAGTGGAAGGAGCCAACCATGTTGCAGCCTTACATATATCCTCGATTGGCACGTTCCCTCTTTCGGCCCAGGAAGAAGCCATGGCTCTGGTGGAATGTGCTTTGATGCCCTCCGGAGGTTCTTCATTTTTCATGGAATAGGCCAACCGGATAGCGTCTCTTATCCACCTGGATAATGTTGCTCTTGTGACTCCATATCCTTTCTTTTTGCCCTGGAAGGATATGAACAGAGCCCTACTCTGCCTCCAACTACTAGTTTTCTCAATATATTGCAAAACTACTCTCCTGACGTCTAGAGTATGAAATTTTTGTTCTTCAGGAGTAGAGGGGTCTTTAAAGAAAGTAGGAAGATGTATCTCTTGTGACCTGTGGAACTTCCCTGCTACCTTAGGAAGGTATAAGGGGTCTGGTTTTAAGATTAGTCTGTCATGAAATGTGAGAAGGTAAGGTTGATCTATCGACATGGCCTGAATGTCGCTGACTCTCCTAGCCGATGTTAAGGCTACCAAGAAGGCTGTTTTTAGCGACAAGTGTTTCAAAGATGATGTGTCTATAGGCTCAAAAGGAGATTCTGTTAGAGAGTCTAAGACTAGGTTTAGATCCCAAGGAGCTACCCTAGGTATGTGGACAGGAGTAACTCGTTCACAGGCCGTGATGAAGCGGGATACCCATTTATTACCAGCAATATTATGGCCATAGAGGGCACCCAGAGCGGACACCTGGACCTTTAGTGTATTAACCGACAGACCTAACTCTTTCCCTTTCTGTAGAAATTCTAGTATAGATTTTATTGGGACTTCAGAGGGGTTTGAACTAGTATGGAACTGAAGAAACTTCTTCCATATTTTGGTGTAAATTTTTGTTGTAGATGGTTTCCTGCTAAGCAGGAGTGTATCAATTAGGCCTTTTGAAAACCCCCTGGAATTTAATATCTGCCTTTCAAATTCCAGGCCGTCAGGTGGAGGCTGTCCACCTGAGGGTGGAAGAAAGGTCCCTGAGAGAGAAGGTTTGGGATTGAGGGAAGGACCCAAGGATCCGGCACCGACATTGACCGCAGGCACGAGAACCATGGTCTCTTGGGCCAGAATGGTGCTATCAGTATTATCCTGGCCTGCTCTTCCCTGATTTTCCGTATTACTTGTGGAAGCAGAATTATCGGAGGGAAAGCATATGCTAGCTTGAATTGCCAGGGTGTTTGAAGAGCATCTAGAATGTCCGGGTGATCTGCACGGGACCGAGATGCGAATTTCTGGACTTGTTTGTTCTGTTCTGTAGCGAACAGGTCTATCTGGGGCTTGCCCCATAACAATGTTATTTTGTGGAAAATGTGAGGATTGAGACACCATTCTCCTTGGTGAAGAGTGTGTCGACTTAGAAAGTCTGCTTGTTGATTGTCCTCTCCTTTGATGTGGACTGCCGAGAGGGACAACAGATGCTTTTCGGCCAGGATTAAGGTTTTGTTTGCGGAAGACATTAGAGCGTCTGATCTTGTGCCGCCTTGTTTGTTTAAATACGCCACTGTCGTAGTGTTGTCTGAACAGATTCTGACGTGGCTTCCTCGTAACTGTGGGAGAAATTGACGCAGTGCATAGTTTACCGCATTCAATTCTTTCAGGTTTGATGAATATAAATTCTCATTTTTATCCCAGGTTCCCTGGCAGAATCTATCTCCCATGTGTGCGCCCCACCCGTGGGGACTAGCGTCCGTAGTTATCGTGTGAGATGGTGATATTACCCAAGGGACACCCCCTGCTAGGTTGTTTTTATCTAGCCACCACACTAAGGAAGATAAGACTTTCTCGGATAAAGTTATTTTTGATTCAAGGTGCCCCAGAAATTTTCTCTGTTCCCGAAGTATCTGGTGTTGCAACATTCGGGTATGAAGTTGTGCCCACTGAACGGCTGGAGTACAGGAGGAAAGGGATCCTAGTAAGGACATTCCTGCCCTCAGGGACATTTGAGGTTTGTGAATGGCCGCCACTACTTTCCCTTCTATAAGAGTTATTTTTTCTTGGGGAAGTAGACATTTTTGTTTTATGGAATCTAGATTGAACCCTAAAAATGTCTGAAGAGGAAGTGGGATGAGTCTGGATTTTTTATAGTTGACGATCCAGCCCAGGTTTTCTAAGGACGAGACAGTGTCAGCTAATCGTTCCGCACACTGAAGGGACGAATTTCCTACAACTAAAAAATCGTCTAAGTAGGGAATGATTAAGGTGTCCCTCTGGCGAAGGTAGGCCATTACCTCTAACATTACCTTCGTGAAGATCCTAGGTGCCGTGGAGAGACCAAAGGGCATGGCTGTATACTGGAAATGATGAATCTCCCCCTCAAGAGTTACTGCCACTCTTAAGTATTTTTGATACCTGCTATGGATAGGGAGATGGTAGTAGGCATCTTTTAAATCAATGCCGCCCATTTTACAATTTGGAAAAAGGAGTTTAATGGCCGATCTAATAGACTCCATTTTAAACGTATAATTTTTAATAAACGTATTGAGTTTTCTAAGATTTATAATTGTTTGAAATGAACCATCGGGTTTAGGGATTAAAAATAACGGAGAGTAGAACCCTCTACCCTCTTGTCCCTTTGGCACCCTAACTAAAACATTTTTATCTATGAGACTTCGAATTTCCAGTTCAAGGGCCCTCTGTTGCACTGGGGAGGAAAGGGCTGTTAAAATAAGAGTCATGGGGAATTTGGAGGAATTCTATCTTCATTCCTTCCTTTAACAATGTTTAGAACCCAGGAACTTGACGTGATTTTTCGCCATTGGGGAAAGAAAAATTTTAAACTACCCCCTACTGGGGTGTCTGGTGTTTTAAAATTTATTGTCTCTACGGAAGGGGGGGCCTTTAAACATAGTGCCACCCTGTTTTCCCTCTCTTGTGGCCCATCGTGACGATCTTTCATTTTGTGTTCTTTTCCCGAACGGTCTCTTCCTAAAGGTTTTCCTATAGAAAGGAATTGAGGGGTCAGGGAAGGCTTTTTTCCTCTCCTTCGCTTTTTTGAGGATCTCGTCTAATGCTTTCCCAAACAAAAACTCACCCTCACATGGAATAGCACAGATCTTAGCCTTTGACTGCGTATCCCCCTTCCAGCTCTTCATCCATAACGCACGTCTGGCATTATTAATCAGACCCGCTGATCTTGCTGCAAGGCGAATAGAGTCAGCTGAAGCATCGGCCATGAATGCTGCTGCACCTCTAATTAGTGGTATCGCATCCCGCAATTTTTGTCTGGAGACCCCCTGTTCGATCTGTTGATCCAACTGATCAATCCAAACGAGCATGGATCTAGCTGTGCACGTGCTGGCAATTGATGGCTTAAATATGCCCGTGGAAGCTTCCCATGATCGTTTTAGTGACGATTCTGCTTTCCGATCTAGAGGATCAGAAAGTAGGCCCGCATCCTCGACTGGTAGAGCTGACTGCTTTGAAGTGGAGGCGACTGCAGCGTCCACCTTAGGAATTTTAGTCCATGAAATTAACTCCTCATCATTAAAGGGGTACTTCCTTTTGGAGGCTGACGGGAGAAAACCTCTCTGGTCCTGTTTCTCCCACTCCCTCTTTATCAGTGCCTTAACCGCAGGAATTACTGGAAAGGCTCTTCTCTTCCTCTCTGCCAACCCTGCAAACATGATGTCTTGTGCAGTTTGGTCGTCTTTTGCATCCTCACAACCTATTGTATTCCTGATGGATTTTACTAGGTTGTCCACCTCATCAAGGGGAAAACAAGCTCGACCCTCAATGTCCGAATGTGTTGAGGAAGAGGATGACGCCTGCGAGGAGTCTGAGTGGATAACGTCTTCCTCCTCGGACTCAGAGCTGGATACTGCCTTTTCTTTACCGGATTTTTTAGGAGGGGTACTGTCTTGTGAGATGGCCTGTAATTCTTCTCTAATTATGGCCCGTATATCTGTGACCGACATAGATGGACTCTGCATTGTTTCAGTCATACATTGATTGCAGAGTTTTTTGGGGTGGGAATCTGGGAGAGGCTCGTCACATAACGCACACTGTTTGTGCTTAGATTTTTGTCTCCTTTTGGCCTGGGTGAAGAAGACATTTGTGGAAAAGGGTGTCAGCTTTATAGGCAGAGGGGAATTACACTCACCCAGTGAAGCTGTACGGTACCGAAATAGGAGGTTGCGACTTTCTGGATCTTGAATCCTTGGTCTCGCTCCTGTGGCTGGCATCTGAGGACCTTCTGCTGGTTGGCTCACGTGCTGGGTCCACTGTTTTGTCTGGGGACGACATGTTGCATCGCCTGTGCGTTTGCAACTACCCCCTTTTTATAGGGCAAGATCCGGTCAGTTTTTGTTTTTTGTTTTTTTTTCATTACCCCACAGCGGTGTACTGCGCATGCGCGAAACCGCGCTTTCCCTCACCGCTGTGTGGGTGACCCGGAAGTGCTCACCCGCCCCGGGGCAGTATGGGGATTATTACACCGCTTCCACACACGCGCAGCCGCCATCTTGCTCGGCCTGCGCTATGGAGCGGTGTGCCGGCTGCCGCTGCAGCTGTGCCTCAGATCCCGGACCTCATACCTGCCGGTCCGCGTCTGGAGCTCCTTTAAAGCCGCACCTCTGCCGCGTTGCCTCGTGGAACCGAGCGGCCTCTCCCGGACCAGACGTTCCACATGCCGGCCAGACGAGGGGGGAGCCGTCTAGCGGAGTCTCCCCCGACGCTGCTTCTGGACTGCATCCCCTGCCGTTCCCGCGGAAACCGCACAGGCGGATGCTTCTAGCCCAGGTATGCTGTAGCTCGGAGAATCCAGAGATCCTGTCCCCTGGGAACAGGAAACCTAAACTGAGGAGGAGAGGGGGACCGCCCCCTTTTATGTCTCTGTAGGTTTCCTGTTCCTTGGGGCGGATCCCTATCTCTCCAGTGGGTGCTGTCATGGCGAAGGGTAAAAAAAAATTTTTCCCACAAAAATTATTTTTTAGCCTCCAGTTTTGTATTTTTCCAAGGGTAACAGTTGAAATTGGACCCCAATAGTTGTTGTCTAATTTGTCCTGAGTACGCTGATACCCCATATGTGGGGGGAACCACCGTTTGAGCGCATGGCAGAGCTCGGAAGGGAAGGAGCGTCATTTGGAATGCAGACTTAGATGGATTGGTCTCCAGGCATCACATTGCGTTTTCAGAGCTCCTAATGTACCTAAACAGTAGAAACCCCCACAAGTGACCCCATATTGGAAACTAGACCCCCCAAGGAACTTATCTAGATGTGTTGTGAGAACTTTGAACCCCCAAGTGTTTCACTACAGTTTATAACGCAGAGCCGTGAAAATAAAAAATAATTTTTGTGGAAAAAAAAGGATTTTTTAGCCCCCAGTTTTGTATTTTCCCAAGGGTAACAGGAGAAATTGGACCCCAAAAGTTGTTGTCCAATGTGTCCCGAGTACGTTGATACCCCATATGTTGGGGTAAACCCCCTGTTTGGGCGCACGGGAGAGCTCGGAATGGAAGGAACACTGTTTTACTTTTTCAACGCAGAATTGGCTGGAATTGAGATCGGACGCCATGTCGCGTTTGGAGAGCCCCTGATATGCCTAAACAGTGGAAACCCCCCAATTATAACTGAAACCCTAATCCAAAAACATCCCTAACCCTAATCCCAACGGTAACCCTAACCACACCCCTAACCCTGACACACCCTTAACCCTAATCCCAACCCTATTCCCAACCGTAAATGTAATCCAAACCCTAACCCTAACTTTAGCCCCAACCTTAACTGTAGCCTTAACCCTAGCCCCAACCCTAGCCCTAACCCTAGCCTTAACATAACCCTAATGGGAAAATAGAAATAAATACATTTTTTTTCAATTTTTTAATTTTTCGCTAACTAAGGGGGTGATGAAGGGGGGTTTGATTTACTGTTATAGCGGGTTTTTTAGCGGATTTTTATGATTGGCAGCCATCACACACTGAAAGACGCTTTTTATTGCAAAAAATATTTTTTGCGTTACCACATTTTGAGAGCTATAATTTTTCCATATTTTGGTCCAGAGTCATGAGGTCTTGTTTTTTGCGGGACGAGTTGACGTTTTTATTGGTAAAATTTTCAGGCATGTGACATTTTTTGATCGCTTTTTATTCCGGTTTTTGTGAGGCAGAATGACCAAAAACCAGCTATTCATGAATTTCTTTTGGGGGAGGCGTTTATACCATTCCGCGTTTGGTAAAATGGATAAAGCAGTTTTATTCTTCGGGTCAGTACGATTACAGCGATACATCATTTATATAATTTTTTAATGTTTTGGCGCTTTTATACGATAAAAACTTTTATAGAAAAAATAATTATTTTTGCATCGCTTTATTCTGAGGACTATAACTTTTTCTATTTTTTCTTTGATTATGCTGTATGGTGGCTCGTTTTTTGCGGGACAAGATGACGTTTTCAGCGGTACCATGGTTATTTATATCCGTCTTTTTGATCGCGTGTTATTCCACTTTTTGTTTGGCGGTATGATAATAAAGCGTTGTTTTTTGCCTCGTTTTTTTTTTTTTTTTTTTTTTGCGGTGTTCACTGAAGGGGTTAACTAGTGGGACAGTTTTATAGGTCGGGTCGTTACGGACGCGGCCATACTAAATATGTGTACTTTTATTGTTTTTTTTTATTTAGATAAAGAAATGTATTTATAGGAACAATATTTTTTTGGGGGGGGGGATTTTTTTTTTCTTATTTTTTTTTTACACATGTGAAGATTTTTTTTTTTTTTTACACTTTAACATTGCCCCAGGGGGGGCATCATGTTATAGTGTAAGATCGCCGATCTGACACTTTGCTGTGCACTGTGTCAGATCGGCGATCTGACGTGCACAGCTCCTCCAGGCTTCCCGGCGCCTGCTCTGAGCAGGTGCAGTGAAGCCACCTCCCTGCCGGACCCGGATGCCACGGCCATCTTGAATCCGGGCCTGCTGCAGGGAGGAAGAGGTAAGAGACCCTCGGAGCAACGCGATCACATCGCGTTGCTCCGGGGGTCTCAGGGAAGCATGCAGGGAGCCCCCTCCCTGCACGATGCTTCCCTATACCGCCGGAACACTGCGATCATGTTTGATCGCAGTGTGCCGGGGGTTAATGTGCCGGGGGCGGTCCGTGACCGCTCCTGGCACATAGTGCCGGATGTCAGCTGCGATAGTCAGCTGACACCCGGCCGCGATGGGCAGCGCTCCCCCCGAGAGCGCGGCCGATCGCATATGACAAACTATCCCATCGGTGGTCATACGGGCCCACCCCACCTCGATGGGATAGTACGTCAGATGTCAGAAAGGGGTTAAAGGAGTACTCATTATTCTTCCATCAAACACGGTGAATGGAGTTGATACCAAAGAGTTCTATTTTGGTCTCGTGTGACCACTGGATCATCCAGATGGTCACTGGCAAACTTCAAACGGGCCTGAACATGTGCTTTCTCAGAATCATCCTTGCCCAACGAGGCAAGATCCTCCATGGAGCCCCAGACCGAGGAAGACTGACAAACATCTTGTGATTCTTCCATTTTCTAATAATTGTTCCAACAGTTGTTGCCTTCTCACCAAGCTGCTAAAAGCGCCTTTTGTCCTGTAGCCCATCACAGCCTTGTGCAGGTCTACATTTTGTCCCTGGTGTCCTTAGGCAGCTCTTTTGGTCTTGGCCATGGTGGAGAGAGGTTAGAGTGTGATTGATTGTGTGGACAGGTGTCTTTTTATACAGGTAACAAGGTGCAATTATTACAGGTAATGAGTGCAGAGTAGGAGGGCTTCTTAAAGGAAAACTAACAGGTCTGATAGAGACAATTCTTGCTGGTTGGTAGGTGATCAAATACTTTCATGCAATTTATTTCTGTAAAAATCATACAATGTGATTTTCTGGTTTTATTCTTAGATTCTGTCTTTCACAGTTGAAGTGTGCCTACAATAAAAATTACAGACCTCTCCATTCCTTGTAGATGGGAAAACCTGTAAAATCAGCAGTGTACCAAATACTTATTTTACCATTTGTGTGTATCTATCTATCTATCTATCTATCTATATATATATATATATATATATATATATATATATATATATATAGCATTATGATTACTCGCTAATCTCGCCCCCTGCACAGTAGCTCCGTCTCCCACCTCATTACCGCACACAATCCCGCCCCCCAACCCATCGCCGCACACAATCATGCCCCCAACCCATCGCCGCACACAATACCGCCCTCCCACCCCATCGCTACACACAAAACCCACCATCCCACCCCATCGCCGCACACAATACCGCCCCCCACCCCATCATCGCACACAATCCCGCCCCCCCACCCCATCGCCACCCATAATCCTGCCCCCCCACCCCATCGCCTCCCATAATCCCGCCCCCCACCCCATCACCACCCATAATCCCGCCCCCCACCCCATCACCACACATAATCCCGACCCCCACCACATCACCACACATAATCCCGACCCCCACCACATTACCACACATAATCCCGTCCCCCACCACATTACCACACATAATCCCGCCCCCCACATCACACTCGCTAATCCTGCCTACTGCACAGTAGCTCCACCCCATCACCACCCATAATCCCGCCCCCCCACCCCATCGCTACCCATAATCCCGCCCCCCCCATCGCCACCCACAATCCCGCCCTTCCACCCCATCGCCGCACACAAGTGCGCCCTCCCACCCCATCGCCTCACACAATCCCACCCCATCACCACGCATAATCCTGCCCCACCCATCACTACACATAATCCCGCCTCCCACTACATTACCACACAATTCCGCCCCCCCATCACATTACCACACATAATCCCACCCCCCACCACATCGCCACGCACAATCCTGCCCCCCACCACATCATCACAGATAATCCCGCCCCCCCACAACATTACCACACAATCCCGCCCCCCACATTACCACACATAATTCCGACCCCAACACATCACCACACACAATCCCGCCCCCCCACCACATTACCACACACAATCCCGCCCCCCACCACATCACCACACACAATCCCGCCCCTCCACCACATCACCACACATAATCCCCCCACCACATTACCACACATAATTTCGCACCTCACCACATTATCACACATAATCTCTCCCCCCACCACATTACCACACATAATCCCGCCCCCCACCCCACCACCACCCATAATTCCGCCCCCCACCCCATCACCACCCATAAAACATCACCACCCATCATACCGCCCCCCACCCCATCACCACCCATAATCCAGCTCCCCCACCCCATCACCACCCATAATCCCATCCCCCCACCCCATCACCACCCATAATCCCGCCCTCCCACCCCATCACCACCCATAATCCCGCCCCCCCACCCCATCACCACCCATAATCCCGCCCCCCCACCCCATCACCACCCATAATCCCGCCCCCCCACCCCATCACCACCCATAATCCCGCCCCCCCACCCCATCACCACCCATAATCCCGCCCCCCACCCCATTACCACCCATAATCCCGCCCCCCCACCCCATTACCACCCATAATCCCTCCCCCCACCCCATTACCACCCATAATCCCGCCCCCCCACCCCATTACCACCCATAATCCCGCCCTTCCACCCCATTACCACCCATAATCCCGCCCTTCCACCCCATTACCACCCATAATCTTGACCCCACCCCATTACCACGCATAATCCCGCCCCCCACCACATTACCACACATAATCCCGCCCCCCCACCACATTACCACACATAATCCCACCCCCACATCACACTCGCTAATCCCGCCCCCTGCACAGTAGCTCAGCCCCCAACACATCACCACACATAATCCCACCCCCACCACATCACCACACACAATTCCACCCCCCCACCCCATCACCACACACAATCCCACCCCCACCCCATCACCACGCATAATGCCACCCCCCCACCACATTACCACACAATTTTGCCCCCCACCACATTGCCACACATAATCCTGCCCCCCACCACATCACCATGCATAATCCTGCTCCCCCCACCACATCACCACGCATAATCCTGCCCCCCCACCACATCACCACAGATAATCCTGCCCCCCCACAACATTACCACACAATCCTGCCCCCCACCACATTACCACACATAATTCCGACCCCAACACATCACCACACACAATCCTGCCCCCCACCACATTACCACACACAATCCCGCCCCCCACCACATCACCACACATAATCCCGCCCCCCACCACATCACCACACATTATCCCGCCCCCCACCACATTACCACACATAATCCCCCCACCACATTACCACACATAATCTCACCCTTCACCACATTACCACACACAATCCTGCCCCCACCACATCACCACACACAATCCCGTCCCCCACCACATTACCACACATGATCCCGCCCCCCACCATATTGTCACACACAATCCCGCCCCACCACATTACCACACATAATCCCGCTTGTTGTGAATTTGGTTTCTGGGCTCCCCCGGTGGTCACTTGTGGTACTGAACTTGTGTGCTTCATCGCCTCTGTTCACCTGTTTCCATCAGGATGTGGGAGTTGTCTATTTAGCCTTGCTCCTCAGTCATTTCTATGCCGGCCAACAATGTTACCAGAAGCCTTTCTGTTGCATGTTCCTGCTCCTAGACTACTATCAGCTAAGTTGGACTTGTAGTCCTAAGTTTGTTTTGCATTTTTGTTCCAGTTCTCTGTGTTTGAATATTTCTGAGGCTGGAAGCTCTTGTGAGCTGAAATTGCCACTCTGGTGTCATGAGTTTAGAGTCTTAAAGTAATTTCAGGATGGTGTTTTGAAAGGGTTTTCAGCTGACTGTGTAGTTCCCTTTTCTGTCTTCCTACTATCTAGTAAGCGGACCTCAATTTGCTAAACCTATCTTCATACTTCGTATGTCAATTTCCTCTAAAATCACCGACATTATATGTGGGGGCTACTGTCTGCCTTTTGGGGAAAATTTCTCTAGAGGTAAGCCAGGTCTGTATTTTCCTCTGCTAGGGTCAGTCAGTTCTCCGGCTGGCGCTGGGCATCTAGGGATAAAACGTAGGCACGCTACCCGGCCACTGTTAGTTGTGCGGTAGGTTTAGCTCACAGTCAGCTCGAGTTCCCATCTTCCAAGAGCTAGTCCTTTTGTATGCTTTACTACGGTCTCTTGCCATTGAGAACCATGACAGTTTGGCCGGCCAAGGGTTAAAATAATTGGCAGAAGAAAGGAGAGAAAAGAAGTCTGCAGAGAATTTTTTTTTTTTTTTTCTGAGTTTGCTCATTAGTTGATTCACTAGCATCTCTGCTTACTGCAGCCTTCGTCTCTCTCTCCTTCTAATCCTTGAATGGTTCTGATTTCATCTGATGAAAATGGATCCTCAGAGTTTAGCTACAGGTTTGAATAATCTCGCTATGAAGGTTCAAAGTTTACAGGATTTTGTAATTCATGCTCCTATATCTGAACCTAGAGTACCTTTGCCTGAATTTTTCTCCGGGGATAGATCTCGCTTCCAGAATTTCAAACATAATTGTAAATTATTTTTGTCTCTGAGATCTCGCTCCGCTGGAGATCCTGCACAGCAGGTCAGGATTGTAATTTCCTTGCTCCGGGGCGACCCTCAGGATTGGGCATTTGCTTTGGCACCAGGGGATCCTGCGTTGCTCAATGTGGATGCGTTTTTCCTGGCTTTGGGGTTGCTTTATGAGGAACCTCATTTAGAGATTCAGGCTGAAAAAGCCTTGATGGCCCTGTCTCAAGGGCAAGATGAGGCTGAAATATACTGCCAAAAATTTCGTAAGTGGTCTGTGCTTACTCAGTGGAATGAGTGCGCCCTGGCGGCGAATTTCAGAGAGGGTCTCTCTGATGCCATTAAAGATGTTATGGTGGGGTTCCCTGTGCCTGCAGGTCTGAATGAGTCCATGACAATGGCTATTCAGATTGATCGGCGTTTGCGGGAGCGCAAACCTGTGCACCATTTGGCGGTGTCTACTGAGAAGGCGCCAGAGACTATGCAATGTGATAGAATTCTGTCCAGAAGCGAACGACAGAATTTTAGGCGAAAAAATGGGTTATGCTTCTATTGTGGCGATTCAACTCATGTTATATCAGCATGCTCTAAACGTACTAAGAAGGTTGATAAGTCTGTTTCAATTGGTACTTTACAGTCCAAGTTTATTCTATCTGTGACCCTGATTTGCTCTTTATCGTCTATTACCGCGGACGCCTATGTCGACTCTGGCGCCGCTTTGAGTCTTATGGATTGGTCCTTTGCCAAACGCTGTGGGTTTAATTTAGAGCCTCTGGAAGTTCCTATACCTCTGAAGGGTATTGACTCCACGCCATTGGCTAGTAATAAACCACAATACTGGACACAAGTAACTATGCGTATTAATCCGGATCACCAGGAGATTGTTCGCTTCCTTGTGTTGTATAATCTACATGATGTGTTGGTGCTTGGATTGCCATGGCTGCAATCTCATAACCCAGTCCTCGACTGGAAAGCAATGTCTGTGTTAAGCTGGGGATGTCAGGGGACTCATGGGGACGTACCTTTGGTTTCCATTTCGTCATCTATTCCCTCTGAGATCCCGGAATTTTTATCTGATTATCGTGACGTTTTTGAGGAGCCTAAACTTGGTTCACTACCTCCGCACAGAGATTGCGATTGTACAATAGATCTGATTCCGGGCAGTAAGTTTCCAAAGGGTCGTTTATTTAATCTATCTGTGCCTGAACATGCTGCTATGCGGGAATATATTAAGGAGTCCTTGGAAAAGGGACATATTCGTCCTTCGTCATCTCCCTTAGGAGCCGGTTTTTTCTTTGTATCTAAAAAAGATGGCTCTTTGAGGCCGTGTATTGATTATCGGCTTTTGAATAAAATCACGGTTAAATATCAGTATCCTTTGCCACTGCTTACTGATTTGCTTGCTCGAATAAAGGGGGCCAAGTGGTTCTCTAAGATTGATCTTCGTGGGGCGTATAATTTAGTGCGAATTAAGCAGGGGGATGAGTGGAAAACCGCATTTAATACGCCTGAGGGCCATTTTGAGTATTTAGTAATGCCTTTTGGTCTTTCAAATGCCCCTTCAGTCTTTCAGTCTTTTATGCATGACATTTTCCGTGAATATTTGGATAAATTTATGATTGTGTATCTGGATGATATTTTGATTTTTTCGGACGACTGGGACTCTCATGTCCAACAGGTCAGGAAGGTTTTTCAGGTTTTGCGCTCTAATTCCTTGTGTGTAAAGGGTTCTAAGTGCGTTTTTGGGGTTCAAAAGATTTCGTTTTTGGGGTACATTTTTTCCCCCTCTTCCATTGAGATGGACCCTGTCAAGGTTCAGGCTATTTGTGATTGGACGCAACCCTCTTCTCTTAAGAGCCTTCAGAAGTTTTTGGGCTTTGCTAATTTTTATCGTCGATTTATAACTGGTTTTTCTGATGTTGCTAAACCGTTGACTGATTTGACTAAGAAGGGTGCTGATGTTGCTGATTGGTCCCCTGCTGCTGTGGAGGCCTTTCGGGAGCTTAAGCGCCGCTTTTCTTCCGCCCCTGTATTGCGTCAGCCTGATGTTACTCTTCCTTTTCAGGTTGAGGTCGACGCTTCAGAAATCGGAGCTGGGGCGGTTTTGTCGCAGAAAAGTTCCGACTGCTCCGTGATGAGACCTTGCGCGTTCTTTTCTCGTAAATTTTCGCCCGCTGAGCGAAATTATGATATTGGTAATAGGGAGCTCTTGGCTATGAAGTGGGCTTTTGAGGAGTGGCGTCATTGGCTTGAGGGGGCTAGACATCAGGTGGTGGTATTGACCGACCACAAGAATTTGATTTATCTTGAGTCTGCCAGGCGCCTGAATCCTAGACAGGCGCGCTGGTCGTTATTTTTCTCTCGGTTTAATTTTGTGGTTTCTTACCTACCGGGTTCTAAAAATGTGAAGGCGGATGCCCTTTCTAGGAGTTTTGAGTCTGATTCCCCTGGTAATTCTGAACCTACAGGTATCCTTAAGGATGGAGTGATATTATCTGCTGTTTCCCCAGACTTGCGACGGGTCTTGCAGGAGTTTCAGGCGGATAGACCTGATCGTTGCCCGCCTGGTAGAATGTTTGTTCCTGATGATTGGACCAGTAGAGTCATCTCGGAGGTCCATTCTTCTGCGTTAGCTGGTCATCCTGGAATCTTTGATACCAGGGATTTGGTGGCTAGGTCCTTCTGGTGGCCTTCCCTGTCGCGAGATGTGCGAGGTTTTGTGCAGTCTTGTGATGTTTGTGCTCGGGCCAAGCCTTGTTGTTCTCGGGCTAGTGGATTGTTGTTATCTTTGCCTATTCCGAAGAGGCCTTGGACTCACATCTCCATGGATTTTATTTCTGATCTCCCTGTTTCTCAGAAGATGTCTGTCATCTGGGTGGTGTGTGACCGTTTCTCTAAGATGGTCCACTTGGTCCCCTTGCCTAAATTGCCTTCCTCATCCGAGCTGGTTCCTCTGTTTTTTCAAAATGTGGTTCGCTTGCATGGTATTCCGGAGAATATCGTGTCTGACAGGGGAACCCAATTCGTGTCTAGATTTTGGCGAGCGTTCTGTGCTAGGATGGGCATTGATTTGTCTTTTTCGTCTGCTTTCCATCCTCAGACTAATGGCCAGACCGAGCGAACTAATCAGACCTTGGAGACTTATTTGAGGTGTTTTGTGTCTGCGGATCAGGATGATTGGGTTGCCTTTTTGCCCTTGGCGGAGTTTGCCCTCAATAATCGGGCTAGTTCTGCCACCTTGGTTTCTCCTTTCTTCTGTAATTCGGGGTTTCATCCTCGTTTCTCTTCCGGTCAGGTGGAGTCTTCGGATTGTCCTGGAGTGGATGCTGTGGTGGAGAGGTTGCATCAGATTTGGGGGCATGTGGTGGACAATTTGAAGTTGTCCCAGGAGAAGACTCAGCATTTTGCCAACCGCCGTCGTCGTGTTGGTCCTCGTCTTTGTGTTGGGGACTTGGTGTGGTTGTCTTCTCGTTTTGTCCCTATGAAGGTTTCTTCTCCTAAGTTTAAGCCTCGGTTCATCGGCCCGTACAAGATATTGGAGATTCTTAACCCTGTGTCCTTTCGTTTGGACCTCCCTGCATCTTTTTCTATTCATAATGTCTTCCATCGGTCATTGTTGCGCAGGTATGAGGTACCGGTTGTGCCTTCCGTTGAGCCCCTGCTCCGGTGTTGGTTGAGGGTGAGTTGGAGTACGTTGTCGAGAAGATCTTGGACTCCCGTGTTTCCAGACGGAGACTTCAGTATCTGGTCAAGTGGAAGGGCTACGGTCAGGAGGATAATTCTTGGGTGACAGCCTCTGATGTTCATGCCTCCGATTTGGTCCGTGCCTTTCATAGGGCTCATCCTGATCGCCCTGGTGGTTCTGGTGAGGGTTCGGTGCCCCCTCCTTGAGGGGGGGGTACTGTTGTGAATTTGGTTTCTGGGCTCCCCCGGTGGTCACTTGTGGTACTGAACTTGTGTGCTTCATCGCCTCTGTTCACCTGTTTCCATCAGGATGTGGGAGTTGTCTATTTAGCCTTGCTCCTCAGTCATTTCTATGCCGGCCAACAATGTTACCAGAAGCCTTTCTGTTGCATGTTCCTGCTCCTAGACTACTATCAGCTAAGTTGGACTTGTAGTCCTAAGTTTGTTTTGCATTTTTGTTCCAGTTCTCTGTGTTTGAATATTTCTGAGGCTGGAAGCTCTTGTGAGCTGAAATTGCCACTCTGGTGTCATGAGTTGATATTAGAGTCTTAAAGTAATTTCAGGATGGTGTTTTGAAAGGGTTTTCAGCTGACTGTGTAGTTCCCTTTTCTGTCTTCCTACTATCTAGTAAGCGGACCTCAATTTGCTAAACCTATCTTCATACTTCGTATGTCAATTTCCTCTAAAATCACCGACATTATATGTGGGGGCTACTGTCTGCCTTTTGGGGAAAATTTCTCTAGAGGTAAGCCAGGTCTGTATTTTCCTCTGCTAGGGTCAGTCAGTTCTCCGGCTGGCGCTGGGCGTCTAGGGATAAAACGTAGGCACGCTACCCGGCCACTGTTAGTTGTGCGGTAGGTTTAGCTCACAGTCAGCTCGAATTCCCATCTTCCAAGAGCTAGTCCTTTTGTATGCTTTACTACGGTCTCTTGCCATTGAGAACCATGACACCCGCCCCACCATATTACCACACACAATCCCGCCTCCATCCACATTGCCACACATAATCCCACCTCCCACCACATTACCACACATAATCCCGCCCCACCACATTACCACACATAATCCCGCCCCCCCACCACATTACCACACATAATCCCGCCCCCCCACCACATTACCACACATAATTCCGACCCCAACACATCACCACACACAATCCCGCCCCCCCACCACATTACCACACACAATCCCGCCCACCACCCCATCACCACACATAATCCCGCCCCCCACCACATCACCACACATTATCCCGCTGTTACGCCATCCTATACTTACCTTTCCGGCCGGCGCGCTCCCGACGCTCCTCCTCGCTCCTCTGTCTCTGCTTTCCGGGGTGCTCGTCCCTTTGCCGGTCCGCGCATGCGCAGACGGGCTTCTCGTACTGCTGGGGCTTCTGGGAGTTCGTGACCCGTTGGCTCCGCCCCCAATATGGCAGTGCCCATCGACTATTTCACTCCTGCAGTTGCCCTGGTTAGACGCCTTTGCGTCTATCGTGTTTGTCGGCTCCTTGCCGGCATCCCTTTAGTTTCCTTGGCTCCACCAGCGTTTACTCTGTTTTGGTCCTTGTCTCATTGTTGCCTTCCTTGTCAGTCCTGTGTTCCTGCCTCCGTGCCAGTCCTGTGTTCCTGCCGTCTCGTCAGTCCTGTGTTCCTGCCTCCGTGCCAGTCCTGTGTTCCTGCCTCCGTGCCAGTCCTGTGTTCCTGCCTCCGTGCCAGTCCTGTCTTCCTGCCTCCGTGCCAGTCCTGTCTTCCTGCCTCCGTGCCAGTCCTGTGTTCCTGCCTCCGTGCCAGTCCTGTGTTCCTGCCTCCGTGCCAGTCCTGTGTTCCTGCCGTCTCGCCAGTCCTGTGTTCCAGCCTTCCTAGCCGGTCCTGTGTTTCTGACGTTCTCCATCTATCGTGTGTCTCCTTCATACCGGTCAGTACTTTTTCCCTACATACTCTGCTTGTGACTCTTCTGATCTGTTTGCCTCGGTGACACCACCTCTCCCTTATCCTCTGATCCATCTCTGGTTCTTATATCAGTCGTCCCTTTGGCTCTGGCAGTCGCAGCTTCACCCTCCTTGGGCCAGTCCCAAACACTCCCTGTATAGGGGGTGGCTCCATCTGGTCCGCTCGCCTTCAGGGGCTCTGTAGCCGTGACCCAGAGGGTCCACTTCTCGGGTCGTAATACCCGCCCCCCACCATATCACCACACATAATCCCGCCCCCCCACCACATTACCACACATAATCCCCCCACCACATTACCACACATAATCTCACCCCTCACCACATTACCACACATAATCCCGCCCCCCACCACATTACCACACACAATCCTGCCCCCACCACATCACCACACACAATCCTGCCCCCCACCACATTACCACACATAATCCCGCCCCCCACCATGTTACCACACACAATCCCGCCCCACCACATTACCACACATAATCCCACCCCACCATATTACCACACACAATCCCATCCCCACACCACATTACCACAACAATCCCGCCCCCACCACATTACCACACATAATCCCGCCTCCATCCACATTACCACACATAATCCCGCCTCCATCCACATTACCACACATAATCCCGCCTCCCACCACATTACCACACATAATCCCGCCCCACCACATTACCACACATAATCCCGCCCCCCCACCACATTACCACACACAATCCCGCCCCCCCACCACATTACCACACACAATCCGGCCCCCCCACCACATTACCACACATAATCCCGCCCCCCCACCACATTACCACACATAATCCCGCCCCCCCACCACATTACCACACATAATCCCGCCCCCCCCACCACATTACCACACATAATCCCGCCCCCCCACCACATTACCACACATAATCCTGCCCCCCACCACATTATGACACACAATCCTGTCCCCACACATTAAATTGTACCTGGTAGAAGTCAAGGAAAGATCTTTGAAAATGACAAAAATGACTATACATTTAATTGTGTTTACAGAGAAATTTTTACTTAATTTATGTTTCGTTATGAAATTTGTTTAGATGATGGAATGAATAAAAAACGCACATCTTACTGAATCCAGTTTGTTTTTGATTTTACACTGTGAATAAAATGTATTTTTAGTATTATTCAGATTTTTAATGATTATTATTGTTATTAACTTCATTTTAAGTTAAATTAACACCTGCGTAAGCGCTATTGAATGTTGTCATTATTTACTTTAGTTTAATCACCAGCAGCGTTAATTAGATAGCAATGAGCGTGCCGAGCGTTAGCTGGCTGGAAACAGCTAGTCATTATATATGTACAAACCAATCTGGGTTTGGTTTTTTTAATTGCCCCTCTGTTATACTCCTGTAAACTACTGATTGGTGTGTGTGTAATGAGTTAATTTAACCCCTTAGTGACAGAGCCAATTTGGTACTTAATGACCGAGCCAATTTTTACAATTCTGACCAGTGTCACTTTATGAGGTTATAACTCTGGAACGCTTTATCGGATCCCGCTGATTCTGAGATTGTTTTTTCGTGACATGTTGTACTTCAAGTTAGTGGTAACATTTGTTCGATATTACTTGCGATTATTTATGAAAAAAATGGAAATATGGCGAAAATTTTTAAAATTTTGCAATTTTCAAACTTTGTATTTTTATGCCCTTAAATCAGAGAGATATGTCACAAAAAATAGTTAATAAATAACATTTCTCACATGTCTACTTTACATCAGCACAATTTTGGAACCAATTTTTTTTTTTGTTAGGGAGTTATAAGGGTTAAAAGTTGACCAGCAATTTCTCATTTTTACCACACCATGTTTTTTTTAGGGACCACATCACCTTTGAAGTGATTTTGAGGGGTCTATATGATAGAAAATAACCAAGTTTGACACCATTCTAAAAACTGCACCCCTCAAGCTGCTCAAAACCACATTCAAGAAGTTTATTAACCCTTTACGTACTTCACAGGAACTAAAACAATGTGGAAGAAAAAAATGAACATTTAACTTTTTTTTGCAAACATTTTACTTCAGAACCATTTTTTTTAATTTTCACAAGTGTAAAAACAGAAATTTAACCACAAATTTTTTTGTGCAATTTTTTCTGAGTACGCCGATACCCCATATGTGGAGGTAAACCACTGTTTGGGCGCACCGCAGAGCTTGGAAGTGAAGGAGCACCGTTTGACTGTTTCAATGCAGAATTGGCTGGAATTGAGATCGGACGCCATGTTGCGTTTGGAGAGCCCCTAATGTGCCTAAACAGTGGAAACCCCCCACAAGTGACACCATTTTGGAAACTAGACCCCCCAAGGAACTTATCTAGATGTGTGGTGAGCACTTTGAACCCCCAAGTGCTTCACAGAAGTTTATAACGTAGAGCCGTGAAAATAAAAAATCGCATTTGTTTTCACAAAAATGATTTTTTCGCCCACAAATTCTTATTTTCACAAGGGTAACAGGAGAAATTAGACCACAAAAGTTGTTGTGCAATTTCTCCTGAGTACGTCGATACCCCATATATGGGGGTAAACCACTGTTTGGGCGCACCGCAGAGCTTGGAAGAGAAGGAGTGTCGTTTTACTTTTTCAATGTAGAATTGGCTGGAATTGAGATCGGACGCCATGTCACGTTTGGAGAGCCGCTGATGTGCCTAAACAGTAGAGACCCCCCACATATGACAACATTTTGGAAACTAGACCCCTTAAGGAACTTATCTAGATGTGTGGTGAGCACTTTAAACCCCCAGGTGCTTCACAGAAGTTCATAACGTAGAGCCGTGAAAATAAAAAAATCGAATTTTTTCTACAAAAATGATCTTTTTGCCTCCAAATTTTTATTTTACCAAGGGTAGCAGGAGAAAATGGACCCCAGAAGCTGTTGTACAATTTGTCTTGAGTACGCCGACACCCCATATGTGGGGGTAAACCACTGTTTGGGCGCATGGCTGAGCTCGGAAGCAAAGGAGCGCCATTTGACTTTTCAATACAAAATTGACTGGAATTGAGATCGGACGCCATGTCGCGTTTGGAGAGCCCCTGATGTGCCTAAACAGTAGAAACCCCCCAAAAGTGACCCCATTTTGGAAACTAGACCCCCCATGGAACTTATCTAGATGTGTAGTGAGAACTTTGAATGCCCAAGTGCATCACAGAAGTTTATAATGCAGAGTCGTGAAAATAAAAAATATATATTTTTTAACAATAAAGATTTTTTAGCCCCCAAGTTTTTATTTTCACAAGGGTAACAAGAGAAATTGGACCCCAAAAGTTGTTGTCCAATTTGTCCTGAGTATGCTGGTACCCCATATGTGGGGGTAAACCACTGTTTGGGCGCACGGCAGAGCTCGGAAGGGAAGGAGCACCATTTTGGAATGCAGACTTTGATAGAATTGTCTGCGGGCGTTATGTTGCGTTTGCAGACCCCTAATGTACCTAAACTGTAGAAACCCCCACAAGTGACCAAATTTTGGAAACTAGACCCCCTAAGGAACTTATCTAGATATGTGGTGAGAACTTTGAAAGCTCAAGTGCTTCACAGAAGTTTATAATGCAGAGTAGTGAAAATAAAAAAATATTTTTTTTTCCAACAAAAAAGATTTTTAGCCCCCAAGTTTTTATTTTCACAAGGGTAACAGGAGAAATTGGACCCCAAAAGTTGTTGTCCAATTTATCCCGAGTACGCTGATGCCCCATATGTGGGGGTAAACCACTGTTTGGGCGCACGGCAGAGCTCGGAAGGGAAGGAGCGCCATTTTGGAATGCAGACTTTGATAGAATTGTCTGCGGGCGTTATGTTGCGTTTGCAGACCCCTAATGTACCTAAACAGTAGAAACCCCCACAAGTGACCAAATTTTGGAAACTAGACCCCCTAAGGAACTTATCTAGATATGTGGTGAGAACTTTGAAAGCTCAAGTGCTTCACAGAAGTTTATAATGCAGAGTAGTGAAAATAAAAAAATATTTTTTTTTCCAACAAAAAAGATTTTTAGCCCCCAAGTTTTTATTTTCACAAGGGTAACAGGAGAAATTGGACCCCAAAAGTTGTTGTCCAATTTATCCCGAGTACGCTGATGCCCCATATGTGGGGGTAAACCACTGTTTGGGTGCACGGCAGAGCTCAGAAGGGAGGGAGTACCATTTGACTTTTTTAGCGCAAAATTGGCTGTCGTGTTTGGAGACCCCCTGATTAGTGTTGAGCATTCCGATACCGCAAGTATCGGGTATCGGCCGATATTTGCTGTATCGGAATTCCGATACCGGTATTCCGATACTTTTGTGGTATCGGGTATCGGTATCGAAACAACATTAATGTGTAAAATAAAGAATTAAAATAAAAAATATTGCTATACTCACCTCTCCGACGCAGCCTGCACCTTATCGAGGGAACCGGCAGCCTTGTTTGCTTAAAATTCGCGCTTTAACTTCCTTACGCGAAGTCCCGGCTTGTGATTGGTCGCGCGCCGCCCATGTGGCCGGGACGCAACCAATCACAGCAAGCCGTGACGTAATTTCAGGTCCTTCAGGATTTTAAAATTACGTTCCGGCGTTGTGATTGGTTGCGTCGCAGTCACATGGGCGACGCAACCAATCACAAGCCGTGACGTCACGGGAGGCTGGACACGGGCGCATTTTAAAATGCGCGCGTCTCCTGCCTCCCGTGACGTCACGGCTTGTGATTGGTTGCGTCGCCCATGTGACTGCGACGCAACCAGTCACAACGCCGGAACGTAATTTTAAAATCCTGAAGGACCTGAAATTACGTCACGGCTTGCTGTGATTGGTTGCGTCGCGGTCACATGGGCGACACAACCAATCACAAGCCGTGACGTCACGGGAGGCTGGACATGCGCGCATTTTAAAATGCGCGCGTCTCCTGCCTCCCGTGACGTCACGGCTTGTGATTGGTTGCGTCGCCCATGTGTCTGCGACGCAACCAATCACAACGCCGGAACGTAATTTTAAAATCCTGAAGGACCTGAAATTACGTCACGGCTTGCTGTGATTGGTTGCGTCCCGGCCACATGGGCGGCGCGCGACCAATCACAAGCCGGGACTTCGCGTAAGGAAGTTAAAGCGCGAATTTTAAGCAAACAACGCTGCCGGTTCCCTCGGTAAGGTGCAGGCTGCGTCAGAGAGGTGAGTATAGCAATATTTTTTATTTTAATTCTTTATTTTACACATTAATATGGTTCCCAGGGCCTGAAGGAGAGTTTCCTCTCCTTCAGACCCTGGAAACCATCAGGGATACCGTCCGATACATGAGTCCCATTGACTTGTATTGGTATCGGTATCGGATTGGATCCGATACTTTGCCGGTATCGGCCGATACTTTCCGATACTGATACTTTCAAGTATCGGACGGTATCGCTCAACACTACCCCTGATGTACCTAAACAGTGGAAACCCCCCAATTCTAACTCCAACCCTAACCCCAACACACCCCTAACCCTAATCTCAACCCGATCCATAATCCTAATCACAACCCTAACGATAATCACAACCCTAACCCCAAAACAGCCCTAATCTCAACCCTAACCATAACCCTAATCAAAACCCTAAATCCAACACACCCCTAACCCTAATCCCAACCCTAACCCTAATCCCAACCCTAATCCCAAACGTAACACTAATCCCAACCCTAATCCAAACCCTAACCCTAATCCCAACTCTAACCCTAACTTTAGCCCCAACCCTAACTTTAGCCCCAACCCTAACCATAACTTTAGCCCCCGTCGTCACAAAAAAAGTTCAATGTAACCTTTTTTTTGTGCGTCGCGTCCGCCATTTCCGCGCATGCGTGGCTTTAACTCTGCCCCCTCCTCCCCAGGACATAGACTGGGCAGCGGATGCGTTGAAAAACTGCATCCGCTGCCCACGTTGTGCACAATTTTCACAACGTGCGTCGGTACATCGGGCCGACGCATTGCGACCGCCCCGTACCGACACAAGTGTGAAAGAAGCCTAAGGCTACTTTCACACTAGCGTCGTACTCGACCCATCGCAGTGTGTCGGGCCGACGTACCGACGCTAGCGTTGTAAGCGCCGCACAACGGGTGCAGCGGATGCTGTTTTTTCAACGCATCCGCTGCCCCATTGTGAGGTGCGGGGAGGCGGGGGCGGAGTTCCGGCCACGCATGCGCGGTCGGAAATGGCGGACACGTCGCACAAAAAAGTTACATGTAGTTTTTTTTGTGTCGACGGTCCGCCAAAGCACGACGCATCCGTCGCACGACGGATGCGACATGTGGCAATCCGTCGCAATGCGTCGCTAATGCAAGCCAATGGAGAAAAAACGCATCCTGCAAGCACTTTTGCAGGATGCGTTTTTTCTCCAACGACGCATTGCGACGGAAGCCAAAAAACGCTAGTGTGAAAGTAGCCTAACCCTAACCCTAAATTTAGCCCCAACCCTAACCCTAACCCTAACTCTAACCCTAACCCTAACCCTAACTCTAACCCTAACTCTAACCCTAACTCTAACTCTAACCCTAACCCTAACTCTAACCCTAACCCTAACCCTAACCCTAATTTTAGCCCCAACTTGTCTTCTCCTGCCGGCCGGCAGATGGCAGCAGATGGCGGGTGCACTGCGCATGCGCCTGCCATGATGAAAAAGCCGGCTGGCAGGAGAAGACAGAAGAGGACCCAGGGACCCCGGGTGAGTATGTTAGGGTCCCCGAATCCCCCTATTTCTCTGTCCTCTGATGTGCGATCACATCAGAGGACAGAGAAATAACTGATCGCTTTTTTTTTTTTTTTTTTTTGCGGTCGCCGGTAAACTGTTAATTACCGGCGATCGCAAAGCAGGGGTCGGTGCAAACCGACCCCGATCATGTTCTTTGGGGTCTCGGCTACCCCCGGCAGCCGAGACCCCAAAGATCTTCCGGGTGCCGGGCGGCGGGCGCACTGCGCGTGCGCCCACCATTTTTTCCCGGAAAAAAGATGGCGGCGCCCATGGGGAGACACGAGGAGCACCGGGGGAGGTAGGTGAGTATTGGGGGGCTATTGGGGGCCATCAGGGACCACATTTCTCTGTCCTCCGATGTGCGATCACATCGGAGGACAGAGAAATTAAACGGCAAATCGCGTTTTGTTTTTTTTTTGTTGCGACCGCCGGTAAACGGTTAATTACCGGCGATCGCAACTCGGGGGTCGGTAAAAACCCCCCGAATCATGTTCTCTGGGGTCTCGGCTACCCTCGGCAACCGAGACCCCAGAGAAAATCCGACTCTGGGGGGCGCTATTCACTTTTTCCACAGCGCCGTTAATTAACGGCGCTGTGGATTAAGTACCCTTAGCGGCCGCCGTTAAAAGGCGTATCGGCGGTCGTTAAGGGGTTAAAAAAAAAAACAACTATTTACCAGTTTCAATCTTCTCCACTTTCTAGAGCTGTCTAGGTTCCTCTCCTACATCACATCACTGTTGTTGTGACCAACCAGCTCACACAGCATCTTCTTGGTGAACTGGAGGTCATTTTCTCAATGTCTCCGAGAAACAGAATGAGGCTCTTATAGACTTGCATTAAGGCCGGCGTCACACTGGCGAGTTATACGGACGTATGAGCGCAGAAAATACACCCGTAAAATATGCATAACACACTGCCCAATGATTCTCTATGGCCCAGCTCCTATCAGCCGTATTTTACGGATCCGTATTATACGGTCTTCTACGGCCATACAAAATCGCAGCATGCTGCGTTTGTCACCGTATTGCGCAAAAAAATCAGCAATGAAAGTCTATGGGGGCGAGAAAAATATGGATTACACAATTAAGAGAATAATAAAATATTACAACACCCTGTGTCTTTATTTCATTAAAGGACTTTGTAATAATGTGTGTGTGTTTTATTAACCATTTCGTACTATTGGATTAATAATGGATAGGTGTCATAATTGATGCCTCTCCATTATTAATCTGGCTTAATGTCACCTTACAATAGCAAGGTGACATTAACCATTCATTACCCACATTACCCACCGCTACACGGGAATGGGAAGAGAGTGGCCAAGTGCCAGAATAGGCGCATCTTCCAGATGTGCCTTTTCTGGTGTGGCTGGGGGCAGATGTTTTTAGCCAGGGGGGGCCAATAACCATGGACCCTCTCTAGGCTATTAATATCTGCCCTCAGTTACTGGCTTTACCACTCTGGCGGAGAAAATTGCGTGGGAGCCCACGCCAATTTTTTCCGCGATTTAACCCTTTATTTTACAAGCTACAGCGCCCAAATTTTGCACATACACACTACTAACATTAGTAGTGTGGAATATGCAAAAAAAAAAAGGGATATGAGATGGTTTACTGTATGTAAACCATGTCTCATATCATGTTGGGTTTGGGAAGGAGAAATGAAAAGCTGACAATTGAATTACCGGCTTTTCACATATCTCGCGCTGAATTAAATATAAATACAGTATATATATATATGTGTGTCTCAATGACATATATATATATATATATATACTGTATATATGTTTTTACGAACATTTGAGCACATAAATCCATTAGATGTCGGTTGTGCAAGCCTGCGAGAAAATATCGCAGTACGGATGCCATACGAATTACATACGGAGGATGCCATGCGCAAAATACGCTGCCACACCATGCCTACGGATGAGATACGGATCACTATTTTGGGAACATTTCTGCGTATTAAGGCCGTAAAAAACGGACCGTATTTACATACGCTGAGTGTGACGCCGGCCTAAGAAAGGTAGTAATGGTCGGCTGTGTGACATGGTAAGACAGAGGTGTGCTCACATGATTCAGGGGAGGACTAGAGCAGCACTGAAAACTGCAAGGCTATGTGCACACGTTGCGGATTTTGCTGCGGATCCGCATCGGATTTGACGCTGCGGATCTGCAGCTGTTTTCCATGTGCTGTACAGTACCATGTAAACATATGGAAAACAAAATCTGCAGTGCATATGTTGTGGAAAAAAATGCGCGGAAACCCAGCAGTGTTTTTTCCGCAGTATGTAAATTCTTTGTGTGGATTCCGCAGCGGTTTACACCTGCTCCTCAATAGGAATCCGCAGTTGTAAAACCGCGGTAAATCCGCTGGTAATCCGCAGTGCAGTTTACCTGTGGATTTTTCAAAAACAGTCTGGAAAAATTCGCACACCAGTCCGCAACGTGTGTAAATAGCCCAAAGGACAGAGCCCTGTATGGATTTTAATCCTCGCACGTTAAAGAAGAGGACAATAAAAAAAATTGGTCCTTTCTAAGTGGTGTAATTAAATATACAAGCTGTCATACTAAAATAAGGCTCTCTTTTAAATAATGCATAAAAAAATTTAATCTAAAGTCCATGCACTTTAACAAACATGCATTATTAATATTTTAACATTGAAGGGGTGGTTCGAAAGTACAAAATTAATTTGCCAACTCCCTATTTTGTCCCAAAATTCTAAGCTATTTTCTAATATACACTTTAAAAATTCCCTACAGTTTCCTGACTACACTGTATAATAGCAAGTGTATTATCAATATACCTAATTTGGACGTGTCTGTGCACAATGAGTCATCCACAGTTGGGCGTAACCATGGAGTAGATACCTAAGGAGGAGATCGCTCTGCTGGCGAGTTAAGGCTTAAGCCTTTTTTGCAACACTCAAGCAACACTGAGGCAACAGTGTGAGGCAACATTGCAAAGATGGATCAAATTGAGCGTGCTGCTGCACGTACAGAAGTGAATCGCAAACGGATGCGTAAACTGCGCCTTATTGAAACAGAAGATGAACGAAATTGTTGAAGAACTGCTGATGCAGCCCGACAGAGGGCGGCCAGAGCAAGAGAAACGAATGAAGTAACTGAATCAAGTAGAGCATCTAATGCTGCACGACAACGAGCAACACGCAATGCACAAAGTGATACACATATTTCACAAAAAAGAGAACAAGTTAGAATACGTGTCCAAAATGCAAGAGCCACTCGACGACGGCAAGTTACATAGAGGACTTCTCAATCAAATTGATGAGACACTGTTACGGGGGTACGGGGTAGACTACAGCTGATTACCCGGGCCCCTGCAATATCCCTCAAACTAGGGAAACCCCGTCTGTCCCTCTCCCAGAGTTTACACTGAAGGTGTGCATGTCTGGGCCACCAGGCCTGACCCTGAGTCCTGTTTCAGTACTAAGCTGAAACCTCCACCCGCCACCCAGTGATAAGACCTCTCACCAACCCCTACAGAAAGCACAGACAGGGAAAACTAAAAAACGCACCACGCCGCAGACACACAGGAAAACACTATAATGTGCACAGGGCAAAACAATACAAATATAGGAAGGAGAAATATAACGAAGGATAATACACCACCAGATACGATATTTCCTCTCCTAGACCACCACTCCAGACCGAGATCACCAGGCACAAGACACAAGCTATAAATCGTCGATGCCCAAAGCCCAGGAAAACTATTTAAAGGCAATGGGCGTGACTAAGCCTCCAACCCGAGTACCAGCCAGATTAACCCTGGACAATCTGGATCAATCTAGCCGGCGCCACTGAGCATATAGTGGACGAATGAGGAATTACCGCTGTCTGTCGGACGCCCTAGTGTGAACAGCGTCCGACATGACAGTACCCCGCCTTCTACGAGGGACCCCAGGGCCCTCACGACTTATAGGACCTGGCTTGTCCGGATGGCAGCGGTGAAACTTACTGACCAGCCGGTCCGCATGTATATCCGAGGCTGGTACCCAAGACCTCTCCTCCGGCCCATAACCACGCCAGTGTACCAGGTACTGTAGCGTGCGGCGCACCACTCGAGAGTCAACCACCTTGGAGACTTCAAACTCTAAACTGCCATCCACCAAGACTGGAGGAGGCATCGGCGCAGCGTTCACAGAACCCACCACCTTTTTTAATAACGATCTGTGGAACACGTTGTGAATCTTATATACCGTGGGGAGCTCCAATCTGTAGGCAACCGGGTTAATGATGGCGGCGACCCTAAACGGACCAATAAACCTAGGACCCAATTTAAGGGATGGTATTTTGAGTCTTATGTTTTTTGTGGACAACCACACCCAGTCACCCACACTCAGGTCCAGACCTGGCACATGTCTACTGTCAGCCACATGTTTGTACCTTGCACCCACGCTCAACAGGCGCTGTTTCACTTTCCTCCAGATGGAAGACAGTTGTGCTCCTAACAGGTCCTCCTCTGGGACGCCGGAAGAGCCCCCCTGACTCAAAGTACAAAATTGAGGATGGTGCCCATAAACACAAAAGAACGGAGACTCGCCAGAAGATTCCTGGCGGTGATTATTTATGGCAAACTCAGCCAAAGGAAGGAACGTCGACCACTCCTCCTGGTTGTCAGAAACAAAACAGCGTAAGTACTGCTCCAAATTTTGGTTCATACACTCGGTCTGACCATTTGACTGAGGATGAAATGCCGAAGAATGCGACAACTTGATCTCCAGCCGTGAGCAAAATGCTTTCCAAAATTTTGCCACAAACTGAGTACCCCTATCAGACACAATGTCAGACGGGACCCCGTGAAGTCTGACCACCTCCTGCACAAATACCTGAGCCAGAGTCTTAGCGTTAGGTTTTTGAGAACCGATCAACAATCACCAAGATGACCATGTTCCCAGCTGAGGAGGGCAAGTCCGTGATAAAATCCATGGAGATCTCCATCCATGGCCTACTGGGTACCTCGAGAAGTAGTGTGCCAGCAGGACGGGAGCGGGGCGTCTTAGCCCTAGCGCACGTGGTGCATGCTGACACGTATGAGACCACGTCCTGTCAGATTTTGGGCCACCAAAACCGACGCGACACCAACTCCAAAGTACCCCTAACCCCTGGGTGACCAGCCAGGACAGCATCATGATGCTCTGCCAATATCTTTAGGCGAAGATGGAGCGGTACAAAGGATTTGTTAACGGGAAGTTCTGGTGGTACTTCCTCCTGAGCCTCGGCAATCTCAGCCTCAACCTCTGTCGTGAGAGCCGAGACCACTACACCTTTTTGGAGGATGGGTACCGGTTCTTCCCGAGGTTCTCCCCCCGGAAAACACCTGGACAAAGCATCCGCCTTAGTGTTCTTAGACCCAGGTCGGTAAGTAACAAAAAAGTTGAACCGCGTAAAAAACAATGCCCAGCGAGCCTGCCTGGGGGACAGACGCTTGGCTGACTCCAAATAAAGCAAATTCTTATGACGGTAATAACAGTAACCTGGTGAACCGACCCCTCCAAAAAGTGTCGCCATTCCTCAAAAGCCAACTTGATAGCCAACAACTCTCTGTTGCCGATTTCGTAGTTACGCTCGGCGGGCGACAGTTTCTTGGAGAAATAGGCGCATGGACACAACTCGCTCAAGGATGAGCCTTGAGACAGCACCGCCCCCACTCCAACCTCAGACGCATCGACTTCCACGGTAAATGGTTTCGATACATCTGGTTGCACCAGAATGGGAGCTGAAGCAAAACTGTTCTTCAGAAACTCGAATGCGCGCACAGCAGGCTCAGACCAGGTGGAGAAATCGGTACCTTTTTTTGTCATGTCAGTGAGCGGTTTAGCAATGGTAGAAAAGTTTTTGATAAACTTTCTATAATAGTTAGAAAACCCAAGGAACCGCTGGAGCGCTTTTAGGTTATCAGGCCGTTCCCAACGCAGCACCGCTTGCACCTTAGCGGCGTCCATTTTAAACCCAGAAGCGGACACAATATAACCCAAGAAAGGCAACTCCTGAACCGAAAATACACATTTCTCCAATTTAGCATAGAGCTTATTCTCTCTGAGTAGCTGTAACACCTGCCTAACATGCTCTAAATGAGTATCATGGTCGCATGAATAGATGAGAATGTCATCAAGTTACACAATAACTAATTTTCCCAGGACATGAGAGAACACATCGTTTATGAAATGTTGAAATACAGCAGGCGCGTTTGTCAAACCAAATGGCATCACCAGATTTTCAAAATGACCCTCAGGAGTATTAAAAGCCATTTTCCACTCATCCCCTTGACGGACTCTTATGAGGTTGTACGCCCCCCTGAGGTCAAGCTTAGAGAACCACCTAGCACCAGCCACCTGATTGAACAGATCGGGTATCAGCGGCATAGGGTATGGGTCACAAACCGTAATCTGGTTTAACTCCCTGAAATCCAGGCACGGGCGTAAACCGCCATCTTTCTTCTTAACGAAGAAGAACCCTGCTGCCACAGGTGAGGACGAAGGCCTGATGTGCCCTTTGCTCAGACTCTCAACGATGTAGTCTTTTAAGGCTTGCCTCTCAGGACCAGAGATGTTAAACATCCTAGCTTTCGGCAATTTGGCCCCTGGTTTTAACCTAATAGTGCAGTCATAGGGACGATGTGGTGGCAATTCTAAACAACCCTTCTCAGAAAACACATCTGCGAAATCCAGCAGAGACTCAGGAATACTAGGAGTCACAGCGGACACACACGTGGCCAGGCAATTCTCCTGGCAGAATCCGCTCCACTGGATGATGTCCTGGGTTTTCCAGTCAATCACCAGGTTGTGCATAGCCAACCATGGAAAACCCAGAACCATTTGTGCAGGCAGATTACTGAGCACCCTACATGTAACTTGCTCCGAATGTAGGACCCCAATGTGGAGTTTAACCTCAGCCACAAACTCAGTAATCTCCCCCTGTAGGAGAGGAGCGGCATTGATGGTAACCACCCGGATAGGATGAGGCAGTTTTTCGATCCTGAAACTGGCTGTGCGCGCAAACTCCTCATCAATAAGATTAGTGGCAGAACCACTATCCACAAACCCAGTGATTGGCAGCTCTCTGCCAGCGACCATAACTTTGGCAGGGAGCATGCATTGAGAAACCACAATGGAGGATATGCATAAGTTCAGATTGGCCTCCTCCACACCCTCTGAGCTTAGTAGTTTTTCCGCCGTTGCGCTTTTCTTAGATAGCAGAGGACATGTATTAATATAATGACCAGTTTTACCACAGCAAAAACAGGCTCTCTGCTTCCTGAGCAAAGGGGCACGATGCTTCACATGTGACACCCCTGCGATTTGCATAGGCTCCGTGGGCTCACCTGCAGCAACCTCACGTGTACCTATGCTCTCTCCCATAGGCGGCATCTCTTGCACCCCCTGATGCAGACGGCGATCAATGCGGATAACAAGACTCATAGCGGATTCTAGAGAAGCAGGAGTCTCGTACATCAGAAGGGCTTTTTTAACCTTTCCTGAAACCCCATGAACAAACTGACTCCGCAGCGCGGGATCATTCCACTGTGTATCCACCGCCCAGCGGCGAAATTCAGAACAGTAATCCTCCGCCATACGCTCCCCCTGGCGGATAGCACGAATTTTAGATTCTGCTAGACCCATTCTGTCAGGATCCTCATAAATGAGTCCAAGAGCAGAAAAAAAACTCTCCACTGAGTTATATGCAGCAGAATCAGATGGTAAAGAAAACGCCCATGCTTGAGGATCCCCATTCAGTAATGACAACACCAGGCCCACACGCTGAGCCTCATTACCTGAGGAGATCGGGCGCATACGAAAATGTAGTTTACAAGATTCACGAAAAGTAACAAATTTATTGCGTTCCCCAGCAAACCTTTCAGGTAAAGGAAACTTTGGCTCAGCAACTCTGCCTGCAGATTCAGCTTGCACATTACATACTACTAGACCCTGTTGCTGAACTGTCCCCTTCAGCTCAGTGACCTGCAGGGACAGTGCCTCCAACTGGCGGGTTATGGAAGTCATGGGATCCATGGAATACAAAAAATAGCCGATTATAATGTCACGGGGGTACTGGGTAGACTACAGCTGATTACCCGGGCCCCTGCAATATCCCTCAAACTAGGGAAACCCTGTCTGTCCCTCTCCCAGAGTTTACACTGAAGGTGTGCATGTCTGGGCTGCCAGGCCTGACCCTGAGTCCTGTTTCAGTACTAAGCTGAAACCTCCACCCGCCACCCAGTGATAAGACCTCTCACCAACCCCTACAGAAAGCACAGACAGGGAAAACTAAAAAAACGCACCACGCCGCAGACACACAGGAAAACACTAATGTGCACAGGGCAAAACAATACAAATATAGGAAGGAGAAATATAACGAAGGATAATACACCACCAGATACGATATTTCCTCTCCTAGACCACCACTCCAGACCGAGATCACCAGGCACAAGACACAAGCTATAATCGGCGACGCCCAAAGCCCAGCAAAACTATTTAAAGGCAATGGGCGTGACTAAGCCTCCAACCCGAGTACCAGCCAGATTAACCCCGGACAATCTGGATCAATCTAGCCGGCACCACTGAGCATATAGTGGACGAATGAGGAATTACCGCTGTCTGTCGGACGCCCTAGTGTGAACAGCGTCCGACATGACAGACACATATTGAAGCACACAATGCTGGCATACTGATATTTCGATGTCTGTTCTGCCAATCTAAAAATTTCAAAGACAAAATGGCGCAGGACAAAACATTCCCTTCCTGCTGCAAGAGAGGGCACATCCAATTACGTCCCATTCGTATGGATAATCAATTAGTCAAGTTGATGAAAGGAGATCATTAGCACTCCAATAACTTTATGGCTAATATAAGGCAATACAATAGCTCGCTTGCTTTGGCATCAATGGGAGCACAAGTAGCGCCACCTCCTGGGCATGGTCTAAACTGTTTTCGAATTCATGGACAAGTTTACCACAGAACTGCCCCACTGTATCCCGCTGTGGGTAGTACTCCTGTTATGACCTGGTGGTTAAGAGGCCACACTGATATGACCTGGTGGCTAAAACGCAACATGGAACGAGCTCTGAGAAGGTGGTATCTCTACTGACCGCAGTCCCTAATCCTAACAACAACACTAGTAATAGCCGTGGGATGTTCCTGACTCTCCCTAGACACCTCTTCACAGCCTAAGAACTAACTACCCCTAAAGAAGGAAATAGAAAGCTATCTTGCCTCAGATAAAACCCCAAAAGGAAAGACAGCCCCCCCACAAATATTGACCGTGAGTGGAGAGGGAAATGACGTACACAGAAATGAAATCAGATTTCAGCAAAGGAGGCCAATACCAAACTTGATAGACAGAGAGAAAAGGATACTGTGCGGTCAGTATTAAAAACTACAAAATCCACGCAGAGTTTACAAAAATGAACTCCACACCGACTCACGGTGTGGAGGGGCAAATCTGCTTTCCCAGAGCTTCCAGCTAGCCTGAATATTACATAATGACAAGCTGGACAAAAAGAGACATATTTGCAGAGCAATAGAGTCCAAGCAAATGGACAAACAAGAACTAGCAAAAACTTATCTTTTGCTGACAAGGACGGGCCATATGAGAAATCCAAGGAGCGAACCAAATCCAACCAAGAACATTGACAGCTGGCATGAACTAAAGCCCAGAGCAGGTTTAAATAACAAACCCAGGCAAGGCGATTAGTAAAGGCAGCTGCTACAGCTACCTAAAGGAGCAGCAGTTCCACTCGAAACCACCAGAGGGAGCCCAAGGGCAGAACTCACAAAAATACCATTAGCAACCACAGGAGGGAGCTCCAGAACGGAATTCACAACATACTCCCAAGTTTGCCCAGATTTATATCTTGGACAGTGAAGAAGGATTAAGTACAAGAAGTCAAGCAAATAAAAAGTGCCTCCCAGCACTGCTATCATCTCTTGGAGAGAAAATGAAAGCAATTAAAACCCACTCGCAAGAGCCTTCACAATGATGAGGGAATATGAAATAGAGGAAGAGAGGATTGCTGAATTAGAAAATCGCGATCCACTCGAAATAACAATGTCAATTATAAATGACTACAATGATGACCAGAGGCGCTACAATGCACCAAGGTGCAATGAAGTAACTATAATTTATCAAAATGCAATGGGTGAACCCCGATTTAATAGGGACATTAGAGTTCACCTCAAAAGTGAAAACCAAACTGTTCAAATCAGCTTTCTACACATAGAGTGTGATGCAATGACATATCCACTGCTATTCCCACATGGGGACAGTGGATGGACAAGAAAGGTGAGAACTCCAACTGCCCTAAGTGTTATGGACCTGGTGGTTAGGTGCACCTGGAATGACCTGATGGTTAAACTAGAAGACAGGACAAGCTCTGGGAAGTGGGAACTCTGCTGACCGCAAATCCTAATCCTAACACACACACTAGAAATAGCTGTGGAGCGTACCTAACTCTCCCTAGATGCCTCTTCACAGCCTAAGAGCTAACTACCCCTAAAGATAGGAAAATAAGCCTTACCTTGCCTCAGAGAAATTCCCCAAAGGTAAAGGCAGCCCCCCACATATATTAACTGTGAGTTAAGAAAAAAGTCACAAACACAGGGATGAAACAGGTTTCAGCAAAGGAGGCCAGACTTACTAGATAGACTGAGGATAGGAAAGGGATCTATGCGGTCAGCACAAAAAACTACAAAAAGCCACGCAGAGTGTGCAAAAAGACCCCCGCACCGACTCACGGTGCAGAGGTGCCACTCTGCAACCCAGAGCTTCCAGCTAGCAAGGCAATATCATGTTAGCAAGCTGGACTAGAACTTAGCAAGCACTAAGAAACATATTCAGTACACAATGAACAACAAATGAACTCGCAGGGACTTAGCTTCTGCTGGAGTAGACAGGTCATCAGAAAGATCCGAGAGAGATCTGAACCAGTACTGATACATTGACAGCTAGCATGGAGTAACGATCTGAGTGGAGTTAAATAGAGAAGCCAGCCTAGCCGCAAACGAGGGCAGCTGAGGAAGCAACCTCAGAACCAGCAGTTCCACTCACAGCCACCAGAGGGAGTCCATGGACAGAACTCGCCGAAGTACCATTCATGACCACAGGAGGGAGTTCGAGAACGGAATTCACAACACCTAAGTGTGCAACATCAAGGAATTGGTGCCATTCATCTACCATCCATACCAGTGGATCAAGATTGACAAGAAAAAATCACCCTGTTGCAGTACTATGCATACAGGCTTGCCATTCATGACGAGTTCAATCCCCTTTTAAATGCTGGGAAGTTGACGCAACAATTTATCGTTGACAGTTACGTCAAAATTGAATCCGACAGGATTGAATATATAAAACAAAATCAAAAGGTATTACGCGTCGACAGTTATGCCGGCATTATGGATCACATCCATAATGCTGCATTACACCAAGGGCTAAAAGCTGGGACACCAGTAATTTTACTGCCCACTTTCATTGGAAGCCCAAGAGCTATGCAGCAAAATTACCAAGACGCCATGACAATTGTCCGAAAATTCAGAAAGCCAGATCTTTTTGTTACGATGACCTGTAACCAAAGTGGAAAGAAATTACTGAAAACTTAGAACCATGGCAAAGGCCAGAGTTCAGACCAGATTTAGTTGCACGAGTATTTAAAATCAAACTCCAAGCCGTGCTTAATGAGATTTTGAAAAAACACATTTTTGGTCGAGTAGTTGCCTATGTGCATGTAACAGTATTTCAAAAGCGTGGACTACCACATGCTCTTAATCCTCGGAGAGGAAGATAAACCGAGGGACAAAGAAATAATTGAAAGCGGATTGGCACATACCGTCCCGTGCAACAAAATCCGTTATTGTGGAATCATCAAACCAACAGCAGGCAGATAAAACAGTGGAGCAAATACAGACGATGATCGTTTCACGCTTACATTGCGCTACAACAGGTCGTCTCAGGACGAAGTTGAGTACAACTCATGGTTACTGAAACTTGGCAATGGAGAGTTGTCAAATGTATATGGTCTACCAGAAGACACAATTGAAATCCCAAATTCTTTTCTTGAAGAGGGTGATTTAATTACAGCTATTTTTGGTGACTCAATTGAGATTACCGATGCAACGGTAGAAGCAATTGCCAATAAAGCAATTCTTACGCAATTGAATGATGACATTCACGCCTTGAACGACAAAATCCTAAGTCAAGTTCAAGGTGAACACTCAACATATCGCTCTGTCTACACAATTGCGGAAAAGGAGGGTGTGATTCTCACAGATTACCCTGTAGTTTCTTAACTCTTTGAATCCCACTGGGATGCCTCCTCATGAACTAAAGCTGAAACCAGGAGCTGTAATTATGCTCCAGTGTAATCTAAACAGAAAGCGTGGCCTTTGTAATGGCACAGGGCTTTATGTGAAAAGCTTAAAAGCAAACGTTATTCATGCCGTTTGCTTTAAATGGAAAAGCAAAGGGTCAGACAGTTCTTATTCCATGAACTGACTTGATTTCCAAAGATAAAAACTTGCCATTCCAGATGCGACAGTGTCAGTTTCCTGTCATGTTGGCTTTTGCAATGACCATCAATAAATCTCAGGGACAGTCCTTGGATATTGTAGGAATTTATTCCCCTCTCCAGTGTTTTCACACGGGCAGTTATATGTGGCTTTCTCCAGGGGAAGAAAAAGCCAACAAATAAGGGTCAAAATATTTGAGACACAGAAGCAGGGTAAACTTATTCCCAACAGTGACAAATGGTTTACGGTCAACTGTGTGTACAAAAAAGTATTTTATTAAACTTTTTAACAATTGTAAAAGCCAAAAAATGTTGTACACAAAAGCGGGACTAACTCCTAGCCGTGGTCTTTGGACCAAACATTGGGCATGGGCCGGGCTTTGGGGCAGATCCCAAGTGCACTCAACCATGTGAAATAGTTTACGCTCAGGAATATTGAAGAATAGCGCTATCGGATAGCTCTACCCGTTCATTTCCTTTAGGAATAGGCTATGGGATAGCTCTACCCGTTCACTTTCTTCATGGATAGCGCTAAATAAGTAACACACAGAATACCCACAGTTGGTTTAAGAGATTCTTTCCATTATACTGACCCTCAACAGGGAGATAATCATTTTAAATTCAGATTACTAAAACCACCAAGGTGCGCTGTGTCCGATTGCAATGAAAAACCACTGCCTAAATATGTATCAACACAAGGCAATACCGCACGGATCACAAGAAAAAAGATTATATACCAAGCGTAGGGATTTCAAAATACGGCTTTATTCAAAGAAATGCCAAATGATTTACATAATCAGGAAGAAATCATTTTTAAAAAAAATTAATTAAATTATTAAAAATATACATAAAAACAAACACATCCGCGCAGTACAGGATTGTAGGGCTGTGTATATTAACCAGCAATATGACCCACCATACCAGGATTTTTTGTATGTAGGCTGTACAGTATATACTCAGGTGCAAACAAAGGAGAGGATGGAGATATAAAATTCTTTGTATAAAAAATTATTATTTAAAAGATATTTATATAAAAGCTTTTGAAAGTGCATATGCTGCTCACATAAAAATATATAGTGCAAAAAAATAAATTAATAATAAATATATGTGCTGCACAAAAATATGTGTATAAAAATATGAAGAAGGGGTTATTAAAACCCTGTGATGAAAATCACACAACCAGAATTAGACCATAGTAAAAGTGCACTTAAACAAAGTGACACAGTGCAGAGTGAATTAAGTGGTGTGCACACTTGCAAACAGCTGCCAAAGTTAAACGGTGATACCATCCACCCAATAAAGCATACCTCAGTATGCAACAGCACAGCCGTAATAAAATGTTTACCTATGCCAGGGGGGTCTCCTGTACCAGCGCGTGCCCGACGCGCGTTTCGGAATTATCCTTCGTCAGGGGTAATTCACTATGTATAACTAGGGTCTTTTATATTATACGTCTTTAACGCTGCAGCCCAGGTGTGTCCGGCGCATGCGCAGTCAGGAGGCACAGGAGTTCCGGTCCCCGCGTCACGTGACCGGCCGCATGGGGACGGAGTACCCAGCGTTGCCACGGTTACATACACGCGAGGAATCAGGACTCCAGGGCACAGATCACGCATGCGCTCAGCCAGGGGCACAGCGTGGAAGAGGATAAGCAGCACAAGTATGTCAATACATAAAGGATTTCAAGGTGGGCCTGGAAAGTCAGAGAGTGGAAAACAATAAAAGGGAATGAGGAATGAGTTATTAGAAAAATGAAACCCCCCAGGAAAACTATAGCAATAATTACCGTAAATAGAGGGGAATTATCTATAAAAAAGGGAAGGACATATATGAAATTTGGCCCTTAATAAGGGGGAAAGGAAACCACGAGGTTTATAAACCACTAATCAAGAAAATGTTATACAATAATAAAGAAAAGGGGGAAGGGTGGGAAATTATTAGATGCACAAGAAGATTATACAAATTATATTATACAACAATAGCTGGTACATTCGAATTGGATCATTCACATGTAAATATTAAATCATTTCTCTTCCATTCTATAGATTGGACACCTCATCCGACACCAACAATCTGAATTCCATCAGCGGCCAACCGACCAGCGACCAGACAGGCCCAAAATCTGCATATGGTAAGTACTAAAATAGATGATAAAATATAAATTAGTACCAATCATAAAATAAAATATTACCACATACTACTTGTCATATTGCTGCATATGGTCAATGCTAAAATGGATGGTGAAATATAAATTAGTATCAATCATAAAATGAGAATATTACCACATAGAAAATCGATAAAAATAAATGATATAAAAATTGTAAATAACCTTTTTATATAAAAAAGAATTTTTTTTTTTTTTTTTTATAACCGTAAAAACGGTTGTAGGATGTAAACCTTGTGGCAAATGCGTCGCCTGCCCGAACATTCAAAAAACCGATTCATTTGTGAATCATGATGGCACGAATATGTATAAAATTAAACATGGCATAACATGTTCATCTAAAGCGGTAATTTACCATGCCACATGCCCTTGTTCCCTGGTATATGTGGGCATGACAACGAGACAATTGAAGGTTCGTACCAGGGAACATGTTTTGGGTATCTTGGATGCCAAGGAAGCAAGCAATGCGTCACTATTGAAGACAATCCCTAGGCATTTTAAATTATACCATGATTGTGATGCATCGCTGCTGAAAATAACTGGCATAGACATGGTAAGGGTGAATGAAAGAGGTGGCAAAATAAGTGTAGCACTAGCCAAGAAAGAGACTAAGTGGATTTGGACGCTCGACACTGTCTCACCAAAGGGATTAAATGAGAACCTAAGTTTTGTACCTTTTTTATAATAATCATGTTTTACAGATTTCTTTAGAAAAACAACTTTAAGGGAAGAATAAACATTTAATTTAAAAAAAAAAAAAAAAAAAAAATTTCTTTTTTATATAAAAAGGTTATTTACAATTTTTATATAATTTATTTTTATCGATTTTCTATGTGGTAATATTCTCATTTTATGATTGATACTAATTTATATTTTACCATCCATTTTAGCATTGACCATATGCAGCAATATGACAAGTAGTATGTGGTAATATTTTATTTTATGATTGGTACTAATTTATATTTTATCATCTATTTTAGTACTTACCATATGCAGATTTTGGGCCTGTCTGGTCGCTGGTCGGTTGGCCGCTGATGGAATTCAGATTGTTGGTGTCGGATGAGGTGTCCAATCTATAGAATGGAAGAGAAATGATTTAATATTTACATGTGAATGATCCAATTCGAATGTACCAGCTATTGTTGTATAATATAATTTGTATAATCTTCTTGTGCATCTAATAATTTCCCACCCTTCCCCCTTTTCTTTATTATTGTATAACATTTTCTTGATTAGTGGTTTATAAACCTCGTGGTTTCCTTTCCCCCTTATTAGGGGCCAAATTTCATATATGTCCTTCCCTTTTTTATAGATAATTCCCCTCTATTTACGGTAATTATTGCTATAGTTTTCCTGGGGGGTTTCATTTTTCTAATAACTCATTCCTCATTCCCTTTTATTGTTTTCCACTCTCTGACTTTCCAGGCCCACCTTGAAATCCTTTATGTATTGACATACTTGTGCTGCTTATCCTCTTCCACGCTGTGCCCCTGGCTGAGCGCATGCGTGATCTGTGCCCTGGAGTCCTGATTCCTCGCGTGTATGTAACCGTGGCAACGCTGGGTACTCCGTTCCCATGCGGCCGGTCACGTGACGCGGGGACCGGAACTCCTGTGCCTCCTGACTGCGCATGCGCCGGACACACCTGGGCTGCAGCGTTAAAGACGTATAATATAAAAGACCCTAGTTATACATAGTGAATTACCCCTGACGAAGGATAATTCCGAAACGCGCGTCGGGCACGCGCTGGTACAGGAGACCCCCTGGCATAGGTAAACATTTTATTACGGCTGTGCTGTTGCATACTGAGGTATGCTTTATTGGGTGGATGGTATCACCGTTTAACTTTGGCAGCTGTTTGCAAGTGTGCACACCACTTAATTCACTCTGCACTGTGTCACTTTGTTTAAGTGCACTTTTACTATGGTCTAATTGTGGTTGTGTGATTTTCATCACAGGGTTTTAATAACCCCTTCTTCATATTTTTATACACATATTTTTGTGCAGCACATATATTTATTATTAATTTATTTTTTTGCACTATATATTTTTATGTGAGCAGCATATGCACTTTCAAAAGCTTTTATATAAATATCTTTTAAATAATAATTTTTTATACAAAGAATTTTATATCTCCATCCTCTCCTTTGTTTGCACCTGAGTATATACTGTACAGCCTACATACAAAAAATCCTGGTATGGTGGGTCATATTGCTGGTTAATATACACAGCCCTACAATCCTGTACTGCGCGGATGTGTTTGTTTTTATGTATATTTTTAATAATTTAATTAATTATTTTTAAAAATGATTTCTTCCTGATTATGTAAATCATTTGGCATTTCTTTGAATAAAGCCGTATTTTGAAATCCCTACGCTTGGTATATAATCTTTTTTCTTGTGATCAGTGCGGTATTGCCTTGTGTTGATACATATTTAGGCAGTGGTTTTTCATTGCAATCGGACACAGCGCACCTTGGTGGTTTTAGTAATCTGAATTTAAAATGATTATCTCCCTGTTGAGGGTCAGTATAATGGAAAGAATCTCTTAAACCAACTGTGGGTATTCTGTGTGTTACTTATTTAATATATTACTGTGTTTTGCACAGGTTGTTTCTCCGCAATCAGGACATGGATTTCAGGACAAAAGAATTATCATGGCAGGGACAAATTAAGGCAGTTTTTTCCAAAGGAAATGTGAATATGACGGATACTGATGGTTGTGAATTTGATAATCTAATGAAAACAATCAAAAATTTAACATACAAAAGAACTAGGTCATGGTGGAGTAAAGCATTCCTTGAAAATTATATTCAATATCAATTAATACCTAGAGGTTTGCGGATACATGTGACCCCCGCTTTTCCCGTCAGTGACGAGGAATTCATAAAGAACTGGGAGGAGACATGTAACACTGCTTCCAAACAATTAATGGAATTATTGATAAAATATAACTCCAGTAATATTGAAATGATTGATAAGTCATTAGATGAAATGTATATCAAGGCTAAGGCATGTCTCTCCACCGAACAGTTGATGTCTATGGACAATCTGTTAGAAAAACAAATGGATCAGTGGATTAAGAATATTCAAACGACCCAAAAAAACAAATTGGCAAGAGACCAGGATGATTTTGCCAAAGGGAGGATTTATAGGTGGCGAAAGCAGAATCAGAACGATAATGTACGTGATCGGATGGATTCAGCCTCATCTACTCAAGCAATGGGGGATGTCTCGGGTGCCTCCTCCTCCGCCTCTGTGTCAACTTTGGCTTCCATTATATCCACTCCAAAGCGGAAAAGGGAACCACGGTATGCACCAATTAAGCGTAATTACAGAAACTCACCGGAAAACCCACGGAATAATTTGAAGGTGATTAATCTAAGTAATCATGTCTTGTCTGAGAGTGAGGTGAATGTTTTACAAAGGGGCCTTACATTTTGCCCCACGGCACAATTTGACAAATTTGTAGCCATAAAAGACCTACATTTATTTGCTAGGAAATTACTTTTTAAAAAGCAGTTTCACAATGAGGAGGTGTTACAATTGTTTCCCACAGAGGCGGAGCAGGAGGCACTGAGCATCCTTGATGAACTGGCGCAGGAGCACAATGAGCCTATGGGAGGTAAGATCCCGACATCCATTCGCCCCAAGTCGCGGAAGTTTCCCCCCTTGTCAGCTTGCCCTATCATTGATACCTTTGTCAAGACAGTAAGCAAGGAATTTGACAAAATTCCACGGTATCCATCGAATGAGAATCTTGATAGAGATGAAAAAATGGCTCTTAAAAAATTAGAGGGTTTATCCGATGTGGTTATTAAACCGGCTGACAAGGGGGGTAATGTCGTGATTTGGCCTATAAAAATGTATGAGCACGAGGTGTTTCGACAGTTGAGGGACAATGTGTTCTACAAAAAATTGACTTTTAATCCTTTGAGCAAATTTCGGGCTGAACTGTTATGTATCTTAAATAAAGCCCTTGACACTGGGGTTATTAATAGAGATCTCTTTTTAGCACTTCAGGTTTCTGAACCAACGGTGGCAACATTTTATTTGCTACCGAAAGTCCATAAGAATAAAATAACCCCACCAGGTAGACCTATTGTTTCAGGTTGCGGGAACTATTTGGAAAATATCAACAGATTTCTTGATTCAAGACTACAACCCTTGGTAGAAAATTTACCGTCATTCATAAAAGATACGAATGATTTTCTAAAGAAAATAGATGGTCTTTTTGTAGGTAATGATACTTTTTTAGTATCATGTGACGTCGAAAGCCTGTACACGAATATCCGCCATCGGGATGGTCTACAAGCGGCTGGTTATTTTTTGGAGACATCAATTATGCCCACGTCTATGAGGAGGTTTGTTTTACAACTCCTCGAATTTGCTTTGGAAAAGAATTTTTTTCTATTTAAGGGGTCTCTCTACCTACAGCTCCAGGGCACTGCAATGGGTGCCTCTTTTGCGCCTTCATACGCCAATCTTTTCCTGGGGCTGTGGGAGAGGGACCTATTTCACACTGAGCCAGTGTCATCAATGGACCGCATCCCTATTTGGGTGCGGTTCATTGATGACATATTTTTTATCTGGCAAGGGTCAGTGGAATCTCTCCATGATTTCATGGAACAACTGAATTTGAATTCTTTGAATATCCACTTGACATATAAGTGTGACACAAAGTATATGGAATTTTTAGACGTGGGTGTACATAAAGATGAGAATGGCTGCCTTTATACTAACATTTTCCGTAAGCCAACAGCGGTTAACTCCCTCCTTCATGCTTCCTCGTCACATCCGCCAACAATGATTAAGTCTATTCCGATAGGCCAATTTTTACGCCTACGAAGGATATGTGCAAATGATGGTGATTTTGAGAAACAAGCCTCGGACATGAAGGAGAGGTTTTTAGAACGTGGTTACAGCAAGCGTTCGATCAAGAAAGGATACAATCGGGCTAAGTACAGCACACGACACCAAGCCCTATATGAAAGTAAACCACCCAAAAGGAATCAGATGACTAGGTATATTACCCAATACCATGGCCAAACCGAACTAATGAGGTCATACTTAACGAAATCATGGGCTATTCTTAAATTGGACTCAGTTCTGTCGCAGTATATAGGAGAGAAACCCAATATTACATACCGTAGATCAAAAAATTTAAAAGATCACTTAGTTAAGAGCCACTATACTTATGACCCAGTGATCCCTACTTTCCTCACGAATATAAAAACGGTTGTAGGATGTAAACCTTGTGGCAAATGCGTCGCCTGCCCGAACATTCAAAAAACCGATTCATTTGTGAATCATGATGGCACGAATATGTATAAAATTAAACATGGCATAACATGTTCATCTAAAGCGGTAATTTACCATGCCACATGCCCTTGTTCCCTGGTATATGTGGGCATGACAACGAGACAATTGAAGGTTCGTACCAGGGAACATGTTTTGGGTATCTTGGATGCCAAGGAAGCAAGCAATGCGTCACTATTGAAGACAATCCCTAGGCATTTTAAATTATACCATGATTGTGATGCATCGCTGCTGAAAATAACTGGCATAGACATGGTAAGGGTGAATGAAAGAGGTGGCAAAATAAGTGTAGCACTAGCCAAGAAAGAGACTAAGTGGATTTGGACGCTCGACACTGTCTCACCAAAGGGATTAAATGAGAACCTAAGTTTTGTACCTTTTTTATAATAATCATGTTTTACAGATTTCTTTAGAAAAACAACTTTAAGGGAAGAATAAACATTTAATTTAAAAAAAAAAAAAAAAAAATTTCTTTTTTATATAAAAAGGTTATTTACAATTTTTATATAATTTATTTTTATCGATTTTCTATGTGGTAATATTCTCATTTTATGATTGATACTAATTTATATTTTACCATCCATTTTAGCATTGATCATATGCAGCAATATGACAAGTAGTATGTGGTAATATTTTATTTTATGATTGGTACTAATTTATATTTTATCATCTATTTTAGTACTTACCATATGCAGATTTTGGGCCTGTCTGGTCGCTGGTCGGTTGGCCGCTGATGGAATTCAGATTGTTGGTGTCGGATGAGGTGTCCAATCTATAGAATGGAAGAGAAATGATTTAATATTTACATGTGAATGATCCAATTCGAATGTACCAGCTATTGTTGTATAATATAATTTGTATAATCTTCTTGTGCATCTAATAATTTCCCACCCTTCCCCCTTTTCTTTATTATTGTATAACATTTTCTTGATTAGTGGTTTATAAACCTCGTGGTTTCCTTTCCCCCTTATTAGGGGCCAAATTTCATATATGTCCTTCCCTTTTTTATAGATAATTCCCCTCTATTTACGGTAATTATTGCTATAGTTTTCCTGGGGGGTTTCATTTTTCTAATAACTCATTCCTCATTCCCTTTTATTGTTTTCCACTCTCTGACTTTCCAGGCCCACCTTGAAATCCTTTATGTATTGACATACTTGTGCTGCTTATCCTCTTCCACGCTGTGCCCCTGGCTGAGCGCATGCGTGATCTGTGCCCTGGAGTCCTGATTCCTCGCGTGTATGTAACCGTGGCAACGCTGGGTACTCCGTCCCCATGCGGCCGGTCACGTGACGCGGGGACCGGAACTCCTGTGCCTCCTGACTGCGCATGCGCCGGACACACCTGGGCTGCAGCGTTAAAGACGTATAATATAAAAGACCCTAGTTATACATAGTGAATTACCCCTGACGAAGGATAATTCCGAAACGCGCGTCGGGCACGCGCTGGTACAGGAGACCCCCCTGGCATAGGTAAACATTTTATTACGGCTGTGCTGTTGCATACTGAGGTATGCTTTATTGGGTGGATGGTATCACCGTTTAACTTTGGCAGCTGTTTGCAAGTGTGCACACCACTTAATTCACTCTGCACTGTGTCACTTTGTTTAAGTGCACTTTTATTATGGTCTAATTGTGGTTGTGTGATTTTCATCACAGGGTTTTAATAACCCCTTCTTCATATTTTTATACACATATTTTTGTGCAGCACATATATTTATTATTAATTTATTTTTTTGCACTATATATTTTTATGTGAGCAGCATATGCACTTTCAAAAGCTTTTATATAAATATCTTTTAAATAATAATTTTTTATACAAAGAATTTTATATCTCCATCCTCTCCTTTGTTTGCACCTGAGTATATACTGTACAGCCTACATACAAAAAATCCTGGTATGGTGGGTCATATTGCTGGTTAATATACACAGCCCTACAATCCTGTACTGCGCGGATGTGTTTGTTTTTATGTATATTTTTAATAATTGAATTAATTTTTTTAAAAAAATGATTTCTTCCTGATTATGTAAATCATTTGGCATTTCTTTGAATAAAGCCGTATTTTGAAATCCCTACGCTTGGTATATAATCTTTTTTCTTGTGATCCGTGCGGTATTGCCTTCTGTTGATGGATAGCGCTATCAGATAGCTCTATCCGAACAGTATTAACTACAGAGCTTAGTCATACACAAGGTCGGAGTGGCAGGAGAGGTACACCAGGTATTTATGTTTGCTATTAGTCTGCACATACGTCAGTCTGGTGCGTGGGTACACCCCATTGCGTGGTTCATAATCACCACGCTCGCCAAAAGTGCGCACAATCACTCAATTTTTTTCTATTACCGGTCTGATGACTGCACTGTGACCTTCCTGAAATGAAGCATCATCAGTGACACTCGTTTAAGGGGCCGCACAGCATCCAGTCTGTCTTTAGGAATAGTAATAAAAGGCAAGAGCGTATTGTCAGCCGGCAGAGACCAGTGATGTCATCTGAGGGGTGGCGCTGATCTCCTGCACCACCGGGTATAGTGACGCCGCTTTGCTGCCACCTTATTGCTATCCCTAAAACAGAGCAGACTGTGCACAGGGGAGACACCGCAAGGCCAGATTAGTGACAGCCCGGAGCAGAGTGGAGACAGCACAGCCCCTGAAACAAGCATCACTGACTCTTCTGGGAGGGGCAGTGGCTGTAACAGTGACAGTGACTGCAGTGGCTGTGACAGTGACTGTAGCCTCTGCCTCCTGATGACACTTTGTATGAGAATACCAGCATGCACTGGTGATACTCAAGCGAATCATCATTAGATATGAAATAGAAAAGAAAATACAATGGCTGTTAGTGTAGTTATGGAATGGTAGGGAATTTTTAAAACAAGTGCATTACAAAATGGCTTAGATTATGGAACTAAATAGATATGGGTTTAGTAGCAAAATTACTTTGCCTTCGGATCGCCCCTTTAACCCCTTCATGACGGAGCCCTTCTTTGTTTTAACGTTTATTTTTCAATTCGCTTTTTCCCAGAGCCATAACTTTTTTATTTTTCCGTCAATATGGCCATGTGAGAGCTTAATTTTTGTGGGACGAGTTGTACTTTTGAATGACAACATTGTTTTTACCATATTGTGTACTCGAAAATGGGAATAAAATTCTAAGATCTGTGAAATTGCAAAAAAAACTTCAATTCCACAACTGTTTTTTGGATTTTTATTTACCATGTTCACAAATGCTAAAACTGATCTGCTATCATGATTCTCCAGGTCATTACAAGTTTTATATAATATAATAAAAAAAAATTGCATCATTTTCCAAGACCCGTAGCTTCTCCATTTTTCAGGATCTGGGGCTTATTTTTTGTGTACCGAGCTGGCATTTTTAACCCCTTTCTGACATTAGATGTACTCTCCCGTCGAGGTGGTATGGGCCCGAATGACCACCGACGGGATAGTACGTCTAACGTCAACAGCCGCGCTCACGGGGGAGTGCGGCCGGGTGTCAGCTGACTATCGCAGCTGACATCCGGCACTATGTGCCAGGAGCGGTCACGGACCGCTCCTGGCACAGTAACCTCTAGCGTTGCTCCGAGGGTCTCCTACCTCCTCCTCCCTGCAGGCCCCGGATCCAAAATGGCCGCGTGGGGCCTTCCGGGTCCTGCAGGGAGGTGGTTTCAAGCACCTGCTGAGAGCAGGCACCGGGAAGCCTCCAAGCAGTGCCTGTCAGATCACTGATCTGACACACTGCTTTGCAAAGCAAATGGGGCAATGTAAAAAAAATAATTTTTACATGTGTGAAAAAAATAAAAAAATTCCTAAAAAAAATATATATACAGTATATATTGTTCCAATAAAATACATTTCTTTATCCAAATAAAAAAACAATAAAAGTACACATATTTAGTATCCCCGCGTCCGTAACGACCCAACCTATAAAACTGTCCCACTAGTTAACCCCTTCAGTGAACACCGTAAAAAAAAAACAAAAAAAAATCGAGGCAAAAAACGACGCTTTATTATCATACCACTAAACAAAAAGTGGAATAACACGCGATCAAAAACATGGATATAAATAACCATGGTACCGCTGAAAACGTCATCTTGTCTCACAAAAAACGAGCCACCATACACCATCATCAGCGAAAAAATAAAAAAGTTATAGTCCTCAGAATAAAGCGATGCAAAAATAATTATTTTTTATATAAAAGTTTTTATCGTATAAAAGTGCCAAAACATAAAAAAATGATATAAATGAGGTATCGCTGTAATCGTACTGACCAGAAGAATAACACTGCTTTATCAATTTTTCCAAACGTGGAACGGTATAAGCGCCCCCTGTTGTGAACTCTGTTCTGGAACTCCCTCCTGTGGTCAGGAATGGTATTTCTGTGAGTTCTGTCCGTGGGTTCCCTCTGGTGGCTGAAAGTGGAGCTGCTGGTCTGGAGGTGGCTTCCTCAGCTGCATCGTTTAAAGACTGGGCTGGTTCCTCTATTTAACTCTGCTCAGATCGTTACCTGATGCCAGTTGTCAATGTATCTGTACTGGTTCAGATCTCACTTGGATCTCCTGATGACCTGTCTAATTCAGCAGAAGCTAAGTCCCTGTTAAGCTCATTTGTTGTTCATTTGTGTGCTGAATATATTTTTGAGTACCTGCTAAGTTTTGTCCAGCTGGCTATCATGATATTGTCTCGCTAGCTGGAAGCTCTGGGTTGCAGAGTGGCACCTACCGCGCTGTGAGTCAGCGCGGGGGGTTTCTTGCTCACTCTGCGTGGCTTTTTGTAGTTTTTGTGCTGACCGCAAAGATCCCTTTATCTATCTTCTGTCTATTTAGTAAGTCGGGCCTCCTTTGCTGAAACCTGTCTCATTCCTATGTTTGTGCCTTCCTCTTAACTCACAGTCAATATATGTGGGGGGCTACTCTTTTCCTTTGGGGAATTTCTCTGAGGCAAGGTGAGGCTATATTTCTCTTTAGGGGAAGTTACCTCTCAGGCTGTGAAGAGTCATCTAGGCAGAGTCAGGTACAATCCACGGCTAATTCTAGTGTGTGTGATAATAGATTAGGGCTGCGGTCAGCAGAGCTCCCACTTCCCAGAGCTCGCTCTATTTTGCAGTTTTGACTATCAGGTCATTCCCGGTGCTCCTAACCACTAGGTCCAGCCATAACAGCCCCCCCCCAAAGAAATTCATGAATAGCTGGTTTTTGGTAATTCTGCCTCACAAAAATCGGAATAAAAACCGATCAAAAAATTCAAATGCTCGAAAATGATACCAATAAAAATGTCAACTTGTCCCGCAAAAAACAAGACCTCACATGACTCTGTGGACCAAAACATGGAAAAATTATAGCTCTCAAAATGTGGAGAGGCAAAAACTATTTTTTGCAAAAAAAAGCGTCTTTTAGTGTGTGACAGCTGCCAATATAAAAAAACACTATAAAAGTAAATCAAACCCCCCTTCATCACACCCTTAGTTAGGGAAATATAATAAAATTAAAAAAAAATATTTATTTCCATTTTCCCATTAGGGTTAGGGTTGGGGCTACAGTTAGGGTTAGGGTTGGGGATAAAGTTAGGGTTGGGACTAAAGTTAGGGTTTGGGCTAGCGTTAGAGATGGGGCTAAAGTTAGGGTTGGGGCTAAAGTTAGGGTTAGGGTTGGGGCTAAAGTTAGGGTTGGGGCTAAAGTTAGGTGGGGCTAAAGTTAGGGTTGGGGCTAAAGTTAGGGTTAGGGTTGGGGCTAAAGATAGGGTTAGGGTTGGGGCTAAAGTTAGGGTTAGGGTTGGGGCTAACGTTAGGGTTAGGGTTGGGGCTAAATTTAGAGTTTGGATTACATTTACGGCTGGGATTAGGGTTAGGGGTGTGTAAGGGTTATGGCTTCAGTCAGAATTGGGGGTTTCCACTGTTTAGGCACATCAGGGGATCTCCAAACGCGACATGGCGTCCGATCTCAATTCCAGCCAATTCTGCGTTGAAAAAGTAAAACAGTGCTCCTTCCCTTCCGAGCTCTCTCGTGCGCCCAAACAGGGGTTTACCCCAACATATGGGGTATCAGCGTACTCAGGACAAATTGGACAACAACTTTTGAGGTCCAATTTCTCCTGTTACCCTTGGGAAAATACAAAACCAGGGGCTAAAAATAATTTTTGTGGAAAAAAAAAGGATTTTTTTATTTTCACGGCTCTGCGTTATAAACTGTAGTGAAACACTTGGGGGTTCAAAGTTCTTACAACACATCTAGATAAGTTCTTTGGGGGGTCTAGTTTCCAATATGGGGTCAATTGTGAGGGGTTTCTACTGTTTAGGTACATCAGGGGCTCTGCAAATGCAACATGATGCCTGCAGACCAATCCATCTAAGTCTGCATTCCAAATGGCGCTCCTTCCCTTCCGAGCTCTGCCATGCATCCAAACAGTGGTTCCCCCCACATATGGGGTATCAGCATACTCAGGACAAATTAGACAACAACTTTTGGGGTCCAATTTATCCTGTTACCCTTGGGAAAATACAAAACTGGGGCTAAATATAATTTTTGTGGAAAAAAAATATTTTTTATTTTCACGGCTCTGCGTTATAAACTGTAGTGAAACATTTGGAGGTTCAAAGTTCTCACAACACACCTGGTTAAGTTCCTTAGGGGGTCTTCTTTCCAAAATGGTGTCACTTGGGGGTTTCAATGTTTAGGCACATCAGGGGCTCTGTAAACGCGACATGGTGTCCTATCTCAATTCCAGTCAATTTTACATTGAAAAGTCAAACGGTGCTCCTTCCCATCCAAGCTCTGCCATTCGCCTAAACAGTGGTTTACACCCACATATGGGGTATCAGCGTACTCATGACAAATTGCACAACAACTTTTGAGGTCTAATTTCTTCTGTTACTCTTGGTAAAATAAAAAATTGGGGGCGAAATATCATTTTTGTGAAAAAATGATTTTGTATTTTTACAGCTCTGCATTATAAACGTCTGTGAAGCACTCGGTGGGTCAAAGTGCTCACCACACATCTAGATAAGTTCCTTAGGGGGTCTAGTTTCCAAAATGGGGTCACTTGTAGGAGGTTTCAGTGTTTAGGCACATCAGGGGCTCTCCAAACGCGACATGGCGTCCTACCTCAATTCCAGTCAATTTTGCATTGAAAAGTCAAACGGCACTCCTTCCCTTCTGGGCTCTGTCATGCGCCCAAACAGTGGTTTACCCCCACTTATGTGGTATCAGCGTACTCAGCACAAATTGTACAACAACTTTTGGGGTCTAATTTCTCCTGTTTCCCTTGGTAAAATAAAACAAATTGGAGCTGAAGTAAATTTTTTGTGAAAAAAAGTTAAATGTTCATTTTTATTTAAACATTCCAAAAATTCCTGTGAAACACCTGAAGGGTTAATAAACTTCTTGAATGTGGTTTTCAGCACCTTAAGATGTGCAGTTTTTAGAATGGTGTCACACTTGGGTATTTTCTATCATATAGACCCCTCAAAGTGACTTCAAATGTGATGTGGTCCCTAAAAAAATGGTGGTGTAAAAATTAGAAATTGCTGGTCAACTTTTAACCCTTATAACTCCCTAACAAAAAAAAATTTTGGTTCCAAAATTGTGCTGATGTAAGGTAGACATGTGGGAAATGTTACTTATTAAGTATTTTGTGTGACATATCTCTGTGATTTAAGGGTATAAAAATTCAAAGTTGGAAAATTGTGAAATTTTCAAAATTTTTGCAAATTTCCGTTTTTTTCACAAATAAAGGCAGGTAATATCAAAGAAATTTTATGACTATCATGAATTACAATATGTCACGAGAAAACAGTGTCAGAATCATCAGGATCCGTTGAAGCGTTCCAGAGTTATAACCTCATAAAAGGACAGTGGTCAGAATTGTAAAAATTGGCCCGGTCATTAACGTGCAAACCACCCTTGGGGGTAAGGGGGTTAATGATACCATTTTGGTGTGTATACAATCTTTTCATCTCTTGTTATTGCATTTTAATGCCATGTTGTGGCGACCAAAAAAACAGTGTTATGGGGTTTTGACTTTTTTTTCGCTACGCCATTTACCGATCAGATTAATTCTTTTTATAGCTTGATAGATCGGGCGATTCTTAACTTGGCAATACCAAATATGTCTATGTTTGATTTTTTTTATTGTTTTATTTTGAATGGGCGAAGGGGTTTGATTTGCATATTTTTTTCTTTTTGCATGCTTCAATAGTCTCCATGGGAGACTAGAAGCTGCAGTTCTCTGATCGCCTCTGCTACACCCAGATGACGATCAGATCACCTGTGTGTAGCAGAAATGCTCACTTGCTATAGCGCCGACCACAGGGCGGTGCTCATAGCAATCCGGCTATGACAACCAGAGGTCTGCTGGAGACCTATGGTTGTCATGCCAACGCATCGGTGACCTGCGATCATGATCACTGATGGGCGGGATTTCCGGTGCACTTTTGGTAAGCGAGAGGTATTTGTCACTGTAAAGATTGACAGCGCATTTAACAGGTTAACAGCCACTGGTGAATCGTGAATCCACCCGCGGCTGTTAGAGGCACATGTCAGCTGTTCAAAGCAGCTGACGTGTCGGGAAAGATGTGGGCTCAGTGCCGGAGCATCAAAGGGGGAGACACGAAATGCGCTGTACATGTATGGTGCATGTTAAAGGGAGTCTGTCACCCCAAAAATCGTATCTGAGCTAAGCCCACTGGCATCAGGGGCTTATCTACAGCATTATGTAATGGTGTAGATAAGCCCCCAATGTAACCTAAAAGATGAGAAAGGTCAGAGAGCCCTGACACCTGCGCACTGCAGTACTTTGCTCTGCCCTCAAAAGGGCAGACAAAGTACGCCTGCGCCGGAGCCGCTGCAAGAAGACAAGAAGAGGACTGTTGTGAATTCCGTTCTCGGGCTCCCTCCTGTGGTCATGAGTGGTACTTTGTGAGTTCTGTTCATGGGCTCCCTCTGGTGGCTTTGAGTGTTACGGCTGGTCTGTAGCTGGACTCCAGCTGCCTCGTTTCCTGCTAGGCTTGCTGCCTATTTAACTCCATCTGGACCTTTACTTGTTGCCTGCTGTCGTTGTATTCAGTACTGGTTCAGATCTCTCTGGGACTTCCCTTGTGACCTGTCTCCTCGTGGAGAAGCTAAGTTCATACTAGTCCATTTTTGCTCATTGTTTTTTGAAAATGTTTCTCAGTATATGATGAGTTCAGTCCAGCTTGCTTATATGCTATTTTATTGCTAGCTGGAAAGCTCTGGGGTGCAGAGTTGCGCCCCTCACATCGTGAGTCGGTGTGGGGGTCTTTTTGTATTCTCTGCGTGGATAATTTTTGTAGTATTTTATACTGACCGCACAGATTCCTTGCTATCTTCTGACTATTTAGTTATTAGCGGGCCTCATTTGCTAAAACCTGTTTTCATTGCTATGTTTGTGTTTTCCCCTTAACTCACCGTTATTATCTGTGGGGGGCTGCTTACACTTTGGGGAACATTTCTCTGAGGCAAGTGAGGCTTTGTTTCTCTGTAGGGGTAGCTAGTTTCTCAGGCTGTGTAGAGGCGTCTAGGCAGAGTCAGGAACGCTCCACGGCTGCCTATAGTGTGTGTTGATAGGATCAGGATTGCGGTCAGTAAAGTTCCCACATTCCCAGAGCTTGTTCTTATTTTTGGTTTACCCATCAGGTCAGTTCATGTGTTCCTTACCACCAGGATCATAACAGTACAGCAGGCCCGTAAAGTGTTAATGCATCGCAAAAGAGGGATAAGAGAAGCTCTGAGGGGTTTTTTTTCCTCTGCAGTGTGTTTAGCCTCTCTCCTCCCCTTAATCTCTGGGTGGTTCAGGACTCAGCTGCAGATATGGACATTCAAGGTCTGTCCTCTTGTGTGGATCAGCTCGCTACAAGGATACAAAGCATTCAGGATTATGTAGTTCACAGTCCTATGTCAGAACCTAAAATACCAATTCCTGAGCTGTTCTCTGGAGATAGATCTAGGTTTTTGAATTTCAAAAATAATTGCAAATTGTTTCTTTCTCTGAGACCTCATTCCTCTGGTGACCCTGCTCAGCAAGTTAAAATTATTATTTCTTTGTTACGTGGTGACCCTCAAGATTGGGCATTCTCCCTGGCGCCAGGAGATCCTGCATTGCTAAATGTGGATGCGTTTTTTCTGGCGCTTGGATTGCTTTATGAGGAACCTAATCTAGTAGACCAGGCAGAAAAGATTTTGCTGGCTCTCTCTCAGGGTCAGGATGAAGCAGAGGTTTACTGTCAGAAGTTTAGGAAGTGGTCTGTGCTCACTCAATGGAATGAGTGTGCCCTGGCAGCGATTTTCAGAAAGGGTCTTTCTGAAGCCCTTAAGGATGTTATGGTGGGGTTCCCCACGCCTGCGGGTCTGAATGAGTCAATGTCTTTGGCCATTCAGATTGATCGGCGTTTGCGGGAGCGCAAACCTGTGCACCATCTGGCGGTGTTTTCTGAACAGAAGCCTGAGTCTATGCAATGTGACAGGATTCTGACCAGAATTGAACGGCAAAATCACAGACGTCAGAATGGGTTGTGCTTTTACTGTGGTGACTCCACTCATGTTATCTCTGATTGTTCTAAGCGCACAAAAAGGTTCGCTAAGTCTGTCACCATTGGTACTGTACAGCCTAAATTCATTTTGTCTGTTACTTTGATTTGCTCTCTGTCATCCTACTCTGTTATGGCTTTTGTGGATTCAGGCGCTGCGCTGAATTTGATGGATTTATCATTTGCCAGGCGCTGTGGTTTTATCTTGGAGCCATTGCAATTCCCTATTCCACTAAAGGGAATTGATGCTACGCCATTGGCCAAGAATAAGCCCCAGTACTGGACTCAAGTGACTATGTGCATGACTCCTGCACATCAGGAGGTTATTCGCTTTCTGGTGTTACATAATTTGCATGATGTTGTCGTGTTGGGTCTGCCATGGCTGCAGGTTCATAATCCAGTCCTGGATTGGAAAGCAATGTCGGTGTCAAGTTGGGGTTGTCAAGGGGTACATGGCGATGTTCCTTTGGTGTCAATTGCTTCTTCTACTCCTTCTGAAGTCCCTGAATTTTTGTCGGATTACCAGGATGTATTTGATGAGCCCAAATCCAGTGCCCTACCTCCTCATAGGGATTGTGATTGTGCTATAAATTTGATTCCTGGTAGTAAGTTCCCTAAGGGTCGACTTTTTAATTTATCTGTACCAGAACATACTGCTATGCGGACTTATATAAAGGAGTCTTTGGAGAAAGGGCATATTCGTCCGTCCTCGTCACCTTTGGGTGCAGGGTTCTTTTTTGTGGCCAAGAAGGATGGTTCTCTGAGACCCTGTATAGATTATCACCTTCTAAATAAAATCACGGTCAAATTTCAGTACCCTTTGCCTCTGCTGTCCGATCTGTTTGCTCGGATTAGGTGGGCTAGTTGGTTCACCAAGATAGATCTTTGAGGAGCTTATAATCTTGTGCGTATAAAGCAGGGCGATGAATGGAAAACAGCATTTAATACGCCCGAAGGTCATTTTGAGTACTTGGTGATGCCTTTTGGGCTTTCTAATGCCTCTTCCGTGTTTCAGTCCTTCATGCGCGACATCTTCCGAGAGTATCTGGATAGATTTATGATTGTGTACCTGGATGATATTTTGGTATTTTCTGATGATTGGGAGTCTCATGTGAAGCAGGTCAGGATGGTGTTTCAGGTCCTGCGTGCCAATGCCTTGTTTGTGAAGGGCTCTAAATGTCTCTTTGGAGTCCAGAAGGTTTCCTTTTTGGGCTTTATTTTTTCCCCTTCTACTATCGAGATGGATCCGGTTAAAGTCCAGGCCATTTATGACTGGACTCAACCTACATCGGTGAAGAGCCTCTAGAAGTTCTTGGGCTTTGCTAATTTTTACCGTCGCTTCATCACTAATTTTTCTAGCGTGGTTAAGCCTTTGACGGATTTGACTAGAAAGGGTGCTGATGTGACGAATTGGTCTTCTGCGGCCGTTGAGGCCTTTCAGGAGCTGAAACGTCGGTTTTCTTCGGCTCCCGTCTTGCGTCAGCCTGATGTCTCTCTTCCCTTTCAGGTCGAGGTTGATGCTTCTGAGATTGGAGCAGGGGCTGTCTTGTCACAGAGAAGCTCTGATGGCTCGGTAATGAGACCATGTGCTTTCTTTTCTAGAAAGTTTTCGCCTGCCGAGCGGAATTATGATGTTGGTAATCGGGAGTTGTTGGCTATGAAGTGGGCATTCGAGGAGTGGTGACATTGGCTTGAGGGAGCCAAGCATCGCGTGGTGGTCTTGACGGATCACAAGAATTTGATTTATCTCGAGTCTGCCAAGCGGTTAAACCCTAGACAAGCTCGATGGTCGCTGTTTTTCTCCCGTTTTGATTTCGTGGTTTCGTACCTTCCGGGCTCAAAGAATATGAAGGCTGATGCCCTTTCTAGGAGTTTTGTGCCTGACTCTCCGGGAGTTTCGGAACCGGCTGGTATCCTCAGAGAGGGGGTGATCTTGTCTGCCATCTCCCCTGATTTGCGGCGGGTGCTGCAGGAATTTCAGGCCGATAGACCTGACCGTTGTCCACCGGAGAGACTGTTTGTCCCGGACAGATGGACCAGTAGAGTTATTTCCGAGGTTCATTCTTCGGTGTTAGCGGGTCATCCTGGGATTTTTGGTACCAGGGATTTGGTGGCTAGGTCCTTTTGGTGGCCTTCTTTGTCGCGGGATGTGCGTTCCTTTGTGCAGTCCTGTGGGATTTGTGCTCGGGTCAAGCCTTGCTGTTCTCGTGCCAGTGGATTGCTTTTGCCTTTGCCTGTCCCAAAGAGGCCTTGGACGCATATTTCCATGGATTTTATTTCGGATCTTCCAGTCTCTCAGAGGATGTCTGTCATCTGGGTGGTTTGTGATCGTTTTTCTAAAATGGTCCATTTGGTGCCCTTGCCTAAGTTACCCTCCTCCTCTGATTTGGTTCCGCTGTTTTTTCAGAATGTGGTTCGTTTGCATGGTATTCCGTTGAACATTGTGTCTGACAGAGGGTCCCAGTTTGTGTCCAGATTTTGGCGGTCCTTTTGTGCTAAGATGGGCATTGATTTGTCTTTTTCTTCGGCCTTCCATCCTCAGACGAATGGCCAAACCGAACGAACGAATCAGACCTTGGAAACTTATCTGAGATGTTTTGTTTCTGCTGATCAGGATGATTGGGTGACTTTTTTGCCATTGGCTGAGTTCGCCCTCAATAATCGGGCTAGTTCTGCTACTTTGGTTTCGCCTTTTTTTTGTAATTCTGGTTTTCATCCTCGTTTTTCCTCGGGTCAGGTTGAGCCTTCTGACTGTCCTGGGGTGGATTCTGTGGTGGATAGGTTGCAGCAGATTTGGAACCACGTAGTGGACAATTTGACGTTGTCACAGGAGAAGGCTCAGCGCTTTGCTAATCGCCGTCGCTGTGTGGGTCCCCGACTCCGTGTGGGGGATTTGGTATGGTTGTCATCTCGTTATGTTCCTATGAAGGTTTCCTCTCCTAAGTTCAAACCTCGTTTCATCGGTCCTTATAAGATTTCAGAAATCCTCAATCCTGTGTCATTTCGTTTGGACCTCCCAGCATCTTTTACCATTCATAATGTGTTCCATAGGTCATTGTTGCGGAGGTATGTGGTGCCTGTGGTTCCTTCTGTTGACCCTCCTGCTCCGGTATTGGTCGAGGGAGAATTGGAGTATGTGGTGGAGAAGATCTTGGATTCTCATATTTCGAGACGGAAGCTTCAGTACTTGGTTAAATGAAAGGGCTATGGTCAGGAGGATAATTCCTGGGTTGTTGCCTCTGATGTCCATGCTGCCGATTTGGTTCGTGCCTTTCATTTGGCTCGTCCTGATCGGCCTGGGGGCTCTGGTGAGGGTTCGGTGACCCCTCCTCAAGGGGGGGAACTGTTGTGAATTCCGTTCTCGGGCTCCCTCCTGTGGTCATGAGTGGTACTTTGTGAGTTCTGTTCATGGGCTCCCTCTGGTGGCTTTGAGTGTTATGGCTGGTCTGTAGCTGGACTCCAGCTGCCTCGTTTCCTGCTAGACTTGCTGCCTATTTAACTCCATCTGGACCTTTACTTGTTGCCTGCTGTCGTTGTATTCAGTACTGGTTCAGATCTCTCTGGGACTTCCCTTGTGACCTGTCTCCTCGTGGAGAAGCTAAGTTCATACTAGTCCATTTTTGCTCATTGTTTTTTGAAAATGTTTCTCAGTATATGATGAGTTCAGTCCAGCTTGCTTATATGCTATTTTATTGCTAGCTGGAAAGCTCTGGGGTGCAGAGTTGCGCCCCTCACATCGTGAGTCGGTGTGGGGGTCTTTTTGTATTCTCTGCGTGGATAATTTTTGTAGTATTTTATACTGACCGCACAGATTCCTTGCTATCTTCTGACTATTTAGTTATTAGCAGGCCTCATTTGCTAAAACCTGTTTTCATTGCTATGTTTGTGTTTTCCCCTTAACTCACCGTTATTATCTGTGGGGGGCTGCTTACACTTTGGGGAACATTTCTCTGAGGCAAGTGAGGCTTTGTTTCTCTCTAGGGGTAGCTAGTTTCTCAGGCTGTGTAGAGGCGTCTAGGCAGAGTCAGGAACGCTCCACGGCTGCCTATAGTGTGTGTTGATAGGATCAGGATTGCGGTCAGTAAAGTTCCCACATTCCCAGAGCTTGTTCTTATTTTTGGTTTACCCATCAGGTCAGTTCATGTGTTCCTTACCACAAGGATCATAACAGAGGACGTCATCTGATGAAGATAGAAGGCCCCGGACTGGACTGCGACGCCTATTGGACATGGACCGCAGCGGGACCGCCCCTGGGTGAGTATAATCTAACCTTTATTTCTCATGCTTCAGGTTACATCGGGGCTTGTCTACAGCATTACAGAATGCTGTAGATAAGCCCCTGATGCTGGTGGGCTTAGCTCAGATACGATTTTTGGGGTGTCAGATTCCCTTTAAGGCTGCTTTGTATTGCTTATGATGTTTTTACTGTTTCTATGTCCAATCACTTAATCTTGGAGGGACATTTATTGCAAACTGTACAACCCGGAAAAGACCACAGAGTTGTTGCAGTTAAAGGGACTCTGTCACCTCCAAAATCGTATATGAGGTAAGCCCTCCGGCATCAGGGGCTTATCTACAGCATTCTGTAGTGCTGTAGATAAGCCCCCGATGTAACCTGAAAGATGAGAAAAAGAGGTTATATTATACTCACCTGGGCGGGCGGTCCGGCATCTCCTATCTTCTTACGATGACATCCTCTTCTTGTAGTCATGCTGCGGCTCCGGTGCAGGCATACTTTGTCTGCCCTGATGAGGGCAGAGCAAAGTACTGCAGTGCGCAGGCGCTGGGAAAGGTCAGAGAGCCCCGGCGTCTGCGCACTGTAGTGCTTTGCTCTGCCCTCAACAGGGCAAAGTACGCCTGCCCAGAGCCGCGGCAGGAAGACAAGAGGACGTGATCGTATGAAGATAGGAGATGCCGGACCAGACCGCGACACCCATCGGACCGGAAAGCCCCCATAGGAGAGTATAATCTAACCTCTTTTTCTCATCTTTCAGGATACATCGGGGGGCTTATCTACAGCATTACAGAATGCTGTAGATAAACCCCTGATGCCGGTGGGCTTACCTCATATACGATTTTGGGGGTGACAGGTTCCCTTTAAGACTGCAATGTGTGAACGCAGCCTTGCTTGCTGTATGCAGTTTAGCGTTAAGAATTTATCTCTAGAATATAGATGTGGTTTAGAAAATCTTTTCCACAAGCCATGGAATAATTGCTTTGGCTTTGAGAATGTGCCACCATACAATGCTACACTTGTGTGTCCATTCGGCTAGTTTCACACTAGCGTTTTGAGGAGCTGCGGAGGGCTGCGGACTTCCTCTGGAAGCCCCGCCCTCAGCCGCACCTCCGCCGCTAGCTCCGTTTACTTCTGCATGCGGCCTGCGTACCTATCTTTAACATTAGGTATGCAGGTCATGCCGCTGTATGCGGATGCTTCCGCACGCGTCGTTTTGACGATGCAGCAACCAGCGTAGAACGCAGCTTGTAGCAATTTTTTTTTCTCCGCATCGTCAAAACGACGCATGCGGAAGTATCTGCATACAGCGGCATGACCTGCGTACCTAATGTTAAAGATAGGTACGCAGGCCACATACAGAAGTAGGCGGAGCTAGCGGCGGAGGTGCGGCCGAGGGCGGGGCTTCACGGTGGAAGTCCGCAGCCCTCCGCAGCTCCTCAAAACGCTAGTGTGAAACTAGCCGAAGAGAGACCCTATGACATCTGAAGAACCGTGCAGGTTATAGGTTTCTAACTAAAACTCTGTGTGCATGGGGCATGGATCCATGCCTGGCTTTTCCAGAAAGAAAATATTCAAACAAACGTATCCAAAACTGCTCCTTCCCGAGCTGTGTGAACTTGGGCTAACGACACGTGCACCAGCGCTTTGATGGACGATCTTCTATATTGCAAGCCGTACAGTTTTATCGTGATACAGGAAATGTTCCATTCTCTTATAGCATCACAATGTGTAATTGGGCAAGAAACAGGTTTACAGGGTAGATATTAAAGTTCTAGTAATAACCGATAACTAGTCACCTGATTACGCTCTCCACTGAAATACCCATTGTTATGTCCCTGTTTTACACTGAACAGAAGCTTTCTAATTAAATTTAGCGTCTTACAAATTAACGGGATGCACTTAGCTTTTGGGTATGACAGATTTGTTTTCAGATTTCTATTAGGTGATGAGATTCTAAGCCACCTTGTGTTATGTAGCTGTTTTGCTTGAAATGTCTCTCCTACAGGGCGCATAATGAGGAACAATCATTTTCCTGCACAGCCTAATCATATCAGAGTCTCGTAATTAAGGGTGAGACATCAACCTTTTGTTTCGTGCCTGGTGTCCATGGTAACAAACTTTTTTTTTAAGCATTTTTGGTACATTTCAAAATTCAATTATAAAAAATACTGGCCAGCTTTCTGAATTATCACCATTCCAGTAGGGCAGAATTTTCAACCAGGGTTCCTTGACACTTGAGCAGGAGTACTTTTAAATGAGCCAAATACATTTTTGTGCATATCAACAAACCAAACTATAGCCGGAACTCGCATCTTCTTAAAATAATTGCTTTATAGATCCAGTATTATAAAAGGCACACAAATGGTTGAACACAACAGCACAAATATTAAACAAGAAATATTTCCTGCGCTACCAGGCAACATGTTTCAGACCTGCATGGTCCTTTGTCAAGCCTGAGGCTTCTTGTGAATGGCCGCTGTTGTTTGGACTGTTGCTATTACTGGAGTATTTTGCTTTGCATCTGGATAAGTGAGCTGCCATTGCTCCTTTTTTCATATTTTTATGCATATCCGAATGTTCTCAAAGGGACGGAAAAAAAAGTATACACAAATGAGTCTTGAAGAATATATTAAACCCACCCCAGTATTCTCTGCCTAGTGCCATCCTCTATTGGACTGCAGCTGATCCAACCATTCAAGGCCTCTTTGACTAGCACTTTAAGAACTGCGTTCTGACCACTTACCAGCCACTTCAGTCCGGCAAGTATTACAGTATAGGGGAATCCAAACTATATAGGTTTTTTTTCTCTCACTCCACACGGGCCCAGGGAGGCATGGGGAGTGAGAGAAGGTGGCCCATGCAGTCACTGACATGGCACCACACTCGCCCACAACCCTGACAGGCTGGGAGGCCCCTTTCACTAGCCCCAGTGAAACAGAACCTTATCAGCCTGGTAGGACTGCCACTAGTTCCTTGTTTGATATATGCCTGGTCCATTAACAGGGTTATATCGGGCCAGCCTCCAGTAGCATGTGAGATTAGGCTGAGAAACGGACGTATGGATTCGTAGATCGAGATAAATGAGCAGTCCAAGGTTAAATTATATGTTTAATTGCCTTAAGGGCACACTAGACAATACACTATATATACACAATGGTTATACATACAGTACAGACCAAAAGTTTGGACACACCTTCTCATTTAAAGATTTTTCTGTATTTTCATGACTATGAAAATTGTAAATTCACACTGAAGGCATCAAAACTGTGAATTAACACGTGGAATTATATACTTAACAAAAAAGTGTGAAACAACTGAAAATATGTCTTATATTCTAGGTTCTTCAAAGTAGCCACCTTTTGCTTTGATGACTGCTTTGCACACTCTTGGCATTCTCTTGATGAGCTTCACCGGAAATGGTCTTCCAACAATCTTGAAGGAGTTCCCAGAGATGCTTAGCACTTAGCTCACCCCAAACCATCTCGATTGGGTTCAGGTCTGGTGACCACCCCATCACTCTCCCTCTTGGTCAAATAGCCCTTACACAGCCTGGAGGTGTGTTTGGGATTATTGTCCTGTTGAAAAATAAATGATGGTCCAACTAAACGCAAACCGGATGGAATAGCATGCCGCTGCAAGAGTGCTATAAGGAGGTTTCTTAATGTAAGTAACGGTCCCACGAATGTAACTTTACAACATAGACTTCTATGGTAGCTGTGTCCAGCTGTCCAACATGTGCTACACATGTTGGACACAGCTACCATAGAAGTCTATGTTGTAAAGTTACATTCGCTCACTGTTCTTTCCTGATACCCCCCTCTCCTTATTTCACTTTTTTACCCGGATCCTTTATCTCAATTTCTCCCACTGTGTTGACTGCAGTTACATTCCTTTTTGTATCCGGCATTACCATGATCCAGCCTATGTGTCTGAGTGGGACCGTTACATTAAGAAACCTCCCTATAGCAGCCCATTCTATATGGCGGTACTTACACTAGCAGAACGCTACGTTGCTCAGTAGCGACACGTCATGTCCGGCCTGAGCCTTCCACCTATTGGCCGCTGGCCGACAAGCCCCGACCCTTCCTCTATTTAGTCTTACCTGGGATCCTGCGTCCCTAGACTAGCTGTGGACTCCGCGTCTGGCGGCACGCTTGCCCACATCATGGACCTATAAAAGGTAATTACCTTCCCTTTGGATAGAGAGCGATCTCTCTCGGAATTAACCCACTCATTACTATTATTTTTCTTTATAGCACTTTTTACCGCATGCCACGGTTCCTATAGTAAGTAACATACTATTATACTCTTCCCGCTTGTCCTTTTAACCTCCGGTGACCACGTTTCCTTATAGTTTCCCTCATAGATCTCTCTAAGCCCGCTTTCATCCGGGTATGTTGCATTATATGCACAATTTAATAAGGTACGTTCTATCCACTTTTTTACCACTCTTTTCTTCCTCCTCCCATTCACATTAGCTTGTGCGTAGACCTTTGGCTGTTATTCTCTGCCTCTTTTAGTCACTATTGTTCTCCACCTAGGATTGACTCATGATTGACTGATTTCTCCCTTTTTGTACATACTTTGGTTTATTCTGTATTTTGTATTTATGTTGTATTTCTTTCTATTACATTTTGTAGTAACTGAAGAAGGTTCGATAAGAGCCGAAACGTTTTATGTATACTGCAAAATAAATTCTTCTGTTCAAGCATCCTTAAGTTGAGTGCTAAGTTATATGTACTAAAAGGAATAAACAGAACATATAGTCAGTTCACAGATGAAAGGCCTGGCTTGCGGGGGAGGGGCTGCCACATGGGAGGCTTGTGTGTGACTTGTCCTCAAACAATGTCCTCATGACTTCCCAGAGATAAAGCAATAGGAAGTGCTGCACACAAGCATTTAACCCTCTTGGTCACTCCCCTCCTGCCCTCTGGCCTGAACCTTAATCTCCCCTAGAGGTTTGGAAATAAATCTCTCAAAACCTATGAAAGATCACAACTCCTTTCTAGGCGGTCCTAGGGCAGTGGTTCTGGTGCCTTCGGATCCTACTCGTAGAGACTAAACACAATTTTGCTACCTAGCTGCTAATGGCTGTTCTGTATATCTTCCTTCCCATGCATGTTAGAATGACTCAAGACCCAGACAGAAGCTTGCCTTGGTCTGGGGATCTCGGAAATATATACGATGTACAGCTAGGATGTATAGTATTTCCATAACTCCTTTATGAAATCCTAGCTGACTGAACAAACGACTCAGGCTGCATGGCTTGGATCCGCAGGGGTTCGTGCTCTAGAAGGTTTCATACCAGCTAGCTAGGGAGGTGTGAATCCTTTGTTTGAGCTGGCCAGGTGTCATGTTACCACAGCATGTGCTGAGGGATTTTTTATAATTCCATGCCCAATAGTATACAGATGATTAATGGAATTATGTCTCCAATATTCTTCACAGGGGGGTTGCAGTTCCTGACACCTCTAGAATGTTAATTTAGTCAGCCCTGACTCATGTTGTTGGGACTAACCAAGATAGTTAAAGAGGTTGTCTGTCATGGTTCCCAATGGCAAGGGAACGTAAAAACACATAAGTAACGAACGAGCTCTCGGGTGATGGAAACTCGAGTTGACCGTGAGCTAAATCTACCACACAACTAACAGTAGCCAGGGAGCATACCTACGGCTCCCTATATGCCACGCGCCAGCCGGAGGACTAACTACGCCTGGTAGAGGAAGAAACAGACCTGGCTTACCTCTAGGGAAATACCCCAAAAGATGATAGCAGCCCCCCACATGTAATAACGGTGAATTAAGAGGAAAAGACATACACAGTATGAAAGTAGATTTAGCAAAGAGAGGTCCACTTACTAGATAGCAGAAGGATACAAAAGAGGACTTCACGGTCAACTGAAAACCCTTTCAAAAACCATCCTGAAATTACTTTAAGACTCCTGTGTCAACTCATGACACAGGAGTGGCAATTTCAGCCCGCAAGAGCTTCCAGCTACAGAGAATTACAAAAACTGCAAACTGGACAAAAGGTACAAAACAAAAGGACAAAGTCCACTTAGCTGATCAGCAGACTAGTAGCAGGAACATGCAACCGAAGGCTCTGGTTACAATGATGACCGGCAAGGAAATGACTGGAGAGCAAGGCTAAATAGGAAACTCCCAAACACTGATGGAAGCAGGTGAACAGAAGAAGCAAAGTGCAAACAAGTCACCAGTACCACCAGCAACCACCAGGGGAGCCCAAAAAGCGGATACACAACAGTTGTCCACTACTAGACAACCCATGTGTAAATGTTAAAGTTTCCATAAGTAAAATAAACTGTATGGTCCCTCTTAGACTGGCACCGTTCCAGCGCTATCAGGATTGTGTTTCAGGGTGGATACATGATATTGTTGGGTAACAGCTGCAACCTTCACAAGTCCCATCAGGGTGGACTTCTGCTCTAAAGGAATACTGAACTGGAAGTCTAGTTGATCAGCTACAGTGCTTGTGTGTCACATGAAAGCTTGGAGTCACAGCGTTGCGATTGCTGGACTAGTTTTTGTTTTTTTGCTTTTTATTTTACTACTAGATGGAGGCCCGATGCTATCGCATCGGAAGGGTGGAAGAGTATCTTAGAGTAGTGGAGGCCTACAAAAACTGATGTAGCATACCAACCAAATACTGAATGTGTGAACTTGGCCTAAAGGTTCTTCCCATCACTGATCTGCAGACGTACACTCTTCCATCTGCTTTTCTGAGTTGGTGCTGGTTGACATTTTGGACCAGCAGCATGGTTGCAGTGCTGGCCCGAACTGTGCGCTGTCCAAGGCAGAGTCACCCTTGCCTGAGCAGCGTCGGAGTGAACGGGCACTGAAACTAGATGGAACCAGTGATCCGCCAGCTAGAGCAGTACTTGCTGCCTCTACAGCAGAGAGCTTGCAAACGTGTGCTCCTTGCCTAGAAACTGGGCCACTGCTGAGAAACTGCAGAGGTGGCCAATACACTAGGCAACGAGCAGTATCCTGTACAATTATAATCCATTCTTGAGAACAGAGAAAATTTTTAATAAGAGATAAATTGCAGTTGTTTGATTTTCCAGGCACTTTTCAATTTTACTCATTTAGGCTCATTAGAAAACTCTGTAAGTATTATATGGTTCCCTAGCAATATTCATTCAACGGATAATAACAGAATATTAAACTCTTCATTGAAGTTTATGAATCTTATTTCTACCTATGAAGAATGTAGTATTAATAAAACATATCTAAGTAGAAATACAAGGCATTCATATCTTCACAAAAATACTCCACGGCCAGATAACTTGTCCCTCTGGTACAACGTGCACCCTACTAGGCTGAAACCTCTGCCCTCTCATATGATAATTATCAGAGACTGCTGTAGAGGACCGAAGGTGAGGCTTCCGATGTAAGGAGCACCATTGCTTGCCTGGGGCATGTATCTTTACCTCTGCTCTTCAGTAGCCAGATCTGTGGACACAATCCGGACACGAAACAGTTTTGTGCAGAGGTGGGCAATGAATTTTACTGAGGGACCACGTGAGAGATTCGGACTATTGTAGAGGATCGAACCAATAGGCTGAAATTAGTTGTGCTCAATATTAACATATTATTTTATGTCAGAACTTGTTTTTTGCGGGACAAGTTGTACTTTTGAACTACACCATTTATTTTACCATATTATGTACTGGAAAAAAATTCCAAGTGTGGTGAAATTGGAAAAAAAGTGCAGTTTCGCAACACAGCAAAATACTTCCAGGACATAGTGCACGGGCGCATGTGCAGTAATGCTTTTAAGCTTTGCCTGCAGTTGGGAAAGCATACTGCGTGTGCGCCACCAAAGATTGCATTGCGCACGTGCAAACTATGACGCTCACATACTCTAATTCACTAATATATTGCGGACAACAGGGATGGACGGGGTGGAGAAATAAAGAGGAAACGCCGCCCATTGGACCGGAAAAAACTCATTTAAATATCCCGCCAATTTGAGGTGACAGGTTCCCTTTAAAGCCAATGAAAACCCAAAAGTCATTATCTCAGAAAATTATAATACTATATAATACCAGCTTGAAAAATGATTTCAAAATCCGAAATGTTGGCCTACTGAAATGTATGTTCAGTAAATGCACTCAATACTTGGTCGGGGCTCCTTTTGCATCAATTACTGCATCAATGTGACATGGAGGTGATCAGCCTGTGACACTGCTGAGGTGTTATGGAAGCTCAGGTTGCTTTGATAGCAGCCTTCAGCTCGTCTGTATTGTTCGGTCTGGTGTCTCTCATCTTCCTCTTGACAATACCCCACAGATTCTCTATGGAATTAAGGTCAGGCGAGTTTGCTGGCCAATCAAGCACAGTGATACTGTTGTTTTTAAACCAGGTATTGGTACTTTTAGCAGTGTGGGCAGGTTCCAAGTGCTGCTGGAGAATGAGATTTCCATCTCCAATAACCTTGTCGGCAGAGGGAAGCATGAAGTGCTCTACAATTTCCTGGTAGACGGCTATGATGACTTTGGTCTTGATAAAACACAGTGGACCTACACCAGCAGGTGACATGGCTCCCCAAACCATCACTGATTGTGGAAACTTCACACTAGACTTCCAGCAGCTTGGATTGTGTGCCTCTCCACTCTTCCTCCAGACTCTGGGTCCTTGGTTTCCAAATGAAATGCAACATTTACTTTCATCTGAAAACAACACCTTGCACCACTGAGCAACAGTCCAGTTCTTTTTCTCCCTGGCCCAGGTAAGACACTTCTGGCGTTGTCTACTGGTCATGAGTGGTTTAACACAAGGAATGTGACACTTGTAGCCCATGTCCTGGATACGTGTGTGTGTGTGTGTGTGTGTGTGTGTGTGTGTGTGTGTGTGTGTGTGTGTGTGTGTGTGTGTGTGTGTGTGTGTGTGTGTGGCGGCTCTTGAAGCAATGACTCCAGCAGCAGTCCACTCCCTTGTGAATCTCCCCCAAATTTTTGAATGGCGTTAGGGTTGCTTGTGCACCTTTTTCTACGACACTTTATCCTTCCACTCAACCTTCCATTAATATGCTTGGATACAGCACTCTGTGGACAGCCAGCTTTTTTAACAATGACCTTTTGTGGCTTACCCTCCTTGTAGAGTGTGTCAGTGACTGCCTTCTGGACATCTGTCAAGTCAGTAGTCTTCCCCATGATTGTGTAGCCTACTGAGACAGACTAACGGACCTTTTTAAACGCTAAGGCTAGGTTCACATTAGCGTTTCAGTCCGCAGCATGGTGCTGCGGACTTCTGTCTGCAAGAAAATGCAACATGTTGCGTTAGGAGGGCACTTATAAATGACACACGTGGACACATCTGCATATAACGCATATCCCTGCGTATACAATGTTAAAGATAGGTATGCAGGATGCATGCGGAAGTAGGCGGAGCTTAAGGAAAGAAGTCCGCAGCACCACGCTGCGGACTCAAACACTAATGTGAACCCGGCCTTAGCGATCCTTTGCAGGTGTTGTTGTTAATTATTCTAATTTACTGAGATAATGACTTTAGGGTTTTCATTGGCTGTAACCATAATCATCACCTCTGGGATTACAGTGCTGAAGTATACGTCTCCCGGGATTACACATCTCCTCAGATTACACGGGGTTTCTGCAGCCTAGGACAAGGCGGCACAACCAACCCTGACATTCACCAGTAGAGGTCGCGAAGCTCTGCGCTGCTGGAGGATGTTTGTCCCTTCCTGCTTCCCCTCGTTAGTGACACGGCTTCAACATGGCGGCGTCTGCGGGAACAAGGAAACTTTAATGGATTTACCGAGAGCGCAGTAACTGCAGCCGAGCTCCGTGTGGCAGCGGCCGGGCGTCGGTGAGTCAGGCTGCTGCCGGTAATGTGTGGTCCGCTGCTTGTTAGCTGTCATGTCACTGACGGACCTGTGGTTCCAATGCCCCGGGCAGTATGTGGCGGGGAGGACCTGCAGGACAGGCGGACCTGCTCCTGTGTGCAGGGCTCGGGGGACCCCACCAGCCTGTGCACACGGGCACTACCAGCTCTGCGCTGTGGCTGCCTGCAATGTGCACACTGTCAGGATCCCCCCTTATTCCCCGGGTTGGGCGGGCCCATGTATGTGCTTTCCATACCATGTATGTGCTTTCCATACTTGTGTAGTCGCTTGTCCCAAGACTAGAAAAGAGACGACTCAGCAGGTGACCGCCAGCTCTCACACGTCAGGTCACATGACATCTTTTCGGCCCAGAAAACCCCTTTACATGTCACCTGTCAGTAGGACCCACCCTCCTGATCCGTCTATATGGGGGCGCAGGCCATAGCTGAGTGTGATACCTTGTTAGCCACAATTTTCTTCCTCCATGTTCATGTAGACGGCCTAGGAATCCCTTTAAGGAGAAACTTGCCATGTCCAAAAAAGCTATTTACCTACATATATAGGGTTAATCTGCTGGTAAATAGTGTTACAAAGCTGCCCCAATGAACTATCCTCCCAGGAGCCGCCGGCTCTCAGTCACAGGGGTGTGCATGGACCAGTTACCGTCATGGTTCGCCACGCTGTGAGTGCCGGCTGTCAGCACGCCCTGACTTTGATTCACAGCTCCCTGTGCGCACACATACTGCGGAGCAGGCTGTCAATCAAAGTGCTATGGACTGATTACACCTGCTGCTCCCGGTATAACAAATGTGACTCCATCCTCTCCGTGCGTGCCCCTACGTCTGAAAGCCGGCAGCTACCAAGAGGATATAATTTCACTGTGGCCGTGTGCGCCGTATGGCAGCCAGGCAGCATTTTAGCACTACTTACCTGTAGATTAATCCTATGTAGTGTTTGTATTTCTCTTTAATGACATGCAGAAGATTTTGGCTATGTGCACATGTTGCGGAAAGGTGTGCGAATTTTTCTGCACTGATTTTGGTAAATCCTCAGATTACCATGGATTTACTGCTGTTTTTCCGCGGTTTTTGTGCGGATTTCACCTGCGGTTTTACACCTGCGGATTCCTATTATGGAGCAGGTGTAAACCGCTGTGGAATCTGCACAAAGAATTGACATGCTGCGGAATAAACACCGCTGTGTTTCTGCGCGTTTTTTTTCCACAGCATGGGCACTGCAGATTTTGTTTTCCATAGGCTTACATGGTACTGTAAACTCAGGGAAAACAGCTGCGAATCTGCAGCGGCCAATAAGCTGCGGATCCGCAGCAAAATCCACAGCGTGTGCACATAGCCTTTAACTTCTAGATATTCAATCCCCGCATGTGCTCCAGCTGTCTAACAGCCTCATGGACTCGGACATAATACACGAGCACGCCCGAGGTACTGGGATAACACCTGAGCATGCTCAGATAACACATTATCCGGGCACGCTCTCTCATCACCACACCAGAGCTATAATCAGCTCTCCGGGAACTAACCATTCAATGTGTCTGTAATACACATCAGAAGAGGCTAAGTGTCAGGGGAAGGGAGGGGTCAGCAGCCTGAACCAATAAGATGGTGGGCGTGTCTGACTACTGTAGATAAACTGTAGTGTAGTCAAAGATCACAGCTCTGCCCTGGATGTGAGATCTAAGGATATTCCTTACCATTTTTATAGGGGGGCTGTCAAGTACAGAATGGCTTTTCCCATTCAGATATAGGGCCAACCTGCAGGTAAATAGCGTGTAAATCCGGCTTAGTGTAGCAGCAGCTGCAGGTAGAAGGTAAAGTTACATTCCCCCTGCAGCCATTAGCTATCACACCGCTGCACACTGACTGACAGCCTGCTCTTCAGTGTGTGTGCAGAGCGCAGGCTATCAGTTACAGTGCTGGGAGTGGTTACAGCACGTTCACTGTATAGCGAGCAGTGACAGCAGCTGCTCCTTGCGCTGCCCTTATGACGGGAAGTAAGCGGCTGCAGAGAGGAAAACTTCACTTTCTCCCTGTAGTCACTGTTTTAGTTAGCCAACTACACAAGATTTAAATGGGTATTCCCTTCTCCAAGATCCTATCCCGATATGTAGTAGATGTAATAATAATATTAGCAAATACCCCAGGTGCAGGCATTGCAGTAACTTAGAAAACCATGGATATGACCACTTACAACTAGCTAACTAACTGTCACAATATGAGTGGTCGTAACCATAGATACCTAAACTACTGCAATGCTTGCACATGGGGAAAGCGACATAGCTAATCAGAAAACCTATACTACATTTCTAATTGGAGGTATTTGCTAATTTTATTATTATTACACCTACTAGTTATTGGGATATGATCTTTGAGATGGGTATGCCCCTTTAAGCTCTGTTTACCTGCAAATTAACTCTGTGTATGCTGGTGAATAGTGTTTCTGGACATGACAGGTTCCCTTTACATTGATGATGGTACAATTAACTGGTTTGTCCACTACTAGGACAACCCTTTCTTGATCAAAATGTTTGGCCCCTATAAAGTAATAAAGCTTATACTCGCCTCCCGTGCCACTGTCGTTTCAGCACTCGCTCTCCCTGGGACTCCCGTGTGGTTGTTGTGACATGTGACCCCGACACCCAATCACTGCTGGTGTCACTGTCCCCTCCTTCAGATAAGTTGAACATGAAGAGAAAGTCCGGCCTGCAGCTGATCTCAGACTTCCTCTTCCAGCTCTATTCGACAGGAGGCAGGGAGTGACGCCAGCATCACGTCACAACAACCGCACGGGAGCCTGACACCGCAGGAACGACACTGGCACGGGAGGGGAGTATAAGGCTATGTTCACACTTTGCGGGGTCCTCTGCGGGTTCTCCCACAGCGGATTTGATAAATCTGCAGGGCAAAACCGCTGCGGTTATCCCTGCAGATTTATCGCGGTTTGTTTTGCGGTTTCCGCTGCGGGTTTACTCCTATACTATTGATGCTGCATATGCAGCAATATGCAGCATCAATAGTAATGTTAAAAATAATAAAAAATGGTTATACTCACCCTCTGACGTCCCGATCTCCTCGGCGCTGCACGCGGCGGTCCGGTTCTAAAGATGCTGTCATGTGACCGCGACGTCATCGCAGGCCCTGCTCGCACAGCAACCCTGCGACCAGACGGCCGCGTGCAGCGCTGAGAGGTGAGTATATCATTATTTTTTATTTTTATTCTTTTTTTTTTTTTTACACAAATATGGTTCCCAGGGCCTGGAGGAGAGTCTCCTCTCCTCCACCCCGGGTACCATCTGCCATGATCCGCTTACTTCCCGCATCGTGGGCACAGCCCCATGCGGGAAGTAAGCGGATCAATGCATTCCTATGGGTGCAGAATCGCAGCGATTCTGCACAAAGAAGTGACATGCTGCGGGTTGTAAACCGCTGCGTTTCTGCGCGGTTTTTCCCGCAGTATGTGCACAGCGGAGTGCGGTTTCCATAGGGTTTACATGTAACTAAACGCAATGGAAACTGCTGCGGACCCGCAGCTGTAGAAACGCTGCGTTTCCATGGTAAAAACCGCTACGTGTGCACATAGCCTTAGCTTTAATATTTTATCAGAGCCAGTGAGAAGAAGTTGTCCAAGTAGTGGACAACTTCTTTAATAATATTCAAGATTGCATAGTTTCTTCCTTTATGAACAGTAAGGGTAAGTTCACACTAGGCGTTTCTCAGCTTTTTTTCTGTAGCAAAACCTGATCTCTTGGCAGGAAAGAATCTGCAGGAAAAAAACATGTTTTCCTTGGCATTTCTTGCGTTTTTTGTGTGGGTTTTGGCATGCTAGATTTGTCTCTTGTGCATGCCGATAAAGTTTAGCGTTGAAAAAAGTCCTAGTCTATGAAATCAGGTTTTGGCACAAATAATGCAGCAAAACCTGATACTTGTGTTTTTGGTGCATTTTTTTTCAGCTTTTTTTCACCACCCATACAAGTCAATGGGTGAATGAAGTGACATGCTCTATGTCCAAAAAAAACAAGCAGAGTACAAAATACTGATGACAAAAAGCCAATGTGTGTGTATGAGATTTCTGAAATCTCATAGGCTTACCTGGAATTGTAAAAAGCAGCTGAAAATTAGCATAAAAAGCAGCAAAAAAACCCGCAGCACAAATGCCTAGTATGAACTTATTGAAAGAGGTATCCTAACGTGGACACTCGCTATACACTGACCGATAGTGTCATCACTGTGTGCCATTGTAGCTTTTCCGGGTTTCTTTAGGTTAGAGCTAATTCTCGGCTATTGTTTTTTGTTGTAGGCTGCTTGGGGAAATGATATACAGAATCGAATACAAAAATCTGGAAATTGGATGTTCTCTATGAAATCTCGGCCATTCAGGATTCCTGGGGACTAGCCGGCTGTTTACATGTGTAGGTCACTCCGTTACTGTGTTAGTCACTGTTTGCATGCTGCAATGACCCGACTGGAAGAGGCAAACAGAGAGGTCAACATGCATTCTTCAGTCCGCTATCTGGGCTACTTAGCCAGGATCAGCCTGCTGGTGGCCATATGTATGGGCCTTTATGTCAGGTGGGAACAGACAGCAGATGCATTGATATTGGTAATCTTTATACTAGGACTGTTCATCCTCGGGATTGCAAGTATCCTCTACTACTATTTTTCCATGGAAGCCGCCAGCCTCAGCCTTTCTAATCTTTGGTTTGGATTCCTGCTTGGTCTTCTTTGTTTTATTGACAACTTTAAGTTCAAGAGTGACAATAAAGAAGAAGCTACAAAGTATCTTCTCGTTTCTTCCATCGGCATAAGAACGATGTGTGCTCTAGTGGAGAGAATCTGTGGATACGTCCGCCATCGTCCTACCCTGCTGACTTCAGCTGAATTTTTGGAGTTAGTTGGTTTTTCAATAGCCAGTACCATCATGTTGGTTCAGAAGTCCATCAGCATCATCTTCCTGGTCACTGCCTTTGCCCTGATAATTATTGACTTGCGAATGAAATCCTTTCTGGCTCTCCCAAATCTCCTGACTTTTGCAATCCTGTCACCCCTGTTGTTTTTCCCATCGTTGGACATTCCTATCAATCCCTATGCCTTGTCCTGCTTTTTCGGTTGCATCATTAGCGAGCCACTACTTGATGTCTATTTCAGTGGACTTTCAGTCACAGAACGATGGAAGCCATATCTCTACCGGGGCAGAATCTGCAGAAGGTTTTCGGTCATTTCTGTTGGATTGATTGAAGTGGTGTTTTTTGTGCTCGCTGCCTTTAAACTAAGTGACTTAAATCTTTGGTATTTTGTGATTCCAGGTTTCTCCATCTTTGGTATTTTCTGGCTAATTTGTCATATTATATTTTTAATTACTCTTTGGGGTTTTCACACTAAGCTAAATGATTGTCATAAAGTATATCACACACACAGATTGGGTAACAGCCTAGACAGAGTTATGGCATCCAAGGGAATGCGTCACTTTTGCCTCATTTCCGAACGTTTGGTGTTCTTCAGCCTCCTGGCAACTGCGATTTTAGGTGCTGTTTCTTGGCAGGTGAGTTCATTATTCCCATATAAATTCATCTAGAGCTGTCCTTTTTATGTAATATGTATGATGTAGATGTCTAGGTGTTTGTGGACTATTCTCTGTAGCAGTACATTCAATCCTTGGCCCTAAACAAACCAGATGTTGCAGGATCCAGTGGCATTTCTAGCTGGTAAATAGTCATTTTTAGATGCTTAATAATAGCTTGTGTTATTGAAATAGCTATAGAATATGCCTTGATCAATCAGTGGGGATTAAACTAAGTGGTATCACTCTTAAGATTTGCACGTAGCATTTAGCAGCCATCTATAAACTTTCTTTGGTCGCAGCCATCTATTTATATAATTACCTTAAATTGTCTGTCGTCCACTTCCGTCTGGACGTCCTCAAATCCCACAATCCACCGTGCCGCACAGGAAGTACGCCTACCGCCATATTGGAATACCCAAGTGATGGGTATTCCAATATGGCACCCGCTGGTGGTACCAGTCTGTCTGTCGCTACCCGTCTCCCCTCTCTTCTGTCCGTCGCTCCCCATCTCCACTCACTCCCCTCGCTCCTCTCCGTCGCTCCCCGTCTCACCTCGCTCCTCTCCGTCGCTCCTCTCTGCAGCCCCCATCTCCCCTCCTTCCGCCAACAATCCTAGCGGTGGCGGCCATGTTGGCGGGACAGAGTGCTGATCGCCGCTCACATGGATGAGAGCAGGTGCGGCAGATGGATCCCGGAGTGCGGACGTCCAAGGAACGGAGACGGTGAGCTGCGGGGCTCCAGAGGAATACCGTATACTATGATTGAGACCCGATGCTATCGCATTGGGAGGGTGGTGACGTGCCGATGGTGGCAGCCTTTGCAGCATGCCCCCATCGGCACGTCACCACCCTCCCGATGTGACAGCAACGGGCCTCCATCTAGTGTGTTCTATATTTTTAAAATGTGGGAAATGATTAGCAGGAATGAGTGCAGCAGCCACGTCAGTAATTTATAACCACACCCTGAGAACTGCCTCATGCCTCCTGGCATTCGCGGCTCTTCTTTTGGTGAGACGACCTGGACTGATAATATTATAGTGCCACCTTGGATGATAACAATGTTGTGAGGTGGCTCCAAGCCAGCTAATGTGAAAAATAGCCACGGGTGCCATCAGGTAAGAGGCGGATCTCAGTGCTCCCGTCCAGTAACCACTGATTACTTACTTGGCCAATGGACCAGGTCCTGTGAACTGATTCCCTCCCGTTTTTAGAAAACATTTGAAATCTCATAGTGACAGGGGCAGAAGAGCTAAGCTGAGTTCTGGGCCCCTTCAGCTCTGCTTTTCTCTCTTCGGAGAGCATTAGAGCAGCCAATATAACGCCCTTAGAGAAAAAACTGATCCGAGCAGATCATAAACAAAGAAGAACAGTTCTGCCCCTTAATTTCAGCAATCGTTAAAATACAAAATGATAGGTACTCTTTTAGGGGCTCACATAGCTTGGTATAAAAATAATTTCCACAATTGGATGTATTTAAAATGTTCCTGTGCTGAGATCATCTTATACATGTGCCTCGGCTGTGTACTGTGTAATGACTGTGTAATGTCTGCACAACAGAGTATGCAGACATTACTACAGGGACATGGTCTGGTCATACCACAGGTGCTGGGGGGGGGGGGGGACGACAACAGAGTATACAGACATTACTGCAGGACATGGGTGGCACATACCCCAGGTCCTGGGCAGGGGAGGAAGCAAAACAGTATACAGATAGGCTCACAAATATTCCCCTTCTGTTTACCTCACAGAATCAGCTGTCCTGCCTGTATACTTCCTTTTTCTCCCCTGCCTAGAAGTTGTGATATGATCAGACCATGTCCCTGTACGGTCAGACACAGCCATTACACAGTACACAGCAGGGGCACATTTATAAGATTATCTCAGCACAGGGACCTTTTCCCACGCACTCAATTGTTGAACTAATTTTAATTCTAAGATCTGTTGATAAAAAGCACTTTGTTCACGAGACAACCCTTTTAATCTACAGTTTTTGTGTGTTCTGTATGACAAGAATTACACTACCGTTCGAAAGTTTAGGGTCACCCAGACAACTTTGTGTTTTCCATGAAAACTCATACTTTTATTGATCAAATGAGTTGCCAAATGAATTGAAAATCTAGCCCAGACATTGACAAGGTTTGACTAAAAGATTTTTATTTGAAATAATAATTTTCTCCTTCAAACTTTGCTTACATCAAAGAATGCTCCCTTTGCAGCAATTGCATCATTGCAGACCTTTGGCATTCTAGCAGTTAATTTGCTGAGGTAATCCTGAGAAATTTCTCCCCATGCTTCCAGAAGCCTCTGCCACAAGTTGGTTTGGCTTGATGGGCACTTTTTGCTTACCATACGGTCAAGCTGCTCCCACAACAGCTCAATGGGGTTGAGATCTGGTGACTGCGCTGGCCACTCCATTACAGATAGAATACCAGCTGCCTGCTTCTTTCCTAAATAGTTCTTGCATAATTTGGAGGTGTGCTTTGGGTCATTGTCCTGTTGTAGGATGAAATTGGCTCCAATCAAGCGTTGTCTACAGGGTATGGCATGGCGTTGCAAAATGGAGTGATAACATTCCTTAGTCAAAATCCCTTTTACCTTGTACAAATCTCCCCCTTTACCAGCACCAAAGCAACCCCAGACCATCACATTACCTCCACCATGCTTGACAGATGGCATTATGCATTCTTCCAGCATCTCTTCAGTTGTTGTGAGTCTCACAAATGCTCTTCTGTGTGATCCAAACACCTCAAACTTGGATTCGTCTGTCCATAACACTTTTTTCCAATCTTCCTCTGTACAATGTCTGTGTTCTTTTGCCCATATTAATCTTTTCCTTTTATTAGCCAGTCTCATATATGGCGGCATTTTCTTTGCCACGCTGCCCTGAAGGCCAGCATCCCGGAGTCACCTCTTCACTGTAGACGTTGACCCTGGCGTTTTGCATGTACTATTTAATGAAGCTGCCAGTTGAGGACCTGTGAGGCATCGATTTATCAAACTACAGACTCTAATGTACTTGTCTTGTTGCTCAGTTGTGCAGCGGGGCCTCCCACTTCTCTTTCCACTCTGGTTAGAGCCTGTTTGTGCTCTCCTCTGAAGGGAGTAGTACACACCGTTGTAGGAAATCTTCAGTTTCTTGGCAATTTCATGTATGGAATAGCCTTCATTTCTAAGAACAAGAATAGACTGTCGAGTTTCACATGAAAGTTCTTTTTTATTTCTGGCCGTTTTGGGAGTTTAATGGAACCAACAAATGTAATGCTCCAGGTTCTCAACTAGCACAAAGGAAGGTCAGGTTTGTAGGTTCTCTAATCAGCCAAACTGTTTTCAGCTGCGCTAACATACTTGCACAAGTGTTTCAAGGGTATTTTAACCATCTATTAGCCTTCTAACACAGCAAACACAAAGTACCATAAGAACATTGGAGTGATGGTTATTGGAAATGGGCCTCTATACACTTATGAAGATATTGCATTAGAAAACAGATGTTTCCAGCTAAAATAGTCATTTACCACATTAACAATGTATAGAGTGTATTTTTGAATCATTTAATGTAAGCTTCATTGGAAAAAAACTGTGCTTTTCTTTCAAAAATAAGGAAATTTCTAAGTGACCCTAAACCTTTGAACGGTAGTGTACAAAACCCAAATCTGTCCATACAGAGAGATATTTCCCATGAGCGCTTTTCTGTCTGGAACGCTGCTGTCAGCAGCCAGAAGATTGCTTTAGGACTTTTAGAAGCTGTCTATTCTAATCACAGTTGTCTGAATCTTGCTGCTGTCTAGAGCATTCTTGATAAATTGTTTTGTTTTTTTTTACCTCTTTTTTTTACATCTTTTACATTTTACCTTTGCTTGTATTGTAGCCATCCAATGGGATCTTTATGAGCATGTTTCTGATTGTACTACCCCTTGAGTCTATGGCACATGGATTATTTCATGAACTTGGCAGCTGTTTGGGAGGAACATGTGTCGGTTATGCCGTTGTAATTCCCACTAATTTTTGCAGGTATGTTGTGTGAATTTCACCTTGTTTTTTGAGAGCTGGAGGTAACACTTGCAGACATGTTTAAATCCTACATACTTCATGCCAATGTTTTCCTCAGTGCTATAAATCAGCAGTCCTAACCTCTCAGCCACCTTGTACGCATGTTTGGCGCATATATTTTTTGTTATATGATTACCTCTAAAATGTGATTATTTTCTGTAAATTGAAGGTATACTTTTGTTCTCTCTTGAAATCAGCCCAAGTGGCCAGCCCATGTTACTCCCACCAGAACATGTGCAGGAGCTAAACATGAGGTCAACGGGAATGCTGAATTCAATACAGAGGTTCTTTGCTTCCCACATGATCGAGACCTATGGATGTGACTACTCTACAAGTGGGCTTACATTTGACACCATACACGCAAAGCTGAAGTCTTTTCTGGAGTTAAGAACAGCGGATGGGCCCAGACATGACACCTACATAATATACTATAGTGGACACTCCCACGGCACTGGAGAATGGGCTTTAGCAGGTAGGTTTAAGCCGTCTAAAAAAAAAAAAAAAGTGTATATTTTATGATCAATAACAGTTTCGCAGCCAGTACAATTTTCACATATTTGACAAATACAAGACCTGAACTATAAAATAGTACAATTAGGTTTATTCCCTAAAATATGACCATGTAAAAGTGGCCTTATTTCTGAGCTGGAAAATTTGTGCTCATATTGTTGTACTGGATTTATCAATGAGTAATGGTAAATACCAGAAATGGAGGAACAAATGTCACAGGTTCAGGGAGTGATTATGTGCACAACAGCTCTTTTTCTTATTAATTTCCTAGAAGTGATAAAGGCCTACATCATTGATATGTGCTCATGAGTGTTATAGGGGTGATAACTTGAAGAAAAGTTCCTGTGTCCTTCCTCCTGGGCTCACTGAGCCAGGTATAATGTACAAGACAAAATATGATGTTTTTAAAAGGGCACATCTATAAGATGTACCATCAACATTTTAGCCTGGGAAGCATCTAAAGATATATTATAAGACGTACGTCCTTGGGAATGGAAGTGTTAATTTTACTTTCTTAGATCGGCCAAAATTAGGCTAAAGAGAGTGAATGACATAACAAAAGGAAATCTACTTGTCTTATAAAAGAGTTGCTGTTCCAGCACCATCACCCAGAGTTTTCCACCAATCTCTGTTTACTTCCTTGCAGTGATCACTGGCCTTAGAGGTGAAAAAGGCCGGCCATACACATTATATGGCTGTCCGCAGACAATCCTTGGGTGATGGTTCGGCTGACGGCCATCTCAGCCAGCTCTCCCAAGCACAGGAGCACTCGTTTAGCCAAACGCTCCTGTGTTCTTAGGCTACTTTCACACTTGCGTCGGTACGTAGCCGTCGCTAAGCGGCAGCGCGACGTACCGAAGGACGTTGTGAAAATTCGGCACAACGTGGGCAACGGATGCAGTGTTTACCCTTCGCCACGCCAGCACCCACATGAGAGAGTGGGATCCGCCCATAGGAACAGGAAAACTACAAAATAAAAGGAGACGGTCCCCTCTCCTCCTCAGTTTAGGTTTTCTGTTCCTATAGGAATCCGAAGTCACCTGCAGTTGAAAAGGATTCCTGGGCCAGATGCATCCGCCTGTGTGGGTTCTGTGAGACCAGCAGGGGCTGTGGTACCAGAAGCAGCGATGGGGGAGCCCCAGCTTGCAGCCTCCCCCCTCATCTGTCAGTCGATCCATGGTCCGGGTCTGGGGAGGGCCGCCCTGCTCCATGAGGGCGCGCGCGCTGCAGCAGCCAGCTTTCAATGCTGCTGCTGCCGCCGCATGGTAAGGAGAGCGGCGCGTCTAACCTGGAAGTAGCCGGAGCACTTCCGGGTTGGGTCTGGGGAGGCAGGAGATGCGGCACCAAATTTAAAAGACGGTGCCGCATTCGGAGCCGGTGTGTATGACTTCACCGGCCAACGAAGCGCACCTGCCTACAGCAGAGCAGCGTCCTCTCAGCAAGGAGAGAAGCACCAGAAGCAGCACTAAAAGCGGTAGTCGCCCCACAGAGAAGCGATCTACCACCAGACAGAATGTCAAGGCTGTTTTACCTACATCTCCGCCTCCAGAACCGGTACTTTTCAGCTTCACTGGGTGAGTGTTAAAAATCCTCTTCCTATATGCTGATCTATTCCTCCTGTGTCCCTCTTCCTTTAGATTAAGAAATAGACACACAAGTCTAAGCATAAAGAATGTGCCCTGTGTACTCAGCTTCTTCCGGATTCTTATATTAAAAGGTTATGTCCCGATTGTATCACTCTAACCTTACATGAAGAGAAAGTAATGACGTCAGCACTCGTAAGGGCTATTATTCGGGAAGAAATGCTGGGGTTGGCGCACACCAGTAGCTCCAGTTCACGCCTGCCAAGCAGGTCCCTTTCACCAGTGGACTCAGATTCGGTGGATGTACATAGATCCTCAGACAATTCAAATTCCCAGCTAAGTTCATCTGAATCTGAAGGAGGTCCTTGTCTACCAGAGGGTAGTATAGACAACCTTGTAAAATCAGTCAGAAGTACAATGGGATGCCCGGATAAAAAACGGTCTAAATCGGCACAAGACATCATGTTTGTCGGGTTGGGTCAGAAAAAACGGAGATCTTTTCCCGTTATACCAACCATTAAAGAACTAATTAAAAAGGAATTGGATAGGCAAAACATACGGGGATTCTTAACATCATCCTCTAAAAGACGGTATCCCTTTAGCGATGAAGAATTAAATTCCTGGTCAAAAGTGCCTAAAGTGGATGCCGCTTAGCAGCCAGATCAGCCGGCCTAGTAAATACAGCTCGCCGGGCACTCTGGTTGAAGAGCTGGAAAGGAGACGCACAGACGAAAGCGAAACTCTGTACGATCACGTGCCAGGGTGAGTTTCTTTTTGGGAAAGCATTGAACAATCTCCTAAACAAAGCAGGAGAAAGAAAGAAGGGATTTCCTAACCAGTCTCTTCCTTCTTACAGGAGAGCCTTTAGAAGACTCCCCTTTACCAGAAATAAAACATGTGAGGCTCAAAGGGAGCGTTGGGAAATAAAGGACCCAAAACAGAGATGCATTGTTTAGCGGATCCTACAATACAGGACGTAACAAGTGCCGCTAATATTCAAGTTGGTGGCAGACTAAAGTATTTTTCACAAAAATGGGAAAAAAGTAACATCAAGCCAATGGATTCTTAACATCGTAAAATTTGGATTAAAATTAGATTTTGAGCGAATCCCTTGGGATTCATTTATAGTAACGTCACCTAAAGGGCCAGAACAACAGAAGGCCCTTGAATCAGAGATCCGGTCCTTACTAACTAAAAGAGTTTTGATAGAAGTTCCCAGAGGTCAAGAGGGGAAGGGATTTTATTCCCCTTTATTTCTGATTAATAAACCGGATGGTTCATTCAGAACTATCATTAATCTTAAAAAATTAAATTCTTTTCTACGTAACTATACCTTTTAAAATGGAATCCATTGTTCTACCATCAAACTTTTGTTTCCTAGATGTGTGATGGCAGGAATAGACTTAAAAGATGTCTACTATCATCTTCCCATACACACCAAGCACCAGTGGTACCTAAGGGTAGCAGTCAACTGGGCAGGACAGGTTCGTCACTTTCAATATGTGGCATTGCCTTTTGGTCTTTCAATGGCTCCTCGCATCTTTACAAAAGTAATGCTAGAGGTGATGGCTTACCTACGCCAACAAGATACTCTACTAATACCCTACCTAGATGACTTTCTAGTAGTAGGAAATTCTGTATCTCAATGTAAAGACCGTTTATCTAATACGACTTCGTCCCTACAGGAGTTAGGATGGATCGTCAATTACGAACAATCCAGACTGAATCCAGAAACCTTTCAAACATTCCTAGGAATCCTTCTAGAATTCCGTAAGTCAGAGATGCTTCCTCCCACAATCAAAAAAATTGACCATACAATCAAAGGTGACATTGGCAATAAAGAACCCGGTCATGTCACTAAGAAAAGCTATGTCCTTACAAGGAACATTGACTTCATGCATTCCAGCAGTCCCATGGGCTCAGTTTCATATCAGACCATTACAATTTGAGATCCTGTACGCTGAGGAAAACGCACAGGGACATCTGGAAAATAAAATGACTTTCTCAGAATGTAGTAGATTCCCTAACCTGGTGGTTAGATATGGATCATCTATCTAAAGGGGTACCTTGGATAGTAGAGCCTAGCAAGATAATTACTACCGACGCTAGCCCCTCAGGTTGGGGTGCTCATATGGGGGATAATCTAGCCCAAGATATCTGGGATCTAACAGAATCAATATACTCTTCTAATTGGAAAAAGTTAAAAGCAGTGGAGTATGCTTTGAATCATTTCCTTCCACAGATTCGGGGAGCACATGTAAGAGTTTTATCAGACAATTCCACCGCAGTGGCATACGTGAACCGTCAAGGAGGTACACGGTCAGGAAGTCTGATGACCATAGCATCAGATATCTTCCATTTAGCAGAAACCCATCTCTCGTCCCTAACAGCTATTCACATCAAAGGAGTGGAAAACACGAAGGCAGACTTTCTCAGCCGAAACATGCTGCGTCAAGGAGAATGGACTCTCAACAAGTTCACGTTCAAGAAGATAACAAAATTCTGAGGTATCCCACAAATAGATCTGTTTGCTACCAGAGAAAACAGACAAGTACAAAGGTTCGCTTCCTTGAACATGATGGACCATCCAGACATGTTGGACTCACTTCAGCATCCCTGGAAGTTCGATCTAGTGTATGCCTTTCCTCCGATGTCACTGATTCCACTAGTATTAAGGAAGATCAGGAGGGAGAAAGCAAGGGTCATTCTTATCGCACCCTTCTGGCCGAAGAGACCATGGTTCTCTTGCCTCCAGGCCATGTCTCTATGCGACCCAGGGATTCTTCCGTCAGACCGGAAGTTACTATCCCAAGGACCTTTTTTCCATCCGCAAGTGAAAGGACTTCACTTGGCGGCATGGAATTTGAGGGGCAACTATTAACTTCAAGAGGTTTTTCTAAAGATTTTGTAAACACTCTCTTATTGAGTAGAAAAAAAATCTACTACCCTAATATACAGTAGGGTGTGTAAAAAAATTCTTACATTTTTATAAAGAGCCTTTCACTAGACAAGCTCCAGTTGTACCCATACTAGAATTCTTACAAAAGGGTCGAGAATTAGGTTTATCAGTAAACACCCTAAGAGTACAAGTGTCAGCATAAGGAGCACTGTATGGGTGCAATATAGCAGGAGATAAGTGGATCTCCAGATTTATAAAGGCCTGTGAACGGAGCAACCCGGTTCATATTCCCCATCTACCACCGTGGGATTTAAACCTAGTTCTGAAGGCCTTAACTGGTCCCCCATTTGAGCCTCTAGATTCTATACCATTAAACATCTTATCGTATAAAGTCGCCCTATTAGTAGCTTTAACATCGTCTAGAAGGGTTAGTGACATCCAGGCCCTCTCAATAGACCCACCCTTAATGTTAGTATTTCAAGATCGGGTAGTCCTTAAACCAGACCCCTCATACCTTCCTAAGGTTGCATCCACCTACCATAGGTCACAGGAAATTTTTCTCCCTTCCTTTTTTGATTTTCCAGTAACTTCAGAGCAGCAGAAGTTCCATAGCTTAGATGTTAGAAGAACCATCCTGACCTATGCAGAAAGATCTCTGGCCTGGAGGCAGAGCAGGGCTCTGTTTGTCTCCTTTCAGGGCCACAAGAAAGGACATGGGGTCACAAAAGCTACCTCATCTCGATGGATCAGAGAAGCTATCTGCTTGGCCTATTCGTCAAAAAGCGAGGTTCCTCCAGAGGGCATAAAAGCACATTCGGCAAGAGCCATGGCATCCTCTTGGGCGGAGCAAGCAGATGTACCGATTGATTTAATATGTAAGGCCGCAACTTGGTCAACACCTTCTACCTTTTACAACCATTATAGACTTGATCTATCTACATCTTCCGACCTGACCTTTGGTAGAGCTGTCCTTAGTACAGTAATCCCACCCAGATAATAAGTTCTCTGAAAGTCTCTCGTGTGGGTGCTGTCGTGGCGAAGGGTAAAAAGCCGGATTACTTACTGGTAATGCTCTTTTATTGAGTCCACGACAGCACCCATTTACTACCCTCCCTAATTATGCAGTTTCTTTCTTTTAAAGCTCACAAATAATGGTTGTATAGAGTTTAAGACATTTATGTTGCTGAATATGAGTTAATACTAAAACTTTTGCGGTTCCCTTTTTATACTCTGTAAACTGAGGAGGAGAGGGGACCGCCTCCTTTTATTCTGTAGGTTTCCTGTTCCTATGGGCGGATCCCTCTCATGTGGGTGCTGTCGTGGACTCATTAAAAGAGCATTACCGGTAAGTAATCCGGCTTTTTCAACGCATCCGCTGCCCATTGTAAAGTCCCGGGGAGGAGGGGGCGGAGTTCCAGCCTCGCATGCGCGGTAGGAAATGGCGGACCCGATGTACGAAAAAACGTTCCCTTGAACGTTTTTTCGTGACGACGGTCCGCCAAAACACGACACATCCAGTGCACGACAGACGCGACGTATGGTCATACATCACGATCTGTCAGCAATACAAGTCTATGGGAAAAGACGCATCCTGCAGGCACATTTGCACCTTTTTTGCCAAAACGACGCATTGCGACGGACGCGAAACGACGCAACTGTGAAAGTAGCCTTAATGAGTAAGCTACCCACTGACACGTTGGCTAGCGGTGTATGTCGGTACGATCAGCAGCCTGAAATCACACATGCTGATCGACCTCTCTCCCGACCATCAGTCGGCCAGCGCCACCATACACATTAGATCAATGGGCGAACCCATTGATATTGGCAAATAATTTGTATGGGGGCCTTAACACAAGGCTGCTGAGGCCATATATTGGCATAAGATAGGCATGTCATCACTTCAGCAAGGGAACCAAAGACGCTGAGGAGTGTCAGAGCGACAGAACAGGAGTGTCAGGACATTTTTCGACTACTGCAACTTTTTTTTATTTTTATGGTTTTTTACTTATTTTAGACTAATTTCTGTTAATTCCAGATAACCCTTTAATAATTGCCTTTACCAGTTATCACTTTGGGATTTACTTATTGCGTCTTCTTTTTTTGTTATCTAAATAGTTAGCAAACACATTTTTTTCACATGTCTGTAACATGGCCTCGTTTTACTGGCCACAAGACATAGATCCCTTACTTTTACTGAACCACGCCTAATTGCCCATAGGGCTGTAAAGTGTAAACAGAATCTGTCAGCTTCAGTTCCCCTAACCCTCCTTCACGGGCCCCCATGACTTTATTGAAGCCTATTTCTTGCATTACAACAGACTTTCATGTGTTATTTCTATGCCTGAAAAATAGTTATTGGCTTACATAATGCAAATTAGCCAGGACTAGTCCAAAGGTACGTTGATTCCCCAAACTAGCCCATGTCCCTGCAGCTTTGCACATGCTCTCACTTCTCTGCCTCCCTGGGCATGAATAGTGCACCAGTGAAACTGTGGAGCGTATACCTGGATTGATTACCCACGACCACCATGGAGACAGAACGAGGATGACTTCACCACCGTGCTGGATGTCAATAATGCCCAGGGGATGCGTGCTTACAAGATCCAAGGTCGGGCTAGTCTGGGGAAATCAATGCCCCATCTGACTAGTCCTGACTAATGTGTATAGTGCAAGCGAGGCTTAGAACTTTAGTTTTCACACACTGAAAGAACTGTATGTCACATGAATGAGTTTATGTAATGCAGAAATAGGCTGCTGTAAAGTCGTGGGTGTAGTTTCGGAGGATAGAGGCGCTGATAGGTTCACTATAAAAATCATAGCAACATTGGCTTGTAACAGTAGTATGTTCTTCCATATACATCACTGTAGGTTGTCGCTAACACTTTATTCCTACGCTCTATAACTATGAACGCACATAACAGCAGTCCTCATAGAAAATAATATAATCGCCAGTTGGGACTTCCGGACGCTGTCCCTGAATCCCATAAGGCACCGCGGCAGTGTCGCTTGCACCTGCGCAAGTGACATACACATCTCCACTATTCCCACGCAGGCGCAGTAACAACCACAACTGCGCTCTCTACCCGCACATGCGTGGTAACGCGGCTGTTACTGCGCCTGCATGGGGAATAGCGGAGAGTTATTTCACCTCACTCCCGATGCGATAGCATCGGGCCTATTCCTAGTAGAAAATAAAGAGTATTAACCTGGCCTGAATCTGCTATGAGTCATGATGATACTGCAAGAATGAATAGAAATGTAATATTCACAATGAATATTTAGAAGATTTCTTATGATGAATCCAAAAGACTGCCTTTAGAGGGAACCTGTCGGGTCCAGATTCTCTATGCAAGTGAAAACAGAGCAGACTAGAGGTGATAGCTAGAATCCTGTGCGGAGCTAATCTTATAAATGTGCCCCTGCTGTGTACTGTGTAATGGCCGTGTCTGACCGTACAGGAACATGGTCTGATCACACCACAGCTCCTGGGCAGAGGAGGAGCAAGAGAGAGGATACAGACATTACTGCAGGGACATGGTCTGATCACACCACATCTCCTGGGCAGAGGAGGAGCAAGAGAGAGGATACAGACATTACTGTAGGGACATTGTCTGATCATACCGCAGCTCCTGGGCAGAGGAGGAGCAAGAGAGAGGATGCAGACATTACTGCAAGGACATGGTCTGATCACACCACAGCTCCTGGGCAGAGGGGGGGAGCAAGAGAGAGGATACAGACATTACTGCAGGGGCATGGTCTGATCATACCACAGCTCCTGGGAATGAGAAGGAGCAAGAGAGAGGATACAGACATTACTGCAGGGACATGGTCTGATCATACCACATCTTCTGGGCATGAGGGGGAGAGAGGATACAGACATTACAGCCGGACATGGTCTGATCATACCACAGCTCCTGGGCAGAGGAGGAGCAAGAGAGAGGATACAGACATTACTGCAGGGACATGGTCTGATCATACCACAGCTCCTGGGCATGAGGGGGAGCAAGAGAGAGGATACAGACATTACTGCAGGGACATGGTCTGATCTTACCACAGCTCCTGGGCAGAGGAGAAGCAAGAGAGAGGATACAGACATTACTGCAGGGGCATAGTCTGATCATACCACAGCTCCTGGGCAGAGGAGGAGCAAGAGAGAGGATACGGACATTACTGCAGGGACATGGTCTGATCACACCACAGCTCCTGGGCTGGGCAGAGGGGGAGCAAGAGAGAGAATACAGACATTACTGCAGGGACATGGTCTGATCATACCACAGCTCCTGGCCATGAGGGGGCGCAAGAGAGAGGATACAGACATTACAGCAGGGACATGGTCTGATCACACCACATCTCCTGGGCATGAGGGGGTGCAAGAGCGAGGATACAGACATTACTGCAGGGACATGGTCTGATCATACCACAGCTCCTGGGCAGACGAGAATCGAGAGAGGATACAGACATTACTGCAGGGACATGGTCTGATCACACCACATCTCCTGGGCATGAGGGGGCGCAAGAGAGAGGATACAGACATTACTGCAGGGACATGGTCTGATCATACCACAGCTCCTGGGCAGAGGAGGAGCAAGAGAGGATACAGACATTACTGCAGGGACATGGTCTGATCATACCACAGCTCCTGGGCAGAGGGGGAGCAAGAGAGGATACAGACATTACAGCAGGGACATGGTCTGATCATACCACAGCTCTTGGGCAGAAGGTGAGCAAGAGAGAGGATACAGACATGACTGCAGGGACATGGTCTGATCATACCACAGCTCCTGGGCATGAGGAGGAGCAAGAGAGGATACAGACATTACTGCAGGGACTTGGTCTGATCATACCACATCTCCTGGGCATGAGGGGGTGCAAGAGCGAGGATACAGACATTACTGCAGGGACATGGTCTGATCATACCACAGCTCCTGGGCAGAGGAGAAGCAAGAGAGAGGATACTGACATTACAGCAGGGACATGGTCTGATCACACCACATCTCCTGGGCATGAGGGGGCGCAAGAGAGAGGATACAGACTTTACTGCAGGGACATGGTCTGATCACACCACAGCTCCTGGGCAGAGGAGAAGCAAGAGAGAGTATACAGACATTACTGCAGGGACATGGTCTGATCATACCACAGCTCCTGGGCAGAGGAGGAGCAAGAGAGAGGATACAGACATTACTGCAGGGACTTGGTCTGATCATACCACAGCTCCTGGGCAGAGGAGAAGCAAGAGAGAGGATACAGACATTACTGCAGGGACATGGTCTGATCATACCACAGCTCCTGGGCAGAGGAGGAGCAAGAGAGGATACAGACATTACTGCAGGGACATGGTCTGATCATACCACAGCTCCTGGGCAGACGAGAATCAAGAGAGAGGATACAGACATTACTGCAGGGACATGGTCTGATCATACCACAACTCCTGGGCAGAGGAGAAGCAAGAGAGAGGATACAGACATTACTGCAGGGACATGGTCTGATCACACCACAGCTCCTGGGCAGTGGGGAGGAAAGAGAGTACACATAGGTAAAGGATGGCATGGGAACACAGCTGATTCTTTTCTATGACTTAAAACATTTGCTTAAAAACAGGCAGGAAAATGTTTTATGTCTTACAAGGAATCAGCTGTGACCCCATACTGTTCTGTCAGTATGCTCTCTTCTCCTTCCTCCCCCGCCCAGGAGCTGTGGTATGATCAGACCATGTCCTTGCATGGTCAGACACAGCCATTACACGGTACACAGCAGGGGCACATTTATAAGATGATCTCCGCACAGGGACATTTTATGTAAACACACCCAATTGTGGAATTTATTATTATTCCAAGATATTTTAATTAAAATGTACTTTGTTAGTGAGAAAACTTCTCTAAAGTCCCACAACGTGCGCAGTAATATCTGTATTTGTAATCCATTTGCAGGTGGTGAGACTTTACGCTTTGAGACTCTTCTGGAATGGTGGAGGGAGAAGAACAGCACTTACTGCTCCCGCCTTATCATTGTGTTGGATACAGAATGCTCACTGCCTTGGGTGAAGGAGGTTCGAAAAGTCAATGATCAATTTATTGCCGTTCAAGGTGCAGAAATGGCTAAAATAGTAGACATTGAAGAGGCTGATCCCCCACAACTTGGTGATTTTACTAAAGAATGGGTGGAGTACAACTGCAACCCCGACCACAACATTAGCTGGTCAGAGAAGGGACGCACTGTCAAAGCATTATATGGGGTGTCCAAGCACTGGAGTGACTACACTCTGCATTTACCGACAGGGAATGATGTGACTAAGCACTGGATGATTTACTTTCCTCGTGTAACTTACCCACTTGTCCACCTGGCTAACTGGTGTGGAGCACTCAATATTTTCTGGGTGTGTAAATCTTGTTTTATGTGTTTAAAGAGATTAAAAATGAATTGGTTTCTTCCAGCAGTGCTTGACACAGGTCAGGGCTTCAAACTGGTTAGGTCCTAATTACCCTCCAGAATACAATAATGTATTATTGTAATAAATATATTTACATATATGTAAATACATCTATTTAGATATATACGTCCATATGGAGAGATATTTTTTCACCTTTGCTGTTTCAGCAGTGCACTGCTTTGTTACATCTGTCTATACAGATCCATTTATCTATCTACTCTGCAGATTTTTTTACAAGCTGAAGTTTTGTTACTGATATATGTGTGTTGTATCTATGTAAGTGCGTCTTCAGACAAGTGCACAGTGTACATTTTGGCTGTATGGGCTCGGGTCTTATTGCATCAAATGCTCTGAATGATCCTGAAAGGCGTTGTATCATGATCAGTCGTCATGTACCGCAGATTGAAGACCATTGCTATTGAATGTGATTCATTTAGATTGTAAGTTCAACTTTGATCTGTAAAAAAAGCCGGTCTCTTGTGTACAGAAAGATATTTATTCCAAAGGAAAAAGCATTCAGGCTCCGTCTTACCAGGTTCTTTACTGCAGTTACTGCGAAGACTTCTGTCTATTAAGGTCCTTGTGTTATATCTTGGGGGAGATCTATTACGATAAATACAGCAGAATTCTGGCATCATCTTCACCAAAAAAAGGCTTTTCTACCATGCACCACATTTCTAATGTGTTTTTATACACTTTTTTGCACCTTGTCCAACGTGGTAGTTTTGCGAAGTAGAAAGTGTCCATGTAAACAGGACGTGTGCTGCCGGGAGCAATGGCAGTGTATGTGCACAGAACGATCTATTACACATTGTTCCGTTCTGACATTAGCATTAAACAACCAAAGAGTGGCCAACCTGTCTTTTAACACCATTGTGAAGGACAGCTTCAGTTTTCAGTATCTAAAAGTTAGGCAGTAATGATCCATCTGACCCATTGAATATAGAGCAAACGTGCAGTTGTGTTACGGTTTTCCATCTGCCCCCTGTTACAAAAATGTAGCACTTATTCAGAATATTTAAAATTATTTTGCTGTAGTCATTTTTTGTGAAGCACAGAAGGAAGAAGCGGTTACAACCAAGAAATGACTGAACTGATTTTTTAAAAAAAAAATGGAAAAATAGCATTATAACTTATTTATTGTTTTAGTGGGGTAGATGGAAATGATCGATTGTCTTACTTTTGTTGTTTCATTTAATATATATCTGGTACTGTTAACTTTCTTCTTTTTTTACAGGAAAAGTATTTGTTTAATGTATGTTGCCATTTCATAGATACTTGCACTATGTTGTCATCGGACAGAGCAGGCATTATTTATTTAGAATAATATAACTACAACATATATCCAGAGAATAGGTGATTACTATGTGATCTGTAATGTATGAGACCCCCAACAGACACCAGAACAAGAGTACCAAAATCTGTTGTGTGAAGAGAGCAGTACTGAGCATGTGCGACCAAAGCTCCATTCACAGTCTAGTGGTGGTCACACATGCTCGCTACGGCTCCATTTACAGTGACATTTTGGGCTCCCCATTGCCTAGATTGCTGTGGGCTTTCGTAGCTGGGCCCACTGGGATCATACATCCATTATGTCACCAATCTTAAAGTTTCGCCAGAGGAACTGCAGAGAGACAAAAATAAAGATCATCTCTTCAGCCCAAGTGACATTCACACGGGGTCAGCTCACCAGCAGCCCGGGACCACTGGGAATAAATGCATGCCCTTCATCTGCCTAGTAACAGATTAGTTATATGTTTCTAACTTAAGTCCTTGGAGTGTTTATTCGGGATGGGAGATTGTACATTTTGCAATTCCAATTTTATGCCAAACTTAGGGAGACTCATGTGGAAAATGCCATAACTAAGCCTTAAGAGTGATTAAAATATACATGCACAATATGCCTAAAAATTGTTAGAAACTTTTTAAATGAAATTCTGAAACCGACGAAAAAAAGCTTTAAAAGAAACCTGACGGCTGATAAATATTGCCTGATCCACAAAGCTGCCAGGGTCCGCGCTGTGCTGGAGACTAGTCTGCCTCTCCCTGCCCGCTGTCTGTGACTCATAGTTCTCTCCCTATACGTGCACGTCTGCAAAGATCTGTCAATCCAGGGCAGTGGACGTGGAGAAGCTGTCTGCTTTTAAAAGGGGTTGTCCACTATCTGGACGACCCCTTCTCAATCTTTGTTTCCCCATTGTAAAATAATAACACCTATATTCACCTCCGGTGCCGTGCGGTGCAGAGTCTGCAATGGCTCTCCTGTGACATTGTGTCACGCAATCACTGCTGCCAGTCAGCGGCAGTTTCACTCTCCCTGCCTTCAGACAAATTACATATATCCGGGAAGTGAGAGAGCAGTACGTTTTGGTTACTTACAGCCACCTCTGTAGGGGACTTAAGGGCCAACCGTCAGATGGTTGTAGATTGAGCTCAATAATAACAGTATGCAGGAAGTTCCTAGGTTCCCTTTCATAGCTACCAGTAGTCAAAATCATACATTTTACAGTGTTCAAGCAAGGAACATTGAGTTTTGTATCAGAAAATATGGAACTCTGAATGACTTAAAAGGACCTTTCACCAGTGTTAGCATGTTAAAGGGAACCTGTCAGCAGGATTTTCCAATATAAACTAAAGCCACCATCTTAAACTCTTTTCATGCCAAAGTCTAGAACCCTGTATAAGCCCTCAACTCCAGCTGCATATCCAAAAAAAAACTTGTTAGTTCTCCTGTACCATATGCTAATTGACGCAGGCCGTTCCCGTTCTGATGGCCTTTATTGATCTCTTCCCAGCACCTCACCTATTCCCATAACTGTGTCCTCCTGCCTTGATTGAGAAGGATGATGTGTTCTTCATCATCCACACAGCGCTGCAGGTCTCACACCTGCGCAGCTGTAGCACAGGCCTGCACAGACGCACTTTACTTTTCCCTGCTAAGGGCAGAGGAAAGTGCTGTAATTCGCAAGCATCGGTAGTAGCAGAGCAAAGTGCCCCCTTCAATATTTACAGCACAATGTGGATGGTGACGAGACAAACATTAACCATGCAGGGAGCCACGATTGCAGGGTTAGAAAAGGTTTGGGCAATGACCAGCAACACCCATCTGACCAGACCAGGCTAATAGGCATACTGTGCAGGAGAATCGTAGGCCCCTTTTACACTTCAGTTTTTTGCCATTTGCCAGTCACAATCCGTCGAATTTTGAAAAAAAACGGATCCAGCGACTGATGCCGCCGGATCCGTTTTTTTTCTCATAGACTTGTATTAGTGACGGATTGCGATGGATGGCCTCACGTTTCATCCGTCATTCACCGGATCCGTCGAAAATTGTTTGTCCGGCGGCCGGAGACAACGGACAAAGTAACGTTTTTTGTGTACGTCGAAAAAACTGACTGCGACGGATCCGTCGTTTGCTCGAATGGAAGCCTATGGTGATGGATTCCGTTTTTTTTTTTAACTGAGCATGCTCCCATCCAATTAGACAGATCCGCTAGTCGGATCCTTCCAAAAAACGGATCCGTCGCATCAGTTTTTCACAATCTGCGACGGATATGTCGAGACAACGGATTGTGACTGACGGCAAAAAACTGACATGTGGAAGGGGCTATAAAAGGTGAGTTGGGGGGCTTATATGCGGTCAGTACAAGAGGAGATAGAGGCAGTGCCTCTAGTTTATATTGGGGAAAACCTGATAACAGGTTACTAGTGATGAGTGAGTGTACTCATTGCTCAGGTTTTCCCGGGTGGTCTCTGAGTATTTATGACTACTCGGAGATTTAGTTTTCCTCGCAGCAGCTGGATGATTTGCGACTGTTAAGACAGTTTGATTACATGTGGGAATTCCCTAGCAACGAGGCAACCCCCACATGTACTCAGCCTGGCTAGTAGCTGTAAATCATTCAGCTGAGGTGATGAAAACTAAATCTCCGAGCACTAAAAAATACTCGGAGGTCACCCGAGTGTGCTCGGAAAAACCTGAGCAACGAGTACACTCGCTCATCACTACAGGTTACTTTTTAAGCTGGAAAAAATCATGGAATAGTGGCTACCTAGCTGAGTTAGACATGGTTTTTAGGTGTTTTTTTTTAATTTTTTTAATCTCCATTACAAAGATATAAGCTTCCAAAGTTTAGATTGTAAAGTGGAGCGACCAAGGGGGAAATAGCAGACATTCATCTCTGGGGCTGTTTACTATTTCCCCTGCATGACTTTGACTAATTGTAACCAGGAGATCTCATGCAGGAACAAGAAAAGAAAACGTTCCCAGGGGAAGGTCAGACCCTGCTTTCTCTGTGTGATATGGAAAATGATGTCATTACATGCAGACCCTGTCTCCACATTATCGGCATCTATTATGATTACAAGAGCAGAGCGGAGGAGAACAAAGCTGTGTCATCACAAATACCTCTACATCTGCAGCTCTCCTACCACAACACTGTAAGTGTGGGGGATGGCCAGTAGAGTAGAGCTGAAAATGCTGTGGGATGAGAGCTTCAGATGCAGAGGTGTTTGTAGTGATACACAGCTCTGCTTTACCCTCCTCACTCGTGTAATCAAGGTTGATACCGCATTGAGCTCAACGAGTAGATCCAGACTATGTGTTTAATCCATGTCTCACACATAGAAAGACTGGTCTGGCAGTCTATGGGGGCTTTTTTTTTCACTCTGCATGATGTCTCCTGCTTATCACTGTCATGCCGGGGGAAAAAGTCCAAGCCCCCTGAGATAAAACTCTGCTAAAGCCCCCTTGGTCTTAGAAAAAATAAAAATTTAAACTTTACAACCTAATATTTCTGCAAAGGAGATGAGAAATTGAAAACCCCCCAAAAAACGTTTATTCAGCTGTGCAGCCACTATTCCATGTTGTGGCCAGTTTAAAATAGTAAACTGGTGAAAGGTCGTATTTAAAGTATGACTCCACCTTTTTTTTTATTTTACTGAACGTTGGATATTAATGTATGTACAGTGTATGATTAAAATACTTCAGATTTTTCCTACGTCGCTTCGGTCCTCTCCTAGATCATGTGATCAGCTCTGACCAGTCAGCTCACTACCGAGTTTTCCGTGTGAGCGTAATTGACTCTCAATGTAAGTGTATGAGGCACAGAACGAGGCTCTCCTAGCCTTCCATTAACAGAAGGAGTAATGTTGTGAGCCGGCCAGAGAGAGGAAAGGACATAGCCAGACTGGAAACAGCAGAAAATGGCGATGGGGAAGTATTTTAATGCATGCACTCTACATACTGTACTTAGATAAGGTTGTGAAAAAAAATCTAATGGTAAATGTATCATCATAGAATTCTGCACCTGGTTACAGGAAAACCCCACAGGGGCAGATTTACTATTCAAAATGAACCAAATTACTAGCACATTAATGCTTTAAGCTGCTTTATTAAATGTTTATTAACGTTGCCTTGTCCAACAAGGGGAAGTCTCTTAGAAGGAAATGGGAGTAGCTTAATATGAAAGGCTCCTCATTTTTTGCACCAAAATTTCTGATTTAATGGGGTCAATGAAGCCAACCTGCAGATGAAAGCACTACAACAGTATCCATATGTATCATCTAAACAAAGTGACCCATCAAATCCAATTCTAATTTGTCTAAATTTAAGACCGTAGTAATAAATCTGTGACAGTGTGTTCTTGTTTGGATCATTCACTTTAAAGGTAATCTGTCACCTCTCAAAATTATATATACTTGTAGAAATAATAGTAGTCTGCCGGTAGATAGCACTTTAATCATTTCTCACAGGTTTACTGAAAAAGCGGCTGCAAGGAGAAAATGAAGTTCTATTCTCCTTGTACCTGCTCACTGTCAGTGATCACGGCAGTGAAGGGGGCTGGTACAGTCACCGCTGACTATACAGTGAGGGCTCTGTAATCAGCTCTGCAGTGTGTATTTGTGGAGGTGATAGCTTCCCTTTAAAGACCTGCTGGTAATTGGTGTGACGTAATTTTTTTTGCTATATTTTCAAGTTCACAGGTGTGGGAAATGTGATAGAGGTCATAGCTCATTATTTTCCACCTTTAATGCATATATTTGCTGGCTGAGAGAATTTCTCAGACAGAAGAAAAAAAAATTACTTTAAAGACTGTAATTATTCTCAAATTGTACACATGGCCTCCTTTTTGTGTCATACATTACTGGTAAATGTATTTCTGTGAGTGTGTTTTACATTAGGAATCACTCTGATTAATCCCTGTGCAGATGCCAGATAATAGCATGAAATGCACCAGAAACATCTCAGGGAACTCGGTATTGAAATATATAGATTTTCTTGGCATACTTTTTGTATACGTTATTTACACCATATTTGTATCAAATCTATGCAATGTACTAAAATGTATTCATAAGTAATTGTAAATGCAATTTCTTTTCGAAGATCTGTTACTCCAGTGTAAGTAACACATTGGTGGCTGCTTTTTTGTTTGCAGATTTTTATATACATAATCTCATATTGAAATACCTATAATTTGGATTAAACTATTCAATTATTTGATTAAAGAAATTATTTGTTCATCTGTAAATAAATTGTTCTTTAAAAAATGTTTGTTCTACTTTTTAAAATTTGTTCTTTCAAGAAGCACTCTTCCAATCAAAATTCATATCCTCCTAATATATTGCACTCATCAAATTATAGAGCACTGTGTACTTACAATTGCTTATTTAGCCTTTCTACCCACTATTTCTTCTCTTTTCTATTAGGTCTATGATATCACGTGATTAAAAACTGGCTAGCTCAATCCTTCTAAGTTCTATGTAGAAACAGGAGGTCAATTTACCCTGTATGAGTCATCAGTCACTGCAAAGTCCCTGGCAGGAGGAAGGGGGAGCAGCTGGGTCAGGAGTTGAAGAGGGGGATGATAAATGCAAGGACAAGAGACTTCCTGTTTTTACATAGAGCAGAGAAAAGAGAAGAATTAGCTGGGTAGAAAGGCTAAATGAGCAATTATAAGTACACATTGCTATATAATATGATAATTGCAATATATTAAGAGGATAAAAACTTTGATGGGAGTACATTCTATTGGTACATTCTATTTTGGAACGTGTCTAGGTGAAGATGTGGGCATAGGCGCTGTACCTAACACCATAACTACAAGAGCTCTGCTTACGTGGACCAAAGCTCCTGTAGAAACAGTCAAGGCCAGTGCAAACACCAGTACTAATGATGCCACAGCCAAAAGCAACCGCAGCATGAAAATATTTGTTAGAGAAGGTAGGGGCTCCTCTCATAAATTGGCCATAGCACAATCATGGGGTAAATACAGTTGGGGAAATAAGTATTTGATCCATTGCTGATTTTGTAAGTTTGCCCACTGACAAAGACAGGAGCAGTCTATAATTTTAAGGGAGGGTTAATTTTAACATCACGGATAGAATATCAAAAATAAAATCCAGAAAATCACATTTTATAAATTATATAAATGTATTTGAATTTTGCAGTTAGAGATAAGTATTTGATCCCTCTGGCAAACAAGTCTTAATACTTGGTGGCAAAACCCTTGTTGGCAAGCACAGCAGTCAGACGTTTTTTGTAGTTGATGATGAGGTTTGCACACATGTCAGGAGGAATTTTGGTCCACTCCTCTTTGTAGATCATCTCTAAATCATTAAGATTTTGAGGCTGTCACTTGGCAACTCGGTGCTTCAACTCCCTCCATAAGTTTTCTATGGGATTAAGGTCTGGAGACTGGCTAGGCCACTCCATGACCTTAATGTGCTTCTTTTTGAGCCACTCCTTTGTTGTCTTGGCCATCAAATACTTATTTCCCCCACTGTATGGTTGTCCTGGCAAGCGGAGCTCCAGGACTGCCAGGTACAATGGCGGTACAACAGGCCTTTCTCCAGTTTAAAACCAGTGTACGACTGTATTTCATCAGTGATCAGAGTATTCTGTGTTCAAGTCCCATTGTGGAAATAAGTTAAAAAAAAAAAGTGAAGACTTTTTGTTACAAAAAATAAAGTCTGAAGAAAATATTTCACCATTAAAAATGCATTCATGTAAAAACTAAAAAAATTCTAAAAGCACCTACACATTTTGTATCGCCGCATCTACCGCTACCTAAACTATAAAAATGTCAGACCATTTAATCCGTACAGTGAACACTGTAAAACAATAAATAAAAATGATTTAAGTCATATGTGAAGGAAAATGGTATAACTGAAAACATTCACTCGTCCCTGTAAAATGAAGCCCTTACCCGACTGTCAGCGGAAAATTTTGAAAGTTACAGTTTTCAGATTATGACGATTCAAAATCAACTAATTTTTTTTTGTAAGAGTCTTTGAGTGTGCAAAAGTAGCAAAACATACAAATAATAATAAATCTGGTATCGCTGTAAACAAGCCAGTTTTGCAAAATGGATAAATGAAAAACTGCACTAACTTGTAGTAAAGAGCATGCTAACCAACTGATCTCCGTAAACAGGTAAGGTTGCATTAAATGCTCAAAACATGGAGGCCATTTTTAGCATTTTTCTTGCACTGGTTAAGTGCTATCCAGCTTCACTTTCCTTTACTGAACGTGGAATATTATTTTTGTTCATCGGATCACCGTATTTGATTCCAAAATGTCTTCAAGGTACTTATATGTTGGTAGGGCTGCTGCTGTTTTATAGAAACCTTAATATTCCTAATACTGCTTTATTTCAAGATGTAGTTTGAAGGATGATTTTCAGTGATGTGGTGTCTCCCATTAAATACAATTTCTGGAAATTGCAACCACACTGTATAGCATACTCTGAACTTCTGTTGGCATTTTTAGTCGTATTTATTGATGTAGGTATATTTTAAAAAATTGTAATGTTATTGTGACCCTTATGTATTGATCAACTGATGTTATCTGCAGTCTTATGTTCAGCATTAGCAGCATTCATGTTTGCCTGCAAAAAAAAGAAAAGAAGACATGTCTGGTTGACATTACTTTGTGCTGTTCATTTTTTATTGTTCACCGCATAGGGAAAGCTTGAAAAAATTTTGTTTGTTGTTTTTTTTTTTCTTTTACCTACGAGAAAAACAGATGCGGCACCAAATGAGAAAATGGACACATGGGTGAAAATTGGATCCAGCACATTGATGAAAAAAGGGTCCCCATTTTCTAGTTCGCAAAAAAAAAATTATGTGTGAATGAGGCTTTGTTCATCTCTTTGGCGGTTCTTCTAGGGTCATTTTCCAAATAAGACTCTGCGTCATATTTCAGCTGCTCTGTAAGGCCTTGTTACATTAGAGTTTGGATGTAGTCCTTGCATGCGTTTTAAAGCCAAAAATTTTTTTATCTTATTTATTTTTATTTGTCTTTTTTGCATTTTCTTTAAATGGAAATTTGTCTTCAATCCATGGCCTTAAAGAAAAAGCAAAAATAATTAACACAAAATCAATGGTATAGAGATTATACAAATGCTCACGATAACCGGCATATTAACTTGAACTGTCATATGTTGCTAGCTTCAAAGAGGCAATGTGAACCATTTTATTTTTTTTTCCTACCGCCCTAAGAACATACAGATCTGCACGGCTCTGATCTCTGCCGGCTCAGAGTAGCAACAGACCGCTCTGGCCGGCAATTCTGTGGCTTCCGCTGATGTCACGTCGACAGCAGCTTCTTCTCTTTCGCTGTTGACGGGGGCTTGACTGACTGCCGATGTAATGCTGATTGACAGCTGGCTCCCCACAGTTAGGTAGATGGGAGCCGGTTGTTTTACTCTTTGATACCGCTTCTGTTTAATAATTTATGAAAAGTTGTAGGTAATACAGTAAGTCGGCCTGGTGAACTAAATAAGCAATTTACAGGTAGATCTCACATTATTATTGCATAGAAATTATATTTCTAAGGAGTTAAAGGGAATCTGTCAGCAGTTTTTGCTATGTAATCTGATGGCACAAGACCCTGATTCCAGGGAAGTGTCACTTACCAGGCTGTTGTAGTTTCAAGTAAAAAGTGTTTTATGAGCAGTAGATTAATAATGCCGGACTACAGCTCATGTGCACAGCAGTCAGGCTAATCTGTGTAACCCCACCACTGAGTAGCACCTAACTCACAATGCACAGCGTACACAGGAAGCTGCCAGTCAGGGGTGTGGACAGTGGTATACACAGAGCAAAAGACTTGGCCCTGCTACATCTACAATAGCCAAGATAGGTTTTCTATGAAAACTACACCAAGCAGCCTAGTAAGTGATATGTCCCGGGAATCAGGTGTTCTTACTCTATTTAGGCTGGTCTAAAGATTATATAGCAAAAAAGCTGGCAGATTCCCTTTGAATGCAATCCGTAGGCAGAAAATGCAGTTGATTGTTTGATATACAATAGAACTTTATGATAAGACAGTAAACCTGGATGCTGTATCTAAACACGCGAGCTATTCCTACATATTATTGGGAAGCAATCATTCGCAGGAAGCCTTGTTCCTGATTTTTGGTCTGTTGAAACAGGTCTCTTTCTAAATCATCATTATCGGCAGCAGATTGTGTAGATGTGTGAAGTGCTGCACATATAATATTCTATGCACAACAATGGAATTAACAGTCATTCCGTGTATATAATTGTGGTGAGCCGGTCTAAAGAGGCAATTAATTAACCTTACATGTAGTCTATCTGCAGTTAAAGAGTTAAAAGGTTAGATGAACAGGCAGGCAGCTAACTACCTGTCTGCTGTGCCTGTCGCTGATCTATGCCACCACAGAATGGTGACAGACCGCTCTTGCCGATAATTCTGGCTGCCACTGACATCACGTTGAAAACTAACTGCATGGGGCTCGCAGCAGTCATGCCCGACCAACAGCAGCCCGGGAGAGGCAGGTAGTTGCCTCTGTTAGCAACTTCCTTCCTGTTAGTTTTTAGGACTATAGTAAATAAAATAGGGTTTAAGGCTCCCATATATAAATTAGATTATTGTCACCTGAATCTGCCAAATGCATTCGGATGACAGTCAAATGTTGGCCGAATAATGGTTGGGGGAGATGTCAATCACTCATGTTCATTTTTGGACTGCTGATCACAGTTTTCCTGATAAGTCACCTTCCAACGTTTCAGCCAGCGACTTTCTCAAAGAAAACACAGGAGAGCTCTGCTGAATGAGAGAAACGGCTGAGATTGCTGTAGGCCGACCGATTGGCAAAACCATCTCACCTGTATGGCCGGCTTTAACCTAGCATTACACTGTCATTTTTCTCCTTACACATGCTTTGCATTCTCTGCAAGGATAAACGTTCCTCCTTAGACCTGTCAGAAGCCTCTCACCTAGCCAAATCAAATCTGCTTTGCACTGAGGAGTGGCAACACCTCGAAACACGCGTCTGTAAATTGAGATTCTGGTTTGGCTTTTATCCAAAGTAATTTGGCAGGGCTCATTAAAAGGTTGCTATCAACTTTGAAGACTGCTACTTCTAACAGCACAAAAGATAAAGTCCACTTCCTTCTGAGGAGGCTATTTGCACTGTCACATTTGAAACAGTTGTCAAACATCTGATCTTTTCTTACAAACCCTTGCATTCATGATCTGTTTAGCATATCTCCTTACAAATGCCCTTATTAATGATGCGCGAACATGCTCGGATAAGGCGTTTTTCGAGCATGCTCGTGTGTTAACCAAGCATCAACAGACCACCAGTTAGTATTTTTCATTCATGTACAGTATCACCAAGCAATCACTGTACATAGAGTTGCCAATCTGAAGGCTTCCATAATACTTGTGTAGCCTGTTTCCCACAATTATATTTATGATCTTTTTAGCATAGCGAAATAAGGTTTCTCCTCTGATATGAAGAAGAGTACTGGATATTACAATCACCTTTCCTGTAGCTTGTAGCATATCCTCCCCTCCATTGTATTGTCTAAGATATGAACATGTAATTTCAATCAATAGAATGGTGTATAAATTAAAGGCCAGGTGACTTGATTGTGATTATGGATTACAATGTCTTTACATTGACAATGTACCAATACATATCTGTGAACAGACAGGACAAGAAAACCTCAAATCAAAAGGTATAACCACTGTCATCGCAGGATCCTCATTATACTGTAGTCTTCAACCCTTTCCTGCAGCCAATTTTCATTTTTTTGTGCTTCCGTTTCTCCTTCCCTTCTTCCAAGTGTCATTTTTCAAGGCCTTGTTTTTTGCAGGACAAATTATGCGTTTTGTGTTTTTGCATTCAAAGTGACCTGCCAACATGATTCTCCAGGTCAGTATGATTATGACAGTGCCAAACTTGTATAGCTTTTTTTAAGCGGTGAAAAATATTCCTAAATTTCTTAAATAAAATTGATTTGTGGAATTGTGGCACAATTCTCGGATACCCATATTTTTTTTTTATTTTTACATAGATGGAACTGTATGAGGGCTCAATGTTTACATTTTGAACTGAGATTTTATTGAAACCATTTAGGCATACATACAAAGTTTTCATCTCATTTTAATTTCTGGCGAGAAGTGCTGTGTCTCAACAGCAACTCTGGCATTCTGATTTTTTTTTTTTTGCTTTAATGTGTTTACGGGTTAAAGTTATACTTTGAAGATCAGACTTTAATAGATAAGGCAATATTTTCAATTTTTTAATTTCTTCATTTTTAAACTGGAAAAAGGGTGGTGATTAAAACTTTTCAATGTTTGTTATACTTTTAAAAACATTTTACTTCATTTTTTATTCCCCTTTTAAACCTGTGCTGAGTTGATCACTTATTTTATATACTGCAATACCAATGTATTGCACTATACAGTGAACATTATGGTCTGTGATGTCCAGCCTGAGAATAGGCTTCAAAGAAGTACCATAATGGCAGTCATGGGTGCCTTCAGCAGGCCCTTAGCAGTCAAGGTATTCCATAGGCACCTTGCAAATGCGCCATGAGTGGGTGATGGACGCCTGAAATTGCAATCCACTCAGGATGCCCTTCTTAAATGGGATATCTGAGACTTTACAAAAAAAAACAAAAAATGTATCTAAGCACTAACATGCAGGTAATTGCAATTTACCTGCCTCTTGGGCATGATGCTCTTCCCCATCACAGAGTGGTCGCAGACCGCTCCTACCGGGGATCAGCTGCTGATGCGACTGGGTGGGACTTCCGACTGACAGCCATCTCCCCAAGTCGGGCAGCTGGGATCTCTAGCTATCAATTAGAATGACCTCAGAAGTCCTGCCCCGTCGACAGGGCGAACCGGAAAAGAAGCCTGTGCTCTGTAGATGTGATATCAGCAGAGGCTTTTGAATCTCTGGCAGGAGCGGTCTGTCACCGCTTTGTGCCGTGGAAGAACAGAGCCATTTACCTGCCTGTTGGTGCTTAAATACATTTTTGTTTTTTGTAATGTCCCGGATATCCCATTAAAATGCTGCTATCAGAAGTGGCATAGCCAACACCTGCTGTTTGTGGAGTGGGCTTAACTCCTGAGCATGCTCCATATAATTGCACCTGGCATGTAACATACAGGTACAACACGTCAATGTTCTGTCCCAACTTAAAGGGAACCTGTCACCCCTTTTTTTCCGTATGAGATAAAAATACTGTTAAATAGGGCCTGAGCTGTGCATTACAATAGTGTATTTTGTGGACCCCGATTCCCCACCTATGCTGCCGAAATACGTTACCAAAGTAGCCGTTTTCGCCTGTCAATCAGGCTGGTCTGGTCAGATAGGCGTGGTGTCTTCCCCCAGATCTTGCTTATTTTTCCGTTGGTGGCATAGTGGTTTGCGCATGCCCAAGTCCAGAATCCACTGCACAGGGGAGGGAAAAGAGCGCGATCTGCGCTATTCCCCTGGTGATTGGTGGGGGCGGCCATCTTCCTGTGGCCGCGCGTGCGCAGATGGAGCGCTCTGCTGCCCGGGGCTTCAGGAAAATGGCCGCGGGATGCCGCGCGTGCGCAGATGGAGATCGCGGCGGCCATTTTCCTGAAGCTGAGTTTGCATCTCTGCTTCAGGAAAATGGCCGCCGCGATCTCCATCTGCGCACGCGCGGCATCCCACGGCCATTTTCGCTCCTGGGTGGACTCAAACGTGGACGCAGAGAGATGAATCAGCGGTGGTTTATTTGAACCATAACCCAAAGACATGAGGTGGTACAATGTAGATAGTACAAGTAGCCGTTCCTGTGGTTGTCTTGTGGGTGTTCACCCCTGGAGCCACTACTGAATGTGTGAGTGTGTGTGGTCAAAAGACTTTGCTTTCTGCAGCCCAAAAGAGATGTGTACTTCTCACACGAAGGCTGAAAGTAAAAATGGATGCCAGGAAGTGAGCTCATACACAAGGCTGCAGGACACTCCCACATGCTAGAAAAATCTAAAAGGAGGAGCGAGGGAGTGACCCAAAGCTTCTGGTCAGTAGATGGCAGCAGCAGACAAGCATGAAAACAAATCAATAATGCAACAGTAAAATCAAAGATATGAAAAGGACATGACAGTCAGGAATGGGTTAAGCCAGTAACAAAAATTTGGAGGCCACAAAACCTGAAGTTGCAACTGATCTATAAGCCAGTGGGCAAATATGTCCCTGTGACGGATGGTACTGGAGAGATCACAGAATTCTTCCACTGGCACCACATGTGAAGAACTCGCACCTTCCTGCCCCAATGGACAACACTGTTACATCTGAGTGATCACGTGGTACGCTCTCCTCACTTGCACCAACATGACATTCTGCATCCTCTAAGGGTAAGCTTGGCACAGTTTTACAAAGACACCCCGTCCTTACAGGGAGGCACAGGGAGTGAGAGGATGTGGCCCACGCAGTCACTGACGTGGCACCACTCTCTCACAACCCTGACAGGCCACTTTCACTAGCACCAGTAAAACAGTGCCTGGTCAGCCCAGTAGGACTGTCACCAGTTCCTCATTAGACAAGCCTGGTCCATTAACGTGATTATATTGGACCAGAACCCAGCCCCAGTAGCATGGAAAGTTCAGCAGAGAACATGGACATGTGGATTCACGGATCGAGGTAAAAGAGCAGCTCAAGGTTAAATTATATATTTAATCGCCTTAAGGGCACACTAGACCAAACACTATATACACAATGGTTATAAATATACACAATGGTTATACATATACAATGATCAGATATGCACATATAAAAGTGGTTGGACAAAGTATGCAGAATATCAGAATCAGGTGCCAGTCAAATTAAAGGCCTGGCTCTTGGGGGGTGGGGCTTCCACATGGGAGGCTTGTGGTCCCCTATGTGTCCCCTCTGTACCTTGACTTCTCCCCACACAATATGTCATCACGACCTAACGAGAACAAAATAAATAGGCCATGCTTTACACAAGCGTTTAACCCCTTGGGGTCAGTTTCTTTCTGCCTCCTGTTATGGACCTAATCACACTCCCCTTGCATCTAGCAGCTAAAACCTCCAAAACCTAAGATGGGTCATAACTCCTTAATTGACGGTCCTAGGGAGGTGGTTTTGGCAACATTGGATCTGGCCAGGCTCATGCTTTGCATTGAGACCAAACACAGCTTTGCTACCAGGCTCTTACTAGCGAGTCTTCGTATCTCCTCACCCTGGAGTGTTAGAATGGATTAAGACTCTGGAAGGCATTTGGCTTGTCCCAGAGTTCTCAAAAATGTAACTGGTGTGTGGCTAGGAAGTACAATAAGTCTCCTTTTGAAATCCTAGCTGTCTGAACAAAGCAGTTACACCTCATAGGCTCAGGAGATCTTCCTGTAGGAGTTTGTTTACTGGCTAGCTGGTGGGTGTTTGAATTTATTCTTTGAAGCTAAGAAGTCTGGGCCACTTGCTGAGCCAGGTGTCCTCTTACAGCTAAATGTGTTTTCAGGAGGATTGTTATCTGCCATTAAATCCCCACATCCTTCACAGGATCCTTCTTGTGGCGAATGGCAAAGTGGTACTGCTGGATTGCAAGGCTCAGCATAGCAATCTCTCATTCATTCTGGATACGGTGTGTAACCAGCTGAGGTGGTTGTGGTCCATTTCCACGATGAATTGCCATCCGTATAAGATGGCTGCAGACCCTGCAGGGCCCACACAATTGTTATGCTTGTCTATCGTGCGGAAGGCCACTGTCAGGACTCTGAACATTTTTTACCTTTGTGCATTACTGCCCTTTTCCAAGATGGCGTCTTTGGTCTCATGTGCACTGTGTCTTCCTGCTATAAAACTCCACCCCAGCCTTCAGTCTCTGCTAGAGTATTCTGCCTTGCATCCAGCTCCTGACCTCTGATTACTCCCTGGCTATACACCTGCTCCTGTGAACCTGTGTGGTGATCCTGCTACTCTGCTCTGAGTTCCTGCTGCATACTCAAGTTTCCAATAATCCTTCATCTGCTGCTCGTGTTTACTTCCATCTGCATTTGCTGGACATGTAAGCTGTGGCTGCTTTGCAATAACCTGAGACTATTAACCAGGCCTCCCTGGTTGAGCTAAGATATGATTTGAACTGCCTAATAAGCATATCTCTCTGTGCCTGGACTAAGACAAGGTTTTATTCGTGTCAAGTATCCTCAAGAATAACTGTGCTTCATAGACTTTCTGCTTGATTGCATTTTCCTCTGAAGTTTCCTATAGACTGCTAAGCTGCATTGATTATTTGCACCAAGTGTTGTGGACTTGAGTTTCTCTCTGCACCTGTTTGAATCACCGTGTGATAATATAGACTTTACCACTTATAAAACTGTGTCCTGTAGTTGTCTTGTTCCATGCAAAGAGTCTCCTGAGTTATCCCCTATAATTATTACAGGATACTCTAGCCTAAATAAAAAGGAGACTGCTGGAACAATGACTGCAGAAAGCAAATTAGAGCAGGTGTTTTCCATAATTAGATCACTGCAGAAAGATGTGGAAGGTCTGCAAAAGAAGTTTGGAAGCTTTGAACACAATCAACAAGTGTTTGGACAAACTTTGCAGGACTTGAGCAACCGCATGGCAGCCCAGGAAAACAAACTTGCTGGCATAGAGTCCCAGTATGGACGGGCTTTTCAGGACATAAGCACGCAAATAGCTGCACAAGTGACTTTACCCTCTGGGCAACCGCCACCAGCTGGCCCACCTAAGTTGCCCCCATTCAGATTTAATGGTGATCGCGACAAATTTCGTGGCTTAGTGAATCAATGTATGCTATATTTTGATGTGCATGCTGACCGTTTTCCTACTGATAGATCCAAAGTATTGCGTGTAATGATGCTACTGACCTCACGAGCGCTCGCCTGGGCGAATCCGATGATTGAGTCTCGTGACCCACGGTTAAATGACTTGGATGATTTCTTGGCCCCTATGGCATTAATGTTTGATGACCCTAATCGCCGTGCAACCGCTGAATCTGCTTTGTTGTCTTTACGCCAAGCTAAACATTCTGTTATTGAGTATGCCACTGAATTCAGGAGATTGGTGGTAGATACCAATTGGGACAGTTATGCACAATTGCCTATTTTTAAAAGGGGTCTGTCTAGTATTGTAAAAGATGAACTAGCCCGCTCTGAGTCACCACAAGAGCTAGAGACATTTATACAGCATTGTGTGCGCATAGACATTCGCCTTACTGAGCGTAGGAGGGAGAAATTTGCTGCATATAACCGTGTTTCTAACTTTTCCCTTACTTCCAAAGAGCCTGCAGGTAAAACCTCTCGGGAGGAGGAGGAGGTGCCCATGCAAATTGATTCCGCTCAGAGGCGCGAGATCAATGAGCGCCGGGAGCATCGCCTTCGTGAAAGTCTATGTTTCTACTGCGGCCAGTCTGACCACTTCTTGATCAATTCTCCTAAGTGTCCTAGATGGCCTAACAAGGTGCTAGCAGCAATAGGGGAGTATGACAACTGTGATGATGAATCTGACATCTCTGAATGTAGCCTGCCTTTAAACCCTGTATTCCATTCACTTTCTATGACTTCACCCCCCAAGGAGCTGAAGGAAAAGAACTCTCACTGTTCTCTCCCTATTAAGATCCTGTGTTCAGGACAGTGGATTTCTAGTTCAGCTATGATTGACTCTGGTGCAGGTGGCAATTTCATGGATATCGCATTTGCCAAGGAACATGGTATTAAAATTCAGCAAAGAGCCTCTCCAATTACCATGGAAACAGTGGATGGGTCACCTTTAATCTCTGGGCCTGTGGATCAGGAGACCGTACCCCTTGAAATTTTGTTGGAGCCTAATCATCAGGAGCAACTTTCTTTCTTGCTAATTTCTTCTCATTTTCCTGTGATTTTAGGCATTCCTTGGTTGTGTTCTCAGAACCCAATTATCAACTGAGAGACCAAGGATATTATCTTCCCAACAAGGAGCAACTCAGCGTTAACAGAAGCTGTCCCTGAGTCCACGGCTACGGAACCACATGTACAGGTATTTTCTTTACCTCCAGCTTATAAAGAGTTCTCTGACATCTGTGACAAGAAGAATGCAGATCAGCTTCCTCCACACCCACACAGGCATTATGACTGTCCCATTGAGCTGCTTCCCGGGGCAGCCATTCCTTTTGGTAACGTATACCCTTTGGCGGCACCTGAGCTTCAAGCCTTAAAAGAGTATATTGATGAAAATCTGGCCAAAGGCTTCATACGTCTTTTTTCCTCACCAGCAGGGGCACCTATCTTTTTTGTAAAGAAGAAGGATGGGACCCTGAGACCCTGTGTTGACTATCGAGAACTCAATAAGGTAACCGTACGAAACCATTACCCTTTGCCTCTGATTCCCGAATTACTGGAAAGAGTCCGCCATGCTAAGGTGTTCTCTAAACTGGATCTTCGTGGGGCTTATAATTTGGTGCGTATTCGTCCAGGGGATGAGTGGAAGACAGCATTCAGATGCCGGTATGGACACTTTGAATCTCTTGTGATGCCCTTCGGGCTTTGTAACGCCCCTGCAACATTTCAACACCTTGCTAATGACATTTTCAGTGATTTGTTGGACCAGTTTGTAGTGATCTATTTGGACGATATACTAATCTTTTCTGACTCTCTACAGGAACATGAAGAACATGTCAAAACTGTTCTAAGACGTCTGAAAGAGAACCATTTGTATATTAAGCCAGAGAAATGTGAGTTCCATCGTTCTGAGATACAGTTCTTAGGTTATATCATCTCTCCCCAGGGGCTGAACATGGAATCTGATAAGATTCAGGCTATCCTTGACTGGCCGGTACCCAAGAACGTTAAGGAGATCCAACGTTTTATTGGTTTTGGTTTTGCTAATTTCTACAGATGCTTCATTCGAAATTTTTCTGATATTGTCCGTCCCATTACTTCCTTGACAAAGAAGGAAAAGCCCTTTAAGTGGTCATCACAGGCTCAAGAAGCTTTTGATCAGCTTAAGATCTGTTTCACATCAGCACCGCTGTTGATACACCCAGATCCAACACTTCCTTTCATTGTGGAGGTGGACACTTCTGATAATGCTTTGGGGGCTATTCTCTCCCAAAGAACTGGAGAGAAGGGTCTGCTACATCCTTGTGCTTTCTTTTCCCGTAGACTAACCTCAGCAGAGAAGAATTACGACGTGGGAGACAAGGAATTGCTGGCTATTGCGGCTTTCAAAGAATGGAGGCATCATCTGCAAGGAGCTGCACAACAGATCATAGTGCTAACTGACCATCGCAATCTAGAGTTCTTTAGATCCGCTAGATGTCTTTCTCCTCGTCAGGCTCGTTGGAACTTATTTTTAAATCAATTTAACTTTGTTATCTCGTACCGTCCAGGTTCTCCTAATGGGAAGGCTGATGGTTTATCCCCAATCCATGCTGCGGATTCCGTACCTGGAGCCCCGTCCAAGACCATTCTGATGCCAATTTCATCGGAGTTATCCACGATCAGGACTTGTGGAAGGAGTACAGGGAGGCCTATGAAGGTGATATATTTCTGGCCAACCCACCTGTGGATATTAATCTTGTCTTTAAGGGTGGCATGTGGTTCAGAGATCGACGTATCTATGTCCCGGAGGTCATCCGTCTGCAGATCCTCAAGTTGGTACATGACTCCAAGTTGGCTGGTCACAGGGGGGTACAGAAGACACAAGAGTTCCTGAGCCGATTCTTCTGGTGGCCAACTTGCTTGAAGGATACCAAGGACTATGTTCTCTCTTGCGTGGTATGTGCCCTTTACAAGACTCCTCATGTGGTACCTACGGGTCTTCTACAACCATTACCTGTTCCGTCCTGCCCTTGGTGGTCTATATCAATGGACTTTATTGTGGAGCTGCCTACATCGGGGGTCATGAATACAATCATGGTGGTAGTTGATCGCCTGACTAAAGCTGCTCATTTTGTTCCGTGCACCGGCCTCCCCTCAGCTAAAGATACAGTGAACTTTGTTATGCAGAATGTTTTTCGGTTGCACGGGGTTCCGGATGAGATCATCTCTGACCGTGAAGTACAGTTCACTTCAAGATTCTGGAAGGGGTTTTGCTCTGCACTCAATATTAATGTCTGTCTCTCTTCTGCTTACTATCCCCAGACAAATGGTCAGACTGAGCGTACCAACCAGACGCTGGAACAATATCTAAGATGTTATGTCAGCCATCTCCAGGATGATTGGTTGGAGTTGTTGCCGTTAGCCGAATTTTCATATAATAATTCTCAGGGCGCCTCCACTAAATTTACACCTTTCTTTGCCAATCTGGGTTATCATCTGTGTATTTTACCTAGGTCTCCAATTAATTCTCCGGTTCCGGCAGTGGAAGAAAGGCTGACTGCGATGAGACAGAATCTGGAGGTTCTGAAGGAATCCCTGACCACAGCTCAAGAACGTTATAAGAGATCGGCTGATAGATTCCATAAACCTGCACCCATGTTCAAGGAAGCAGATTCCATGTGGTTAGCAACTAAGAATCTGAAGTTAAACGTTCCTTCACAAAAACTTGGACAGAAATTCAATGGCCCTTTCAAGATCAACGGTATAGTGAGCTCTGTGGCCTGCCGACTGAAGCTGCCTAGGACAATGAAGGTACACCCAGTTTTTCATGTATCTTTACTAAAGCCTGTATCTTCTAATACCTTCCAGGGACGTGTTTTGCCACCTCCGCAGCCTGTGGTGATTGATGGGCAAGAACAATTCGTGGTGGAGGAAATTATTGATTCCAGGATTCGCAGGAATCGGCTCCAATATCTGATAAGATGGCAGGGATATCCCCCTGAGGAAGACTCTTGGGAACCTGTGGAAAACATCAATGCCCAACAGAAGATTTCTCGTTTTCATCAGAGATTCCCTGAGAAACCAGGTCCAGGATCATCCTGAGGCCGCTTCTAAAGAGGGAGTAATGTCAGGACTCTGAACATTTTTTACCTTGTGCACTGTGTCTTCCTGCTATAAAACTCCACCCCCACCTTCAGTCTCTGCTAGAGTATTCTGCCTTGCATCCAGCTCCTGACCTCTGATTACTCCCTGGCTATACACCTGCTCCTGTGAACCTGTGTGGTGATCCTGCTACTCTGCTCTGAGTTCCTGCTGCATACTCAAGTTTCCAGTAATCCTCCTTCATCTGCTGCTCGTGTTTACTTTCATCTGCATTTGCTAGACATGTAAGCTGTGGCTGCTTTGCAATAACCTGAGACTGTTAACCAGGCCTCCCTGGTTGAGCTAAGATATGATTTGAACTGCCTAATAAGCATATCTATCTGTGCCTGGACTAAGACAAGGTTTTATTCGTGTCAAGTATCCTCAAGAATAACTGTGCTTCATAGACTTTCTGCTTGATTGCATTTTCCTCTGAAGTTTCCTATAGACTGCTAAGCTGCATTGATTACACTGGTCAACAGCATTTTTGGTGCCAAAGATATTTCATCGAATTTAGGGTATTTTTGGGGTGCTGATTCTGAATATGTCATCAGTTTTGCCAGATTGGCTCAAGTTTTTGAGATTTTTGGTATCTTATTTATAGCACTTGTTGGTAAATGCGACGCATCATCTCATTAATTTCTTTGGATTAGTACTTGAACTGAGCAGTTCTCAATATAGTTTTGTGTTAATTAGTGTTCTAAAAGTTTGTTCATAGCTTGATTTTTGCACTAACTTTATGTTGTTGTCTGTTTTCCAGTGAAAAGCATGAACTCATCAAGAAGAAGTTGTCTTAACGATCCAGACTCATTCTGTTACATTTGTGGTGAATACACACTGCCAAAACAAAGAAGAAACATAACAGACTTCGTAAAAAAAGTGTATTTTGCCTATTTTGGGGTTATGCTTGGGGACCAAGACAAGTTTTGGGCACCACACAGTGTGCAAAGCATGTATCGAATTATTACGAAAATGGAGCAAAGGACAAAGAAAAAGCTTCAAATTTGGTGTTCCAATGGTGTGGAGAGAGCCAAAAAATCATCATGATGACTGTTATTTATGGTAAACACAGGTACAGGCACATCTTCACAATGAGGGACAGGCCTTCTTGCAGATTCCATGTTACTCCCATTTTCGTTTCTTATGCTTATTGAATCCTTGCACTTGCACTGCACAGAAATAACAGTCATCATGATGATTTTTTGGCTCTCTCCACACCATTGGAACACCAAATTTGAAGCTTTTTCTTTGTCCTTTGCTCCATTTTCGTAATAATTCGATACATGCTTTGCACACTATGTGTGGTGCCCAAAACTTGTCTTGGTCCCCAAGCATAACCCCAAAATAGGCAAAATACACTTTTTTTACGAAGTCTGTTATGTTTCTTCTATGTTTTGGCAGTGTGTATTCACCACAAATGTAACAGAATGAGTCTGGATCGTTACGACAACTTCTTCTTGATGAGTTCATGCTTTTCACTGGAAAACAGACAACAACATAAAGTTAGTGCAAAAATCAAGCTATGAACAAACTTTTAGAACACTAATTAACACAAAACTATATTGAGAACTGCTCAGTTCAAGTACTAATCCAAAGAAATTAATGAGATGATGCGTCGCATTTACCAACAAGTGCTATAAATAAGATACCAAAAATGTCAAAAACTTGAGCCAATCTGGCAAAACTGATAGCATATTCAGAATCAGCACCCCCAAAATACCCCAAATTCATTAAAATATTTTGGACACCAGAAAAAAAATTTTTTTTTGTTGACCTGTGTTATTTGCACCAAGTGTTGTGGACTTGAGTTTCTCTCTGCACCTGTTTGAATCACCGTGTGATAATATAGACTTTACCACTTATAAAACTGTGTCCTGTAGTTGTCTTGTTCCACGCAAAGAGTCTCCTGAGTTATCCCCTATAATTATTACAGCCACCTCCCTCAGCAGGAGCTTCTGGCTCATGTATATAACAGGGTGTTCTTGGCCCATAGACTCGACCTGGCTGAGCACAGCAGTGATTCAAAAGTCACTGACATCGATCTGTACTACAAATGGCAGTGTAAAGTCGGCTGCTTGTAGGACCAGGAAGCTAGAAAGGGCAGTCTTCAGCACCCAAAAGGCTGTCTCACATTCTATAGTCCAATCAACTGTGGAGGGCAGCTTCTTATTGATGAGGTCCATCAGTGGCTCGTCGGGTTACTATACCGGGGATGAACCTTCCATAGTACCCAACTGTGCTCAAGAAGGACATCACTAGTTTCTTGGTCTTGGGTATGTGCCAGGATGTGATGGCATCCACTTTCCTGGCCTCTGGCTTTACAGCCCTCCATCTATCTGGTGTCACAGGTAGTGGACCCCACTCATACCGAGTGTTGTGATCCGGTGACCTTGGAGCCGCATGAGAGACTTTCTCAGGAGTAGGTGGTACCTGTACTGACCGCAAACCCTAAACTAACACCGCAACTAGAAGTAGCCGTGGGATGTACCTAACACGTCCTAGACACCTCGACACAGCCGGAGGACTAAATACCCCTATAGATGGAAATGGGAATTCTATCTTGCCTCAGAGCATAACTCCAAAGGATAGGCAGCCCCCCACAAATATTGACTGTGAGTATAAGAGGAAAAACACACGCAGGTAGAAAAACAGGATTTAGCAAAAGAGGCACTTCTAGCTAAATAGAAAAGGATAGGACAGAATTCTAAGCGGTCAGTATTAAAATCCTAAAAATATCCACAGCAGATAATACAAATATTCTACATCTAACTAAAGACATAGAAAGTATATCTGCATCTCCTGAGAATCCAGCATGACTGAAAAATCCAAACAAAGTCTAAGCTGGACAAAAACACAATGAATTGCACTGAATTGCAAAGCACACTGCATGTGTGCACATAGACAAAAAAACCAGACACTTATCTTAGCTGAATTGGCAGCAGGGCATGAGGAGCCAGAGAGAGATGCAATCCCTCCAAGTACAATGGACAACTGGCATGGACTCATGGATCCTGCACACCTAAATACCTAATAGAGCTGCAATCAGCAGAAACACCTGCCCGGATTACAACCCCAAGACAACTGCACTACCACCAACAACCACCGGAGGGAGCCCAGGAGCAGAATTCACAACAACCGAGCTAGCACAATTCTGGCTTAAAGTTTAAGCCTGCGAAGCAGATCCGCCCGAGCACCTGCGCCAGATACTCTAGGTGATCCTCCCAGGTGGGGATGAAGATGACAATGTCGTCCAGGTACGCAGCCGTGTACCCTTCAAGTCCCTTAAGGGGTGGGTTGACCATATGTTGAAGTGTCAGGAACATTCTTTATGCTGAATGGCATCACTGTGGACTCATGCAGTTCGAATCAAGTGATAAAGGCAGAACGTTCCCATGCCTCATGGGTCAGGAGAATTTGCTAATATCCTCTGCTCAGATCCGTGATGATCAGGTACTTGGCCCTGGCCAACTAATCCAGCAGGTCAATGATGTGTGGTATTGGGTATGCTTAGCTGACTGACAACATTCTGCCCTCTGTAGTCCATGTAGTACTGGGTTGTTCGGTCCTTTTTTGGGACGAGGACTACAGGCAAGGCCAAAGCATTACTGGATGTGTGGATGATCCCCAGCTTCAGCATCTCGTCAATCTGGCACATAAGCCGCTGCACCTCCAGGGAGTACAGATATGCTGAGCGCCGGATTGGGGGGTGATCCCCAGGGTACACCTGATGGATGACCATCTCTGTCCCTCCAGGCTTGTTGCTAAACAAATCCCAGAAGGGGTGTAGGGTTGAACCAACAAGAGCTGCAAACCTCACATCCTCGATGGTCCTACCCGCCTTAGTCTGTGCAAGCATATCCAGGAGGGTCACCACCTCCCCCTCTTCTGGTTGCATACAGGGAGGGCATAGGCCTCCCACTCATGATGTGCCTTCATCATGTTCGCATGGAAGACCTTCTGCCATCCCAGGGCATGATCCAGGGTGACCAGGTACGTTACGGCATTGAGCTACTGCTGCACGAGCTATGGGCCTTCCGAGGCCACCTGAAGCTTGTACTGGCGTACGGGGACCAGTAACCACACCTTTTGACCCACCTGGTAGGTCCTCCCACAAACATTCTCTTCGTACCATTGCTTCTGGTCAGCCTGGGCTCCCGTCATATTACCATGCACCAGCTGCGCCAAGGCCTGCATCTTGTCAAGGTAGCGCACAACATACTTGATCACCTGTACAAGAGCTCAAAGGGGGAGAATTCTGTTGAGGCCTGGGGAACTTTCCGGTAGGTAAATAGCAGGTGTGGGAGGTACCACTCCCAGTCGCACCCTTGTAAGTAGACCGACATCTTAAGCATCTGCTTCAGGGTGCCAAAGAACCGTTCACACAGGCCGTTAGTCTGTAGATGGTACAGGCTCATCACCAGATTTTTCACCTGTATTTGCTTACAGACAGACTCCATCAGCTGCAACATGAACTGGATACTCCAGTCGATGAGTGGGTTTACCCCAGGAAATGCTCAAGAGAAAATCTCCAGCAATTCGGTGGCCACCTTGTCAGTCCAAATGGATGACAAGGCTCCTGCTTCCGGGTACTGGTGGCATAGTGTACTACCATAAGTATGAAGTGTTTTCTGGAGCAGCTGGGCATGGCCATCAGGCAAACCAAATTCACAGCCACCCCCCTGAGAGGCTCATCAATAATTGGTAGTTACCAGTGGAGCTTTAGGATGCCAGTCCTCCTTCCCCACCCTCTGACAGGTGTCGCGTGAATGGCAGTAGGCAGCCACATTGGCCCCCATTCTTGGCCAGTAGAAATGCTGGGCTAGACTGGCCTTTGTCTTAGTGATCCCTAGATATCTGGCCATTGGAATATCATGTGCAATCTGCAACAACTCCAGCCTGAACGGATAGGGTACGAGCAAACCTTAATACCCAAATTAACCAAAAAGACTGTATACAGAGTGTGCCCAAGGAAGGGAAACCCACCCCCACACAAACTGAATAACAACATATAAACCACAATACTGAACATCAGGTTAAATTTTGCAGACTAATAGCATCCCTTAGAAAGGAAATTTACAAGAACAAATATTGTGCAATACTAAAAAAAAGCCTAGGTAATAATTGTGCAATAAAACCACATCACCACCCAGATCGCAACACTCAAAGATAATAGAACATATGACCACAAACCAAAGTCAAGTAACCAGAGAGGATGCCTGGGAGGAATGCTCTATCTATTTCCTCCAAGGCTTTATCAGGATCATAAAAAAAACACTGGCTTTCCGTGAAGCACCACCTGGAGGCGTGCAGGGTATAGAAGGGCAAAACGTGTGCAATTTCATGTAACAGTTTACAAATTGATAAGAAAGCATGGCGCTTGGCCGCCACCAAAGCAGAGAAGTCCTGAAACATGAGAAGGGAGTGACCTTCATACTTCAAGGAGTAGGCAGCTCAAAACGCCCGGAGCAGTTGCATTTTGTCCTGTAGTTGAGCAACTTAAAAATAACAGGGCGTGGGTGGGCTTTTGGATCAGAACGCTCAGGTCCAGTCCTGTGGGTTTGTTCCACTACCATGGAGCCAGGCAGGTCAGGCAAATTGAGTGCCCGCGGGAGCCAGGGGGAAGTAAAGTGATGAAGGTCTTTCACTGACTCAGGGACGCCAATGATCTGGAGATTGTTTCGACGACTACGATTCTCCAAGTCATCAAATTTTTCCTGGAGCTGCTGTATTGCATGGTCTCTGTCCTTTACTTGAGCAGCATAGGATTGTATAGTATCCTCCAAATCGGAAATCCGCTGCTCTGCCGCTGAGATTTTACTGGTGTGTTCAGTCAACTGGGATGTGATTGTTTCCAACAAGGATTGGAAATACTGAAGTCTGGCGACAATCGCCGGCATGAGTTTTATCGTAATAGACGCGGCAATGGCTTGCAGAGATTCCTCCGACATGGCGGTATTAGAGTCCGGTGTTTTAGGAGGAGATTTGGCTACTTGAGCTCTGGTTTTAGCAGATTTAGAGCTACAAGGGTTCACAAATTTATCCATGGGAGATGGAGAGGAGTATGTAGTCACAAGGTCACAAGGTATGCATGTAAAAGAGAGGGATACTACAGTCGAGATTTAGCTGAAGCAGCTTACATACTCTATATAATAGGTTTAGACATCAGAGAAAGCCAGGTAGGATTATATCCAAATTGTTTAGTAAATATGAACAATAGATTAGGGCCCAGCAACAAACAGGCACAAATACATCCCAGGTAGGGCCAGGGTCAACCGCAATACGGAAGGTGAGCCCTAATGGAGGGTGGCTTTATCCGTTATTTATCCGAGTACGTGTAGATAGGCACCATTATAAAAAAGCAGTAATCACTGCGTAGCGTTGACCTCCAGAAATAGCAGATAGAAAGTTCACATCAGTAGCAGGTTCAGAAGCAGTGTTTGATGTTGGTTCAAGGTTTTATGGAGCCTCAGAGAGATTTAAAAAAACTTCAAATGCCAGCAGGGGCAGAAATGAGGTAGGAGAAATGCTATCCCAGGGGCTGTACTCATTTTGAGGATATTGAAGGTATATGGGCCAAAAAAGAGGGCCCTTATATGAATCTCTGATACAAACTAGACCTTCTGCTAAGATCGTAGGAACAGATGATGCTCTGGTGTGCCACCTTCAAGAAGGGTGAGAGTGAGGTGGTGACAGTCCCACTAGTGATAAGAAGTGAGTGGGGCATATTTTTGTCACCACCATCGCCTGATGGCAGTGCTGGGAGCTGGGGACAGGGAACTATTTTAATGAGGTGCAGGGATCTGTGGTGTGGCTCCACCCACCAGCCTGTTGTGTCCGATCCTGCTGGGTTTCAAAGCCAATATCTCGGCTGTGCCACCACGTAGAAGGTCACAGGTGGTCTTGGATTGCTCCACAGGCAGTTCTGAATCCACGCAAACAGGGTCCAAATGAGACCAGCTTCTTTTTGTTGAGTTATAGGTCGCTTTCTCTGGTGTCCCCACAGAGCTCAGGAATCTTGCTTCCTACATGCCAGGACTCCAGGCCATGCCCCTCCTGTATTCATTTTTAACATTAGATTAACAACCTGTTGAGAACTGGACATGTGAACAGAGCTGTAATAATTATAGGGGATAACTCAGGAGACTCTTTGCGTGGAACAAGACAACTACAGGCCACAGTTTTATAAGTGGTAAAGTCTATATTATCACACGGTGATTCAAACAGGTGCAGAGAGAAATTCAAGTCCACAACACTTGGTGCAAATAATAAATGCAGCTTAGCAGTCTATAGGAAACTACAGAGGAAATTGCAATGAAGCAGAAAGTCTATGAAGCACAGTTATTCTTGAGGATACTTGACAAGAATAAATCCTTGTCTTAGTCCAGGCACAGATAGATATGCTTATTAGGCAGTTCAAATCATATCTTAGATCAACCAGGGAGGCATGGTTAATAGTCTCAGGTTATTGCAAAGCAGAAACAGCTTACATGACCAGCAAATGCAGATGGAAGTAAACACGAACAGCAGATGAAGGAGGATTACTGGAAACTTGTGCAAGCAGCAGGAACTAAGAGCAGAGCAACAGGAACACCACACAGGTTCACAGGAGCAGGTGTATAGCCAGGGAGTAATCAGAGGTCAGGAGCTGGATGCAAGGCAGAATACTCTAGCACAGACTGAAGGCTGGGGTGGAGTTTTATAGCAGGAGAAACAGTGCACATGAGACCAAAGACGCCATCTTGAAAAAGGGCAGTAATGCACAAAAGGTAAAAAATGTTCAGAGTCCTGACATTACTCCCTCTTTAGAAGCGGCCTCAGGACGAACCTGGACTTGGTTTCTCAGGGAATCTCTGATGAAAACGAGAAATCTTCTGTTGGGCATTGATGTTTTCCACAGGTTCCCAAGAGTCTTCCTCAGGGGGATATCCCTGCCATCTTATCAGATATTGGAGCCGATTCCTGCGAATCCTGGAATCAGTAATAATTTCCTCCACCACGAATTGTTCTTGCCCATCAATCACCACAGGCTGCGGAGGTGGCACAACACGTCCCTGATACAGGCTTTAGTAAAGATACATGAAAAACTGGGTGTACCTTCATTGTCCTAGGTAGCTTCAGCCGGCAGGCCACAGAGCTCACAATACCGTTGATCTTGAAAGGGCCAATGAATTTCTGTCCAAGTTTTTGTGAAGGAACGTTTAACTTCAGATTCTTAGTTGCTAACCACACGGAATCTCCTACATTGAACATGGGTGCAGGTTTTCGGAATCTATCAGCCGATCTCTTATAACGTTCTTGAGCTGTGGTCAGGGATTCCTTCAGAACCTCCAGATTCTGTCTCATCGCAGTCAGCCTTTCCTCCACTGCCGGAACCGGAGAATTAATTGGAGACCTAGGTAAAATACACGGATGATAACCCAGATTGGCAAAGAAAGGTGTAAATTTAGTGGAGGCGCTCTGAGAATTATTATATGAAAATTCGGCTAACGGCAACAACTCCAACCAATCATCCTGGAGATGGCTGACATAACATCTTAGATATTGTTCCAGCATCTGGTTGGTACGCTCAGTCTGACCATTTGTCTGGGGATGGTAAGCAGAAGAGAGACAGACATTAATATTGAGTGCAGAGCAAAACCCCTTCCAGAATCTTGAAGTGAACTGTACTCCACGGTCAGAGATGATCTCATCCGGAACCCCATGCAACCGAAAGACATTCTGTATAACCAAGTTCACTGTATCTTTAGCTGAGGGGAGGCCGGTGCATGGAACAAAATGAGCAGCTTTAGTCAGGCGATCAACTACCACCATGATTGTATTCATGCCCCCCGATGTAGGCAGCTCCACAATAAAGTCCATTGATATAGACCCCCAAGGGCGGGACGGAACAGGTAACGGTTGTAGAAGACCCGTAGGTGCCACATGAGGAGTCTTGTAACGGACACATACCACGCAAGAGAGAACATAGTCACATAGTAACATAGTAACATAGTTAGTAAGGCCGAAAAAAGACATTTGTCCATCCAGTTCAGCCTATATTCCTATATTCCATCATAATAAATCCCCAGATCTACATCCTTCTACAGAACCTAATAATTGTATGATACAATATTGTTCTGCTCCAGTAAGACATCCAGGCCTCTCTTGAACCCCTCGACTGAGTTCGCCATCACCACCTCCTCAGGCAAGCAATTCCAGATTCTCACTGCCCTAACAGTAAAGAATCCTCTTCTATGTTGGTGGAAAAACCTTCTCTCCTCCAGACGCAAAGAATGCCCCCTTGTGCCCGTCACCTTCCTTGGTATAAACAGATCCTCAGCGAGATATTTGTATTGTCCCCTTATATACTTATACATGGTTATTAGATCGCCCCTCAGTCGTCTTTTTTCTAGACTAAATAATCCTAATTTCGCTAATCTATCTGGGTATTGTAGTTCTCCCATCCCCTTTATTAACTTTGTTGCCCTCCTTTGTACTCTCTCTAGTTCCATTATATCCTTCCTGAGCACCGGTGCCCAAAACTGGACACAGTACTCCATGTGCGGTCTAACTAGGGATTTGTACAGAGGCAGTATAATGCTCTCATCATGTGTATCCAGACCTCTTTTAATGCACCCCATGATCCTGTTTGCCTTGGCAGCTGCTGCCTGGCACTGGCTGCTCCAGGTAAGTTTATCATTAACTAGGATCCCCAAGTCCTTCTCCCTGTCAGATTTACCCAGTGGTTTCCCGTTCAGTGTGTAATGGTGATATTGATTCCTTCTTCCCATGTGTATAACCTTACATTTATCATTGTTAAACCTCATCTGCCACCTTTCAGCCCAAGTTTCCAACTTATCCAGATCCATCTGTAGCAGAATACTATCTTCTCTTGTATTAACTGCTTTACATAGTTTTGTATCATCTGCAAATATCAATATTTTACTGTGTAAACCTTCTACCAGATCATTAATGAATATGTTGAAGAGAACAGGTCCCAATACCGACCCCTGCGGTACCCCACTGGTCACAGTGACCCAGTTAGAGACTATACCATTTATAACCACCCTCTGCTTTCTATCACTAAGCCAGTTACTAACCCATTTACACACATTTTCCCCCAGACCAAGCATTCTCATTTTGTGTACCAACCTCTTGTGCGGCACGGTATCAAACGCTTTGGAAAAATCGAGATATACCACGTCCAATGACTCACCGTGGTCTAGCCTATAGCTTACCTCTTCATAAAAACTGATTAGATTGGTTTGACATGAGCGATTTCTCATAAACCCATGCTGATATGGAGTTAAACAGTTATTCTCATTGAGATAATCCAGAATAACATCCTTCAGAAACCCTTCAAATATTTTACCAACAGTAGAGGTTAGACTTACTGGCCTATAATTTCCAGGTTCACTTTTAGAGCCCTTTTTGAATATTGGCACCACATTTGCTATGCGCCAGTCCTGCGGAACAGACCCCGTCGTTATAGAGTCCCTAAAAATAAGAAATAATGGTTTATCTATTACATTATTTAGTTCTCTTAGTACTCGTGGGTGTATGCCATCCGGACCCGGAGATTTATCTATTTTAATCTTATTTAGCCGGTTTCGCACCTCTTCTTGGGTTAGATTGGTGACCCTTAATATAGGGTTTTCATTGTTTCTTGGGATTTCACCTAGCATTTCATTTTCCACCGTGAATACCGTGGAGAAAAAGGTGTTTAATATGTTAGCCTTTTCCTCGTCATCTACAACCATTCTTTCCTCACTATTTTTTAAGGGGCCTACATTTTCAGTTTTTATTCTTTTACTATTGATATAGTTGAAGAACAGTTTGAGATTAGTTTTACTCTCCTTAGCAATGTGCTTCTCTGTTTGCTTTTTGGCAGCTTTAATTAGTTTTTTAGATAAAGTATTTTTCTCCCTATAGTTTTTTAGAGCTTCAATGGTGCCATCCTGCTTTAGTAGTGCAAATGCTTTCTTTTTACTGTTAATTGCCTGTCTTACTTCTTTGTTTAGCCACATTGGGTTTTTCCTATTTCTAGTCCTTTTATTCCCACAAGGTATAAACCGCTTACAGTGCCTATTTAGGATGTTCTTAAACATTTTCCATTTATTATCTGTATTCTTATTTCTGAGGATATTGTCCCAGTCTACCAGATTAAGGGCATCTCTAAGCTGGTCAAACTTTGCCTTCCTAAAGTTCAGTGTTTTTGTGACTCCCTGACAAGTCCCCCTAGTGAAAGACAGGTGAAACTGTACAATATTGTGGTCGCTATTTCCTAGATGCCCGACCACCTGCAGATTCGTTATTCTGTCAGGTCTATTAGATAGTATTAGGTCTAAAAGTGCTGCTCCTCTGGTTGGATTCTGCACCAATTGTGAAAGATAATTTTTCTTGGTTATTAGCAGAAACCTGTTGCCTTTATGGGTTTCACAGGTTTCTGTTTCCCAGTTAATATCCGGGTAGTTAAAGTCCCCCATAACCAGGACCTCATTATGGGTTGCAGCTTCATCTATCTGGTTTAGAAGTAGACTTTCCATGATTTCTGTTATATTTGGGGGTTTGTAACAGACCCCAATGAGAATTTTGTTACCATTTTTCCCTCCATGAATTTCGACCCATATGGACTCGACATCCTCATTCCCTTCGCTAATATCCTCCCTTAAAGTGGACTTTAGACAAGACTTTACATAGAGACAAACCCCTCCTCCTCTCCGATTTTTACGATCCTTTCTAAACAGACTGTAACCCTGTAAGTTAACTGCCCAGTCATAGCTTTCATCTAACCATGTCTCGGTTATTCCCACTATGTCAAAGTTACCTGTAGATATTTCTGCTTCTAGTTCTTCCATCTTGTTTGTCAGGCTTCTGGCATTTGCGAGCATGCAGTTTAGAGGATTTTGTTTTGTTCCAATCTCCTCGCTGTGGATTGTTTTAGAAATGTTCTTACCTCCCTTCTGAGTATGTTTTCCTGGGTCTTCTTTGTTCGAGTCTAATGTTTTTCTTCCCGTCCCCTCTTCTTCTAGTTTAACGCCCTCCTGATGAGTGTAGCGAGTCTTCTGGCGAATGTGTGTTTCCCAGGTTTGTTGAGGTGTAGTCCGTCTCTGGCGAGGAGTCCATCGTACAAGTAATTCACACCGTGGTCCAGGAATCCGAATCCTTGTTGTCTGCACCATCGTCTTAGCCAGTTGTTCGCATCAAGGATCCTGTTCCATCTCCTGGTGCCATGCCCGTCTACTGGAAGGATAGAAGAAAAAACTACCTGTGCATCCAGTTCCTTTACTTTCTTCCCCAACTCTTCAAAGTCCTTGCAGATTGTCGGTAGGTCCTTCCTTGCGGTGTCATTGGTGCCAACATGTATCAGAAGAAATGGGTGGACGTTCTTGGAGCTGAAGAGCTTTGGTATCCTATCAGTCACATCCTTGATCATCGCACCTGGAAGGCAGCATACTTCTCTTGCGGTTATGTCCGGCCTGCAGATGGCTGCTTCTGTGCCTCTCAGTAGTGAGTCTCCCACCACCACCACTCTTCGTTGCTTCTTGGCTGTACTTTTTGCTGTCACTTGTTGCTGCGTACCCTTTTCTTTTTTGCTTGCTGGTAGTGCTTCATCCTTAGGTGTCCTTGGTATCCTTCAGGCAAGTTGGCCACCAGAAGAATTGGCTCAGGAACTCTTGTGTCTTCTGTACCCCCCTGTGACAAGCCAACTTGGAGTCATGTACCAACTTGAGGATCTGCAGACGGACGACCTCCGGGACGTAGATACGTCGATCTCTGAACCACATGCCACCCTTAAAGACAAGATTAAGATCCACAGGTGGGTTGGCCAGAAATACATCACCTTCATAGGCCTCCCTGCACTCCTTCCACAAGTCCTGATCGTGGATAACTCCGATAAAATTGGCATCAGATAGAATGGTCTTGGACGGGCTCCAGGTAAGGAATCCGCAGCATGGATTCGGGATAAAGCATCAGCCTTCCCATTACGAGAACCTGGACGGTACGAGATAACAAAGTTAAATTGATTTAAAAATAAGTTCCAATGAGCCTGATGAGGAGAAAGACATCTAGCGGATCTAAGGAACTCTTGATTGCGATGGTCAGTTAGCACTATGATCTGTTGTGCAGCTCCTTGCAGATGATGCCTCCATTCTTTGAAAGCCGCAATAATAGCCAGCAATTCCTTGTCTCCCACGTCATAATTCTTCTCTGCTGAGGTTAGTCTACAGGAAAAGAAAGCACAAGGATGTAGCAGACCCTTCTCTCCAGTTCTTTGGGAGAGAATAGCCCTCAAAGCATTATCAGAAGCATCCACCTCCACAATGAAAGGAAGTGTTGGATCTGGGTGTATCAACAGCGGTGCTGATGTGAAACAGACTTTAACCCCTTCATGACCTTGGGATTTTTCGTTTTTCTGTGTTCGTTTTTCCCTCCCCTCCTTCCCAGAGCCATAACTTTTTTATTTTTCCGTCAGTTTGGCCATATGAGGGCTTATTTTTTGCGGGACAAGTTGTACTTTTGAACGACATCATTGGTTTTTTGCATGTCGTGTACTAGAAAACAGGAAAAAAATTCCAAGTGCAGTGAAATTACAAAAAAAGTGCAGTCCCACACTTGTTTTTTGTTTGGCTTTTTTGCTAGGTTCACTAAATGCTAAAACTGACCTGCCATTATGATTCTGCAGGTCACTACGAGTTCATAGACACCTAACATGACTAGGTTATTTTTTTCCTAAGTGGTGAAAAAAAATTCCAAACTTTGCTAAAAAAAATTTAAAAAAAATTTGCGCCATTTTCCGATACTCGTAGCGTCTCCATTTTTATGATCTGGGGTCGTTTGAGGGCTTATTTTTTGCGTGCCGAGCTGGCGTTTTTAATGATAGCATTTTGGTGCAGATTCGTTCTTTTGATCGCCCGCTATTGCATTGTAATGCAATGTCGCGGCTTCCAAAAAAATGTAATTCTGGCGTTTCGAATTTTTTTCTGGCTACACTGTTTAGCGATCAGGTTAAAGCTTTTTTTTTATTGATAGATCGGGCGATCTGAACGCGGCGATACCAAATATGTGTAGGTTTGATTTTTTTTTTATTGATTTATTTTGATTGGGGCGAAAGGGGGGTGATTTAAACTTATATTATTTTTATTTTTTTCACATTTAGCTTTTTTTTATACTTTTGCCATGCTTCAATAGCCTCCATGGGAGGCTAGAAGCAGGCACAGCACGATCGGCTCTGCTACATAGCAGCGATCTGCTGTTCGCTGCTATGTAGCAGAAAATCAGGTGTGCTGTGAGCGCCGACCACAGGGTGGCGCTCACAGCTGCCGGGGATCTGTAACCATAGAGGTCTCAAGGACCTCTACGGTTACAATACTGAAGCATCGCCGACCTCCGATCATGTGACGGGGGTCGGCGATGCCGTCATTTCCGGCTGCCCGGCCGGATGCAGTAGTTAAATGCCGCTGTCTGCATTTGACAGCGGCATTTAACTAGTTAATAGGCGCGGGCAGATTGCGATTCTGCCCGCGACTATTGCGGGCACATGTCAGCTGTTCAAAACAGCTGACATGTCCCGGCTTTGATGCGGGCTCACCGCCGGAGCCCGCATCAAAGCGGGGCTTCTGACCTCGGACGTACTATCCCGTCCGAGGTCAGAAAGGGGTTAAGCCGATCAAAAGCTTCTTGAGCCTGTGATGACCACTTAAAGGGCTTTTCCTTCTTTGTCAAGGAAGTAATGGGACGGACAATATCAGAAAAATTTCGAATGAAGCGTCTGTAGAAATTTGCAAAACCAATAAAACGTTGGACCTCCTTAACGTTCTTGGGTACCGGCCAGTCAAGGATAGCCTGAATCTTACCAGATTCCATGTTCAGCCCCTGGGGAGAGATGATATAACCTAAGAACTGTATCTCAGAACGATGGAACTCGCATTTCTCTGGCTTAATATACAGATGATTCTCTTTCAGACGTCTTAAAACAGTTTTGACATGTTCTTCATGTTCCTGTAGAGAGTCAGAAAAGATTAGTATATCGTCCAAATAGATCACTACAAACTGGTCCAACAAATCTCTGAAAATGTCATTAGCAAGGTGTTGAAATGTTGCAGGGGCGTTACAAAGCCCGAAGCGCATCACAAGAGATTCAATGTGTCCATACCGGCATCTGAATGCTGTCTTCCACTCATCCCCTGGACAAATACGCACCAAATTATCCCACGAAGATCCAGTTTAGAGAACACCTTAGCCTGGTGGACTCTTTCCAGTAATTCAGGAATCAGAGGCAAAGGGTAACGGTTTTGTACGGTTAACTTATTGAGTTCTCGATAATCAACACAGGGTCTCAGGGTCCCATCCTTCTTCTTTACAAAAAAGATAGGTGCCCCTGCTGGTGAGGAAGAAGGACGTATGAAGCCTTTGGCCAGATTTTCATCAATATACTCTTTTAAGGCTTGAAGCTCAGGTGCCGCCAAAGGGAATACGCTACCAAAAGGAATAGCTGCCCCGGGAAGCAGCTCAATGGGACAGTCATAATGCCTGTGTGGAGGAAGCTGATCTGCATTCTTCTTGTCACAGATGTCAGAGAACTCTTTATAAGCTGGAGGTAAAGAAAATACCTGTACATGTGGTTCCGTAGCCGTGGACTCAGGGACAGCTTCTGTTAACACTGAGTTGCTCCTTGTTGGGAAGATAATCTCCTTGGTCTCCCAGTTGATAATTGGGTTCTGAGAACGCAACCAAGGAATGCCTAGAATCACAGGAAAATGAGAAGAAATTAGCAAGAAAGAAAGTTGCTCCTGATGCTTAGGCTCCAACAAAATTTCAAGGGGTACGGTCTCCTGATCCAAAGGCCCAGAGATTAAAGGTGACCCATCCACTGTTTCCATGGTAATTGGAGAGGCTCTTTGCTGAATTTTAATACCATGTTCCTTGGCAAATGCGATATCCATGAAATTGCCACCTGCACCAGAGTCAATCATAGCTGAACTGGAAATCCACTGTCCTGAACACAGGATCTTAATAGGGAGAGAACAGTGAGAGTTCTTTTCCTTCAGCTCCTTGGGGGGTGGTCATAGAAAGTGAATGGAATACAGCGTTTAAAGGCAGGCTACATTCAGAGATGTCAGATTCATCATCACAGTTGTCATACTCCCCTATTGCTGCTAGCACCTTGTTAGGCTGTCTAGGACACTTAGGACAATTGATCAAGAAGTGGTCAGACTGGCCGCAGTAGAAACATAGACTTTCACGCAGGCAATGCTCCAGGCACTCATTGATCTCGCGCCTCTGGACGGAATCAATTTGCATGGGCACCTCCTCCACCTCCCGAGAGGTTTTACCTGCAGGCTCTTTGGAAGGAAGGGAAAAGTTAGAAACACGGTTATATGCAGCAAATTTCTCCTGCCTACGCTCAGTAAGGCAAATGTCTATGCGCACACAATGCTGTATAAATGTCTTTAGCTCTTGTGGTGACTCAGAGCGGGCTAGTTCATCTTTTACAGTACTAGACAGACCCCTTTTAAAAATAGGCAATTGTGCATAACTGTCCCAATTGGTATCTACTGCCAATCTCCTGAATTCAGTGGCATACTCAATAACAGAACGTTTAGCTTGGCGTAAAGACAACAAAGCAGATTCAGCGGTTGCACGGCAATTAGGGTCATCAAACATTAATGCCATAGCAGCCAAGAAATCATCCAAGTCATTTAACCATGGGTCACGAGACTCAATCATCGGATTCACCCAGGCGAGCGCTCGTGAGGTCAGTAGCATTATTACACACAATACTTTGGATCAATCAGTAGGAAAATGGTCAGCATGCACATCAAAATATAGCATACATTGATTCACTAAGCCGCGAAATTTGTCACGATCACCATTAAATCTGAATGGGGGCAACTTAGGTGGGCCAGCTGGTGGCGGTTGCCCAGAGGGTAAAGTGTTGTGAATTTGGATTCTGGGCTCCCCCGGTGGCTACTGGTGGAATTGAACTGGTGTTTTCATCTTCTCTGTTCACCTGTTCCCATCAAGATGTGGGAGTCGCTATATAACCTTGCTGCTCTGTTAGTTGCTTGCCGGTCATCAATGTTATCAGAAGCCTCTCTGTGCTTGTTCCTGCTCCTAGACAACTACTAGATAAGTTGGACTCTTGTCCATGTTTGTTTTTGCATTTTTGTTCCAGTTCACAGCTGTAGTTTCGTTACTGTGTCTGGAAAGCTCTTGTGAACAGGAATTGCCACTCTGGTGTTAGGAGTTAATGCCAGAGTTTTAAAGTAATTTCTGGATGGTGTTTTGATAGGGTTTTCAGCTGACCATGAAAGTGTCCTTTCTGTCTTCTGCTATGTAGTAAGTGGACCTCAAATTTGCTAAACCTATTTTCATACTACGTTTGTTATTTCATCTTAATTCACCGCCAATACATGTGGGGGGCCTCTGTCTCCTTTCGGGGTATTTCTCTAGAGGTGAGCTAGGACTGATATTTTCCTCTGCTAGCATTATTTAGTCCTCCGGCTGGTGCTGGGCATCTAGAATCAACGTAGGCATGCTACCCGGCCACTGCTAGTTGTGCGTTAGGTTTAGTTCATGGTCAGCTCAGTTCTCATCTTCCAAGAGCTAGTTCCTATATATACTTATGCTATGTTCTCTTGCCATTGAGATCATGACAGTTTGACCGGCCACTAAAGGGTTAAAATCCTTGGCTGAGAAAGGAGAGAAATAAGTAGTCTGCTGAAATTTTTTTTTTTTTTCTCTCCTTCTAATCTTTGAATGGCTCTGTGTCCACCTGTTGTAATGGATCTTCAGAGTGTAACTGCAGGTTTAAATAATCTCGCCACGAAGGTACAAAGTTTGCAAGATTTTGTTTGTCATGCACCTGTATCTGAGCCGAGAATTCCTTTGCCGGAATTTTTCTCGGGGAATAGATCTGGGTTTCAGAATTTTCGAAATAATTGCAAATTATTTTTGTCCCTGAAATCTCGCTCTGCCGGAGACCCTGCACAGCAGGTCAGGATTGTGATTTCCTTGCTCCGGGGCGACCCTCAAGACTGGGCTTTTTCATTGACACCAGGGGATCCTGCGTTGCTCAATGTGGATGCGTTTTTTCTGGCCTTGGGGTTGCTTTATGACGAACCTCATTTGGAGCTTCAGGCAGAAAAAACTTTGATGTCCCTATCTCAGGGGCAAGATGAAGCGGAAATTTACTGCCAAAGATTCCGTAAATGGTCTGTGCTTACTCAGTGGAATGAGTGCGCCCTGGCGGCGACTTTCAGAGAGGGTCTCTCTGATGCCATTAAGGATGTTATGGTGGGGTTCCCTGTGCCTGCGGGTCTGAATGAGTCCATGACAATGGCTATTCAGATCGATAGGCGTTTGCGGGAGCGCAAACCAGTGCACCATCTGGCGGTGTCCACTGAGAAGTCGCCAGAGAGTATGCAGTGTGATAGAATTCTGTCCCGAAGCGAGCGGCAGAATTTTAGACGGAAAAATGGGTTGTGTTTCTATTGTGGTGATTCTACTCATGTTATATCAGCATGCTCTAAGCGCACTAAAAAGCTTGATAAATCTGTTTCCATTTGCACCTTACCATCTAAGTTTATTCTATCTGTGACCCTGATTTGCTCTTTGTCATCTATTACCACGGACGCCTATGTCGACTCTGGCGCCGCTTTGAGTCTTATGGATTGGTCCTTTGCCAAACGCTGTGGGTATGATTTAGAGCCTTTGGAGACTCTTATTCCTCTGAAGGGGATTGACTCCACCCCATTGGCTAATAATAAACCACAATACTGGACACAAGTAACTATGCGTATTAATCCGGATCACCAGGAGATTATTCGCTTTCTGGTGCTGTATAATCTACATGATGATTTGGTGCTAGGATTGCCTTGGCTGCAATCTCACAACCCAGTCCTCGACTGGAGAGCTATGTCTGTGTTGAGCTGGGGATGTAAGGGGGCTCATGGGGATGTACCTGTGGTTTCCATTTCATCATCTATTCCCTCTGAAATTCCTGAGTTCCTGTCTGACTATCGTGACGTCTTTGAAGAATCCAAGCTTGGTTCATTACCTCCGCACCGAGAGTGCGATTGTGCCATAGATTTAATCCCGGGTAGTAAATACCCAAAGGGTCGTTTATTTAATCTGTCTGTGCCTGAACATGCTGCTATGCGAGAATATATAAAGGAGTCCTTGGAAAAGGGACATATTCGTCCATCGTCATCTCCCTTAGGAGCCGGTTTTTTCTTTGTGTCAAAAAAAGACGGCTCTTTGAGACCATGTATCGATTATCGGCTTTTGAATAAAATCACTGTAAAATATCAATACCCATTGCCGTTGCTGACTGATTTGTTTGCTCGCATAAAGGGGGCCAAGTGGTTCTCTAAGATTGACCTTCGTGGGGCGTATAATTTGGTGCGAATCAGGCAGGGGGATGAGTGGAAAACCGCATTTAATACGCCCGAGGGCCACTTTGAGTATTTAGTGATGCCTTTTGGTCTTTCAAATGCTCCGTCAGTTTTCCAGTCCTTTATGCATGATATTTTTCGCGATTATTTGGATAAATTTATGATTGTGTATCTGGATGATATTCTGATTTTTTCGGATGACTGGGACTCTCATGTCCAGCAAGTCAGGAGGGTTTTCCAGGTTTTGCGGTCTAATTCTTTGTGTGTGAAGGGTTCTAAGTGTGTTTTTGGGGTACAGAGGATTTCCTTTTTGGGATATATTTTTTCTCCCTCTTCCATTGAAATGGATCCTGTCAAGGTTCAAGCTATTTGTGATTGGACGCAGCCCTCTTCTCTTAAGAGTCTTCAGAAATTTTTGGGCTTTGCTAACTTTTATCGTCGATTTATTGCTGGTTTTTCGGATATTGCTAAGCCATTGACCGATTTGACTAAGAAGGGTGCTGATGTTGCTGATTGGTCCCCTGACGCTGTGGAGGCCTTTCGGGAGCTTAAGCGCCGTTTTTCCTCTGCCCCTGTGTTGCGTCAGCCTGATGTTGCTCTACCTTTTCAGGTTGAGGTCGACGCTTCTGAGATCGGAGCTGGGGCAGTGTTGTCGCAGAAAAGTTCTGACTGCTCCGTGATGAGGCCTTGTGCCTTCTTTTCCCGTAAATTTTCGCCCGCTGAGCGGAATTATGATGTTGGGAATCGGGAGCTTTTGGCCATGAAGTGGGCTTTTGAGGAGTGGCGCCATTGGCTTGAGGGGGCCAGACATCAGGTGGTGGTATTGACTGACCACAAAAACTTGATTTATCTTGAGACCGCCAGGCGCCTGAATCCTAGACAGGCGCGCTGGTCATTATTTTTCTCTCGGTTTAATTTTGTGGTGTCATACCTACCGGGTTCTAAGAATGTTAAGGCGGATGCCCTTTCTAGGAGTTTTGAGCCTGACTCGCCTGGTAACTCTGAGCCCACAGGTATCCTTAAGGATGGAGTGGTATTGTCAGCCGTTTCTCCAGACCTGCGGCGGGCCTTGCAGGAGTTTCAGGCAGATAGACCTGATCGTTGCCCACCTGATAAACTGTTTGTTCCTGATGATTGGACCAGTAGAGTCATCTCTGAGGTTCATTCTTCTGCGTTGGCAGGTCATCCTGGCATTTTTGGTACCAGGGATTTGGTGGCAAGGTCCTTCTGGTGGCCTTCCCTGTCACGAGATGTGCGAGGCTTTGTGCAGTCTTGTGACGTTTGTGCTCGGGCCAAGCCTTGTTGCTCTCGGGCTAGTGGATTATTGTTGCCCTTGCCTATTCCTAAGAGGCCTTGGACGCACATCTCGATGGATTTTATTTCAGATCTGCCTGTTTCTCAGAAGATGTCTGTCATCTGGGTGGTGTGTGACCGTTTCTCTAAGATGGTCCATTTGGTTCCTCTGCCCAAGTTGCCTTCTTCTTCCGAGTTGGTTCCTCTGTTTTTTCAAAATGTTGTTCGTTTGCATGGTATTCCTGAGAATATCATTTCTGACAGAGGGACCCAATTCGTGTCTAGATTTTGGCGGGCATTCTGTGCTAGGATGGGCATAGATTTATCTTTTTCGTCCGCTTTCCATCCTCAGACGAATGGCCAGACCGAGCGGACTAATCAGACCCTGGAGACATATCTGAGGTGTTTTGTGTCTGCTGACCAGGATGATTGGGTTGCTTTTTTGCCATTGGCAGAGTTCGCTCTCAATAATCGGGCCAGCTCTGCCACTTTGGTGTCCCCGTTTTTCTGTAATTCGGGGTTTCATCCTCGATTTTCCTCTGGTCAGGTGGAATCTTCGGATTGTCCTGGAGTGGATGCTGTGGTGGAGAGATTGCATCAGATCTGGGGGCAGGTGGTGGACAATTTGAGGTTGTCCCAGGAGAAGACTCAGCTTTTTGCCAACCGCCACCGTCGTGTTGGTCCTCGGCTTTGTGTTGGGGATTTGGTGTGGTTGTCTTCTCGTTTTGTCCCTATGAGGGTCTCTTCTCCTAAGTTTAAGCCTCGGTTCATCGGCCCGTATAAGATATTGGAGATTCTTAACCCTGTTTCCTTCCGTTTGGACCTCCCTGCATCCTTTTCTATTCATAACGTTTTTCATCGGTCATTATTGCGCAGGTATGAGGTACCGGTTGTGCCTTCCGTTGAGCCTCCTGCTCCGGTGTTGGTTGAGGGTGAGTTGGAGTACGTTGTGGAGAAAATCTTAGACTCTCGTGTTTCCAGACGGAGACTCCAGTATCTGGTCAAGTGGAAGGGATACGGCCAGGAGGATAATTCTTGGGTTAATGCATCTGATGTTCATGCCTCTGATCTGGTTCGTGCCTTTCATAGGGCCCATCCTGATCGCCCTGGTGGTTCTGGTGAGGGTTCGGTGCCCCCTCCTTGAGGGGGGGGGTACTGTTGTGAATTTGGATTCTGGGCTCCCCCGGTGGCTACTGGTGGAATTGAACTGGTGTTTTCATCTTCTCTGTTCACCTGTTCCCATCAAGATGTGGGAGTCGCTATATAACCTTGCTGCTCTGTTAGTTGCTTGCCGGTCATCAATGTTATCAGAAGCCTCTCTGTGCTTGTTCCTGCTCCTAGACAACTACTAGATAAGTTGGACTCTTGTCCATGTTTGTTTTTGCATTTTTGTTCCAGTTCACAGCTGTAGTTTCGTTACTGTGTCTGGAAAGCTCTTGTGAACAGGAATTGCCACTCTGGTGTTATGAGTTAATGCCAGAGTTTTAAAGTAATTTCTGGATGGTGTTTTGATAGGGTTTTTCAGCTGACCATGAAAGTGTCCTTTCTGTCTTCTGCTATGTAGTAAGTGGACCTCAAATTTGCTAAACCTATTTTCATACTACGTTTGTTATTTCATCTTAATTCACCGCCAATACATGTGGGGGGCCTCTGTCTCCTTTCGGGGTATTTCTCTAGAGGTGAGCTAGGACTGATATTTTCCTCTGCTAGCATTATTTAGTCCTCCGGCTGGTGCTGGGCATCTAGAATCAACGTAGGCATGCTACCCGGCCACTGCTAGTTGTGCGTTAGGTTTAGTTCATGGTCAGCTCAGTTCCCATCTTCCAAGAGCTAGTTCCTATATATACTTATGCTATGTTCTCTTGCCATTGAGATCATGACAGTAAAGTCACTTGTGCAGCTATTTGCGTGCTTATGTCCTGAAAAGCCCGTCCATACTGGGACTCTATGCCAGCAAGTTTGTTTTCCTGGGCTGCCATGCGGTTGCTCAAGTCCCGAAAAGTTTGTCCAAACACTTGTTGATTGTGTTCAAAGCTTCCAAACTTTTTTTGCAGACCTTCCACATCTTTCTGCAGTGATCTAATTATGGAAAACACCTGCTCTAATTTGCTTTCTGCAGTCATTGTTCCAGCAGTCTCCTTTTTTTTTAAGGCTAGAGTATCCTGTAATAATTATAGGGGATAACTCAGGAGACTCTTTGCGTGGAACAAGACAACTACAGGACACAGTTTTATAAGTGGTAAAGTCTATATTATCACACGGTGATTCAAACAGGTGCAGAGAGAAACTCAAGTCCACAACACTTGGTGCAAATAATAAACGCAGCTTAGCAGTCTATATTAAACTTCAGAGGAAAATGCAATGAAGCAGAAAGTCTATGAAGCACAGTTATTCTTGAGGATACTTGACATGAATAAATCCTTGTCTTAGTCCAGGCACAGATAGATATGCTTATTAGGCAGTTCAAATCATATCTTAGCTCAACCAGGGAGGCCTGGTTAATAGTCTCAGGTTATTGCAAAGCAGAAATAGCTTACATGACCAGCAAATGCAGATGGAAGTAAACACGAACAGCAGATGAAGGAGGATTACTGGAAACTTGTGTATGCAGCAGGAACTCAGAGCAGAGTAGCAGGATCACCACACAGGTTCACAGGAGCAGGTGTATAGCCAGGGAGTAATCAGAGGTCAGGAGCTGGATGCAAGGCAGAATACTCTAGCACAGACTGAAGGCTGGGGTGGAGTTTTATAGCAGGAGACACAGTGCACATGAGACCAAAGACGCCATCTTGAAAAAGGGCAGTAATGCACAAAAGGTAAAAAATGTTCAGAGTCCTGACAAGAGCCTAAGGATTCACATCAGTCTAGAGTTCATGATTTTGCTGAAAAAGGCAACATATTGCAGAAGGATGGTTATGGTTAGCATTTATTTGTGCAGATTTTAGGACTATTATTTTAATTCTGTTCTTGCATTTAAAAAAAAATATCTGCATTAAAATATGGGACCATTCTTGTCTGGCATGTCAAAAATAGCATTTGTAAGTAATTAATGGAAAAAAAGACTAATTCCTTATGAAATAAAAATGTAATCCTTGTACATGCATTGTCTCTTACAAGTCCTTCTGTCGGTATGCATTTTACTCTCCTTGCTTTAATGTAAATGACATAAAACTTTATACCACTGATTATACTAATGAAACTTTTCCTTGTAAATGTCTTATTTTATGAGTATAAACAGATGTATTTATGCTGCTTTGAATTTTTTCATTCATTATAAGGTTGTCACCATGCTGCGTACAAGCCGCAGGAAGTCCTGGGCACCATAGCTACCAGCTGGAACCGAGCTCAGTAATAAAGGTTTAAATCCATTAACTGAAGAAGGTTATTGCTATTTCCTGCATATGGCATTAGAAATCTAATATTGTAGTTTTATGTTCCAGTAATACCACCATACAGTGTCCAAATACCAGTGTTAATGTAATAGCACCAAAAGCCTCAAACAGTGCCAACATAGAAGTGCACTCAAATACAGCTTCACAAATACAGTATATATACAGTAGTGTTCAAAATAATAGCAGTCCAATATAACTCACCAGATTAATCACTGTTTTTGGTACAAATTATATTCCCACATGTCAAATAATTTACAAGTTAGTGCATTAGATTCTAAGAAAACCAACAGACTCAGCATTCATGATCTGCATGTTTTTGAGTTAGTTTATTAGAATAATTAATTGAAAGGGGGTATGTTCAAAATAATAGCAGTGTGGAGTTCAATTAGTGAGGTCAATCATTCTGGGAAGAAACAGGTGTGAATCAGGTGGCCCTTATTTAAAGGTGAAGCCAGGCCATGTGTACATGCATTTCTCCTCAAAAGCCTGAAAAATATAGGTCGTTCGAGGCATTGTTCAGAAGAACAGTACTTTGATTAAAAAGTTGATTGGAGAGGGTAAAACGTATAAAGAAGTGCAGACAATAATGGGCTGGTCAGCTAAAATGGTCTCCAATGCTTTAAAGGGAAAGACAAACCAGAGAGACGTGGAAGAAAACGTAAGACTACCATTCAAATGGATGGAAGAATAGCCAGAATGGCTAAGGCTTAGCCAATGATCAGATCAAGGATGATCAAGTTACCCGTGAGGACTGTGACAGTTAGAAGACACCTGTGTGAAGCAAATCTTTTAGCAACTAGTCCCCGCAAAGTCCCACTGTAAAAAAAGACATGTACTGAAGCGGATACAATTTGCAGAAGAACACATCATCAACTGGCCTAAACAGAAATGGAGAAACATTTTGTGGACTGATGAAAGTAAAATTGTTCATTTTGGGTCCAAAAGCTACAGACAGCTCATCAGACGACCACTATAGCATCATGATATGGGCATGTTTTTCTTACTATGGTGCCAGACCTATTTACAGAAGAGGTCATCTTGCCTTATGCTGAAGAGGATATTCCCTTAAAATGGATGTTTCAACAAGACAACAACCCTAAACACACCAGTAAACAAGCAAAATCTTGGTTCCAGTCCAACAAAATTGAAGTTATGGAGTGGCCAGCCCAATCTTCGGACCTTAAGCCAATAGAACACTTATGGGATGACAGTAAAAATGCTGTTTCTGAGGCAAAGCCAACAAATGCCAGAAAATTGTGGATGTAGTCCAAGCATCATTGGGCTTGAATAACAGTTGACAGGTGCCAGAAGATGGTTCACTCTATGCAACATAAAACTGAAGCAGTTGTAGAAAAACTGTGAGTATACAACTAAATATTAGGTTAGTGACTCACAGGAATGCTAAATCCACAAAAATAGTACCGTATTTTCCGACGTATAAGATGACTTTTTAACCCCTGAAAATCATCTCAAAAGTCGGGGGTCGTCTTATATGCCAGGTACGACGTGTGCAGGGAGCCGTCTTGCATGGTTCCCGGGATCTGGAGGAGAGGAGAGTCTCCTTCAGGCCCTGGGATCCATATTCATGTAAAAAAAAAAAAAAAAAATATTGGATATACAGTACTTACCCTCCGACGGCCCGTGGCTCTCAGCGGTGCAAGCTGCGGCCTCCGTTCCTAAGGATGCATTGAGCGAAGGACCTTTGATGACGTCGCGGCCGTGTGAGAGCCACGGGCCGTAGGAGGGTAAGTATATCCCATATTGTTTATTTTTATTCTTTTTTTTACATAAATATGGATCCCAGGGCATGAAGGAGAGTCTCCTCTCCTCCAGACCTTGGGAACCATCCGCCCCGCACACGCCGTATAAGATGACTGGGCGTATAAGATGACCCCCGTCTTATATGGTGAGTATATCCCAAACACCATATTTTATATGGAAAAGTTGGGGGTCGTCTTATACGCCCAGTCGTCTTATACATAAGAAACACAGGATTACTTACCGGTAATGCTCTTTTATAGAGCCACGACAGCACCCACTTGAGAGAGGGGATCCGCCCCTAGGAACAGGAAACCCTATGGAGAGATAAAAGGGGCGGTCCCCCTCGCTCCCACAGTTGGGTTACAGAGATTGCGAGGAACCGCCCAGCAGATTTAGTAGGCAATTCGATATAATCATTTATCATTAGTTAACTTAAGTATGGCTAACTACAAGAACCAATCACCCTTAACCGTGCTCATATACAAAATTAACTTATTAGGGAGGGAAGTGAAGGGGTGCTGTCGTGGCTCTATAAAAGAGCATTACCGGTAAGTAATCCGGTGTTTTCTCTTCACCACGACAGCACCCACTTGAGAGACTTTCAGAGATAGTCATTTGGGAGGGATCACCATGTTAAGAACTGATCTACCGAAAGACAGGTCAGATGAAGTAGATAAATCCAATCTATAGTGATTATAGAAGGTAGTAGGAGAAGACCAGGTTGCGGCCTTACATATTAGTTCTATTGGAACCTCCGCTCATTCAGCCCAGGATGATGCTATCGCCCGGGTGGAATGTGCTTTTATGGTCTCAGGCGGGCTCTCCCCTTTAGATGAATAGGCCAGACATATTGCATCTCGAATCCACCGAGATAAAGTAGCTTTCGTGATTGCAGCTCCTTTTTTATGACCCTGGAAGGAAACAAAGAGAGCCCTGCTCTTCCTCCAGTCCCTAGTTCTTTCTAAATAGGCTATTATGGCCCTCCTCAAATCTAATGTATGGTATTTTTGTTCTTCCTGATTTGTAGGGTTATCATAGAAGGAAGGAAGGAAAATTTCTTGTGATCTATGAAATTTAGTGCATACTTTGGGTAAGTAGGAAGGGTCCGTTTTTAGGACAACTCTATCTGGAAATATTGACAGAAAAGGAGGATCTTTCGATAATGCCTGTATGTCACTTACCCTTCTTGCCGATACTAAGGCGACAAGAAGAGCTGTCTTGATGGAGACGTGTTTTATGTGAGCTGAATGTAGTGGCTCAAAAGGGTACCCTGTCAGAGCTTCGAGGACTAAATTAACATCCCAAGGTGGTACGTGGGGAATTTAAACTGTCTCTAACCTTTGGCATGCTGCAACAAATCTGGCTACCCACTTGTTACCTGCAATATCGTGACTATATAAAGCTCCAAGAGCAGAAATGTGTACTTTTAAGGTACTGACCGCCAGACCTAAATCGCGCCCTTTTTGAAGAAATTCTAAAATCATAGGAATGTGAATTTCATTTGACAGGGCTGTCGGGTAGAGGCTTAGAAATTTTTTCCTCACTCTGACATAAATAGATGTGGTGGATTTTTTTCTACTTAGTAGAAGAGTGTCAATTACTTTGTTTGAAAAGCCTCTTAGTTTTAGCAGCTGCCTCTCAAATTCCAGGCTGTCAACCGTAGGCCCTTCACATGAGGGTGGTTGAAGGGGCCCTGGAAGAGAAGATCCTGATCCTCCGGGAGAATCCATGGGTCTGAGATTGACATGGCTCTCAGCCAGGAATACCATGGTCTCTTGGGCAAAAACGGAGCTATTAAGATCACGTTTGCTCTGTCCTCCCTTATCTTCCTGATCACGGTTGGTAGAAGTATCAACGGAGGAAAGGCATATGCTTTCCGGAATGTCCATGGGACTTGTAGGGCATCGAAGATATTGGGATTGTCGGACCGGAACAATGAAGCGAACTTTTTGACTTGCTTGTTGTCTTTTGTCGCAAAAAGGTCTATCTCGGGAGTGCCCCATTTTTTGGTTATCATTAAGAAGATACGACGACTGAGAACCCACTCTCCTTGGTGGAGGGTGTGACGGCTGAGGAAATCTGCTTTTGAATTGTCGACTCCTCTGACATGCAGTGTTGATAAGGATAGAAGGTGTTCTTCTGCTATGGTTAGAATATCACCGGCTATAGACATGAGAGCTTCTGATATTGTTCCCCCTTGATGATTTATATATGCTGTCATGTTGTCTGAAAAAATTCTCGTATGCGTTCCGTGTAGCTGCGGAAGGAATTTACATATGGCATGATAGATAGCCTTTAGTTCTTTTTCATTAGAAGAATCGTTTGATTCTCTTAGAGACCACAGACCCCGAACTATTTGATCTCCTAAGTGTGCTCCCCAACCACTAGGACTGGCATCAGTGAAGATCGTTTTCGAAGGATTAACCACCCAGGGGACCCCACTGGTAAGATGATTCAGATCTAACCACCAGGTCAGAGATTGTAACACGTCTGTTGGTAAGGATAACCGACCATCTAATTAACCCTGTAATCTTTCTTCTTCTTGTAGAATTGTATACTGTAACTTCCTAGTATGGAATTGAGCCCACGGGACAGACGGAATGCATGACGTGAAAGAACCAAGAAGGGACATACCTTCTCTTAGGGAAATTAAGGGGTTATTAATCACTGATTGAACTTTGTTTAGAATTGCTGATTGTTTAGAATCTGGAAGGAAGCACCTCTGATTTATGGAATCTAGAATAAGTCCTAGAAATGTTTGTTAAGTTGTGGGGGACAATCTGGATTTTTCCCAATTTACTAACCACCCCAATTCCTGCAGGGACGAAACTGTATCAAATAGATGTTGATGGCATTGAGAAGGGGAATTCCCCACTATCAAAAGGTCATCTAAATATGGTATTATGAGGGTGTCTTTTAACCTCAAAAATGACATTACTTCTGACATTAATTTTGTGAAGACTCTCGGAACTATCGACAGTCCAAAGGGCATTGCTGTATATTGATAATGCCTTATTTGACCTTTCATTATAACTGCCAGATATTGTTGATGTTCAATGAAGATTGGAAGATGGTAATACGCATCTTTAAGGTCAAGTACTGCCATAAAGCAATGGGGAAACAGAAGTTTTATAGTTGACCCGATAGACTCCATTTTAAAAGTTTGATTTTCTAAGAAGACGTTTAGTTTCTTAAGGTTAATTATCGTTCTGAATGACCCGTCTGGTTTTGGAATAAAAAACAAAGGGGAATAAAATTCCTTTCCTTTTTGATGAAAAGGAACTTCCACTAATACCCCTTTAGATAGGAGATTTATTATTTCCTGCTCTAAGGCCGCTTGTTGTGATTGAGATCTTAAGGAAGTCAATAAGAATGAGTCCGGAGGGACTCGGGCACATTTTAACTTTAGACCAGTAGTTATGAGGCTAGTTGCCCAAGAATTGGAAGTTATTGCCAGCCACTGTGTAGAGAAAAATGACAATCTACCACCAACGGGTAGATCTGTCCTAACGGGGTTTATCTTCAGATTTAAATGGGCGCTTCCCAAAAAATGCTCCTCTCTGTTTGGAGTCTCTATTGGCCCAGCGGTCCTGGTTTTTAAAGTCCTTTCTTTTATTAAATATGGGTTTCCGGAATGCTCTCCTATAGGATGGAAGATAATTATTATTGGGGAACCCCTTCTTTCTCTCACCCGCTTTGGTTAGTATTTCATCTAATTTAGTACCAAATGGGTACTCACCCTGGCATGGAAGGCCACATAATTTGGATTTCGTTTGGGGATCTCCTTTCCACCCCTTTAGCCACAGAGCCCGGTGAGCTGCGTTAGTCAGACCTGCCAATTTGGCCGCTAACCGTATGGAGTCAGCTGATGAATCCGCCAAAAAGGCTGTAGCCCCTCTGATCAACGGTATAGATGAGATAAGTTTATCTCTGGAAAGGCCACCTCTCAATCCTTCTTCTAGGTCGTTCAACCAGACTAGCATGGACCTAGCAGTGCATGTAGCTGATATAGCCAGTCTGAATGCTCCTGTACAGGATTCCCATGCTCTTTTTAAAAGAGAATCAGCTTTTCTGTCAAACGGGTGTAAAGAACCCAAATCTTCCACGGGCAGCAGAGATTTCCTAGATGTGGATGCCACTGCCGCATCTGTTGTGAATTCCGCTCTTGGGCTCCCTCCGGTGGTTGTAAGTGGCACTTTTATGAGTTCTGCTCTTGGGCTCCCTCTGGTGGTTTTAAGTGGTACTGCTGCTTCTTGGATTTAGTAGTCAGCAGCTGCTTCCACTGATTGTCTTTCTGGCTCGGCTATTTAGCCTGGTTCTATCCTTCAGCCTGTGCCAATTGTCAATGGTTCCTGGTTGGATTCACATCTCTGCTTGGATTTCCCTGATATTCTGACCAGTTCAGCAAAGATAAGTCCTTGCTTTGTTCTTTTGCAGTCCACTTGTTGTGGACTTAATCTTTCTGCACTTTCTATGTTTTTTCTAGTCCAGCTTGTCAGTATGGATTTATTCAGTTTCGCTGGAAGCTCTGGGAAGCAGATTTACCCTCCACACCTTTAGTCAGGTGTGGAGATTTTTGTAAACTCTGTGGTGGATTTTTCTAGTTTTTAATACTGACCGCACAGTATTCTGTCCTGTTCTATCTATCTAGCTAGACTGGCCTCCTTTGCTACATCCTGGTTTCATTCTGCGTATGTCATTTCCCTCTCCACTCACAGTCAATATTTGTGGGGGGCTGTCCTATCCTTTGGGGATTTTCTCTGAGGCAAGATAGCTTTCCTGTTTCTATCTTTAGGGGTAGTTAGTCCTCCGGCTGTGACGAGGTGTCTAGGGAGTGACAGGAACATCCCACGGCTACTTCTAGTGTTGTGTTAAGCTGAGGAACTGTGGTCAGTACAGGTACCACCTCCTCCAGAGCACGTCCCATGTTGCTCCTTAACCACCAGGTCATAACAGTACAACTGGCCAAAAATGAATTAAATGCATCTCAAAAGAAGGAAAAGGAAGTTCTGAGACATTTTTTTTTCTGCAGCCTGTTTTGTCTTTTTTTTCCTCTTAATCTCTGGGTGGTTCAGGATTTTGGCACTGGCATGGATGTTCAGGGTTTGTTTTCTCGTGTGGATCAACTTGCTGCAAGAGTACAGAGTATCCAAGATTATGTTGTCCAGACTCCGGCTTTAGAGCCTAGAATTCCAACCCCTGATTTGTTTTTTGGGGACAGATCCAAGTTTTTGAACTTTAAAAATAACTGCAAATTGTTTTTTGCCTTGAAACCCCGTTCCTCTGGTGATTCCATTCAGCAGGTTAAAATTGTCATCTCTCTGCTGCGTGGTGACCCTCAGGACTGGGCATTCTCCCTTGAATCAGGGGATCCGGCATTGCTTAATGTAGACGCATTTTTTCAAGCGCTCGGATTATTGTATGATGAACCTAATTCTGTGGATCATGCAGAAAAGACCTTGTTGGCCCTGTGTCAGGGTCAGGAAGCGGCAGAAGTATACTGCCAGAAATTTAGAAAATGGTCTGTGCTCACTAAATGGAATGAGGAGGCTCTGGCAGCAATTTTCAGAAAGGGTCTTTCTGAAGCCCTTAAAGATGTTATGGTGGGGTTCCCCACGCCTGCTGGTTTGAGCGAATCTATGTCTCTAGCCATTCAGATTGATCGGCGCCTGCGCGAGCGCAAAGTTGTGCACCATATGGCAGTATCCTCTGAGCAGAGTCCTGAGCCTATGCAATGTGATAGGATTTTGACTAGAGCAGAACGGCAGGGATTCAGACACCAGAATAGGCTGTGTTTTTTCTGTGGTGATTCTGCTCATGTTATTTCTGATTGCCCTAAGTGTACTAAGAAGGTTGCTAGGTCTGTTACCATCAGTATTGTACAGCCTAAATTTCTCTTATCTGTGACCTTGATTTGCTCATTATCGTCCTTTTCGGTCATGGCATTTGTGGATTCAGGCACTGCCCTGAACTTGATGGACTTGGAATTCGCCAGGCGCTGTGGTTTTTCCTTGCAGCCTTTGCAGAGCCCTATTCCTTTGTATTCCTTTGAGGGGCATTGATGCTACGCCGTTGGCCAAGGATAAACCTCAGTATTGGACTCAGCTGACCATGTACATGGCTCCAGCACATCAGGAAGATTGCTGTTTTCTGGTGTTGCATAATTTGCATGATGTTGTTGTACTGGGTTTTCCATGGTTACAGGGACATAATCCGGTGCTGGATTGGAAATCTATGTCTGTGACTAGTTGGGGTTGTCAAGGGGTACATAGTGACGTTTCTTTGATGTCAATTTCCTCTTCCCCCTCTTCTGAAGTTCCTGAGTTTTTGTCGGATTTCCAGGATGTATTTGATGAGCCCAAGTCCAGTTCCCTTCCTCCACATAGGGACTGTGATTGTGCTATTAACTTGATTCCAGGCTGTAAGTTCCCTAAGGGCCGACTTTTCAATCTGTCTGTGTCAGAGCATGCCGCCATGCGGAGTTATGTTAAGGAGTCTTTGGAGAAGGGGCATATTTGGCTGTCTTCGTCACCATTGGGAGCGGGATTCTTTTTTGTTGCCAAGAAGGATGGCTCCTTGAGTCCCTGTATTGATTATTGCCTTCTTAATAAGATCACGGTCAAATTCCAATACCCTTTACCTTTGCTTTCTGATTTGTTTGCTCGGATCAAGGGGGCTAGTTGGTTTACTAAGATTGACCTTCGAGGGGCATATAATCTTGTTCGTATTAAACAGGGTGACGAATGGAAAACTGCATTTAATACGCCCGAAGGCCATTTTGAATACCTTGTGATGCCTTTCGGGCTCTCTAATGCTCCTTCTGTATTTCAGTCCTTCATGCATGATATTTTCTGCAATTATCTTGATAAATTCATGATTGTGTATTTGGATGATATTTTGATTTTTTCCGATGATTGGGAGTCTCATGTGAAGCAGGTCAGGATGGTATTCCAGATCCTTCGTGATAATGCTTTATTTGTGAAGGGGTCTAAGTGCCTATTTGGAGTTCAGAAGGTCTCTTTTTTGGGTTTTATTTTTTCTCGCTCGTCTATAGAAATGGATCCTGTTAAGGTCCAAGCCATTCATGACTGGATTTAACCCACATCTGTGAAGAGTCTTCAGAAATTTTTGGGCTTTGCTAATTTTTATCGCCGTTTCATTGCCAACTTTTCCAGTGTGGTTAAGCCCCTGACCGATTTGACGAAGAAAGGCGCTGATGTGACGAATTGGTCCTCTGCGGCTGTTGAGGCCTTTCAGGAGCTTAAACACCGATTTACTTCTGCCCCTGTGCTGCGTCAGCTGGATGTTTCTCTTCCTTTTCAGGTTGAGGTTGATGCTTCTGAGATTGGGGCAGGGGCCGTTTTGTCTCAGAGGAGTTCTGATGGTTCTTTGATGAAACCGTGTGCCTTTTTTTCCAGAAAGTTCGCCTGCGGAGCGTAATTATGATGTCGGCAATCGGGAGTTGTTGGCCATGAAGTGGGCATTTGAGGAGTGGCGACATTGGCTTGAGGGAGCCAAGCACCGCGTTGTGGTCTTGACTGATCATAAGAATCTGATTTACCTCGAGTCGGCCAAGCGGCTGAACTCTAGACAGGCTCGATGGTCCCTGTTTTTCTCCCGTTTTGATTTTGTGGTCTCGTATCTTCCGGGATCTAAGAATGTTAAGGCTGATGCCCTCTCTAGGAGTTTTTTGCCTGATTCTCCTGGAGTCCTTGAGCCGGTTGGCATTCTTAAGGAAGGGGTGATTCTTTCTGCCATCTCTCCTGATTTACGGCGGGTGCTTCAGGAATTTCAGGCTGATAAACCTGACCGCTGTCCTGTGGGGAAGCTGTTTGTTCCTGATAGATGGACAAGTAAGGTAATTTCTGAGGTTCATTGTTCGGTGTTGGCTGGTCATCCTGGGATTTTTGGTACCAGAGATTTGGTTGCTAGGTCCTTTTGGTGGCCTTCCTTGTCGCGGGATGTGCGTTCTTTTGTGCAGTCCTGTGGGACTTGTGCCCGGGCCAAGCCTTGCTGTTCCCACGCTAGTGGGTTGCTTTTGCCTTTGCCGGACCCTGAGAGGCCCTGGACGCATATTTCCATGGATTTTATTTCGGATCTTCCTGTTTCCCAGAAGATGTCTGTTATCTGGGTGGTTTGTGACCGGTTCTCTAAAATGGTCCATTTGGTACCTTTGCCTAAATTGCCTTCCTCCTCTGATTTGGTTCCATTGTTTTTTCAGCATGTGGTTCGTTTGCATGGCATTCCGGAGAATATTGTGTCTGACAGAGGTTCCCAGTTTGTTTCTAGGTTTTGGCGGGCCTTTTGTGCTAGGATGGGCATTGATTTGTCTTTTTCTTCGGCGTTTCATCCTCAGACTAATGGCTGTTGTGGATTCTGTTTGTGGGCTCCCTCTGGTGGTTACTGCTGGTACTGGGTGACTTTGGTGGGTTGCGGCCTTTGGTTTCCACCTGTCCATCAGAGGCTGGGTGTTTCCTATTTTACCTGGCCTTTCTGTCATTCCCTTGCCGGCTATCAATGTATTCAGATGTGCTCTGTTTGGTTCCTGCCTACCTGCTGCCAGATCTTTCAGGATAAGCTAAGTGCTGATTTTCAGTTGTTGGTTTTTTTGTCCAGCTTGCTTATTATGTCTCTATGCTAGCTGGTAGCTCTAGTGGACTGAGGTTCTCCCCATGTGCCATGAGTTGGCACATGGGTTCTTGTAATCTCAGGATGGTTTTTTGATTAGGGTTTTTTGCTGACCGCTCAGACCCCTTTTGTATCGTTCTGCTTTCTAGTTTACAGCGGGCCTCAATTTGCTGAACCTATATATATCATCTCTATGTGTGTGCCTTCCTCTCATTTCACCGTCAATACATGTGGGGGGCAACTATACCTTTTGGGGTTCATTCCTCTGGAGGCAAGTGAGGTCTTTATTTTCTCTGCAGTACTAGTTAGCTCTTAGGCTGGTGCGTGGCGTCTAGAACCAACGTAGGCACGCTCCCTGGCTATCTCTAGTTGCGTTTGTCAGGCGTAGGGCAGCGGTCAGCCCAGGTTCCATCACCCTAGAGCTCGTCCGATATTTTGTATTACTTTGCTTGTCCCTTGCTATCCCTAGCCATTGGGATTCATGACAAATGGCCAAACTGAGCGAACTAATCAGACCTTGGAAACCTATTTGAGATGCTTTGTGTCTGCTGACCAGGATGATTGGGTGGCTTTCTTGCCATTGGCCGAGTTTGCCCTTAATAATCAGGCTAGTTCGGCTACTTTGGTTTCGCCTTTCTTTTGTAATTTTGGTTTTCATCCTCGTTTTTCTTCGGGGCAGGTTGAGCCTTCTGATTGTCCTGGTGTGGATTCTGTAATGGACAGGTTACAGCAGATTTGGACTCATGTGGTAGACAATTTGACGTTGTCTCAGGAAAAGGCTCAACGTTTTGCTAACCACCGTCGGTGTGTTGGTCCCCGGCTTCGGGTGGGGGATTTAGTCTGGTTATCTTCTTGTCATGTTCCTATGAAGGTTTCTTCCCCTAAGTTCAAGCCTCGGTTTATTGGTCCTTATAAGATTTCTGAGATTATCAATCCGGTATCTTTTCGTTTGGCCCTCCCAGCCTCTATTGCCATCCATAATGTTTTCCATAGATCTTTGTTGCGGAGATATGTGGTGCCCGTTGTTCCCTCTGTTGATCCTCCTGCCCCGGTGTTGGTTGATGGGGAGTTGGAATATGTGGTGGAGAAAATTTTGGATTCTCGTTTTTCGAGGCGGAGGCTTCAGTATATTGTCAAGTGGAAGGGTTATGGCCAGGAGGATAATTCTTGGGTTGTTGCCTCCGATGTCCATGCCGCTGATTTGGTTCGTGCTTTTCACTTGGCTCGTCCTGATCGGGCTGGGGGCTCTGGTGAGGGTTCGGTGACCCCTCCTCAAGGGGGGGGTACTTTTGTGAATTCCGCTCTTGGGCTCCCTCTGGTGGTTGTAAGTGGCACTTTTGTGAGTTCTGCTCTTGGGCTCCCTCCGGTGGTTTTAAGTGGTACTGCTGCTTCTTGGATTTAGTAGTCAGCAGCTGCTTCCACTGATTGTCTTTCTGGCTCGGCTATTTAGCCTGGTTCTATCCTTCAGGGCAGCGGTCAGCCCAGGTTCCATCACCCTAGAGCTCGTCCGATATTTTGTATTACTTTGCTTGTCCCTTGCTATCCCTAGCCATTGGGATTCATGACAGTATAGCCGGCCCACAAAGTGTTAATTGTTTGGGCTGAAGCAGGAGAAAAAGAAGTGTTTAAGGGAAATTTTTTTTTTTTATTTATTTTTTTTTTCCTTCAGAGTTTTGCTGCCTAGCCCTTAATTGCTGTCTAGCTGCTTCTTACCTCCTCTTAACCCTTGAATGGCTCTGATATTAGCTGTTTAACATGGATGTCCAGAGTTTGGCTTCCAGCCTGAGTAATCTCGCGGCAAAAGTTCAAAACATACAGGATTTTGTTGTTCACACTCCCATGTCTGAACCTAGAATTTCTATTCCAGAGCTCTTTTCTGGAGATAGATCTACCTTCCTGAATTTCAGGAACAATTGTAAATTGTTTCTTTCTTTAAAATCTCGCTCCTCTGGAGACCCTGCTCAACAGGTCAAGATTGTAATATCTTTCCTGCGAGGCGACCCTCAGAATTGGGCATTTGCATTGGCACCAGGGGATCCTGCATTGCTCAATGTGGATGCGTTTTTTCTGGCATTGGGATTGCTCTATGAGGAACCCAACCTGGAGATTCAGGCTGAAAAGGCTTTATTAGCCCTCTCTCAGGGGTATGATGAAGCGGAAATATATTGTCAAAAATTTCGGAAATGGTCGGTGCTTACTCAGTGGAATGAGTGCGCCCTGGCTGCAAACTTCAGAAATGGTCTTTCCGAGGCCATTAAGGATATTATGGTGGGGTTCCCTACGCCTACAGGTCTGAATGAGTCGATGGCTATGGCCATTCAGATTGATCGGCGTTTACGGGAGCGCAAACCCGTGCACCAGTTGGCGGTGTCTTTTGAACAGGCACCTGAGACTATGCAATGTGATAGAATTCAGTCCAGAAGTGAACGGCAAAATTATAGGCGGAAAAATGGATTGTGTTTTTATTGTGGTGATTCAGCTCATGTTATATCAGCATGCTCTAAACGCACAAAAAGGGTTGATAAATCTTTTGCCATTGGTACTCTGCAGCCTAAGTTCATTTTGTCTGTGACTCTGATTTTTTCACTGTCTTCCATTTCCGTCGATGCCTATGTGGATTCGGGCGCTGCCCTGAGTCTTATGGATTGGTCATTTGCTAAACGCTGCGGTTTTAGTCTGGAACCTCTGGAAGTTCCTATTCCTCTGAAGGGAATTGACTCTACACCATTGGCTATGAATAAACCGCAGTATTGGACACAAGTGACCATGCGCATGACTCCCGTTCATCAGGAGGTGATTCGCTTCCTTGTACTGTATAATTTACATGATGTACTAGTGCTTGGTCTGCCATGGTTACAAACTCATAATCCTGTCCTGGACTGGAAAACAATGTCTGTGTTAAGCTGGGGATGTCAGGGGGTTCATGATTATGCACCTCCGATTTCAATCGCTTCATCTACTCCTTCTGAGATCCCTGCGTTTTTGTCTGACTATAGGGATGTTTTTGAGGAGCCTAAGCTCAATTCGCTCCCTCCGCATAGAGATTGTGACTGTGCTATAGAATTGATTCCTGGCAGTAAGTTCCCTAAGGGTCGTTTATTTAATCTGTCACTGCCAGAGCATACTGCTATGCGGAATTATATTAAGGAGTCCTTGGAAAAGGGACATATTCGTCCATCTTCGTCCCCTCTGGGAGCAGGTTTTTTTTTCGTGGCAAAAAAAGATGGTTCCCTGAGGCCTTGTATAGATTATCGCCTTCTGAATAAGATTACAGTCAAGTATCAGTATCCATTGCCATTATTGACTGATTTGTTTGCTCGCATTAAGGGGGCTAGGTGGTTCACTAAGATAGATCTTCGCGGTGCGTATAATCTGGTGCGGATAAAACAGGGTGATGAGTGGAAAACCGCATTTAATACGCCTGAGGGCCATTTTGAGTATTTGGTAATGCCTTTTGGACTCTCCAATGCTCCGTCAGTCTTTCAGTCCTTTATGCACAATATTTTCCGTGAATATCTGGATAAGTTTATGATTGTGTATTTGGATGATATTTTGGTGTTTTCTGATGACTGGGAGTCTCATGTTCTACAGGTCAGGAAGGTGTTTCAGGTTCTGCGGGCCAATTCTCTGTTTGTGAAGGGCTCAAAGTGTCTCTTCGGAGTCCAGAAGATTTCTTTTTTGGGGTACATTTTTTCTCCTTCTACTATTGAGATGGATCCCGTCAAGGTTCAGGCGATTTGTGACTGGACACAACCTACATCTGTTAAGAGCCTTCAGAAGTTCTTGGGGTTTGCTAATTTTTATCGTCGGTTCATTGCTAATTTTTCCAGTATTGTTAAACCTTAGACTGATTTGACTAAAAAGGGTGCTGATGTTGCTGATTGGTCTCCTGCGGCCGTGGAGGCCTTTCAGGAACTTAAGCGCCGGTTTTCTTCTGCTCCTGTGTTGTGTCAACCAGATGTTTCACTTCCTTTTCAGGTTGAGGTTGATGCTTCCGAGATTGGAGCGGGGGCGGTTTTGTCACAGAGAAGTTCTAATGGCTCGGTGATGAAGCCATGTGCATTCTTCTCTAGAAAATTCTCGCCCGCCGAGCGCAATTATGATGTGGGTAATCGGGAGCTTTTGGCCATGAAGTGGGCATTTGAGGAGTGGCGTCATTGGCTTGAGGGTGCTAAACATCGTGTGGTGGTCTTGACTGATCACAAGAATCTCATTTACCTTGAGTCTGCCAGGCGTTTGAATCCTAGACAGGCTCGTTGGTCGTTGTTTTTTTCTCGTTTCAATTTCGTGGTTTCATACCTGCCAGGTTCAAAGAATGTGAAGGCAGATGCTCTTTCCAGGAGTTTTGTGCCTGACTCTCCTGGAGACTCTGGGCCTACTGGTATCCTTAGGGATGGGGTAATATTGTCCGCCGTATCCCCAGACTTGCGACGTGCATTGCAGGAGTTTCAGGTGGATAAACCGGATCGTTGTCCACCAGAAAGACTGTTTGTTCCGGATGATTGGACCAGTAGAGTCATCTCCGAGGTCCATTCTTCTGTGTTGGCTGGTCATCCTGGAATATTTGGTACTAGAGACTTGGTGGCCAGGTCTTTTTGGTGGCCTTCCTTGTCTAGGGATGTGCGTACCTTTGTGCAGTCTTGTGAAGTGTGTGCTCGAGCTAAGCCTTGCTGTTCTCGGGCCAGTGGGTTGTTGTTATCCTTGCCCATCCCGAAGAGGCCTTGGACGCACATTTCCATGGATTTTATTTCTGATCTCCCGGTTTCACAGAAAATGTCCGTTATCTGGGTTGTGTGTGACCGCTTTTCTAAGATGGTTCATTTGGTGCCCTTGCCTAAGTTGCCTTCCTCCTCTGAGTTGGTCCCTTTATTTTTTCAGAACGTGGTTCGTTTGCATGGGATTCCGGAGAATATCGTTTCTGACAGGGGATCCCAGTTTGTGTCTAGATTTTGGCGGACGTTTTGTGCCAAGATGGGCATTGATTTGTCTTTCTCGTCTGCATTCCATCCTCAGACGAATGGCCAGACGGAGCGAACTAATCAGACCTTGGAAACTTATTTGAGGTGTTTTGTTTCTGCTGATCAAGATGACTGGGTTGCTTTTTTGCCACTGGCCGAATTTGCTCTTAATAATCGGGCTAGTTCTGCCACGTTGGTCTCTCCTTTTTTTTGTAATTCGGGGTTTCATCCTCGTTTTTCCTCTGGTCAGGTGGAGTCTTCGGATTGTCCTGGAGTGGACGTGGTGGTGGACAGGCTGCATCAGATTTGGAACCAGGTGGTGGACAATTTGAAGTTATCTCAGGAGAAGACTCAGCAGTTTGCTAATCGCCGTCGCCGCGTGAGTCCCCGACTTCTTGTTGGGGATTTGGTGTGGTTGTCTTCTCGTTTTGTCCCTATGAAGGTCTCTTCTCCTAAGTTCAAGCCTCGGTTCATCGGTCCTTATAGGATCTCGGAGATTCTTAACCCTGTATCTTTTCGTTTGGATCTCCCAGCATCGTTTGCTATTCATAATGTGTTCCATCGGTCGTTGTTGCGGAGGTATGAGGTGCCCGTTGTTCCTTCGGTTGAGCCTCCTGCTCCGGTGCTGGTGGAGGGAGAATTGGAGTATGTTGTTGAGAAGATCTTGGATTCTCGTGTTTCCAGACGCAAACTCCAGTATTTGGTTAAGTTGAAGGGTTATGGTCAGGAGGATAATTCCTGGGTGGTCGCCTCCGATGTTCATGCGACTGATTTGGTCCGCGCCTTCCATAGAGCTCACCCTGATCGCCCTGGGGGTTCTCGTGAGGGTTCGGTGACCCCTCCTCAAGGGGGGGGTACTGTTGTGGATTCTGTTTGTGGGCTCCCTCTGGTGGTTACTGCTGGTACTGGGTGACTTTGGTGGGTTGCAGCCTTTGGTTTCCACCTGTCCATCAGAGGCTGGGTGTTTCCTATTTTACCTGGCCTTTCTGTCATTCCCTTGCCGGCTATCAATGTATTCAGATGTGCTCTGTTTGGTTCCTGCCTACCTGCTCCCAGATCTTTCAGGATAAGCTAAGTGCTGATTTTCAGTTGTTGGTTTTTTTGTCCAGCTTGCTTATTATGTCTCTATGCTAGCTGGTAGCTCTAGTGGACTGAGGTTCTCCCCATGTACCATGAGTTGGCACATGGGTTCTTGTAATCTCAGGATGGTTTTTTGATTAGGGTTTTTTGCTGACCGCTCAGACCCCTTTTGTATCGTTCTGCTTTCTAGTTTACAGCGGGCCTCAATTTGCTGAACCTATATATATCATCTCTATGTGTGTGCCTTCCTCTCATTTCACCGTCAATACATGTGGGGGGCAACTATACCTTTTGGGGTTCATTCCTCTGGAGGCAAGTGAGGTCTTTATTTTCTCTGCAGTACTAGTTAGCTCTTAGGCTGGTGCGTGGCGTCTAGAACCAACGTAGGCACGCTCCCTGGCTATCTCTAGTTGCGTTTGTCAGGCGTAGGGCAGCGGTCAGCCCAGGTTCCATCACCCTAGAGCTCGTCCGATATTTTGTATTACTTTGCTTGTCCCTTGCTATCCCTAGCCATTGGGATTCATGACAAATGGCCAAACTGAGCGAACTAATCAGACCTTGGAAACCTATTTGAGATGCTTTGTGTCTGCTGACCAGGATGATTGGGTGGCTTTCTTGCCATTGGCCGAGTTTGCCCTTAATAATCGGGCTAGTTCGGCTACTTTGGTTTCGCCTTTCTTTTGTAATTTTGGTTTTCATCCTCGTTTTTCTTCGGGGCAGGTTGAGCCTTCTGATTGTCCTGGTGTGGATTCTGTAATGGACAGGTTACAGCAGATTTGGACTCATGTGGTAGACAATTTGACGTTGTCTCAGGAAAAGGCTCAACGTTTTGCTAACCACCGTCGGTGTGTTGGTCCCCGGCTTCGGGTGGGGGATTTAGTCTGGTTATCTTCTTGTCATGTTCCTATGAAGGTTTCTTCCCCTAAGTTCAAGCCTCGGTTTATTGGTCCTTATAAGATTTCTGAGATTATCAATCCGGTATCTTTTCGTTTGGCCCTCCCAGCCTCTATTGCCATCCATAATGTTTTCCATAGATCTTTGTTGCGGAGATATGTGGTGCCCGTTGTTCCCTCTGTTGATCCTCCTGCCCCGGTGTTGGTTGATGGGGAGTTGGAATATGTGGTGGAGAAAATTTTGGATTCTCGTTTTTCGAGGCGGAGACTTCAGTATATTGTCAAGTGGAAGGGTTATGGCCAGGAGGATAATTCTTGGGTTGTTGCCTCCGATGTCCATGCCGCTGATTTGGTTCGTGCTTTTCACTTGGCTCGTCCTGATCGGGCTGGGGGCTCTGGTGAGGGTTCGGTGACCCCTCCTCAAGGGGGGGGTACTTTTGTGAATTCCGCTCTTGGGCTCCCTCTGGTGGTTGTAAGTGGCACTTTTGTGAGTTCTGCTCTTGGGCTCCCTCCGGTGGTTTTAAGTGGTACTGCTGCTTCTTGGATTTAGTAGTCAGCAGCTGCTTCCACTGATTGTCTTTCTGGCTATTTAGCCTGGTTCTATCCTTCAGCCTGTGCCAATTGTCAATGGTTCCTGGTTGGATTCACATCTCTGCTTGGATTTCCCTGATATTCTGACCAGTTCAGCAAAGATAAGTCCTTGCTTTGTTCTTTTGCAGTCCACTTGTTGTGGACTTAATCTTTCTGCACTTTCTATGTTTTTTCTAGTCCAGCTTGTCAGTATGGATTTATTCAGTTTCGCTGGAAGCTCTGGGAAGCAGATTTACCCTCCACACCTTTAGTCAGGTGTGGAGATTTTTGTAAACTCTGTGGTGGATTTTTCTAGTTTTTAATACTGACCGCACAGTATTCTGTCCTGTTCTATCTATCTAGCTAGACTCGCCTCCTTTGCTACATCCTGGTTTCATTCTGCGTATGTCATTTCCCTCTCCACTCACAGTCAATATTTGTGGGGGGCTGTCCTATCCTTTGGGGATTTTCTCTGAGGCAAGATAGCTTTCCTGTTTCTATCTTTAGGGGTAGTTAGTCCTCCGGCTGTGACGAGGTGTCTAGGGAGTGACAGGAACATCCCACGGCTACTTCTAGTGTTGTGTTAAGCTCAGGAACTGCGGTCAGTACAGGTACCACCTCCTCCAGAGCACATCCCATGTTGCTCCTTAACCACCAGGTCATGACACGCATCTACCTTTGGGGCTTTTGACCATGTGGAGAAATCTTCGTCATTAAAGGGATAGCGTCTTTTAGACGAAGACGGCAACCCTCTTTGTCCCTGGCTTTCCCATTCTTTTTTCACCAAATTTTTTATTGCTGGAATTACTGGAAAAGAAGGTCTTTTCCTTTCTGATAGGCCAGCAAACATTATGTCCTGTGGTGTTTTAACGTTTTTAGTGTCTTCAATGCCCATGGTGTTACATACTGATTTGACTAAATTATCAATGCTGTCTGTGGGAAAGCATGTATCCTGTTCGCCATCTGAGGAAATAATTTCTTGGGAACCGTCCGAATCTTTATCCTCAATATCAGAAGACTGTTCAGATCTGGGCAAATTATATTTTTTCCTATCCTTACACTCAGGAATACTTTCCGAGCTTTGTAAGGCCCGTAATTCATCTCTTATCATTTTCCTTATATCTTCCGACCCTACTGAAGATTCTTCATGTAAGGTGGATTTGATGCATGAGTGGCACAACTTTTTTATATAACTATCCGGGAGCGGCTGGGAACATAAAGCACATTGCTTGTGTTTGGTTTTTCCCGTTCTTTTCACCTAGGGAATATTGACAAAGAGGGAAGTATAATCAGCCTAATAGGGTATATACACACTCACCCCAGTGAAGCTGCTGTTATGGTACCGGCTGATGAGGAGGAGACGGAGGCACGGATGGAGGAATAGATCGGTCCGATCTTTTATCCCTGGTGCTCTTTGTAGAGGATCTGCTCTGAGCGACCGCTGCTTGTATGGCTGCCTGGCATAATAGCGGTGACTTCAGATGAAGCCATCACCGAGTCCTGGGGAGATGCCATGATGGATGCCGGAGTATCAGCACCGGCATCCTTTTGTTGATGGGGGCCGCCATCTTCTTCCTGTCGCACCCGGAAGTGAACGATACTTCCGGGTCGCGGCCATGCTGTATGCGCCTGCGCACCCACCGGTATTAACGCAGGTGCCGTCCCTCCTCCTGCATCACCCCGGAAGTTTGCGGCAACACATCCGGGGGAAAATATACTGGGCTGCACGCTGCCTGAACACCACCGGAGATGGCGTCGCAGGATCTCCTACCTCCAGCGTTTCAATCCCCGCAGGTCAGCCAGATGGATCTCCATGAGCCAGGTGACTCCCCGGATCTGGCCTCACGGTACCTGCCAGCAGAGGGGGGAAGCTGCATTAGGACCCCCGACGCTGCTTCCAGCTCTGGAGCCCTTGCCGTCCCATTAAGGTAAACTGCGCAAGCGGCATCCAGGCTGGGCATCCTCTTCTCTCCATGCATCTCCCGTAGGAACAGGAAACCAACGGTGGGAGCGAGGGAGACTGCCCCTTTTATCTCTCCATAGGGTTTCCTGTTCCTAGGGGCGGATCCCATCTCTCAAGTGGGTGCTGTCGTGGCGAAGAGAAAAATACGGTATATATTGTGAGTTTGTAAAGAAAAATGCAGACACTGCTATTTTTTAGAACAAACCAATGTTCATTTTTTATTATTTTCTGTAAAGGAGTTAAAATTATATACCATGTATACTCGAGTATAAGCCGACCCGGCTATAAGCCGAGGCACCTAATTTTGCCACTGAAAACTGATTAAGCTTATTGTCTCGAGTATAAGCCAGGTATGCATTGTCCTCTCATCCCTGTCCTGCTATGTGTGGCTCCCACGGTCTCCTGTTTGTATGCATAGATCTGCATCCTCACCCTTGTATGCATGGCTCGGCGTCCTCCCCCGTGAATGCATGGCTCTGCGTTCTTCCCTCATTCTCCTCCTTGTATGCATGGCTCGGCATCCTCCCCTTGTATGCATGGCTCGGTGTCCTCCCCCTTGCATGCATGGCTCGGCGTCCTCCCCCTTGCATACATAGATATGTGTTTTTTTTGCACTTTATCTTGCAGGGCGCAGTCGGACCGAGATGGCTCTGTAAACTGTAGGCCTCTATTCACACAGCATGCATTTTGTAGCACTGGGCAGCCCGCCTGTATGTGCATTAGTAATAGGCTGTAGACCAGATGCTCTGCATTGCTTGTGTGAACAATGCCACATACAGACTATTATCGCTTATCTTTTTGTGCACTAATGCCAAACAACCAATACTGGATTGAAAGTGGTTGTTTCATCGGTATTTTTTGCACCTGTGTTGTTGCCATCATTAATCGGGTCCGACGCGCCCTGCTAGTGCATTTGTTTGGAGGCTTCAGCAGGTAACCATCTCTGCTTTTTTCTCTGTGATTTTTTTGTCAATATACATAGTACAGACTTAGGCTACGTTCACATTTGCGTCATGCGCCCCTATACTTAACATGGGGGCGCATGGACATGCGTTGTGCTGCGTTTTGCGCCGCATGGCCGCAAGCGTTGGACGCAAGAAACGCTTCAAGTTGCATTTTTTTTGCGTCCAATTTTCGGCCAAAAAGGACGCATGCGGCGCAAAACGCAGCGTTTTAGCGTGCGTTTTGCCGCGTTTTTGTTTGCGTTGTGCGCTGCGGCGCCGACGCTGCGGCGCACAACGCAAATGTGAACGTAGCCTAAAAGATTGGACACACCTTCTCATTTAAAGATTTTTCTGTATTTTCATGACTATGAAAATTGTACATTCACACTGAAGGCATCAAAACTATGAATTAACACATGTGGAATTATATACTTAACAAAAAAGTGTGAAACAACTGAAAATATGTTGTATATTCTAAGTTCTTCAAAGTAGACCCCTTTTGCTTTGATGACTGCTTTTTGCACACTCTTGGCATACTCTTGATGAGCTTCAACAGGGAGTCACCGGGAATGGTTTTCAATTCACAGGTGTGCCCTGTCAGGTTTAATAAGTGGGATTTCTTGTCTTATAAATTGGGTTGGGACCATCAGTTGTGTTGTGCAGAAGTCTGGTGGATACACAGCTGATAGTCCTACTGAATAGAATGGCAAGAAAAAATGTCTCATGAAAATACAGAAAAATCTTTAAATGAGAAGGTGTGTCCAAACTTTTGGTCTGTACTGTATGTAAGAAATAGTGACACACATTAACAAGATATTTTCCTGATGGTGAAATGTAAGTGAAAGTTTCCCTGATTCTTTGCTCCATTTCTTTAATAATAAAATAATAATATCATATTAGAAGTAGGATCCATATCTATATCAGTGTGTAAATAGATATTGCTAGAACTAAAGCGTATCATGTACTGAAGTCATCTACACCACACAAAAATCCAGGGTCAAGTTAAAAAGCACACAGCAATGTAATAAAGAGTCCCAAAATTTATAGTAGGCACATTACAGATGATACAATTCACAAACAAATGTTCAAAATATGTGTAGAGCTAAATTAAGGTAGGGATTATCTGTACAGGCATTTTATCATGTTTCTACGAGTTTACCTTAAGGGCTCATGCACACGACCAAGTGCTTTCCACGGTTGGCCATTTTGGATCCAACTTTATTTTTTCCAATGGGAAAAGGGTCATAAGACACATCAAACTTATTGAGAATTTCACAAGAAAAACAATGGTGTGCTTGGTTTTAATGTAACTTTATTATTTCCTGAGTTATTTACAAGTTTCACTTTGTTTACAGCCATTGACATGTCGCAGAGGTTAACACGTGAGGAGCAGATAGAAATTGTGCTGATGTCTGGTGAACGCAGTACACAGGTCATTGCAGCAGATTTCAATGCAAGACACCCTACGCAAGAAAACTGTCACCATTCCCATGTTATTTAGGTGTATCCATATAAATGGCCCAACCAAAAAAAGTTTGCCTCATCACTGAACATAATGTTCTGTGTAAACTGAGGGTCCTGTTCCAATTTTTGTTTTACCCATTCTCCAAATTCAGCTCTCTGAACTGGGTCCTTGTTGAGATGCTGCAGCAGCATTTTGTAGGGGTGATATTTGTGAATAGCTAATATCCGCCAAAGGGATGTTCGACTGATGCCAGAGAAGTATCTGCCATTGGAACAGACTGTCGGTGGTTGTTATGTTCCATTAATGTATATAATGAACTGTTCATGGTGCGGTTTATGAGTGAAAAATAAACCAAATAGACTGTTTTGTGAGAAACCGTGCCTAAGTTCTTTAATCCCATTGCCAAGCAAGTGTCCCCAACACACTCAGGGAGCACTACACAGGGTGGTCCAAAAGTAGGTGGACGGTATGTGTAATAGGGGTATGAAGGGGGAGATTTATCAAACATGGTGTAAAGTGAAACTGACTCAGTTGCCCTTAGCAAGCAATCAGATTCCACTTTTTATTCTTCACAGACTCTTTAGAAAATGAAAGGTGGAACCTGATTGGTTGCTAAGGGCAACCGAGTCAGATTCACTTCACACCATGTTTTATTAATCTCCCCTTTCATAACCCTATTACACATACTGTCCACCTACTTTTGGACCACCCCTGTATATATATATATATATATATATATATATATATATATATATCTATCTATCTTCTGGGGAGGAACTGCCGAAATGTGCATTAAGGGGATACACTGGAGCTTTTTTTAATCTGGGTAATTATGTATGAAAAAACGTCTGAATACTTGTCAGACAACAATGACCATACCCCAGGATTTGGCAGTATATTTTCTTTATGATACCATTTAAAACCATCTGTCTGACACCATATATTATTGTGATGCTATCTCTGGATACTCCTGTGGAATATTTACGCTTTGCTCATAGAATCACTTATTAATAGTGTTGAGCATTCCGATACTGCAAATATCGGGTATCGGACGATATCCGCTGTATCGGAATTCCGATACAGAGTTCTGATATTTTTGTGATATCGGAAATCGGAATCGGAAGTTCCCAGTGTATGGTTCCCAGGGTCTGGAGGAGAGGAGACTCTCCTTCAGGCCCTGGGATCCATATTCATGTAAAAAATAAAGAATAAAAATAAAAAATATGGATATGCTCACCCCTCCGGCGGACCCTGGACCTTAGCGGTGTAACCGGCAGCCTCAGTTCCTAAGAATGCAGTGAGTGTAGGACCTGCGATGACGTCGCGGCTTGTGATTGGTCGCGTGAGCGGTCACATGAGCGGTCACGCGACCAATCACAAGCCGTGACGTCATCGAAGGTCCTTCACTCTGCATTCTTAGGAACGGAGGCTGCCGGTTACACCGCTAAGGTCCAGGGTCCGCCGGAGGGGTGAGTATATCCATATTTTTTATTTTTATTCTTTATTTTTTACATGAATATGGATCCCAGGGCCTGAAGGAGAGTTTCCTCTCCTTCAGACCCTGGGAACCATCCAGGATACCTTCCGATATTTGTGTCCCATTGACTTGAATTGGTATCGGGTATCGGTATCGGCGAGATCCGATATTTTGCCGGTATTGGCCGATCCAATCCGATACCGATACTTTCGAATATCGGAAGGTATCGCTCAACACTACTTATTATGTTAATTAATCATATATCTCCATAGGAGTTACCAGAGATAAATCCCAGCACCTTGCAATATCTTTTTTCTGTGTCTGTGTATACAGCCCTTGAGCTGTCGGTCTGCACTTTGCACTTTATTGATAAAGAATTGTCAAGGATGTTATTGCAACTCTATGTATTTATTGATCTTTTGATAAACATTTGACCTGTAAGCTGACAGTCATGTCCTCTTACAGTATGAAATCTCAGACACAATTCATATAGAAACTATGCTTATTCATTGTTAGTGTTTTTTCTTTTCCTGTATGGTATGTTAACATCTCCACAATTTTTATTTTATTTATGTTATTTCTGCTATTTGGAGGACCTTCTTTCTTCATAGGTTTTCTCTTTAAGATTTAAATGCAATTGCCCAGGATCTCCAGACAGTAAGCTGCATGGTGTGACTACAGACTTTTATCAGAAGACCGGACAACCAGTTTAAACTCCCTCATACACATTAGCTTAAGGTCACATGTCCAGTAATGCTCCATTAGATTGGATCCAACAGCAATGCGTTGACAAAAAGGTTCTGTACACACCATTTTTTGTCTGTCTTAAAAAAAACTGATGTCAATTGGAAGTCTTTTTTTAAACATTGATGTCTATAGAAAACGGATCCGTTATCATTTTTTTTCAGGCATACAAAAAAGTTGTGTGTGCAGAACGTTTTTGTCAATGCATTGCTGCTGGATCCAATCTAATAGAGCATTATTGGACATGTGCACATAGCCTTATAGGGCTGTTGGCCAACGCAGTCACCTTAACCATCTCTGCCGTATACAAGAGTGCTTGTTCTGATGAATGTTCCAGTGTTCTTTATAGCAGAGCCTCACAGACAACAAAGGGAGCAGCAGCTCGATATTGCACATGCCGGATCTTTAACTTTCCCCCCAAGCAATTATCCAGGGTTCCCATACACATTAGACTGTCGGACAAGCTCATCGATATCGTCAGTTTTGACTGACATCAGTCTAATGTGTTTGGGGGACATAACTAACAGATATTACATTAAACATTAGGGGATGTGTCAGAATGTGGCTTAAATGTGCAAAAAAAAATTATATAATAATTGTGGTACATGATATGTACGTTTTAGACAGACACTAAGATAAAGGTGACAAACGACTACGTTTTGAGCAAGTTGTACATGATACTCTCCCGTTACAGCTCAAGAAATAGCTGTGTTTAAAGAAAACCTGTCATGTCCCCAAAGTCTATTAACATACAAATATGGCGTTATTCTGCCGGTTAACTGTGTTCTAAAGCCATGTGGCTGCTGCTCTGAAAGCATGGCTACCTGAAGGAAATTACTTTATTCTTCCTGGCTGCCTCAGGCTTTCAGTCATAGAGGCGCAGCATTAGTCACCAGTCAGTACACAGTAAGCAATGGCTTTAACCACGCCCCGATACTGACTGACAGCCGACTCAGCAGTTCACCACGCCGCTATGACTTAAAGCCAGAGGCTGCCGGGAGGCATAATGTTTATTTCCTCCTAGCAGCCGTGCTTTCAGTTCATATTAACCCCATATCTACAGGTTAATAGCATTTGGGGAAGTGATAGGTTCATGTTAATGATGACAACTTCTGGTTTTTACAAAACAAACATTGTCTCAACTTTGGAATTACTAATAAAAAAATATTTCATACATTCTCTAGAACTATTCTTGACAAATACAATAGCTAGTATGCAAAAAGATTAATATTTCTTTATTTGAAATCAACAAAATGGTTTTGATAATGTCTTAGATTAATAAAGAAGCACACGTCACTTACTTATTGTACATTCTCACCAATGTTCCGCTGCGGTTTATTTCATACACCTAGAGTTATGAAGATAACATACATACTAGTTATTATATGCACATATCTACACAGCTGTTCTTATTTTCATGTTAATTCTTCTCAACGAATCACACACATTTTTATAACTAGGTACATCACAGAAATGGCTGGACGGGGCCTGCACACTACAATGATTTTTGTCCTTCTTTCTACAGAAGGTTATTGTGGTGGGAAAATATTAGTATTTTGCCTTATTTTACCCTTCGTCAATAGTTTGTGCATCTACACGAGTCAAATATTTTGCCCAAATATTCAGGTTTCAATAAACCATGATCCTTTGGTCTTCATAGTGGAGTTTGGAGTGTGACTGTTTGAGGTTGTGGACAGGTGTCTTTTATACCGATAACAAGTTCAAACAGGTGCCATTGCTACAGGTAAATGAGTAGAGGACAGAGAAGCCTCTTAAAGAAGAAGTTACAGGTCTGTGAGAGCCAGAAATCTTGCATGTTTTTAGGTGAGCAAATACTTATTTTCCACCATAATTTGCAAAATAAATCTTGCCAAATCAGACAAGGTGATTTTCTGGATTTGTTTTCTCATTTTGACTCTCATAATTGTGGTTTACCTATGATGTCAATTACAGGCCTCTCTCATCTTTTTAAGTGGAAGAAGTTGCTCAATTTGTGGCTGACTAAATACTTTTTTCCCCACTTTATGTACAGTACGAGTGATCAGATAATCACAGCTTCAAGTCCCCGAAGGGGACTATTAAATACAGTAAAAATAAAAATAAATATTTGGTATTGCTGCTTTCATAAAAGTCCAATCTATGAAAATATAAAATAAATTAATATGAGAATTGCCTGGTCATGAAGGGGCTGTCGAAGGACACCAGAAACAAAATTGTAGCCCTGCACCAGGCTGGGAAGACTGAATCTGCAATAGGCAAGCAGCCTTGTGTGATGAAATCAACTGTGGGAGCAATAATAAGAAAATGTAAGACATACAAGGCCACTGATAATCTCCCTCGATCTCCACGCAAGATCTCACCCCGTGGGGTCAAAATTATCACAAGAACAGTGAGCAAAAATCCCGGAACCACATGGGGGGGACCTATTGAATGAGCTGCATAGAGCTGGGACCACCGTAACAAAGGCTACCTTCAGTAGCACAGTATGTCGCCAGAGACTCAGATCCTGCAGTGCCAGACGTGTCCCCCTGCTTAAGCAAGTACATGTCCTGGCCCGTCTGAAGTTTGCTAGAGAGTATTTGGATTATTCATAAGAGTATTAGGAGAATGTCATCTGGTCTGATGGAACAAAAGTAGAATTGTTTGGTAGAAACAAAACTCGTTGTGTTTGGAGGAGACAGAATGCTGAGTTGCATCCAAAGAACACCATACCTACTGTGAAGCATGTGGGTGGCAACATCATGCTTTGATGCTGTTTCTCCGCAAAGGGACCAGGATGACTGATCCGTGTACATGAAAGAATGAATGGAGCCATGTATCGTGATACAGGGCATTGAAGATGAAACGTGGATGGGTTTTTCAGCATGATCATGACCCCAAGCACACCGCCAGGGCAATGAAGGAGTGGTTTCGTAAGAAGCATATGAAGGTCCTGAAGTGGCTTAGCCAGCCTCCAGTTCTCAACTCCATAGAAAACATTTGGAGGGAGTTGAAAGTCCGTGTTGCCCAGCAACAGGTCCAAAACATCACTGCTCTAGAGGAAATCCGCATGGAGGAATGGGCCAACATACCACCAACAGTGTGTGCCAACCTTGTGAATAGTTACAGAAAATGTTTGACCACTGTCATTACCAACAAAGGATATATAACAAAATATTGAGATGAACTTTTGTTACTGACCAAATAATTATTTTCCACCATAATTTGCAAAATAAATCTTGCCAAATCAGACAAAGTGATTTTCTGGATTTGTTTTCTCATTTTGACTCTCATAGGTCTACCCATGATGTGAATTACAGGCCTCTCTAATCTTTTTAAGTGGGAGAACTTGCACAATTGGTGGCAGACTAAATACTTTTTTCTCCACTGTAGCAGTGCAGCAGCACAGCTATGCATAGAGAAAATCATGATCTCCTATGAACGCCAAATAAACGCTGGCTTTCACGAGAGAATCGCCATGACAAACATGGAGGTATTCAGCGGACACCTGGCTGTCATGGAAACCCATCGGCACCCCTCGATCACGTCACAGGCATGCCGATGGGCGCATGGAATGATATCTGTTATGACCCCAATGGCGAGGGTCTCAGAGGAACGTGGAAGTCTGCAGAATACAAAAATCCAGCTCATAGGGCAGTGGTAACTGGGTTGACCATATATCTACTCCTAACGCCAACACTAGAAGTAGCCGGGGATCATTCCTACGTTGATTCTAGATGACACGCGCCAGCCGGAGAATCTAGCTACCCCTAGTAGAGGAAAACAAAGACCTTTCTTGCCTCCAGAGAAGGGGACCCCAAAGCTGGATAGAAGCCCCCCACAAATAATGACGGTGAGGTAAGAGGAAATGACAAACACAGAAATGAACCAGGTTTAGCACAGAGAGGCCCGCTTACTGATAGCAGAATAAAGAAAGGTAACTTATATGGTCAACAAAAACCCTATCAAAATCCACACTGGAAATTCAAGAACCCCCGAACCGTCTAACGGTCCGGGGGGAGAACACCAGCCCCCCTAGAGCTTCCAGCAAAGGTCAGGATATAGATTTGGAACAAGCTGGACAAAAATACAAAACCAAAACAAATAGCAAAAAGCAAAAGGCAAACTTAGCTGATATAACTGGAACCAGGATCAGTAGACAAGAGCACAGCAGACTAGCTCTGATAACTACGTTGCCAGGCATTGAACTGAAGGTCCAGGGAGCTTATATAGCAACACCCCTAACTAACGACCCAGGTGCGGATAAAAGGAATGACAGAAAAACCAGAGTCAAAAAACTAGTAACCACTAGAGGGAGCAAAAAGCAAATTCACAACAGTACCCCCCCCTTAGTGAGGGGTCACCGAACCCTCACCACGACCACCAGGGCGATCAGGATGAGCGGCATGAAAGGCACGAACTAAATCGGCTGCATGAACATCAGAGGCGACCACCCAGGAATTATCCTCCTGACCATAGCCCTTCCACTTGACCAGGTACTGAAGCCTCCGCCTGGAGAGGCGAGAATCCAAGATCTTCTCCACCACGTACTCCAACTCGCCCTCAACCAACACCGGAGCAGGAGGCTCAGCAGAAGGAACTACAGGCACAATGTACCGCCGCAACAAGGACCTATGAAATACATTGTGAATAGCAAACGACACAGGAAGATCCAGACGAAAAGATACAGGATTAAGGATTTCCAATATCTTGTAAGGCCCAATAAAACGAGGTTTAAATTTGGGAGAGGAGACCTTCATAGGAACAAAGCGGGAAGAAAGCCATACCAAATCCCCAACGCGTAGTCGGGGACCCACACCGCGGCGGCGGTTGGCAAAGCGCTGAGCCTTCTCCTGTGACAACTTCAAGTTGTCCACCACATGATTCCAGATCTGCTGCAACCTATCCACCACAGAATCCACCCCAGGACAGTCAGAAGGCTCCACATGACCCGAAGAAAAGCGAGGATGGAAACCAGAGTTGCAGAAAAAAGGCGAAACCAAGGTGGCGGAACTAGCCCGATTATTAAGGGCAAACTCAGCCAACGGCAAGAATGTAACCCAATCGTCCTGATCAGCAGAGACAAAACACCTCAAATAAGCCTCCAAAGTCTGATTGGTTCGCTCCGTCTGTCCATTAGTCTGAGGATGGAAAGCAGACGAAAACGACAAATCAATGCCCATCCTACTACAAAAGGATCGCCAGAACCTGGAAACGAACTGGGATCCTCTGTCTGACACAATATTCTCAGGGATGCCGTGCAAACGCACCACGTTCTGGAAAAACACAGGAACCAGATCGGAAGAGGAAGGCAGCTTAGGCAAAGGAACCAAATGGACCATCTTGGAGAAGCGATCACATATCACCCAGATAACGGACATGCCCTGAGATAGCGGAAGATCAGAAATGAAATCCATGGAGATATGTGTCCAAGGTCTCTTCGGGACAGGCAAGGGCAAGAGCAAACCGCTGGCACGAGAACAGCAAGGCTTAGCTCGAGCACAAGTCCCACAGGACTGCACAAATGACCGCACATCCCTTGACAAGGAAGGCCACCAAAAGGACCTGGCCACCAGATCTCTGGTGCCAAAAATTCCCGGGTGACCTGCCAACACCGAGGAATGAACCTCGGAAATGACTCTGCTGGTCCACTTATCCGGGACAAACAGTCTGTCAGGTGGACAAGACTCAGGCCTATCAGCCTGAAATCTCTGCAACACACGTCGCAGATCCGGAGAAATAGCTGACAAGATAACTCCATCTTTAAGAATACCAACAGGATCAGCGACTCCAGGAGCATCAGGCACAAAGCTCCTAGAAAGAGCATCGGCCTTCACATTCTTTGAACCTGGTAAATACGAGACAACAAAATCAAAGCGGGAGAAAAACAATGACCAGCGGGCCTGTCTAGGATTAAGGCGTTTAGCAGACTCGAGATACATCAGATTTTTGTGATCAGTCAAGACCACCACACGATGCTTAGCACCCTCGAGCCAATGACGCCACTCCTCAAATGCCCATTTCATGGCCAACAACTCCCGATTGCCCACATCATAATTTCGCTCGGCAGGCGAAAACTTCCTAGAGAAAAAGGCACAAGGTTTCATAACAGAGCAACCAGGGCCTCTCTGCGACAAAACGGCCCCGGCCCCAATCTCCGAAGCATCCACCTCAACCTGAAAGGGAAGTGAGACGTCAGGCTGGCACAAAACAGGCGCCGAAGTAAACCGGCGTTTCAACTCCTGGAAAGCCTCCACGGCAGCAGGAGCCCAGTTAGCTACATCGGAGCCCTTCTTGGTCATATCCGTCAAAGGTTTCACAATGCTAGAAAAATTAGCGATAAAACGACGGTAGAAGTTAGCGAAGCCCAAGAACTTCTGAAGACTCTTAACTGACGAGGGCTGAGTCCAATCAAGAATAGCTCGGACCTTGACTGGGTCCATCTCCACAGCAGAAGGGGAAAAAATGAACCCCAAAAAGGGAACCTTCTGTACACCAAAGAGACACTTTGAGCCCTTGACAAACAAAGAATTTTCACGCAAAATTTTAAAGACCAACCTGACCTGCTCCACATGCGAATCCCAATTATCAGAAAAAACCAAAATATCATCCAGATAAACAATCAAAAATTTATCCAGATACTTCCGGAAAATGTCATGCATAAAGGACTGAAAAACTGAAGGCGCATTGGAGAGCCCAAAAGGCATCACCAAGTACTCAAAATGACCTTCGGGCGTATTGAATGCGGTTTTCCATTCATCACCTTGCTTAATGCGCACAAGGTTGTACGCACCACGAAGGTCTATCTTGGTGAACCACTTGGCACCCTTAATCCGGGCAAACAAGTCAGACAACAGCGGTAAAGGATACTGAAATTTGACAGTGATCTTATTTAAAAGCCGATAATCAATACAAGGTCTCAAAGATCCGTCCTTTTTTGCCACAAAAAAGAATCCCGCACCAAGAGGGGAAGAAGACGGACGAATATGTCCTTTCTCCAAAGACTCCTTGATATATGAACGCATAGCGGTATGTTCAGGTACCGACAGATTAAACAGTCTTCCCTTAGGAAATTTACTGCCTGGGATCAAATCTATAGCACAGTCACAGTCCCTATGAGGAGGCAGTGCACTGGACTCAGACTCACTGAAGACATCCTGATAATCAGACAAATACTCCGGAACTTCCGAAGGCGTAGAAGAAGCAATAGACACAGGCAGGGAATCCCCATGAATACCACGACAGCCCCAACTTGAGACTGACATAGCCTTCCAGTCCAGGACTGGATTATGGGTCTGTAACCATGGCAGCCCTAAAACAACCAAATCATGCATTTTATGTAAAACCAGGAAACGTATCACCTCGCGGTGTTCAGGAGTCATGCACATGGTAACCTGTGTCCAATACTGCGGTTTATTTGCTGCCAATGGTGTAGCATCAATACCCCTAAGAGGAATAGGATTTTCTAATGGTTCAAGAGTAAAACCACAGCTCTTAGCAAATGAGAGATCCATGAGACTCAGGGCAGCACCTGAATCTACAAACGCCATGACAGGATAAGATGACAGTGAGCAAATCAAAGTTACAGACAGAATAAACTTAGGTTGCAAATTACCAACGGTGACAGGACTAACAACCTTAGCTATACGTTTAGAGCATGCTGAGATAACATGTGTAGAATCACCACAGTAGTAGCACAAGCCATTCCGGCGTCTATGAATTTTCCGCTCATTTCTAGTCAGGATTCTATCACATTGCATTAAATCAGGTGTCTGTTCAGACAACACCATGAGGGAATTTGCGGTTTTTCTATCACATTGCACCGAATTAGGTGTCTGTTCAGACAACACCATGAGGGAATTTGCGGTTTTGCGCTCCCGCAACCGCCGGTCAATTTGAATAGCCAGTGCCATAGTATCATTCAGACCTGTGGGAATGGGAAAACCCACCATAACATTCTTAATGGCTTCAGAAAGGCCATTTCTAAAATTAGCGGCCAGTGCACACTCGTTCCAATGTGTCAGCACGGACCATTTCCGAAATTTTTGGCAATACACTTCAGCCTCGTCCTGCCCCTGAGACATAGCCAGCAAGGCCTTTTCTGCCTGAATCTCAAGATTGGGTTCCTCATAAAGTAAACCGAGCGCCAGAAAAAACGCATCAAGATCAGCTAATGCCGGATCTCCTGGCGCCAGCGAAAAAGCCCAATCCTGAGGGTCGCCCCGTAAGAACGAAATAACAATTTTTACTTGCTGAGCAGAATCTCCAGATGAACAGGGTCTCAGGGACAAAAACAATTTACAATTATTCACGAAATTCCTAAACTTAAACCTGTCTCCGGAAAACAGTTCAGGAATCGGTATTTTAGGTTCTGACCTAGGATTTCTGATAACATAGTCTTGTATGCCCTGCACACGAGTAGCCAGCTGGTCCACACTTGTAATCAAGGTCTGGACATTCATGTCTGCAGCAAGCATAGCCACTCTGAGGTAAAGGGGAAGAAGAAAAAAAAACCTCAGAATCTTCTTTCTTATAATCCCTCTTCTGCAATGCATTAAACATTTAATACTGGCCTGGCAAACTGTTATGACCCCAATGGCGAGAGTCTCAGAGGAACGTGGAAGTCTGCAGAATACAAAAATCCAGCTCATAGGGCAGTGGTAACTGGGTTGACCATATATCTACTCCTAACGCCAACACTAGAAGTAGCCGGGGATCATTCCTACGTTGATTCTAGATGACACGCGCCAGCCGGAGAATCTAGCTACCCCTAGTAGAGGAAAACAAAGACCTTTCTTGCCTCCAGAGAAGGGGACCCCAAAGCTGGATAGAAGCCCCCCACAAATAATGACGGTGAGGTAAGAGGAAATGACAAACACAGAAATGAACCAGGTTTAGCACAGAGAGGCCCGCTTACTGATAGCAGAATAAAGAAAGGTAACTTATATGGTCAACAAAAACCCTATCAAAATCCACACTGGAAATTCAAGAACCCCCGAACCGTCTAATGGTCCGGGGGGAGAACACCAGCCCCCCTAGAGCTTCCAGCAAAGGTCAGGATATAGATTTGGAACAAGCTGGACAAAAATACAAAACCAAAACAAATAGCAAAAAGCAAAAGGCAAACTTAGCTGATATAACTGGAACCAGGATCAGTAGACAAGAGCACAGCAGACTAGCTCTGATAACTACGTTGCCAGGCATTGAACTGAAGGTCCAGGGAGCTTATATAGCAACACCCCTAACTAACGTGGGCTCGATGTTCGAGTCTGCATCAAAGTCAGGAACATGACATATAACGTGGATGTACATCATATGCCATGAAAGAGTTAAATGGATTATTCTGGTTATAACACATTAGCCATCCTGCACAAACAACTACAGACTAGTCTCCAATATCCCCTTTATCTCTAAACTCTTGGAGCACCTGGTCTACTCCTGCCTTACCCATTACTTCTCCACTCATTCCCTCCTAGACCCTTCACAGTCACCTACATTTGACAGAAACTGCACTCATCAAAGTGACCAATGTCTATCTGACAGCAAAATGTAACGGTGACCACTCTCTGCTCATTCTTCTCGACCTTTCTGCAGCTTTCGACACTGTTGACCACCATCTTTACTCTGTAGGCTCCAGTCACTAGGCATTAAGGACACTGCTTCCTTCTGGTTCTCTTCCTATACCGTATATCTGACTTCAGTGTTTTGTTTGCTGGCTCCACTTCATCTCCTCTTCCTCTCACTGTTGGGGTACCTCAGGACTCAGTCCTTGGCCCTCTTCTCTCTCTACACGGACACAATTGGACACACCATCAGCAGATTTGGCTTTAAGTACCATCTTTATGCTGATGACACACAACTATACACATTTCAAAAAACTGACCATCACATCCAAATATAGAACAGGTGAGCACCTGTTCACACCTATTTTATGTTTGGATGTGACGGTCAGTTTTTTGAAATTTGTATTCATTAGCCTTCTGACTGAGCACTCCGCCTTTTAGCCACAGGTGTTTTAATCGCAGCAGGACCATTACCCCTCCAGAGAGAGAGAGATTATAGTCTAAGAAGAGGATTCACAGTAGGTTCCCATTCAGATGAAGACGTTTATTCTCAGTGAGGAAAGTAATATCTAGGTCCTGGTATACGAGAGATGCCTTAATGTGGCTACCAGGTACACATGAATTGGTCAATTTATGCGCTTATCGCTCTCATTTTTTCATATTTCTAATGCAGTAATGTAGTTCAATTTTCATGTTTCATGTTTGCATGTTTTAGCGCCGCAGTATGCTGCCTTATTTATTTGATTGTACACGAGTTGGTGACTCTAGGTTCAGCACCTGTTCACACCTATTCTATGTTTGGATGTGACGGTCAGTTTTTTAAAATTTGCATTCATTAGCCTTCTGACTGAGCACTCCACCTTTTAGCCACAGGTGTTTTAATCGCAGCAGGACCATTACTGTTGTGAATTCTGCTCTTGGGCTCCCTCCGGTGGTTGTAAGTGGTAGCGCTGCTGTCTCTGAATCACAGCATTTATCAGGTGTTTTCACTTTTTGCAATTTGGACAGGGCTATTTAGTCTTGCTTCACCCTTTAGTCAGTGCCAGTTGTCCATTGTTCCTGGAGGATTCACATCCCTGCCTGGTCTCTTCTGCTTTGCAGTTCTATTCAACAAAGATAAATTCTGGCCTTGATTTTGCTGTCCACATGCTGAGGTCTTATTGTTCAGTTATTTTCCATGTTTTGTCTTGTCCAGCTTGGTCTGTATAAGGATTTGTTTAGCCAAGCTGGTATCTCTGGAGATGCAGATATACCCTCCATGTCTTTAGTTAGCTGTGGAGTTTTTGTATTTTCTGTGGTGGATGTTTTCTAGTGTTTTAATACTGACCGCATAGTACTCTGTCCTGTCCTTTCTATTTAGCTAGAAGTGGCCTCCTTTGCTAAATTCTCATTTCAGTCTGTGTATGTTTTTTCCCTCTCCTCTCACAGTCAATATTTGTGGGGGGCTGCCTGTTCTTTGGGGATTTTCTCTGAGGCAAGATAGTTTTCCCTTTTCTATCTCTAGGAGTAATTAGTCCTCCGGCTGTGTCAAGATGTCTAGGGAGCGCTAGGTACATTCCACGGCTACTTCTAGTTGCGGTGTTAGGTTCAGGGTCTGCGGTCAGTACAGGTACCACCTTCTCCAGAGTACGTCCCATGCTGCTCTTAGGCCACCAGATCATAACAGTACAACTGGCCAACAATGAGTTAACCGCATCTCAGAAGAAGGGAAGGAAAGTGCTGAGCCATTTTTTTTCTGTAGTCTGTTGTGTTTTTTTCTTCTCTTCCCTCTTTGCCTCTGGGTGGCTCAGGAGTTTGGCGCTGGTATGGATGTTCAGGGATTGGCTTCTCGTGTGGATCAACTTGCTGCTAGAGTACAGGGTATTTCCGATTATATCGTTCAGACTCCAGTTTTAGAGCCTAGAATTCCAACTCCTGATTTGTTTTTTTGGGGATAGGTCCAAATTTCTGAGCTTTAAAAATAACTGTAAACTGTTTTTTTCTCTGAAACCCCGTTCCTCTGGTGATCCCATCCAGCAGGTTAAAATTATTATATCTCTGCTGCGTGGTGACCCCCAGGATTGGGCATTTGCCCTGGAACCTGGGAATCCGGCGTTGCTTAATGTAGACACCTTTTTTCAGGCGCTTGGGTTATTGTATGACGAACCTAATTCAGTGGATCATGCTGAGAAGACCTTGTTGGCCCTGTCTCAGGGTCAAGAAGCGGCAGAATCATATTGCCAGAAGTTTAGAAAATGGTCTGTACTGACTAAATGGAATGAGGATGCCTTGGCGGCAATCTTCAGAAAGGGTCTTTCTGAATCCGTTAAAGATGTTATGGTGGGGTTCCCCACGCCTGCTGGTCTGAGTGATTCTATGTCTCTGGCCATTCAGATTGATCGGCGCTTGCGCGAGCGCAGAGTTGTGCACACTATGGCATTGTCTTCCGAGCACAGTCCTAAGCCTATGCAGTGTGATAGGATTGTGTCTAGAGCTGAACGACAAGGATTCAGACGTCAGAATGGGTTGTGTTTTTACTGCGGCGATTCTGCTCATGTTATTTCTGATTGCCCTAAGCGTACCAAGAGAATCGCTGGTTCTGTTACCATCAGTACTGTACAACCTAAATTTCTGTTATCTGTGACCCTGATCTGCTCATTCTCGTCATTTTCTGTCATGGCATTTGTGGATTCAGGCGCCGCTCTAAATTTAATGGACTTAGAATTTGCCAGACATTGTGGTTTCCCCTTGCAGCCTTTGCAGAGTCCTATTCCTTTGAGGGGCATTGATGCTACACCGTTGGCTAAAAATAAACCTCAGTTTTGGACACAGCTGACCATGTGCATGGCGCCAGCCCATCAGGAAGATTGTCGTTTTCTGGTGTTGCATAATTTGCATGATGCTATTGTGCTCGGTTTCCCATGGTTACAGGTGCATAATCCGGTATTAGATTGGAAATCTATGTCTGTGACTAGTTGGGGTTGTCAGGGGGTTCATGGTGACGTTCCTGTGATGTCAATTGCCTCCTCCCCCTCTTCTGAAATTCCTGCGTTTTTGTCAGATTTCCAGGATGTATTCAATGAGCCCAAGTCCAGTTCCCTTCCACCGCATAGGGACTGTGATTGTGCTATTGACTTGATTCCAGGCTGTAAGTTCCCTAAAGGCCGACTTTTCAACCTGTCTGTGCCAGAACATACCGCCATGTGGAGCTATGTGAAGGAGTCCTTGGAGAAGGGGCATATTCAGCCATCTTCTTCACCATTGGGAGCAGGTTTTTTCTTTGTTGCCAAAAAAGATGGCTCCTTGAGACCCTGTATTGATTATCGCCTCTTGAATAAGATCATGGTCAAATTCCAATACCTTTTGCCTTTGCTTTCTGATCTGTTTGCTAGGATTAAGGGGGCTAGTTGGTTTACTAAGATTGACCTTCGAGGGGCATATAATCTGGTTCGAAATTAAGCAGGGGGACAAATGGAAAACTGCGTTTAATACGCCCGAAGGCCATTTTGAATACCTTGTGATCCCATTCGGACTCTCTAATGCTCCATCTGTGTTTCAGTCCTTCATGCATGATATATTTCGGAATTATCTTGATAAATTCATGATTGTATATTTGGATGATATTTTGATTTTTTCAGATGATTGGGAGTCTCATGTGAAACAAGTCAGGATGGTATTTTATATCCTTCGTGATAATGCCTTGTTTGTGAAGGGGTCTAAGTGCCTCTTTGGAGTACAGAAGATTTCTTTTTTGGGCTTAATTTTTTCTCCCTCATCTATAGAAATGGATCCGGTTAAGGTTCAGGCCATTCATGATTGGATCCAGCCCACATCCATGAAGAGCCTTCAGAAATTTTTGGGCTTTGCTAATTTTTATCACCGTTTCATTGCCAACTTCTCCAGTGTGGTTAAACCCCTGACCGATTTGACGAAGAAAGGCGCTGATGTTACAAATTGGTCCTCTGCGGCTGTTTCTGCCTTTCAGGAGCTTAAACACTGATTTACTTCTGCCCCTGTGTTGCGTCAGCTGGATGTTTCTCTTCCTTTTCAGGTTGAGGTTGACGCTTCTGAGATTGGGGCAGGGGCCGTTTTGTCTCAGAGGAATTCTGATGGTTCCTTGATGAAACCGTGTGCCTTCTTTTCTCAAAAGTTTTCGCCTGCGGAACGCAAGTATGATGTCGGCAATGGTGAGTTGATGGCTATGAAGTGGGCATTTGAGGAGTGGCGACATTGGCTTGAGGGGGCCAAGCACCGTATTGTGGTCTTGACCGATCATAAGAATCTGATTTATCTCAAGTCTGCCAAACGGCTGAATCCTAGACAGGCCCGATGGTCCCTGTTTTTCTCCCGTTTTGATTTTGTGGTCTCGTATCTTCCGGGTTCTAAGAATGTTAAGGCTGATGCCCTCTCTAGGAGCTTTTTGCCTGATTCTCCTGGGGTCCTTGAGCCGGTCGGTATTCTGAGGGAAGGGGTGATTCTTTCTGCCATCTCCCCTGATTTACGACGGGTTCTTCAGAAATTTCAGGCTGATAAACCTGACCGCTGTCCAGTGGGGAAATTGTTTGTTCCTGACAGATGGACTAGTAAAGTGATTTCGGAGGTTCATTGTTCTGTGTTGGCCGGTCATCCTGGGATTTTTGGTGCCAGAGATTTGGTTCGTAGGTCCTTTTGGTGGTCTTCTTTGTCACGGGATGTGCGTTCTTTTGTGCAGTCCTGTGGGACTTGTGCGCGGGCCAAGCCTTGCTGTTCCCGCGCTAGTGGGTTGCTTTTGCCTTTGCCAGTCCCTGAGAGGCCTTGGACGCATATTTCTATGGATTTTATTTCGGATCTTCCGGTTTCCCAGAGGATGTCAGTTATCTGGGTGGTTTGTGACTGGTTTTCTAAGATGGTTCATTTGGTACCTTTGCCTAAGTTGCCTTCCTCTTCTGATTTGGTTCCGTTGTTTTTTCAGCATGTGGTTCGTTTGCATGGCATTCCGGAGAACATTGTGTCCGATAAAGGTTCCCAGTTTGTTTCTAGGTTTTGGCGGGCCTTTTGTGCTAGGCTGGGCATTGATTTGTCTTTTTCTTCCGCATTTCATCCTCAGACAAATGGCCAAACCGAGCGAACTAATCAGACTTTGGAAACTTATTTGAGATGCTTTGTGTCTGCTGATCAGGATGATTGGGTGGCTTTCTTGCCATTGGCCGAGTTTGCCCTTAATAATCGGGCTAGTTCTGCTACCTTGGTTTCACCGTTCTTTTGTAACTCTGGTTTTCATCCTCGTTTTTCTTCAGGGCAGGTTGAGCCTTCTGATTGTCCTGGGGTGGACTCTGTGGTTGACAGGTTGCAGCAAATTTGGGCTCATGTTGTTGACAATTTGGTGTTGTCTCAGGAAGGGGCTCAGCGTTTTGCTAACCGTCGTCGCTGTGTTGGTTCCCGGCTTCGGGTTGGGGATTTGGTCTGGTTGTCTTCCCGTCATGTCCCTATGAAGGTTTCTTCCCCTAAGTTTAAGCCTCGGTTTATTGGCCCTTATAGGATTTCTGAGATTATCAATCCAGTGTCTTTTCGTTTGGCCCTTCCAGCCTCTTTTTCCATCCATAATGTTTTTCATAGATCTTTGTTGTGGAAATATGTGGTGCCCGTTGTTCCCTCTGTTGATCCTCCTGCCCCGGTGTTGATTGATGGGGAGTTGGAGTATGTGGTTGAGAAGATTTTGGATTCTCGTTTTTCGAGGCGGAGGCTTCAGTATCTTGTCAAATGGAAGGGTTGAGGCCAGGAGGATAATTCTTGGGTTGTTGCCTCCGATGTTCATGCTGATGATTTGGTTCGTGCCTTTCATTTGGCTCATCCGGATCAGCCTGGGGGCTCTGGTGAGGGTTCGGTGACCCCTCCTCAAGGGAGGGTACTGTTGTGAATTCTGCTCTTGGGCTCCCTCCGGTGGTTGTAAGTGGTAGTGCTGCTGTCTCTGAATCACAGCATTTATCAGGTGTTTTCACTTTTTGCAATTTGGACAGGGCTATTTAGTCTTGCTTCACCCTTTAGTCAGTGCCAGTTGTCCATTGTTCCTGGAGGATTCACATCCCTGCCTGGTCTCTTCTGCTTTGCAGTTCTATTCAACAAAGATAAGTTCTGGCCTTGATTTTGCTGTCCACATGCTGAGGTCTTATTGTTCAGTTATTTTCCATGTTTTGTCTTGTCCAGCTTGGTCTGTATAAGGATTTGTTTAGCCAAGCTGGTATCTCTGGAGATGCAGATATACCCTCCATGTGGAGGTTTTGTATTTTCTGTGGTGGATGTTTTCTAGTGTTTTAATACTGACCGCATAGTACTTTGTCCTGTCCTTTCTATTTAGCTAGAAGTGGCCTCCTTTGCTAAATTCTCATTTCAGTCTGTGTATGTTTTTTCCCTCTCCTCTCACAGTCAATATTTGTGGGGGGCTGCCTGTTCTTTGGGGATTTTCTCTGAGGCAAGATAGTTTTCCCTTTTCTATCTCTAGGGGTAATTAGTCCTCCGGCTGTGTCGAGATGTCTAGGGAGCGCTAGGTACATTCCACGGCTACTTCTAGTTGCGGTGTTAGGTTCAGGGTCTGCGGTCAGTACAGGTACCACCTTCTCCAGAGTACGTCCCATGCTGCGCTTAGGCCAACAGATCATACACACATTACCCCTCTACAGAGAGAGAGATTATAGTCTAAGAAGAGGATTCACAGTAGGTTCCCATTCAGATGAAGACGTTTATTCTCAGTGAGGAAAGGAATATCAAGGTCCTGGTACACGAGAGATGCCTTAATGTGGCTACCAGGTACACCTGAATTGGCCAATTTATGCGCTAATTGCTCTCATTTTTTCATATTTCTAATGCAGTAATGTAGTTCAATTTTCATGTTTGCATGTTTTAGCGCCGCAGTGTGCTGCCTTATTTATTTGACACAACTATACACGTCATCCCCTGACCTTACCCCCGCTGTACTACAGAACGCCAGTGACTGTCTGTCTGCAGTCTCCAACATCATGTCCGCTCTCTATCTGAAAACTCAACCTTTCCAAAACTGAACTTCTTCTGCTCCCGTCATCTACAAACCTCCCTAAATCTGACATTTCCCTCTCTGTGGGTGGCACCGTAATAACACCCCGAAGGCAGGCACTTTGTCTTGGTGTTGTTTTTGACACCAATCTCTCCTTCACCTCCCATATACGATCTCTTGCCCGCTCTTGCCGCTTACACCTAAAGAACATCTCTAGAATCTGCCCTTTTCTCATCATGGAAACAACAAAAACCCTCATTGTCACCCCGTTCCACTCCTTCCTGGACTACTGTAATGCTCTATTAATTGGCCTCCCCCTCACTCGACTTTCCAGTCCATCCTTAATGCAGCAGCCAAGGTTGTCCATCTGGCTAATCGGCACTCGGACGCGTCCGCTGTTCGCCAGTCATTACACTGGCTGCCCATTCATTATAGGATCCAATTCAAAGTACTTGTTCTCACTCACAAAGCTCTCCACAGTGTGGCACCCCTTTAATCTCCTCCCTCACTTCTGTCTATCGGCCTAGCCGATTGCTGCACTCTGTAAACAACTTTCGACAAACCTCTGCACTAATCCGTACCTCCCACTCCCGACTCTAAGACTTCTCCCGCGCTGCGTCAATCCTCTGGAATGCTCTACCCCAAGAAATTAGGACCATCCACAACTTGCACAGTTTTAGGTGCTCCCTCAAAACACATTTGTTCTGAATGGACTATCACGTTCCCTAATCAAAGTCATTTTATGTGTCAGTGTGTGTGTGTGTAGCCCATTCACTGTCTCTATCTATCCCCCACCCCCTCAAGATGGCTGGACCTTCACTGTAAATACACACCTGTACTTTGTAGCTCCCCCACCTCATTGTAGATTGTAAGCTCTCACGAGCAGGGTCGTCTTATTTTGTTTTATTTTGCTTTAATTATTGTATTATTGTTAACGCTGTTAGGTATGATTGTTGTGTTTGAAACTGTTAAACTGTAAATGTAAAGTGCTGCGGAATATGTTGGCGCTATATAAATTATTATTATTATTATTATCTACAGTACAGCTGATAAATACTTGATAGGTGGAGGCCCGACCACTGCCACCCTTACCGAGGAGGGGGCCCCAAAATGTAGCACAGGTCATGCATTGAACTGACAGGAATAGTCAAGTACATTGTTTATCTATCTCCGACTGTCCTATAGAGAATGAATGGAGCAGCAGCCGTAGGCGACCTAACAATTATGCAATCTGGTAGCCGTAAACCATACTGTAAATATGTCACAGCTTGTTACAACTGGAATACTCCTTGAATATTTGTATGTATCCTCAGCCTATTTAAACAAACAACTCTTTCCATCCATACCTTCATAAAAAAACATAACTCTTATCAAGAGATAGCACACACAGACAGACGTGAATATGTAATTTTGGCTTTGAATGCAGAATAACAGATCTTTGCTAGCACAAGTGTATACACTTACTGTGGAAGTATGCTGCTATTGCTAACATCATGCCCCTCTAGCAATATGAAGGTTAATGATGTTCTTCCCCATATGAGATCTACTAATGCGTAATGAACCATTCATGGTACATTGAATACATCTTCCAGTAAATCAGCTGGGATACTCTTAGTCCTTTTCAAGTTGAAAGAAGGCAGCTGTGATGAAAGGACATCTAGCCAGTAGTTACCAGTGGTTAAGTACTTATACTTGTAATTAGAATCAAGAAACCTTATTGTACTCAAAGCCGGGCTTGTGAGGAAATGCAAACTATTCAGAGGCACTATTAAGAGTCAAAACCGGTGATTTAAATGTAACTCTGAACTGTACAACTGTGCATCTTGATCACCTAATACAGTGCGTACGGAAAGTATTCATACTCCTTTACATTTTTCACTTTGTTTCATTGCAGCCATTTGGTAAATTCACATTAATGTACACTCTGCACCCCATCTTGACTGAAAGAACCCAGAAATGTAGTAATTTTTGCAAATTTAATAACAAAGAAAAACTGAAATAACACATGGTCATTAAGTATTCAGACTAGTGATGAGCGAGTGTACTCGTTGCTCGGGTTTTCCAGAGCACGCTCGGGTGACCTCCGAGTATTTATGACTGCTCGAAGATTTAGTTTTCATAGCAGCAGCTGAATGATTTACAGCTACTAGCCAGGCTGAGTACATGTGGGGGTTGCCTGGTTGTTAGGGAATCCCCACATGTAATCAAGCAGGCTAGTAGCTGTAAATCATTCAGCTGCCTCGATGAAAACTAAATCTCCGAGCAGTCATAAATACTCAGGTCACCCGAGTGTGCTCGGAAAAACCCGAGCAACGAGTACACTCGCTCATAATAAATTCAGACCCTTTGCTCAGACACTCATATTTAAGTCACATGCTGTCCATTTCCTTGGGATCCTCCTTGAGATGGCTCTACTCCTTTTTTGGAGTCCAGCTGTATTTAATGATACTGATTGGACTTGATTTGGAAAGGCACACACCTGTCTATATAAGACCTCACAGCTGACAGTGCATGTCAGGCCAAATGAGAATCATGAGGTCAAAGGAAATGGCCAAGGAGCTCAGAGACAGAATTGTAGCAAGGCACAGATCTGGCTAAGGTTACAACAGAATTTCTGCAGTACTCAAGGTAAATAAGAGCACAGTGGCCTCCATAATCCTTAAATGGAAGAAGTTTGGGATCACCAGAAGTCTTGCTAGACCTGGCCATCCAGCCAAAATGAGCAGTCGTGGGAGAAGAGCCTTGGTGAGAGAGGTAAAGAAGATCCCCAAGATCACTGTGGCTGAGCTCCAGAGATGCAGTAAGCAGATGGGAGAAAGTTCCACAAAGTCTACTATCACTGCAGCCCTCCACCAGTCGGGCCTTTATGGCAGAGTGGCCCAACGGAAGCCTCTCCTCAGTGCAAGACATATGAAAGCCCGCATAGAGTTTGCTAAAAAACCACATGAAGGACTCCCAGACTATGAGAAATAAGATTCTCTGGTCTGATGAGATGAAGATAGACCTTTTTGGTGATAATTCTAAGCGATATGTGGGGAGAAAACCGGGCATCGGTCATCACCTGCCCAATACAATTCCAACAGTGTAACATGGTGGTGGCAGCATCATCCTATGGAGGGGTTTTTCAGCTGCAGGGACAGGACGACTGGTTGTCATTGAAGGAAACGTGAATGCGACCAAGTACAGAGATATCCTGGATGAAAACCTCTTCCAGAGTGCTCTGGACCTCAGACTTGGCGGAAGGTTCACTATCCAACAAGACAATGACCCTAAGCACACAGCTAAAATAACCAAGGAGTGGCTTCAGAACAACTCTGTTACTATTCTTGACTGGCCCAGCCAGAGCCCTGACCTAAACCAAATTGAGCTTCTCTGGAGAGACCTGAAAATGGCTGTCCACCAACATTCACCATCCAACCTGACGGAACTGGAGGAGGATCTGCAAGGAATAATTGCAGAGCATCCCCAAATCCAGATGTTAAAAACTTGTTTTATCATTCCAAGAAGACTCATGGCTGTACTAGCTCAAAAGGGTGCTTCCAGTCAATACTGAGCAAAGGATCTAGATACTTATGACCATGTGATATTTCAGTTTTTCGTTTGTAATACATTTCCAAAAATTACTACATTTCTGTTTTGTTTTTAGTCAAGATGGGTTGCAGAGTGTACATTAATGAGAAAAAAAATTACTTTTTTGAATTTACCAAATGGCTGCAATGAAACAAAGAGTGAAAAATGTAAAAGGGTATGAATACTTTCCATACCCACTGTACTTGACTACCTGTAGGTCAAGATCCCTAGGGTCAAGAATCCTGCCTACCCTTACCATATAGGTTTTTTATTAATTGTCTGAGTTCCATTTGTAGCCCAATAAAGCTTTAGTAGATAAAGAAACAAGGATTTTCCATCATCTCATATACAGTACAGACCAAAGGTTTGGACACACCTTCTCATTTAAAGATTTTTCTGTATTTTCATGACTATGAAAATTGTACATTCACACTGAAGGCATCAAAACTATGAATTAACACATGTGGAATTATATACTTAACAAAAAAGTGTGAAACAACTGAAATGATGTCTTATATTCTAGGTTCTTCAAAGTAGCCACCTTTTGCTTTGACGACTGCTTTGCACACTCTTGATGAGCTTCAAGAGGTAGTCACCGGGAATGGTTTTCACTTCACAGGTGTACCCTGTCAGGTTTAATTAGTGGGATTTCTTGCCTTATATAAATGGGCTTGGGACCATCAGTTGTGTTGTGCAGAAGTCTGGTGAAAACATAGCTGATAGTCCTACTGAATAGACTGTTAGAATTTGTTTTATGGCAAAAAAAAAACAGCTAAGTAAAGAAAATCGAGTGGCAATCATTACTTTAAGAAATTAAGGTCAGTCAGTCCGAAAAATTGGGAAAACTTTGAAAGTATCCCCAAGTGCAGTGGCAAAAACGATCAAGCGCTACAAAGAAATTGGCTCACATGAGGACTGCCCCAGGAAAAGAAGACCAAGAGTCACCTCTGCTTCTGAGGATAAATTTATCCGAGTCACCAGCCTCAGAAATCGCAGGTTAACAGCAGCTCAGATTAGAGACCAGGTCAATGCCACACAGAGTTCTAGCAGCAGACACATCTCTACAACTGTTAAGAGGAGACTTTGTGCAGCAGGCTGTCATGGTAAAATTTCTGCTAGGAAACCACTGCTAAGGACAGGTAACAAGCAGAGGAGACTTTTTGGGGCTAAAGAACACAAGGAATGGGCATTAGACCAGTGGAAATCTGTGCTTTGGTTTGATGAATCCAAATTTGAGATCTTTGGTTCCAACCACTGTGTCTTTGTGTGACGTAGAAAAGGTGAACGGATGGACTCTACATGCCTGGTTCCCACCGTGAAGCATGGAGGAGGAGGTGTGATAGTGTGGGGGTGCTTTGCTGGTGACATTGTTGGGGATTTATTCAAAATTGAAGGCATACTGGACCAGCATGGCTACCACAGCATCTTGCAGCGGCATGCTATTCCATCCGGTTTGCGTTTAGTTGGACCATCATTTATTTTTCAACAGGACAATGACCCCAAACACACCACCAGGCTGTGTAAGGGCTATTTGACCAAGAAGGAGAGTGATGGGGAGCTACGACAGATGCTCTGGCCTCCACAGTCACCAGACCGGAACCCAATCGAGATGGTTTGGGGTGAGCTGGACCGCAGAGAGAAGGCAAAAGGGCCAACAAGTGCTCAGCATCTCTGGGAAATCCTTCAAGATTGTTGGAAGGCCATTCCCGGTGACTACCTCTTTAAGCTCATCAAGAGAATGCCAAGAGTGTGCAAAGCAGTCATCAAAGCAAAAGGTGGCTACTTTGAAGAACCTAGAATATAAGACATAATTTCAGTTGTTTCACACTTTTTTGTTAAGTATATAATTCCACGTGTGTTAGTTCATAGTTTTGATGCCTTCAGTGTGAATGTACAATTTTCATAGTCATGAAAATGCAGAAAACTTTTTAAATGAGAAGGTGTGTCCAAACTTTTGGTCTGTACTGTATGTAAGAAATAGTGACACACATTAACAAGATATTTTCCTGATGGTGAAATGTAAGGGAAGGTTTCCCTGATTCTTTGCTCCATTTCTTTAATAATAAAATAATAATATCATATTAGAAGTAGGATCCATATCTATATCAGTGTGTAAATAGATATTGCTTGAAATAAAGTGTATCATGTACTGAAGTCATCTACACCGCACAAAAATCCAGGGTCAAGTTAGAAAGCACACAGCAATGTAATAAAGAGCCCCAAAATTTAAAGTAGGCACATTACAGATGATAAATTTCACAAACAAATGTTCAAAATATGTGTAGAGCAAAATTAAGGTAGGGATTATCTGTACAGGCATTTTATCATGTTTCTACGAGTTTACCTTAAGGGCTCATGCACACGACCAAGTGCTTTCCACGGTTTTCACAGATAGCATTTGTACCCATGATATTCTATGGGGCTGTTCACGTGTGAATTTTTTAATGGACTGAATAGTCTGCATAAACAGTTGGAGACTTGTCCGATTTTGATCTCAGTGTCTTATCAAAATCGGCAATGCAAATTTCTGGGTCCATTAAAAAATTCGGACCGTATTTGGATGACATCTGAGTGCAGTCACGAGAAAAAATGATGCCTCTCTAACCAAACTCTGATCAGAATAATCTAATCAGACTGTTTTTCTCAGATGTGGAGAATACAGTCATGTGACCCTACTCTATATTACATTATTAAAAATCATTATAATCAACCTTTCCCTGGTGTAAAGTTGCATATTGGAGGGAGCTAGAAGTTGCATTTGTTTACAAATTGGTTTTCATTTCATTTCCTTTTAAGGGCTCTTTCAGACGTCAGTGTGTCTGGTATGTGTAGTGACAGCTTTCACACGTACCGCAGACACTTACACGTAGACAAATTCAAGTGAATGGGTCTGTACACGTCAGTGTGTTTCCACGGACCGTGTGTCCGTGGACAAAACATGCTTGCTGACATGTTCGTTTTTTAACAACAGCACGGGCTGCAAAATTTCCCACACACATGAACACTGATGACATGCATGTGTCATTAGTGTGACACGTACCGGTGTCTGGGTATCAGCCTCACAGTTCACGCTGTTCCCCCGTGCCGGGTGCTGAAGACTGCACTCCTCATTCTCCGCTGCTTGCGTTGCAATCCGTGCTAGCAGGGGAGAATGTTGAGAGTTGTATTCAGCTGATAACAATGAGAGCAGGCAGCTGATGAGAGTATTCGAGCACAGCATCCGTGAGCAGCGGTGACTTCATCAAGGTTACCACAGATCACTGAGGCTGTGTACTCAGCCAGGCAGAACTCCGGTGACCTCAGCACCGTGAGAAAAAGTCAGTGAGTTCACCGCAGTCCAACTCAGTGAGTTCACGCTGCTCTGGCTTTTTCTCGCGGTGGTGAGGTCACCGCAGTTCAGCCTGACTGGGAATGCCGCCTCGGTGATCTTTTTGATGCCTCTCCATTACTAACCCATAGGGTTGATGTCACCAAACAATACAAAGGTGACATCAACCCCACAAATATGAACCCCATTTTCAATGGCCACAAGGCAAATGGGAAGAGTTGGGCAAAATGCCAGAATTGGCACATCTAATAGATGTGCCTCTTCTGGGTGGCTGCGGGCTGCTATTTTTAGGCTGGGAGGGCAATATCCATGGCCCCTTACTAGCCTGAGAATACCAGCCCCCAGCTGGCTGCTTTAGCAAGGTTGGTTGAGAAAAATGGGGGGAGCCCCACACCATTTTTTTTAAATTACCATATATACTCGTGTATAAGCCAAGTTTTTCAGCACATTTTTTATACTGAAAAAGCCCCCTTCGGCTTATAGTTGAGTGAGGGTCCAGATTACTGGAGCAGCGAGTCACAGGGGGCAGGAGTTGGCTGCTTCGGTTAACACCTGTGCCTGCTGCTAAAGAGAAATGTATATTCACTGCTCTCCACACCCATGTGAGTGGAGAGCAGAGAATACTAATTTCTCTTTAACAGTAGACACGCTGTTAGCCGCAGCAGCCGGCTTCCTGCAGCTGCTTTTCTCTGAAGAGTTCTTGCTACTTAATGGAATGAATATTCACTGCTCTACACTCCCATGGGCATGGAGTGCAGTGAATATTCATTCCCTTTAGTAGTGGGCACATGTGATTGCCCGGCCACTGCAGCAAGCCAGCAGCTGAGGTTACTCTGCCTGCTATTAAAGATCAATGAATATTCACTGCTCCACATGCCCGTGGTCCTGGCGTGGAGAGATGTGAGTATTCTGGCAGCTGTCTGCTTGTTGGCAGCACATGACGTCACTGCTATGCGCTGCTTACAAGCATAAATCATCTGCTGGTATTGGAACAGGATGTTGCGAGGGAGTGCAGGGAAGGTAAGTAGAATGGTTTATTTTTTATGTTTTATTCTGATGGGGGCCATGCTTATGTAACACCCCAGATTCCTGGTTGTTACAGTGGCATTGCTTTCCTCACAGGGAGAGTGATGTCACGCTTGGAAGCGAGGAAGGATCTATTATCAGGTAAACACAAGCATGCAACATGTTCACACTCCAGGCCAGAAGGGAGAGCTCTGATCCAGCTTGTGGGTGGCTCCGCTATATATATATTCTGGCCTGGAGGGAGAGTCAGTTAGTTCCTGTCAGCAGTGGCGTAACTACAAAGTTATGGGCCCCGGTGCAAACTTCCAAATGGGGCCCCCCCTACCCCACCCCCTACCCCCCCCCTACCCCCCCCCACCTTCCCCCGCCCCCACAACCCCCCCACCTTCCCCCGCCCCGCTTCCCCTAGATACGCCTCGGACTGTTGCAGGAATCTCCTGCACTGCAACATGGTGTTGGGTGCCAGCACAGCCCACACAGTGGTATATCCAGCACAGCCCGCACAGTGGTATATCCAGCACAGCCCGCACAGTGGTATATCCAGCACAGACCGCACAGTGGTATATCCAGCACAGACCGCACAGTGGTATATCCAGCACAGACCGCACAGTGGTATATCCAGCACAGACCGCACAGTGGTATATCCAGCACAGCCCTCACAGTGGTATATCCAGCACAGCCCGCACAGGGGTATATACAGCACAGCCCGCACAGGGGTATATACAGCACAGCCCGCACAGGGGTATATACAGCACAGCCCGCACAGGGGTATATACAGCACAGCCAGCACAGGGGGTATATACAGCACAGCCCTCACAGTGGTATATCCAGCACAGCCCGCACAGTGGTATATACAGCAGAGCCCGCACAGTGGTATATACAGCACAGCCCGCACAGTGGTATATACAGCACAGCCCGCACAGTGGTATATACAGCAGAGCCCGCACAGTGGTATATACAGCAGAGCCCGCACAGTGGTATATACAGCAGAGCCCGCACAGTGGTATATAGAGCACAGCCCGCAGTGGTATATAGAGCACAGCCCGCACAGTGGTATATAGAGCACAGCCCGCACAGTGGTATATACAGCAGAGCCCGCACAGGGATATATAGAGCACAGCCCGCACAGTGGTATATCCAGCAGAGCCCGCACAGTGGTATATACAGCACAGCCCGCACAGTGGTATATACAGCACAGCCCGCACAGTGGTATATACAGCACAGCCCGCACAGTGGTATATACAGCAGAGCCCGCACAGTGGTATATACAGCACAGACCGCACAGTGGTATATAGAGCACAGCCCGCAGTGGTATATAGAGCACAGCCCGCACAGTGGTATATAGAGCACAGCCCGCACAGTGGTATATAGAGCACAGCCCGCACAGTGGTATATAGAGCACAGCCCGCACAGTGGTATATAGAGCACAGCCCGCACAGTGGTATATACAGCAGAGCCCGCACAGGGATATATACAGCAGAGCCTGCACAGTGGTATATAGAGCACAGCCCGCACAGTGGTATATACAGCAGAGCCCGCACAGTGGTATATAGAGCACAGCCCGCACAGTGTTATATACAGCAGAGCCCGCACAGTGGTATATACAGCAGAGCCCGCACAGTGGTATATACAGCAGAGCCCGCACAGTGGTATATACAGCAGAGCCCGCACAGGGATATATACAGCAGAGCCCGCACAGGGATATATACAGCAGAGCCCGCACAGGGATATATACAGCAGAGTCCCCACAGGGGTATATACAGCAGAGCCCGCACAGGGATATATAGAGCACAGCCCACATCTCATCTCATCCCCCCCCCCCCCCCCCGATAATGGCCCCACAGTCCGGTTAAAAAGAAAAAAAAAAAAAAAACTCTCCTCACCTTTCCTTTTGCCCGCGCTGCTCCTGGCGGCTGAAGTCTGCCCAGGACACTGCAGGTGCGCGATGATATGACGTCATCGCGCACCCGCAGTGTACTGTCAGAGGCAGAGCGGGGAATGATGGGAGAGGAAGCGTCAGGTGACGCTCTCTCCTCCCATCATTGCATTGAACTATACCGGTGTCATAGACGCCGGTATAGTTAAATGCGGCGGCGGCGGCGGCACTGGGGGGGGTTCCGGGGGAGGAACAGTGCAGCGGCCCACTACTGGCATCGGCTCTTCTGGCATTTGCCAGAAGTGCCCGATGGCCAGCCTGGCCCTGCTCAGACCTGCCGGCCCGGGGCCCCTGACCTGCGGGGCCCGGTCGCAATGGCGACCGCTGCGACCGCGGTAGTTACGCCCCTGCCTGTCAGAGAGACAGAGAAGAAGGGAGTAGAGGGGCTGTGCAGCCACAAGGGTGCTGCAGCTCCTAGAAAGAGAGAAAGAGAAAGCCGAACAGATTGTATAGAGTGTGTAGTAGAAGTGAAGCACAAGAGAGTGAGAACTGGGGAGAATAGCTGCGACTGGGCTACCTCCCTACAGAGCGCAGACACCGGTAGCCAGAAGACCGAGGTTGTAAGGGACTCCATGGCTCACAGCAGAAACCGGCAGGACAGCTGGATTACAAGTCACCTGTCCGCCCTGACAGCTGGAGACACAGTGGCACATAGAGCCTTGGTCGTGATAGAGACCCTGTAAAAAGGCTTGCGCCACCTGTCATACGGGAAGGTGTCCTACCTCCAAGGAGGATAGAGAAAACACGTGAGGACCTTGTGAGAGGCCTAGGGCAGCAAGGAACTACACCACAGCGCTAGAGGAAAGGCTTCTAACTCCACTTGGTAAAGGGGACTCCCAACTCGCTTCCAAGCTGGCTGAACCCTACCTGTACCTGTGATCCGGTGCCCTGGATTGTGGCTGCCTGAACTAATCAGTAAACCAGGTAAAGAGACTGCAATCTGTGTCCTCCATTTTTTGCTGCACCACCCACCATCTTTATCTATACACCAGGAGCCCTGGGGACACGGCTTCACCTGTGGGAAGCCATACCATCACTGCTGTCACAATATCTCCCCAGAGGACCCCTTTAAGCAGAGTCGGTCACCCTGACCAAATAGCACAGGTGGCATCACAAACAAACCTTATTCAAACCCCTTTAAAGACCTTTCCCTTTTACTTGGGCGCCCAGGGCCACGGAAGGGGCCGCCGCCGCCATGACACAACCCTTTAAGTACTGTGTTTTATTGAGATACTGTTGATCTGTAAATTGCTGCCAAAACCACCACCATTACAGCACCATGTGACATGCAGGAGGAGAAGGGTGTTTTGTCATTGGCGGCACCTGGAGGAACGGCGCAAAGCTATGACCGCCCCTCACCAATACTACTATGTGAGAGAAGTATGTCCATCAACGAGAGAGGCCCGCCTCCTAGTCTGGGATGGTGGGAAGATGAGAAAGAACCTCCCACAAAGACAGGCATGGTGGAATGAAACTGCGGGAAATCGGTCAGAGGAGGAAGTACCAGAAAGCAACATAGCGGAGGGAGGTGAGCGAGCACCGGATCGTGGGGTGGAGCAGGAGGACTCCCCCAGCCAGAGTCTGCAAGAACCGTACCGGTCACCGAAGCTGGATCTGGACCTCCTGCAGAGAGAAGTGGAGGAACTCACCTGGCAGCTTGTGCGGATAGAGCTGGAGGCTGTGGCCGCGTGGAAGGAGGCCGTGGCCGCGTGGAAGGAGGCCTTCCTTGGGACCCTTACCGGACGACCATCGGCAACCTCATCTGACCCAGAGCAGAAAAGAACAACCGGAGCTCCAGAAGGAGAGGTAGAAGGCCCGACAGCTAGCCCCGAGTCACCACCACCGCTGTACACTCCCAACCAGGGTTCTGGGTCCCTCGGTGAAAAGTCATTGTACGCCAAGGGTACCCCAGCCTCAAGTCCTGCAGTGACCACTGAGCTAGATGACACCCTGGTTGATCCCTACCGACAACGCCAAGGCCTGGAGGAGTAGATAGTCGGCTATTTCAAGATCAGGGAAATAGCTCAGGTCAGATGGCAGCCCCACTTATTCCAACCTGTGGGCCCCAGGTTAGTTCTCCAGAACCCGTAGTGTTTGCAGAAGGACTCGCCGGGAGGACATAATACGTTGCCAGGGGAGATCCCCATGATAACCTGGCGAGAGCATTGCAGACAGCGGGAGGAGAAAGATACAGCAATCCATTGCCCGGCAGGCAGCATTTTAAGAAAGGAATATGCAGGCCAAAGCCCAGACCCCAGATAGTGGACTAAAACCATTTGAGTCACCTGCTGTGACATTTGCAGAAAGCTTTTGCCAGTCAAGGAGTAGCAGTCATCAGGAGCTACCCTGGCAAAGGAGATAAACAGTTGTTGCTTGCAAATTTGAATATGACTGAAGAGAGTTAAGTTAACCATGTTGGGTTATGTCCTTGTTGTTCCAGTTTAAAGATCTACAGACTCATGGACTAAGCATGATCAAAACTTTCCTGTACATAGTTAGCTCCTCTTTAGGTGCTTTCTACTGGTTTTACAAGGAGCTGTTAAAGAAACTGTTTGCTAATATTTGCCCTAAAAAGTTTATATTTGTTTTAAAGTCACCTGAAGAAAAACCGTCTGGCGTGGCTGAAGACCAGGTCCGGATGTTACGCCTTGTAGCCCACCTAAGACCTACGTTGGGGGTTTATGACGGGTCCCCCGCATTGTTGCTGCAGTTATAATGTTATTGAATGACTTGAATATTACTTGCACCTTTAAAAGCACTACCTCAGAGTGAGAGAATATTAAATTTGATGCACTTTATTAAAGCTAGCCAGTCTTATAGTGTAGATGTGAGATAGTTAAAGTATGCAGATAATATTGAATATTACAGTGAGAGTTCTATATTTTTGGAAGTAAAGGTAATGTTTTTGTACTTCAGTGTAGGGAGTATTGCTAAAGATAGTATACCCATAAAGGGTAAACGCCATTTTATATTTAGAACTTGATATTTAATGTTATAAGAAAGTTCTATTTCTGAAAGTTATTTATACCCTGTAATAGTTTGGTAATGTTTAAAGTATTATTTACCTCCCATAAAGGGAAGCCAAAGTTTATATGTGTTTAACTTGTTTACATGCATATCAAAATTTTGTATGTCTTTTCCTAACCAGTTATTGTTGTTTTTCTTTTCCCAGTCCAGGAGTACTGAATTTAATGGGAGGGGAGTGTAACACCCCAGGTTCATGGTTGTTACAGTGGCATTGCTTTCCTCACGGGGAGAATTATGTCACGCTTGGAAGCGAGGAATGATCTCTTTTATCAGGTAAACACAAGCATGCAACATGTTCACACTCCAGGCCAGAAGAGGGAGCTCTGATCCAGTTTGTGGGTGGCTCCCCTATATAGGCTCCCCTATATATATTCTGGTCTGGAGCGAGAGTCAGTTAGTGCCCGTCATAGAGACAGAGGAGAAGGGAGTAGAGGGGCCGTACAGCCACAAGGGTGCAGCAGCTCCTAGAAAGAAAGAGAAAGCCGAATGGATTGTAGAGAGCGTGTAGGAGAAGTGAAGCGCAGGAGAGTGAGAACTGGGAGAATAGCTGCAACTGGACTACCTCCCTACAGAGCGCAGACACCGGTAGCGGGAAGACCAAGGTTATGAGGGACTCCATGGCTCACAGCAGAAACCGGCAGGACAGCTGGATTACAAGTCACCTGTCCGCCCTGATAGCTGGAGACACAGTGGCGCATAGAGCCCGGGTCGTGATAGAGACCCTGTAACCCTGTAAAAAAGCTCAAGACACCTGTCATACGGGTTAGTGTCCTACCTCCAAGGAGGACAGAGAGAACACGTGAGGACCTTGTGAGAGGCCTAGGGCAGCAAGGAACTACACCACAGCGCTAGAGGGAAGGCTTCTAACTCCACCTGGTAAAGGGGACTCCCAACTCGCTTCCAAGCTGGCCGGACCCTACCTGTACCGGCGCATCACCGAATTGTAATGAAGATTACCTGGTTAGGGGCCCACTCAGAAGCTTGGCCCCCCTGAACCAAAACCCTAGATACGCCTCTGCTATAAGTACTACACACAGACACACGGACACTGATATCTCCAGTACCGGAAATATCAGGACGTGTGAAAGAGCCCTTAAAAGCATTTATGATTTGATGAAGACCCTTGAAAGCTTTAAATAGTGTTTCCTTGGTGTATGGCTATGTTCACACGTTGCTTTTTGCAGCTTTTTTTTCTGCAGCCAAAACCTGATCTCCTGGCAGTAAAAAAATCTGCATAGAAGAATCAGGTTTTGCTTGCTTATTTTCTTGCTGTGTTTTTTGCTGCGTTTTTCAATATCCCAAAGTTTAGCTTTGCTTCCATCATAGAAACATGAACAATGCAAGGTGTTAGGCCACTAATGCAAGACATATGTGAAACCAAAAAACATTTTTAGAAAAAAGTTTGCTCATGTAAAAACAGTGGGGGGTGAGGGCAGAAGTTGAATTGATCAGGCATAGTTTATCTAAGACATTAGTTGGGCCATTGAGTTGGTCAGGGATTGTTCAATTTCACACACTGACAGAGGATTGAGATGCTCAGGCTTAGTTTATTAGGTTAATAGCATTAATAACCTGTCTGGCACCAGTACTTAGCTGAACACTGTGGGGAAAAAAAATAAACTTTATTCCCCCCAGCGGCATTCCGATTTCAGTCACGGGATGGCGACGGCGCTGGTTCAGAGCGACAGCCTGGCCCTGACTGACATCTGGCCCCAATGCGGAGTCAGTGTCTGTAAGTGTCGCACGGTTAGAGCCACCGCTCTGTACACCCCTTGACTTAAACAAGAACACTGCAGAGGGGAACAAGGTTAATTTTCTCCCCGCAGCGATCAGCTACAAAACCTGCTTTTTTCTCTGCAGCTTTTTTTTACTGCTAAGAGATCAGGTTTTGGCTGCAGAAAAATAGCTGCAAAAGAGCAACATGTGAACATAGCCTTAGGGCAGGTGCTGACGAGCGTATAATCTCTCATCTGAGAAAATAGGGTCTATTATGCAAATTACACTCTGATCAAACTCTGATCAGTGATCATGGTGTGCTGCAGTTCACTTGGATAAAGAGATCCAACCTGGAAATCTGGCCTGCAGAGCGAAGCAAGCAGTGCTAAGGGGGAGGGAGAATGCGGTCAACTGTTCCGCACAGCAACGACACTCGTGAATTTCTCTGTCAATGAGTTAGGTGTTCCCCAGTCTGGGACTTTTTTAACCCCTTAGTGACGGAGCCAAATTTTTGAAATCTGACAAGTGTCACTTTATGTGGTAATAACTCTGCAACGCTTCAACAAATCCCAGTGATTTTGAGATTTTTTTTCGTGACATATTATACTTTATTATAATGGTAAATTTAGGTCAATATGTTTAGTGTTTATTTATAAAAAATATCAAAAATTTGAGAAAAATGTTAAAAAATTAGCAATTTTCAAAATTTGAATGATTATCCCTTTAATCCAGATGATCATACCACAGCAAACCATTATTAAATAACAATTCCCACATGTCTGCTTTACACTAGCACTATTTGTAAAATGTTATTTTATTTTGTTAGCATTTTAGGAGGTTTAAAAATGTAGCAGTAATTTTTCATTTGTTCAAGGAAATTTACTAAATTTATTTTTTTAGGGACTTATCCATGTTTGAAGTGACTTTAGGGGTCCCATATATTGGAAAACCCTCAAAAGTGATACCATTTTAAAAACAGCACCCCCTAACGTATTGAAAACTGCAGTCAGGTAGTTTATTAACTCTTCAGGTGCTTTAAAGGAATTAATGCATATTGGCATGACAGAAATGAAAATGTGTATTTTTACCACCTAAATGTCGCTAACTTCTGAACAGGTTACTACAGCTGCCAGACTCTAAGGCCGCTATTTGGTCATGAATTGCCATCGCAAACATCTGGACTACACAATCATGATCTGAGGGCACCAATTTGGATAAAGAGGAAGCCCTCACACTCTGTTAACCATTTATAATGATGTAGTCACTATTGACAGCAGCATCTAAGGGGTTAAACAGATATAGATGGTGCAAACACTGATCGTGGCTGATGCAGCAAGTTGTCAGCTATAGTGTACAGCTGACAGCTGCTGGATTGTCACCTGAATGGGGATGCTATTCTCTTATATCTCAGGTCAGTTAAAAGACGTATTGGCTGTCATTAAGGGGTTAAAGAGAATTCTGAGACAAGATAAATGGTCATTTGCAACCTGTGCCAAGCCAAGATCAGCAGGGGCATGACCACTAAGAACCTAACCACCACCATGATCAGGCATATGTCATCTAAGCAACCGACTCAGTGTGCTAACACCTGGGTCCATGATTGGAGACAGCACTGCCACTAGGTGACACCACTGCCTCTTCCCCTGTGCTAGGTGCTCCACAGTCCCATGTCTATGACACTGGCGCAGATGCCTTCTGCCTTCCACCTGTCCTTGCACATTATGATGCAACATCATCAGGAACTTACAAATCCTTGTCCCAGCACACCGTTCAGCTGTTCCTACCCCAGGCCTTGGAACGAAAGAGAAACTTTCCCGCCACCTACCCAAAGGCCTAAAGGCTAAACTGGAGCACCCGCCAGGGCCTAGGCGTATTCGGTACTGGGTCCGGGGAAGTCATGGTGGCAGCGACCCGGTCTGTGGCCCTGGGAGTCCAAATTAAAGGGAATGTTTTTAAAGGGATTATTAGAAATAAGAATGTTTGTGATGATACCTGTGGTATTCGGTCAGGGGTGACCAACGCTGCTTTAAGGGGTCCTCTGGGGAGTGATGGCACTGCAGCAAGGATGGTATGGCTTTCCACAGGGCTCCTGATGTATTTGGCAAAGATAGTGTGGTGCCAGAAATAATCAGAGGACACAAGGTTGCAGTCCCTTTACCTGTTTTACTTGTGGTTCATGGCCACAGTCCAGGGTACGAGCAACAGGTGACGGTGGAGTCCCTTTGCCAGCTCAGAGTGGGAGCCTGCCTCTATGCGCTGTATAATAGTCCTTTGCTGCCTATGGCTTCTTTCAAGGTCCTCTCTCACTCTCTGTCCTGGGACAGTTCCTGCATGGTAGGCAACGCGAGCCGTTTTATCGGGGTTTCTATTTGCGGTGACTCTGGGCTCTGTATGTTGCTGTACCTCAGTGTGTAGGTGTGGGCAAGTTACTTTCAATATCCTGCCCTCCGGTTTCTGCTGTGGGGCATACCGTCCCACACAGCCTCGGACTCCCGGTGTCCGGCTCCAGCGCTTCAGTGTGGAGGGAGCCAAGTTGCAGCTCCCTTGCAGCTCCTCACTTCTCCTCTGATCCATCCTCCTCTGTCTCACACAAACTCCAGACTAACTAACTAACTCCTCCTCTAAGCCAGAATATATATATATATGTAGGGAAGCTCCCCTGAAACCGGGTCCAGAGCTCCCCCTTCTGGCCTGGAGTCAGAACATTTTGCATGTACAGGTTGTCTGTCAAAGGGATCCTCCTCATTTCCAGGCATGGCATCACCCTCCCTGAGTGGAAGGCAGTACCACTGTGGTACTTGAACTCCTGGGGTGCCACAAAACTGTCACATTTCCAGGCTGCTTGTCATGGAAATGTTGCCTTTATACTTGTTGACAGACACACAGGATTTCCGCTGACTCATAGCAGCAGCTTTCCCTCAGTACTTGGTCCCAAGTCGCCACTTTTTATCCTGCTTTGGCTTCTCCACTTTGTACCAGCATGTGTCCAGTAACATCACCTGTGCTTTTACCAATGCGGTTACTCGGATTGTTCACTTAACAACCAACATGTGTACAAGTGCTTTTGGCCAGGGACAGAACATTTCCCTGATGGCACACTGGTTGAGCACTAGTGACCCCATTTTGGAAACTAGACCTCCCAAGGAACTAATCTAGATGTGTGGTGAGCACTTTTTACCCCCAAGTGCTTCACAGACGTTTATAACGCAGAGCCGTGAAAATAAAAAATCTTTTTTTCCTCAAAAATGATTTTTTAGTTCACAATTTTTTATTTTCTCAAGGACAACAGGAGAAATTGGACACAAAAAGTTGTTGTGCAATTTTTCCTGAGTACGCTTATGCCCCATATGTTTGGGTAAACCACTGATTGGGTGCATGTCGGGGCTTGGAAGGGAGGGAGCACCATTTGACTTTTTGAACACAAGATTGGCTGGAATCAATGGTGGCGCCATTTCGCGCTTGGGACCCCCTTATGTGCCTAAACAGTGGAAACCCCTGAATTCTAACTCAAACACTAACCCCAACACACCCCTAACCCTAATCCCAACCCTAACCATAACCCTAACCACAAGCCTAATCCTAACCCCAACACACCCCTAAACCCTAATCTTAACCCTAATTCCAACCCTAACCCTAAGGCTATGTGCCCACATTGCGGATTCGTGTGCGGATTTTTCCGCACCCTTTTTGACGCACTGCATTTTACCTGCGGATTTACTGCGGATTTCACCTCTGGTTTTACACCTGCGGATTCCTATTGAGGAGCAGGTGTAAAACGCTGCAGAATCCGTACAAAGAATTGCCATGCTGCAGAAAATACAATGCAGCATTTCCGCGTGGTATTTTCCACACCATGGGCACTGCGGATTTGGTTACCCTAACCCTAACCCTAATTCCAACCCTAACCCTAATTCTAACCCTAACTCTAACCCTAACCCTAATTCTAACCCTAACCCTAATTCTAAGCTTAACCCTAATTCTAAGCTTAACCCTAATTCTAACCCTAACCCTAGTGGAAAAATAAAAATATATATATATTTTCTTTATTTTATTATCTTCCCTACCTATGGGGGTGATAAGGAGGGGGGGATATTTACTATTTTTTTTATTTTGATCACTGTGATAGGGTCTATCACAGAGATCAAAATGTGCCTTAGATTTGGCGGGTGCATGCACCCGACATTTTGGAAGATGGCGGCGCCCATCGCTGAAGATGGACGGACACCGGGAGGATCACCGTGACTCAGGAGGTCTGGGGGGTGGGATCGGACAGCGGGGGGGTGGAGGACAGGATGGAGGGGAGAGGAGGGCAGCGGAGGACCATCTGCCCCCGCCATCAGTTGTTGGCGGGGGCAGATCGTGGTCTCCAGCCATGGCCGATGATATTGCAGCATTGGCCACGGCTGGATTGTAATATTTCACCAAGTTTCATTGGTGAAATATTACAAATTGCTCTGATTGGCTGTTTCACTTTCAACCGCCAATCAGAGCGATCATAGCCATGGGGGGGCAAAGCCAACCCCAAGGCTAAATACAACTCACCCTGTTCCTGCAGGTCGGATAAAATTTGAGTTAACCCTTTCACCTGACCTGCAGGAACACGATCATTCTGTGACGCAGCATATGCGTCACAGGTCGGATTGATACAGACTTTCATGATGCATACGCTGTGTCACAGGTTGGGAAGAGGTTAATGTTGCTAGCTCCTGGGTTTGGTGTCGGTGATACTTACGTATACTCGGTTTGTGTTTTCTGACCCAAGTTACTCGTCCGTAATTGTTGTACCTCTGTGTGTGTGAGCTTTTGCTGTGTATGACCCGGTTTGTCCCCTGACTTTTGCCTCTGTATCCTTTATTGTACTGCCCTGTCCTTCCTAGTTATCTGATCCCTTTGCTCGTCTCGGTTTACTCTCTGTCTTATCTCTAGGTACTACGCTCCCATCTGGCTTTTGACCATCGGCTATACTTTGACTACATTTTCGTTCTGTGCCCTGTACTCTGCGCTCCCAGCTTTCTTCTCTGGCCGCACGCGTGGTGACTCTGCCCCCATGTCATCACTTGACTGCTTTGTTCCAGGTCCTGTGCTCATCGCTTAGTCTCAGGTCCTTGTGCACTGCATGCCTTGTTCCCTCACTTCCTGCTTTAGTTCCCATGCCCTCCGATAGCACTCCCTAGGCTGCGCCAGTGACACCATTGGTGTTATTACATTATCACCGACCATTTACATTTTTTCAGGGAGTTTGTGTGTTTGGGTGATATGGACCCACTGCATGCTCTGTCTGATCAGGTATCTAACCTGACTTAAATGATGCAGAACCTGACAGTAGAGCAAAGAGCGTTGGTTGCTTCTCACCAACAGGTTCAGAGGGAGCTGGCAGATACGGTTAATATTGTTCAGGGGGCCCTCTTCTACATCTGGCAATGTGGAGAGTACTGTATCTGATGTTTCCCTATCCTCTCCTGAACCCTCCGTCAAACTTCCGGATACCTTTTCTGGGGATAAGAGAAAATTCCGGGTCTTTAGGGAGAACTGTAAATTACTTTTTTCCCTGCATCCTCGCTTCTCGGGTGAAGAGAGTCAAAGGATGGGGATAGTTATTTCCCTGTTAAGTGAGGGGCCGCAATCCTGGGCTTTCTCCCTATCCCCTACCTCCCCTGAGAGAATGTCTGTTGACTGGTTCTTCGAGGCCTTGGGTCTAATTTACGCAGAGGATATGATTATGAGTCTTACCCAGGGAAAGCTCTCTGCTGAGTGGTACTGTTCTGAGTACAGGCGATGAGCACTAGAAGTATCCTGGAATGACTCGCCACTCAGCGGGCTATTCCGAAGGGATCTTTCTGAGCATTTAAAGGGAACCTGTCACCCCCAAAATCGAAGGTGAGCTAAGCCCACCGGCATCAGGGGCTTATCTACAGCATTCTGGAATGCTGTAGATAAGCCCCCGATGTATCCTGAAAGATGAGAAAAAGAGGTTAGATTATACTCACCTGGGCGGGTGGTTCGATCCGATGGGTGTTGGGGCCTGGTCCGGGGCCTCCCATCTTCATAGGATGACGTCCTCTTCTTGTCTTCACACTGCAGCTCCGGTGCAGGCATACTTTGCCTGCCCTGTTGAGGGCAGACCACTCATGCGGTGACTCTGCCCCCATGTTATTACTTGACTGCTTTGCTTCAAGTCCTGTGCTCACTGCTTAATATCAGGTCCTTGTGCACTGCGTGCTTGTTCCCTCACTCCCTACGTTCATTCCTGTGCCCTGTGATAGCGCTCCCTAGGCTGCGCCAGTGACACTATCGGTGTCATTACAACAGCAGCTCATTCTTCAGTGTTTTTTAGCCTGGATGGTCTCATCTTGGCACCGTCCAGGTTAAAAACTATTCATCGCCGACATGGATTAAGGCATGGGACAGAACGACGGACAGGGAAGGTACATGGTTGTTTTTGTTTTTTTTTTACAGGAGACTATGGCTTCCATGGAATGGGCGTTCGGTGAGTATAAATGCGTTTGTTATTTTTAAATAAAAAAGTAAAAATGTGTTTTTTTATATCAAATAAAAGACTTTATTCTGGCTGTGTGTTTATTTACAATACAACTATAGGATTAGCAATGGATCTTATGCACCTTATAGATGCCTCTCCATTACTAACCTATAGGCTTAATGTCACAGGACAATACAAAGGTGACGTCAACCCCACAAATATAAACCCCACTTGACGCCACCATAAGGCAAGTGGGAACATCCGGGCATAGTGCCAAAATTGGCACATATAATACAAGCGCCTTTTATGCAGTGGCTGTGGGCTGCTATTTTTAGGCTGGGGAGGTGAATATCCATGGCCCCTTACCAGTCTGAGAATACCAGCCCCCATCTGTCTGCTTTAGCTTGGCTGGTTGTCGAAAATGGGGGGGAACTCCAAGCCATTTCTTTAAATTATTTAAATAATTTAAAAAATGGCATGGGGACCCCTCTATTCTTGATAACCAGCCTTGATAAAGCTAACAGCGGTGGTTTGCAGCCCACAGCTATCAGTTTTGCCTGGCTGGTTATCAAAAATAAAGGGGAACCCACAACTTTAATTTATTTATTTATTATTTGTAGCGCAGGCGCTGGCTGATGGATACTCCCATCAGTCACTGCCTGCTCTCGCTGTTATTAGCGGCAACAGGTGTAAGCTGATGGGAGTAGTAGTCCCATCAGCTATTGTCTGTGTTTGGAGGTAAACTTTTTACCTCCAATCACAGCTGTGGGCTCACACTGTCATATAACAGCGTGGGAGCCGCAGCTCTCTGACCGGCAGTAACAATCTTATCACTGATCAGAGGCAGGGTTTGCCATGCTGTCATTAACAAGACAGAGTCACAAACACTGGATCTTCAGGCCCCCCATTCACATGAATGGGGTTCGGGTACTATTCTGTTCTATCTGAACTGAACTTTTTTAAGTGTTCGACCGATCCCGCCGGACCCAAACATCCAATGGTTCGCCCATCTCTAGCAACTACACTTTAAAAATATTTGAATGAGGTCTGACAATTGTTGACTTTCAGGGGTCTACGGATGACTGGATGACCCTCCTTACAATTTGTTCCTTGCTTTGCACTTTCGGCAAAGCCTTTATGAGTGTAGAAGTACATCAACTATGCTTTCAAAATAATTTCTGGAATGTAAATATTTAACGTGGTTATTGTTACATGACGGTGGTATGTAAAACTTCAAAAAAGCGTAGAAAATTTTTGCTTGATTCAATTACTCACCCATAGAGTATTCCATGCTTTGTGGTACATTTTTGTGGTAAATAACACTCCAAAAAAGCATTGAAAATTTGGTCTGGATTCCATTAGTCATCCATCCATTATTAGGTGCTTTGTGTTAAATTTCGGTGGTATATAAGACTCCAAAAAAATTTCAAAAATGTTTTATGGATTCAATTAGTCTTCCATACAGTTTAAAGGGAATCTGTCACCTCATTTTGGCCCTATAAACTGTGGCCACCGCCATTAGGGGCTTATCTACAGCTTTCTGTAATGCTGTAGATTCGACTCAGAGTCCTCCAGGAGTTCCATGATTCGGAGCCCAGTGGACATTCTCTGATTTCTTCTACTCGTGGGGCCATTGCGAGAGCTTTTTAGTGGGCATCAGTTACATCTGATGTGAAGAAATTTGTGTCTACCTGTGAAGTGTGTGCCCACGCTAAGAGCTCTCCTAACTGGCCGTCCGGGAAATTGGTGCCTTTGCCAGTTCCTGATAAACCATGGACATATTTGTCCATGGATTTTATCACCAATCTTCCTTCTTGCAAAGGTAATACTGTCATCTGGGTGGTGATGGACAGGTTTACTAAACAAGCACACATTGTACCCTTAGTAGCACTGCCCTCTGCTGAAACTTTGTCTAGGTTGTTTGTTCAACATGTGGCTCGTCTGCATGGTGTACCCTTGAATGTGGTGTCTGACCGTGGTGTGCAGTTTGTGTCCAGGTTTTGGAGGGCATTATGCAAAAGGTTGGGTATTGAGTTGTCCTTTTCATCTGCATACCATCCGAAGTTCAGTGGTCAGACCGAATGGACCAATCAGTCGTTAAAGCACATGTTGGGCTGTCTTTCCACTTCCAGTCTAGATGATTGGTCTGATGCCTTGTGTTTGTGTTTAATAACTGTGCTAACCACTCTACCAGTACCTCCTGTGACAAAACACTCCGGGATCGCCTTTGCTGGTGTCAAAGGTCACGTGGTTTGCGCATTGAACTCTGAGGCGACAGCAGGTTTCCAAGATGACTGACCTCAGGTCAGATTTATTAACGTGAAAGCAAAATAGGAAAAACAAAACATAAAAATAAATCCTTGCCTGTCCGGCACTAACTAAACAAATAAGCTGCTATCTAACAACTGGGGGGCTTCTCCCACCCAGTTAACAACACACAGTCCTTGAGCACCGCTCTCACTCACGTTTGTCTCACACAGACAGGCATTCTGTGTGCCCCAGGCTGACACCTGAAACCCCCAGCTGGTCAGCCTTTATTCCTGCACTTATTAACCCCTCGGTATCCTGAAGATACTGAGCGGCCTAATTCACATAGGACAAATACCTGTGCGAGATATACCTGCCCCCGACTACCAGACCGACATGACTCTTACATATCCTCCCCCCTGCTCAGACCACTCAGGTCGAGCAAGAATACTCTCCAAACAGTGTACTCGGGACAGGGCATCAGCGTTCCCCATCTGCACCCCGGGGCGGTGCTCCACCGTGAAAGAGTAAGCCTGCAGGGCAAGGAACCACCGGGTTACCCGACTATTACGGTCCTTGTGGAGATGCATCCACTTGAGAGGGGCATGGTCCGTGACCAGCCTAAACTTCCTACCTGCCAGGTAATATTTGAGGGAGTCGAGAGCCCATTTGATGGCTAGGCACTCTTTTTCAATCACAGCATACCTCTGCTCATGTACATTCAGTTTCCGACTGAGGTAGAGGACCGGGTGTTCGACTCCGTCCCTTACCTGGGAAAGTACAGCTCCGACACCAGTATCAGAAGCATCAGTTTGCACCACAAACTCACTGCTGAAATCAGGAGTCACTAGTACGGGCTGAGAGCACAAAGCCCGTTTCAGACTGTGGAAGGCCTCTTCAGCCGCTGAGGACCATTTTACCATGACGGAATCCCTTCCTTTGGTAAGATCCGTCAAGGGGGTAGCCATGGCCGCAAAGTTGGGTATGAACCGGCGATAATAGCCGGCAATGCCCAGGAAAGCTTGAACTTGTTTCTTGTTCACTGGTTGCGGCCAGCCCTGAATTGCCTGTATTTTGTCGATCTGGGGTTTAACCACTCCTCTGCCAATCACGTAGCCCAAGTATCGGGCTTCTTCAAGGCCGATGTGACATTTCTTGGGATTCGCTGTTAAGCCTGCGTCTCTCAGGTCATCAATTACCGCCTGTACCTTCCGGAGGTGAGCTTCCCAGTCCACGCTGTAAATTATGATGTCGTCTAGGTAGGCAGAAGCGTACTGCCTGTGGGGCCTCAAGACTCGATCCATCAATCTCTGGAACGTTGCTGGGGCTCCGTGAAGTCCAAACGGCATGTAGATATACTGGAACAGCCCTTCCGGTGTAGCAAATGCCATCTTCTCTCTGGCCGCCTCGGCCAGAGGGATCTGCCAGTACCCCTTTGTTAGGTCCAGGGTCGTAATGTATCGGGCTTTACCCAGCCGATCGATCAACTCATCGACCCGGGGCATAGGGCAGGCATCAAATTTAGAAACCGCATTCAGTTTCCTAAAGTCATTGCAAAACCGTATAGAGCCATCCGGCTTAGGTATCAACACAATTGGACTGGACCAGGCGCTGTGCGACTCTTCAATGACTCCTAAGTCCAACATTGCCTTCACCTCCCGGGAGACGGCTTCACGGCGTGCTTCCGGAATCCGGTATGGCTTCACATGAACTGTGACACCAGGCTCTGTGACAATCTCATGTTTCACTAGCGTAGTCTGGCCAGGTTTTTCCGAGAAAAACTGTTGGTTCTGTAACAAAAACTGCTTAACCTCAGATTTTTGTCGTTCAGAGAGAGTCTCGGCAATCTGCACCTCCGGTACGGTAGGTGAGCAAACCGGACGGGGCAGATCCGCTGTTAGGGCAGCACGGTCTTTCCAGGGTTTTATCAGATTCACATGATAAATCTGTTCTGGCTTTCTCTTACCAGGCTGGTGCACTTTATAGTTCACTTCTCCAACTCGTTCCATGACCTCAAAGGGGCCCTGCCATTTCGCCAGAAATTTACTATCCACCGTAGGGATTAGGATCAACACCCTATCCCCGGGTGCAAACGTACGGACCTTGGCGCCTCTATCATAACTTAGCCTCTGGGCTCCCTGGGCCTGTAACATATGTTCCCTAACAACGGGCATGACAGCAGCAATACGGTCCTGCATTTGCGTTACATGGTCTATCACCGTTTTAAAGGGAGTGACTTGACCTTCCCAGGTTTCTTTTGCAACGTCCAACAGTCCACGGGGACGACGGGCGTATAATAGCTCGAAAGGCGAGAACCCTGTGGAAGACTGGGGAACTTCCCTAATGGCAAACAGCAAATAGGGTAACAAGTAATCCCAGTTCTTCCCACGTTGTCTATCGCCTTCCGGAGCATCTGTTTTAAGGTTTTATTGAACCGCTCAACCAACCCATCTGTTTGAGGGTGATAGACAGACGTACGCAACTGGTCTATTTGTAAGAGCCTGCAGAGCTCCTTCATCACCCTTGACATAAAGGGAGTCCCCTGGTCGGTGAGTATCTGTTTTGGAATTCCCACCCGACTAAACACTTGTACCAACTCTTTGGCGATCGTTTTGGTAGCAGTGTTACGCAAAGGGATGGCTTCTGGGTAACGAGTGGCATCGTCCATGATGACGAGGATATGTTGGTGCCCACGTGCGGACCGGGGAAGGGGCCCAACCAGATCCATCCCAATTCTCTCAAAAGGGACCCCAATGATAGGGAGGGGTACCAAAGGGCTACAGAACCGAGTTTTAGGCGCAGAGACTTGGCACTCTGGACAGGACTCACAATAATTACGCACATCATTATGTATTCCAGGCCACACAAAACAATGCGATATCCTTTCTGTGGTTTTCTGTACCCCCAGATGTCCCCCCATTATATGTCCGTGGGCCAGGTCCAGTACCTTCCGCCGATAAGGTTTGGGTACCACTAACTGTTGCACAATATCTTCCCCTTTTTTCCTGGTAGAGTAAATCATTTTCAAGAACCATGTATGGGTACGCTAGCCTAGTGTCAGGTTCTACGGGTACCCCATCTATCATTTTTACATTTTTCCTAGCCGGAGTCAGGGTAGGATCTCTCATTTGCTCACTGTGGAAGTCATCCAACTGGACTCCCAAATCGGGTAGGCAGGGTGCTGGATGGCTGTCTGCCTCCGCCTCTCGCTGAGTTTCCTCAGTTTCCTCAGTTTCCCCCGCCATAACTGAGAAGGGGAACTGAAGGTTAGATTCAATAACCTCCCCAGCAACATCTTCCTGTGGGGTCCCATCTAGGAACTCAGGACCTCCAGATTGCATGGGGGAAGGTTCACAGCTACCGTGAAGGAGCAACTGATTCTCCCATAACTGCCAGAAATGGGGGAAATCCCTACCCAGGATTATATCATGTAACAATGCGGGAACGAGTCCCACTTTGTGTTGCACAGACCCATAGGGAGTAGAAATCGGTATGACCGCTGTTAGGTACGAGCAGGTGTCACCATGCACACACGTTACAGAGAATTTGTCAGACGAACCAGACGGAAGTGCCACCAGACTAGCTTTCACCAGAGTCACCACACTTCCAGAGTCTAGTAACGCCACAACACTTTTCCCATCAACAGATAATTCACACAGGTGTTTTGCTATATCATTTTGGCCCGCATTCACATTCACCAGCCGTGTAACCAAAGACATGCGTTTCTTAGAGTCTATAACATCGCACTGCATGGGTTCAGTGGTAACAGGACAGTTCGCAGAAACATGGCCCTTCTCATGGCAACGGAAACACCTAACAGGCCCCCTACTGAGACCACCGTCCCATACTCTCGGTCTCGGAGTGCGAGCAGTCCCGGGTTCCTCCCCCACAGTTTTTGGCGATTTTCCTTCACCCGCAGTCGCTGGAACAGTCTTACCGGTTCCACGAGGAAAAGGCACAGACCGGGTGCTAGCGGTTTCGTCGGGAAGTCCTTCTGCCACGGAATAACGCTCGACCAACTCCACAAGTTGATCCGCTGTCGTGGGATTTCCTTGGCGTACCCACCTTTTCAGCGCTGGAGGTAGCACTCTCAGGTACTTGTCCAGGACAACCCGCTGGATTATTTCTGGGGTTGTCAGTACCTCGGGTTGCAGCCATTTCTTTGTCAAGTAGATCAGGTCGAACATCTGAGACCGCGGCGCTTTATCAGGCTGGTATGTCCACTGGTGTACCCTCTGCGCACGGACAGCCGTCGTCACACCTAGCCGGGCCAGGATCTCAACTTTCAGCTTCTCAAAGTCCTGAGCGACTTCCGGGTCTAAGTCATGGTAAGCTTTTTGGGCCTCGCCGGAGAGAAACGGAGCAATCAAATCGGCACATCGTGCCTTCGGCCACTTCTCCCTCAGCGCCGTCCGCTCAAACGTTGTCAGGTATGCTTCGACGTCATCTTCTGCAGTCAACTTTTGCCAGTACCGACTCACATGGATCCTTCTGGACTCTGCTTCCAGGTCTACCTCAGGCATGCTCACCAGGCGCTGCGCCACCTGTTGGAGAAGCTGGCAGTCTGCAACCGTCATGTCCAATAACTCCTTCAGCTGTGCGGCCATCAAGCGATTAGCTTCATGCTGTGCGGCAGTGGCCTGCTGCTGTACGGCAGTGGACTGTACTAGGGCTTTCACCACGTCTTCCATACTGTCGCCTGTGCCACGCGATGCCCGCGTTCTCCACCACAATGTGACAAAACACTCGGGGATCGCCTTTGATGGGGTCAAAGGTCACGTGGTTTGCGCATTGAACTCTGAGGCGACAGCAGGTTTCCAAGATGACTGACCTCAGGTCAGATTTATTAACGTGAAAGCAACATAGGAAAAACAAAACATAAAAATAAATCCTTGCCTGTCCGGCACTAACTAAACAAATAAGCTGCTATCTAACAACTGGGGGGCTTCTCCCACCCAGCTAACAACACACAGTCCTTGAGCACCGCTCTCACTCACGTTTGTCTCACACAGACAGGCATTCTGTGTGCCACAGGCTGACACCTGAAACCTCCAGCTGGTCAGCCTTTATTCCTGCACTTATTAACCCCTCGGTATCCTGAAGATACTGAGCGGCCTAATTCACATAGGACAAATACCTGGGCGAGATATACCTGCCCCCGACTACCAGACCGACATGACTCTTACACTCCCCTTTCGTCTGTAATTATGGATTTAATCCACACTTTGGGGAGTTTTTGCTGTCTGGACTCCGGTTGCCCGGGTGCTGATTTAGCTGTACAGCAGTTGGGGAATTTATGGTAGGAGGTCCAGAAGAATATTGGGGAGGCTCAGAAGAAGTTTAAGATTTTTGCGCACAGGAGACGGACGGTGGGACCCACATTTTGGGTTGGGGATAAAGTATGGCTGTCTACTAGGAACATTAAGCTTAAGGTTCCTTTGGTGAAATTGGCGCCTAAGTTTATTGGTCCTTATGAGATCACGGAGGTGGTTAACCCAGTGTCATTTCAGTTGCACCTCCCAGTGTCTTTTAAGATTCCCAATGGATTCCATAGTGCTCTTCTGAAACCATTGGGGGCTGTGGAAGAAGACACATTGGGTCCCTCGCCGCCTGTATTGGTGGATAGTCAGGAGACATTCGAGGTGGAGCACATCATGGATTCCCAGATGGTCCTTCGTTCCCTCCAGTATCTTGTGCACTGGAAGGGGTATGTGCCTGAGGACCGATCCTGGGTTCCTGCCCGATCGGTTCATGCCGATCGTCTGGTGCGCTCCTTTCATGCACGGTTTCCTGGGAAACCTGGGGGTCCGTTGGCCCCCCGTTGACAGGGGGAGTGCTATCATGACTCTGACAGGATAGTTCCATCTCCATCCTGGTCAGGTCAGGGTTAATTCTAGTCTGCCTCTTTGGTTCTGGGGTGGCTATTTAATGTTGGTAGTTACTGGGTTTGGTGTTTGTGGTACTTCCATATACTCAGTTTGTGGTTGCTGACCCAGGTTACTCGTCTGTAATTGCTGTGCCTCTGTGTGTAAAGGTACCTTCACACGAAACGACTTTGTAACGATATCGCTAGCGATCCGTGACGTTGCAGCGTCCTCGCTAGCGATATCGTTTAGTTTGACACGCAGCAGCGATCAGGATCCTGCTGTGATGTCGCTGGTCGCTGAATAAAGTCCAGAACTTTATTTGGTCGTCCGATCGCCGTGTATCGTTGTGTTTGAAAGCAAAAGCAACGATACCAGCGATGTTTTACACTGGTAACCAGGGTAAACATCGGGTTACCAAGCGCAGGGCCGCGCTTAGTAACCCGATGTTTACCCTGGTTACCAGCGTAAAAGTAAAAAAACAAACAGTACATGCTCACCTGCGCGTCCCCCAGCGTCTGCTTCCTGACACTTACTGAGCGCCGGCCCTAAAGTGAAAGTGAAAGCACAGCGGTGACGTCACCACTGTGCTGTTAGGGCCGGAGCTCAGTCAGTGTCAGGAAGCAGACGCTGGGGGACGCGCAGGTGAGCATGTACTGTTTGTTTTTTTTACTTTTACGCTGGTAACCAGGGTAAACATCGGGTTACTAAGCGCGGCCCTGCGCTTAGCAACCCGATGTTTACCCTGGTTACCCGGGGACCTCGGCATCGTTGGTCGCTGGAGAGCGGTCTGTGTGACAGCTCCCCAGCGATCAAACAGCGACGCTGCAGCGATCGGCATCGTTGTCGCTATCGCTGCAGCGTCGCTTCGTGTGAAGGTACCTTAAGCTTTTGCTGTGTATGACCCAGTTTGACCCCTGACTTTTGCCTCTGTATCCTGCATTGTACTGCCCTGTCCTTCCCGGTTTTCTGATCTCTTGGCTTGTCTCTATTTACTCTCTGTCTTATCCCTAGGTACTACGCTCTTGTCTGACTTTTGACCCTCGGCTATATTTTGACTACATTTATGTTCTGTACCCTGTACTCCAAAGCTGCCTTCCCTGGCCGCACATGCGGTGACTCTGCCCCCCTGTCATCACTTGACTGCTTTGTTCCAAGTCCTATGCTCACTGCTTAGTATCAGGTCCTTGTGCACTGCGTGCTTGTTCCCTCACTCCCTACGTTCGTTCCCGTGCCCTGTGATAGTGCTCCCTAGGCTGCGCCAGTGACACTATCGGTGTCATTACAACAGCAGCTCATTCTTCAGTGTTTTTTAGCCTGGATGGTCTCATCTTGGCACCGTCCAGGTTAAAAACTATTCATTGCCGACATGGATTAAGGCATGGGACAGAACGACGGACAGGGAAGGTACATGGTTGTTTTTTTGTTTTTTTTTACAGGAGACTATGACTTCCATGGAATGGGCTTTCGGAGAGTAATTTTGTTGTTTATTATTTTATGTCTTTTCAGTAGACGATGGCTTCAATGGAATGGGCGTTAGTTAAGTATAAATGCATTTGTTATTTTTAAATAAAAAAGTAAAAATGTGTTTTTTATATCAAATAAAGGACTTTATTCTGGCTGTGTGTTTATTTACAATACAACTATAGGGTTAGCAATGGATCTTATGCATCTTATAGATGCCTCTCCATTACTAACCTATAGGCTTAATGTCACAGGACAATAAAAAGATGACATCAACCCCACAAATATGAACCCCACTTGACGCCACCATAGGGCAAGTGGGAACATCCGGGCATAGTGCCAAAATTGGCACATATAATACAAGCGCCTTTTATGCGTTGGCTGCGGGCTGCTATTTTTAGGCTGGGGAGGTGAATATTTATGGCCCCTTACCAATCTGAGAGTACCAGCCCCCATCTGTCTGCTTTAACTTGGCTGGTTGTCGAAAATGGGGGGGACTCCAAGCCATTTTTTAAAATTATTTAAATAATTTAAAAAATGGCATGGGGACCCCACTATTCTTGATAACCAGCCTTGATAAATCTAACAGCTGAGGTTTGCAGCCCACAGCTATCAGTTTTAACCTGGCTGGTTATCAAAAATAAAGGGGAACCCACAAGTTTTATTTATTCATTTATTTGTAGCGCAGGCGCCGGCTGATGGATACTCCCATCAGTCACTGCCTGCTCTCGCTGTTATTAGCGGCAGCAGGTGTAAGCTGATGAGAGTAGTAGTCCCATCAGCTATTGCCTGTGATTGGAGGTAAACTTTTTACCTCCAATCACAGCTGTGGGCTCACACTGTCATAACAGCGTGGGAGCCGCAGCTCTCTGACCGGCAGTAACAATCTTATCACTGATCAGAGGCAGGGTTTGCCACACTGTCATTAATAAGACAGTCGCAAACACTGGATCTTGAGGCCCCCATTCACATGAATGGGGTTCGGGTACTATTCTGTTCTACCTGAACTGAACTTTTTTAAGTGTTTGACCGATCCCGCCGGACCCGAACATCCAGGGGTTCACCCATCTCTAGCAACTACACTTTAAAAATATTTGAATGAGGTCTGACAATTGTTGACTTTCAGGGGTCTACGGATGACTGGATGACCCTCCTTATAATTTGTTCCTTGCTTTCGGCAAAGCCTTTATGAGTGTAGAAGTACATCAACTATACTTTCAAAATATTTACGTTCCAAAATAATTTCTGGAACGTAAATATTTAACGTGGTTATTGTTACATTACGGTGGTATGTAAAACTTCAAAAAAGCGTAGAAAATTTTTGCTTGATTCAATTACTCACCCATAGAGTATTCCATGCTTTGTGGTACATTTTTGTGGTAAATAACACTCCAAAAAAGCATTGAAAATTTGGTCTGGATTCCATTAGTCATCCATCCATTATTAGGTGCTTTGTGTTAAATTTCGGTGGTATATAAGACTCCAAAAAAATTTCAAAAATGTTTTATGGATTCAATTAGTCTTCCATACAGTTTAAAGGGAATCTGTCAACTCATTTTGGCCCTATAAACTGTGGCCACCGCCATTAGGGGCTTATCTACAGCATTCTGTAATGCTGTAGATAAGCCTCTGATGTAACCTGATAGATAACAAAAACAGGTTAAATTATTCTCACCCAGGGGTGGTCCCGTGCGGTCCAGGTCCGGGTCCGACGCCTCCCATCTTCATACAATGTCATCATCCTTCTTGCTTCTGTTGTGGCTCCTGCACAGGCATACTTTATCTGCCCTGTTGAGGGCAGCCCAAAGTACTGCAGTGCGCAGGCACCGGGAAAGGTCAGAGAAGCCCGGCGCACTGCAGTACTTTACGCTGATGTCAACAGGGCAAATCAGTACGCCTGCACAGGAGCCGCAACAGAAGCAAGAAAGATGATGACATTGTATGAAGATGGGAGGCGCCTGACCCGGACCGAACAGGGATTGCCCCTGGGTGAGCATAATCTAACTTGTTTTTCTTATCTTTCAGGTTACATCAGGGGCATATCTACAGCATTACAGAATGCTGTAGATAAGTCCCTGATGGCGGTGGCCGCAGTTTATAGGGCTGAAATGAGGTGACAGATTCCCTTTAACACAGCTCTTATTACATTACAGTGATATATAAAACTCAAAAGAAGCTTTTTGAGTTTTATATACCACTGTAATGTAACAAGAACCTCATTAAACTGTGTGGATAAATAACTGAATCCCAAACATTTTTGAAGGTTTTTTTTAATATAAAACCTTCAAAAAATTGCATTGATTCAATTATTTATCCATACAGTTTAACCTGCTGTGTGTAATATTACAGTGGGTTAAAAAATGTTAAAAAAACAGCTTGGCCTGGTCAAAAGATTTTTGTTCAAAAATGGACTATAGTCATATATATTGTAGAACTTAGTTTGTATGCAATTTCGTTGGTTTGAAATAAAAAACAAAATTGGCCTGCTACAGGTGTACACATTTTTTCCTTGGTACACCGTCCCCAGCCACCACTATTTCTCCTGCTATGGCATCCTCGCCTTGTACCAGCACGTGTCCAGGAACATCACGTGTCCTTACCAATACGGTTACTGGGATTGCCAACTTAACAACCGACACGTGGACAAGTGCTTATGGCCAGGGACACCGAGGATTGATACTTCTGTCAGGGTTTCCTCTACCTCCTACATCAGTTCCTGCACCCCCTCCTGCTCCTCCTCCATCTCCGACATGCTGTCTCAGAGCATACATCAGCTGGAAGTTCTGCAGTACTGCCTCAGTGAAGCGGCTACAGGCTCTACTGAAGCTAATTTGTCTAGGAGACAAACTGCACACCACAACACTGTTTTTGAAAGGTATAACAAACCAGACAGATCTGTGGCTCTCGACACTGAACCTACAACAATGCATGGTGGTGTTTCATAATGGGTGTAACCTGATTAAACATGAAGCTTTGCATGCGGACCAGATGGAGGACAAGGAGATACTAACCAGCCCAGCCTCATCTCATCTGCTCAGTTCGGATTGTGTAACAATGAGGACGTGAACGCTGAGGAGGAACAGAAGCTGGCAAGTTCCCACACAAGCTTTGTCCCGTCTCTCCTACATGGATGGTCTAAGAAGGAGATTCATGAGCAAGAGATGAGGAGTTGGAGAGTAATCATCAGGGTGGAGACATTTGTACAACCTGGTGATTGCCACTACCAGATTGTACAGATGAGTACTGTATCTTTAATTATGTATATCATGGGACATTACCCATTAGGCATTTAAGAAAATCCCTTCTCTTCAAACTGTCCATATTACTTCTATAGATGTATTTTTTCTGATTGACCATTATTTACTGGTTAACTTGGAATTACTACTTTGGACAATATTGTGATTATACTGTAAATTTCAAATCTGCATATACGGTTCTATCTTAAATTTACTGCGGGATTATCCCTGAATATTCTATTATGTTAAGTGATTATTCACAACATGATGATCATATGCAGTTGTTAATTTCATGCATTTTATTGAGCTTTTTTGCATTTTTCTGTACTTTTCTGCTCCCTGGTGTGATATGGGCTCATTGTCACTCTTTACCTAAAAAATATTTTTTAATAATAATTTTATTTGCACGTTGGTTTTTAGATACTGCAGGCATTTAAAAAAAAAAAAGTAATACGGAGTGCAGGCACTTTTGAATTAACCTCTGAGAAAGTGAGCAGCTGTGGTTTTTCCAGCACGATCTATGGATATTGAAGTGACAGTTTACCATCAAGAAGCCAAGTGAAAAATATAAATAAATATAAATATTTTTCAAGTAGTATTACTAAGATTTCCTATTAATTTATTTCTCTATTTCTGGGAAGTGAAAACAATTTTTGTGTTATATATTCAATATGCGTTCGCAAATATTAAATTTACAAAAATGTATCTAAACATAATAATAAAATAAGATGCATGCTTGCTCACTCACAGAAAAGCTTATTTCTTCACATACTTTCTGACTTTCATACGACTTTTGAAAAGATCTGTAATAAAAGTAAACAAAGCATGATGTGTACAAGGGTAATGTGTCAATCATTAGCAAAAAACGATACGTGATTTACCAGACAACATAAATATTATTTTTACAATTAATGCAGTGCTGTACATGTATGGTATGAATAACCTCATGTACACATGAATCCAGATATCCAATGCCCCAGGATATACTCTTTGGCTTTTTGTTTGGCTATCAGATCTTTGCTAGTCTCTATTTACTAATCCCGTCTTGACACACCAGAAATGGCAGGAATGGATCCCTGCTGTGGCCAGTGATTTGATGAGCAGATATTTCCTGCCATTTCTGGCCTGTTGAGACCGGACCTAGAAGTAGAGACCAATGGGGCAGAAGTAATAGTCAGAACTGGAGCTGCAGAATATTGCTGAGTGCAAGAATCACTTATTTTATTTAATAAACAAGTCTAAATTCTTCTTTGCTTATTACCGTAAGTTGCTCTCATAGTTGGTGACAAAAACCTGGTAACAGATTCCCCTTAACAGAATATAAATACTTTTGTATATAGTGTTTTTTTACAGGGTAGAAGACTTCATAAAAAAAAGAGCGTCTGATTGTGTAAATAAATAATTAAAGTAGGTAGTTAAGTATTATGAACATTTTGGGCCAAGCAAAAGTTAGGCTAAGTTCACACTTGCGTATAGCTGGTTTGCGGATGGTTGTGTACGTCCTCCCTTAAGCTCTGTCTACGCTCCACCTACTTCCTCATGCATCCTGCTTACCTATCTTTAACATTGGTTATGCAGGGACATACATTGTATACGGATGCATGCGGAAGCGGCATTTTGACGTGCCTGCCGACTGCACGGGAACGCAACTTTTTACGCTCTTGTGCGGTCGGCGGGTACCTCAAAATGCTGCATCCGTACAAATCCATATACAATGCATGTTCCTGCATATCTAATGTTAAAGATAGGTACGCAGGACGCATGAGGAAGTAGGCAGGGCATAGGTGGAGCTTAAGGTACGCAGCCATACGCAGACCATCCATACGCAAATGTGAACTTAGCCATACATGGTTACTGTCGCTTAGTATTGTGAAGATGTTGAACCCTAAAATGTATCACAGTTTATTAGTAAATAAACGCATTGTGCCACAATTACAATGTATCACTTTCCTTTATAATAGCGCCACATCCCTTTTAAAATAAGAACTACAGTACAATCCTAAACAGGGAACTGTTAAGATATCATAATAAAGGTATATACGTTTCTGTTATAGCATTGTGCCTGCACTTGTGTAAGACAGTGTTCACTAGTTGCAGGATTCTTGTTCGAATGTTCTGTTAATTGATTGTATAATGTTACAGCATAAGGAATTAGAAAGGTCCTCTTTCTCTATACCTTACCTAGGACATCCAGTAGACATATCACAGAATTGTGCAATGTTTCTCAAAGTGTTCTTCCTTTTTCCTGGAAATACAATGTAATAATAATTTTATTTCTATAGCGCCAACATATTCCACAGCACTTTCCAATTTAGAATATAAAATATAGCAAAGGCAACTTTGTTATTAATGAAATACGGTATCGTAATAATAATCAAAAATACATCTTTAATACAAAGCACGAACTCAATGGCTAGCATAGAAAGTTAGAGTTGGAAAGGATCTCCAGGGTCATCGGGTTCCACCCCTGCTCAATGCCGGATGAACTGACTAAACCATCCCAGACAGATGTCTGTCCAGCCTCTGTTTGAAGACTTCCATGGAAGGAAAACTCACCACCTCTCGTAGCAGTCTGTTCCACTCATTGATCACCTTCAGGCCATGTACAAACGTTCAGTATTTTTCGCATTTTTTTCACGTTTTTTCGCTATAAAAACGTGATAAAAATGCGAAAAAAACGCTAACATATGCCTCCTATTATTTACAGTGTATTCCGCATTTTTTGTGCAAATGTTGCATTTTGTTCCGCGAAAAAATCGCATTGCGGAAAAAAAAGCAACATGTTCATTAAAAATGCGGAATTGCGGGGATTCCGCACACCTAGGAGTGCATTGATCTGCTTACTTCCCGCACAGGGCTGTGCACACCATGCGGGAAGTAAGCAGATTATATGCGGTTGGTACCCAGGGTGGAGGAGAGGAGACTCTCCTCCACGGACTGGGCACCATATAATTGGTCAAAAAAAAGAATTAAAATAAAAAATAGTCATATACTCACCTTCGATGGCCCCCGGAGTGTTCCCGCCTCTCACCGCGGCATGCTGCCGCTTCGGTTCCTATAGAAGGTGTGGTTCAGGACCTGCGATGTCGTCGCTGTCTTGTGATTGGTCGCGAGACCGGTCATGTGACCGCTCACGTGACCGCGACGTCATCGAAGGTCCTGAACCACACCATCTAGGAACGGATGCCGCTGAGGATATCGGCTGTCTGCAGAGGGTGAGTATAACCATTTTTTAATTTTTTTTATTATTTTTAAACATTCTATCTTTTACTATAGATGCTGCATAAGCAGCATCTATAGTAAAAAGTTGGTCACACTTGTCAAACACTATGTTTGACAAGTGTGACCAACCTGTCAGTCAGTTTTCCAAGCGATGCTACAGATCGCTTGGAAAACGTTAGCATTCTGCAAGCTAATTACGCTTGCAAAATGCTAAAAAAGACGCGAAAAAAACGGGAAAGAAACGCAAAAAAAAAATATGCGGATTTCTTGCAGAAAATTTCTGGTTTTCTTCAGGAAATTTCTGCAAGAAATCCTGATGTGTGCACATACCCTCACTGTCAAAAAGTGTTTTCTAATATCTAATCTGTATCTTCTCCTTTCAGTTTCATTCCATTGCATCTCATGTTTCCATGTGCAAATGAGAATAAGGATGATCCCTCTACACTGTGACAACCCTTCAGATATTTGAAGACCGCTGTTAAATCTCCTCTTTTAGCACTCTTTTCTGCAAGCTAAAAATTCCCAGATCTTTTAACCGTTCCTCGTAGCACATACTTTGCCGTCCGCTTACCATCCTGGTAGCTCTTTTCTGAACTTGCTCCAGTTTTCTATATTTTTTAAAATGTGGTGCCCAGAACTGGACACAGTATTCTAGACGAGGAGTGACTAAGGAGGAGTTGAGGGGGATAATTACTTCACATGATCTAGACTCTATGCTTCTCTTAATACATCCCAGAACTGTGTTTGGCTTTTTTGCTGCTACATCACATGTTGACTCATGTGAAGTCTGTGATCAATTAGTATCAACTGCAAATTTGATTAGTTTCAGAATATAAATTGTTTGTGCTTATAGTGTACTGCAGGCAGGAGTGCACATTTCAGAATCTAAATCATTTGTGCTAATAATAAGGGTATGTGCACACGTTGCGGATTTCTTGCAGAAATTTCCTGAAGAAAACCGGAAATTTTCTGCAAGAAATCCGCATTTTTTTTTTTGCGTTTTTTTTCCGTTTTTTTCGCGTTTTTGTAGCATTTTGCAAGCGTAATTAGCTTGCAGAATGCTAAAGTTTTCCAAGCGATCTGTAGCATCGCTTGGAAAACTGACTGACAAGTTGGTCACACTTGTCAAACATACTGTTTGACAAGTGTGACCAACTTTTTACTATAGATGCAGCTTATGCAGCATCTATAGTAAAAGAGAGAATGTTTAAAAATAATAAAAAAAATAAAAAAATGCTTATACTCACCCAGACATCTCATCAGCGGCGTCCGTTCATCTTCCTATAGCTGGTGTGTGCGCGCAGGACCTTCCGTGACGTCACGGTCACGTGAGCGGTCACATGACCGCTCACGACCAATCACAGGACAGTGACGTCATCGGCGAGGTCCTTCGCCGCACATCAGCTACAGGAACCGAACGGCAGCGTGCAGTGGAGGCGGGAAGACATCGAGGGTGAGTATAGGACTGTTTTTTATTTTAATTCTTATTTTTTGACCACTTATATGGTGCCCAGTCCGTGGAGGAGAGTCTCCTCTCCTCCACCCTGGGTACCAACCGCACATAATCTGCTTACTTCCCGCATGGTGGGCACAGCCCCGTGCGGGAAGTAAGCAGATCAATGCACTCCTAGGTGTGCGGAATCCCCTGCAATTCCGCATTTTAATGAACATGTTGCTTTTTTTTCCGCGATGCGATTTTTTCGCCGAAAAAAAGGCTACATTTGCACAAAAAATGCGGAATACACTTAAAATAATAGGAGGCATATGTAAGCGTTTTTTTCGCGTTTTTATCACGTTTTTATAGCGAAAAAACGCGAAAAAAACACGAAAAATACTGAACGTGTGCACATGGCCTAATAATAATAATAATAATAATCTTTATATAGCACCAACATATTCCGCAGCGCTTTACAGTTTAACAGTTTCAAACACAACAGTCATGGGTAACAATGTTAGCAATACAGTAATTAAGCAAAATAAGACAAAATAAGATGACCCTGCTCGTGAGAGCTTACAATCTACAATGAGGTGGGGAGATACAAAGTACAGGTGTGTATTTACAATGATGTATTTACAATGATGGTCAAGCCATCTTCAGGGAGTGGGGGGTAGATGGAGATAGTGAATGGGCTACACACACACAAACATAAAATGAGTTTGATTAGGGAACATGATAGGCCGCTCTGAACAAATGAGTTTTGAGCAAGCGCCTAAAACTGTGCAAGTTGTGGATGGTCCTAATATCTTGGGGTAGAGTATTCCAGAGGATTGGCGCAGCACGGGAGAAGTCTTGGAGTCGGGAGTGGGAGGTATGGATTAGTGCAGAGGTTAGTCGAAAGTCGTTTGCAGAGCGCAGTGGTCGGCTAGGCCGATAGACAGAAATGAGGGAGGAGATGTAAGGGGGTGAGGCACTGTGGAGAGCTTTGTGGGTGAGAACAAGTACTTTGAATTGTATCCTGTAATGAATGGGCAGCCAGTGTAATGGCTGGCGAAGAGCGGACACGTCCGAGTAACGATTAGCCAGATGGACAACCCTGGCTGCCGCATTAAGGATAGACTGGAGAGGGGAAAGTCGCATGAGGGGGAGGCCAATTAATAGAGCATTACAGTAGTCCAGACGGGAGTGGATTAGGGCGACAGTGAGAGTTTTTGTTGTCTCCATGGTGAGAAGAGGGCGGATTCTAGAGATGTTCTTTAGGTGTAAGCGGCACGAGCGGGCAAGAGATTGTATGTGGGAGGTGAAGGAGAGATCAGGGTCAAACATAACACCCAGACAGCGTGCCTGCTGCCGGGGTGTTATTATTGTGCCACCCACTGAGAGGGAAATGTTAGATTTAGGGAGGTTAGTAGAAGGCGGGAGCAGAAGAAGTTCAGTTTTGGAGAGGTTGAGTTTCAGAAAGAGAGCGGACATGATGTCAGAGACTGCAGACAGACAGTCAGTGGCGTTCTGTAGTACAGCGGGGGTAAGGTCAGGTGATGACGTGTATAGTTGTGTGTCATCAGCATAAAGATGGTACTGAAAGCCAAATAGTGATGGTCTGTCCAATTGGGGCCGTGTAGAGGGAGAAGAGAAGGGGGCCAAGGACTGAGCCCTGAGGTACCCCGACAGTGAGAGGAAGAGGAGATGAAGTGGAGCCGGAGAACAGAACACTGAAGGAGCGCTCAGAAAGATAGGAAGAGAACCAGGAGAGAGCAGTGTCCTTAATGCCTAGTCACTGGAGCCTAGAGAGTAGGAGAGGGTGGTCAACCATGTCGAAAGCTGCAGAAAGATCGAGGAGAATGAGCAGAGAGTAGTCACCGTTACATTTTGCTGTCAGGTCATTGGTCACCTTGAGGAGTGCAGTTTCTGTCGAATGTAGGGGGCGGAACCCGGACTGTGAAGGGTCTAGGAGGGAATGAGTGGAGAGGTAACGGGTAAGGCGGGAGTAGACTAGGCGCTCTAGGAGTTTTGAGATGAAGGGGAGATTGGAGACCGGTCTGTAGTTGTTTGTGCATGATGGGTCAAGGGTGGGTTTTTTAGTAATGGAGTAATGATAGAGTGTTTGAAGGAGGAGGGAAAAATGCCAGAGGAAAGGGAGAGATTAAAAATTGTAGTTAGGTGAGTTGTGACGACTGGAGAGAGAGACTGGAGGAGGTGTGAGGGAATGGGGTCGGTGGTGCATGTAGTCGGATGAGAAGAGGAGAGGAGCTTGGAGACTTCTTCTTCTGTGATGGGATCGAATGTGGACAGTGAGCCAGGGGAGATGCAGGGAGGAATGGGAGTCATTGCACTTGGTGTCTGGGAGCGGATTTCCTGACGGATATTGTCTATTTTCTCTATAAAGTGGGAGGCCAGGTCATAAGCACAAATGTCTGTGATAGGGTCTTGTGCTTTTGGCCTGAGGAGGGAGTGAAAGGTGTTAAAAAGTTTCTTGGGGTTGTTGGATAGTGAGGAGATCAGGGTGGTGTAGTAGGACTGTTTGGCGAGTTGAAGGGCAGAGTTATAGGTCCTTAACATAAATTTGAAGTGTATGAAGTCTTCTGGGGTGCGAGTTTTCCTCCATAAGCGTTCAGCACTCCTAGAGCATCGCTGGAGAAAGCGGGTTTGCGATGTGAGCCAGGGCTGTTTCACTCTGTGTTTGGAGGTTCTGAGGGTGAGGGGAGCTACTTGGTCTAGGGTGCTTCTAAGAGTGCCATTGTAGTGATGTACAGCCAGATCAGGACAGGAAAAAGAAGAGATTGGGGACAGTGATGAGTGTAAGGAGTCTGAAAGTGTATGAGGGTTAATGGCTTGTAGATTTCTGAATGTGTGGTAGGTAGGAGAGTGCTGGGGTGGGCGAGGAATTGTGAGGGTGAAGGAGAGAATGTTGTGGTCAGAGAGGGGAAGTGGTGAGTTATCTAGGTAAGAGATTGAACAGAGCCGGACAAAGACCAGGTCCAGGGTGTTACCGTCTTTGTGTGTTTCAGAGGTTGAGAGCTGTGAGAGGCCTAGGGAAGTGGTTAGTGATAGAAGCTGGGATGCAGATGTGGAAGTGGGGCTGTTAATGGGGATGTTGAAGTCTCCCAGGATAAGGGTTAGTAGTTCTGAGGACATGAAGTGCGGCATCCAGGCTGAGAAGTGGTCAAGGAAGTGGGTGGGTGAGCCTGGGGGCCAGTATATGACCGCTACTCTGAGGGAGAGGGGATGGAAGAGCCTGATGGTGTGGACCTCAAAAGAAGGGAATGAAAGTGAAGGAACTGGGGGTATAACCTGGAACGTGCATTGGGGGGACAAGAGTATGCCAACTCCACCACCAGGTCTGTTTGTGGGTCTTGGGGAATGGGAGAATTGTAAGCCACCATGGGAAATGGCAGCAGGGAAGACAGTGTCAGAGTCCTGGATCCAGGTTTCAGTGAGGGCCAACAGATTCAGAGAGTTGTTCACAAAGTAGTTGTGCAGGAAAGGAAGCTTGTTACATAGAGACCGTGGATTCCAAAGGGCACAATTCAAAGGGAGAGATGATGATGCTAATACTATGATGCAGCCGCACTCATGAGGGTTCCTTCAAAATATAGATTTATTATTCTGCACTCAAGTTCACCACAGTGATAAATGACAGAAGAGTGAAAACATTTTTTTTTTATCCAACCGAATTCTTAACGTTTCGACCCCTCTCAAATTCGCAGTGAGCTTCCGATGACAAGGTAAGTACGTAAATGAATACATTGGTGGTAGTGGGTTGCCTGGTAGCATCAATGGGGCCTGTGTTATCAGGCTATTCGTATTATGTCCACGCACTGTGCCCTGCATTCACTGTGGAAGGAACATTGGGACTTTTGCCGATCCAAACCGAATCTTGAAAGGTTTGCTCATCTCTTATAGGTACATTTGCCCTTCTCCAATTTTCTGGGACGTCTCCTGTTCTCCAGGATTTTTTTAAAAAGATTCTTGCTAGTGGTTCTGCAATTTCCTCTGCAATCCCTTCAGTACCCTAGGATGTAATTTATCTGGACCAAGAGATTTAATAGGATTAAACATTTTTGTACAAATTTAAAGGGGATGTATATGACTTTTATATTGATATTGATGGCCTATTCTTAGGATACATCATCAATATCTGATTGATGGGTAAGGGACTCCAGACATCCCCGCAGATCAGCTATTCTTGGTGCTAGTGGCAGCCAGATGTACTCAGTTGCAGAGCTGCACAGCTCTGTTCTCTGCATAGTGGCCACAGCCGAGTTTTGCATATCTACCCCTCATTCGAATTAGCAGCGGGTGGATGTGTACTATCTAGCTATCTCTGGCCACTATGCAATTGATAGATTTGTGCAACTCCATAACTTAGCACATCTGCCCACCACCAGCACCGGGAACATATGATCGGTGGAGGTGCCGGGTGTCTCATCCCCTCTTATCAGATATTGATGACCTACCCTAAGGATAGTAAAAACACTGCCTGAGATGCTAAATCTCAGGACAAGAAGGCACATATGCTATATCTGTATTTTAAAATATTCATTCTTTATTGTAGATTCATATAAAAAAAATAAAATTAAAAACAAGCAGGGACTTCCCAAATTTAGAAAACCAATATCATGCAGGCTTTAACATAGAAATGTGTGGCAAGCATGCCAAGACGCATGAAAGCGGTGAAGAAAAATCATTGTTATTCCACAAAATATTGATTTCTGAACTCTTCCTGAGTTAAAACATTAGTATTGTTGTTTCTAAATGATTATGAACTTGTTTTCTTTGCATTATTTGAGGTCCGAAAGCACTGTTTTTCTTGTTTTTCATTTTGACCATTTATCTCCTTTTCAGGAAAAAAATACAAAATTTATTGTTTGGAAATCTGGAGACATGTTGCAAGAAGTTTATAGAATAAATAAACAATTTACATTTTACTCAAAAATAGATCTATAAAGAGAAAAATCAGACAAACTGAACATTTTGCATTGGTCTCTTGATTTTTGCCAGAGCTGTATATAGTTGAAAAGTAAAGTGCAAGTACCTGTATATTCAAGGAAACATTTGCTATTAAAAGTTGATTTTCATTAATGGATCACACTAAGGTATACAGCTCAAAGATTAACATACCCCAGCAGAATTTTTGCTTTCTTGGCCTTTTTTCAGAGAATATGAGTAATAACACCAAAACTTTTCATCCACTCATAGTTAGTGGTTGGGTGAAACCACTTATTATTAAACTACTGTGGTTTCTCTTTTTAAATCATAATGTCAACCCAATACATCCAAATGACCTTGATCAAAAGTTTACATACCTAATTTCTTAATACCGTGTACTGCCTCCTCTAACACCAATGACAGCTTGAAGTCTTTTGTGGTAGTTGTGGATGAGGTTCTTTATTTTCTCAGATGGTAAAGTTGCTCACTCTTCTTGGTAAAAAGCCTCCAGTTCCTGTAAATTCCTGGGCTGTCTAGCATGAACTGCGTTCTTGAGATCTCCCCAGAGTAGCTCAATGATACTGAGGTCAGCAGCCTGATATGGCCACTCCAGAACCTTCACTTTGCTCTGCTGTAGCCAATGACAGGTTGACTTGGCCTTGTGTTTTGGATCGTTGTCATGTTGAAACGTCCAAATTTGAGGCTTGTCTCTGTGCTGTTTTGCGTATTGTTGGCGAGATACTTTGTAGCCTTTGCACAGTAATGGCTTTCTTCTGGCGACTCAACCATACAGCCCATTTTTCTTCAAGTGCTTCCTTATTGTGCATCTTGAAACAGCCCCACCGCTAGTTTTCAGAGAGTCCAGTATTTCAGCTGATGTTATTTGTGGGTTTTTCTTTGCATCCCGAACAACTTTCCTGGCAGTTGGGGATGACATTTTTATTGGTCTACCTGACCATGGTTTCATTTTTACTGAACCCCTGATTTTTCATTTGTTAATCACAGTTTGAATGCTGCTAACTGGCATTATCAATTCCTTGGATATCTTTTAGTTTCCCTTACCTGTTTTATACAGTTCAACTACCTTTTTCCATAGATCTGTTGGCAATTCTTTTGCTTTCTTTATGACTCACAATCCAGAAACATCAGTGGCTTGATGAAAGATGCAAGAGTCTGTCTGGATCCCAGAAACTCACACAGCTTTTATGCACACACACTGATTACAAGCAAACAGGTCACAGTTGAGGATGTTACCTTTAGTAGCCATTCGAACCCATTTGTGTCAACTTCTGTGCAAGTTATCAGGCCAAAATCACCAGGGTATGTGAACTTTTGATCAGGGTCATTTGGATGTTTTGGGTTATCATTATGATTTAAGAAGAGAAAACACAGTAGTTTGACAATAAATGGCTTCACCCAACCACTCGCCATGAGTGCAGATAAAGTTTTGATGTTATCACTCATATTCTCTGGAAAAAGTCCAAGAAAGCAAAAATTCTGCCGAGGTATGTAAAGTTTTGAGCACAACTGTATAACATAATCTATTAAAGGTGCATGGTCCCTCTAAAATGCCATGTGTTTGTACTTACAGCCATAGAGTGAAAAGTCTGGAAGTATCAGGGCTACCACCCCGAAGACACAGTTTCGCCAAAGGTATTTCCAAGGGGCGTTGCAAAGCTTTGGCAAAACGGCATCATCGGGGTGGTTACATTGATAAGGGATATCACTGCAATTGATATGGCTCTTGGTTACAAGATTGAAAAACACCCTATAGCACTCCCCTGATGATCACCAGTAAAACGCGTTGGGCGCTCCAGTGAAGGGGTTCACCTGTGACATGCTAAGGATAAGGAATCTTAAGAGTGATACTAATCACCTCCTCTACTATATGTCTCGTGAGACCTTTCCTTTTCTGTTTTTTGCCCATCCTTGGCATAGATGTTAGCGAAATGGTAATATCTTGTGGTCATGGGCCTTAGATACCACCGCTAAGTTCAATCACCACCGCATTTGCTATATGTCTAGGACATATGCCCTGCCTTTACACCACTGTAAGTGGTTAAGAGTAAGATAACGAGGGCATATCACTTATTGTGTAATCTTGGCTTATCTGCTATGTGTTTCAATATGCTTTAAAGGTACTTATTTGAGCACAATTGCCATTCATCATGGCAAACATAATTTCAGATATACTAGAGCTCTGCATGTCATGGTTAGTAGTGATGAGCTAGTGTACTCGTTAGTCGGGTTTTCTGAGCATGCTCAGGTAGTATCATGCAGCTGCGGTGACTCAAACAATCTCCGAGCACGCCCAAAATACTCGGAGACCACCTGAGCATGCTCGGAAAACCCGAGTACCGAGTAGACTTGCTCATCACTAATGGTTACGAAAACACAGAGCTTATATGCCATAGGTGCGAGGTATACTTTGAAGAGGCTTGGTCCTCCACTGTATTATTGATTTACTGTGGCATTGCTCCACAGGCTCTACTGTACTGGTGGATTCCTGTGTCTATATGATAAAATACTCTCCTGTGGGATTCACTAGGAAAATTATTCATAATTGTGTACACCATTTTTCTATATATGTGAGTCTTTGCACTTTGCACTTTGAGGTTTGCATGATTTTTTGTTATTTTAGTAGTTATAATAAAAGTTAATTTTTAGCCCAATTGCTATATCATTAACCTTGATACGTGCCATATTCTAATGTGCACACATTTCTATGTTAAAGCCTGCATGATATTGGTTTGCTACATTTGGGAAATCCCTGCTTGTTTTTAATTTTATTATTTTTTTATAGGGATTCACAATAAAGAATGAATATTTTAAAATACACGTATAGCAAATGTGCATTCTTGTCCTGAGATTTAGTATCTCGGGTTGTGTTTTTTGACTGTTATTTTGAATGATTGCATGTACGTTAATGACAAAGTGTATTTATTATACTTCCCTAAGGATTGACTATTAATATAAAAGTCAACGTCTTTAACAGATAACCATTTGTGGCATGCTTTATAAGATCCCATACATACTGAGCTCTTCTCTGCAAAAAGCATTGGACTTGACAAAGCCTGCATGGCAGCCCAAGATTACTGTGCACACTGCGTAGTTTTATGCTAGGAAACTATGAGCTCTAGGTAATGGTATACAGGATGCATACAGGATCAGGGCACATCATGTGCATGAGCAAAAAAGCAAGTTTTTAGTCCAAAGGTTTATGTACCATCACTTACTAGTAAAATGCTCTTACAAAGGTAAAGCTTGGCTAATATTTTTCAACAGTAGGCTTGTCATGAAAAAATGGGAGAAATCCAGAGTTTCTGTCTTCAGTAAAAATAAGATTATTGATAATCCATAAATTGGGGGTTAAGAAAATTTACAAATAGAGGAAACGCGTTTCGGATTGTAATCCTTATTCATTACAAATATTGCAAATGCGTTTCAGATTGTAATCCTTATTCATTATAAATAGAGCAAACACCTTTCGGATTGTTATCATTATTCATTGCAATGAATAAGGATTACAATCCAAAACGCGTTTGCTGTATTTGTAATGAATAAGGATTACAATCCAAAACGCGTTTGCTGTATTTGTAATGAATAAGGATTACAATCCAAAACGCGTTTGCTGTATTTGTAATGAATAAGGATTACAATCCAAAATGTGTTTGCTCTAATTGCACATTTTCTTAACCCCATGCACACTGTTGCGATTTTTATGGATTATCAATAAAGAATCTTATTTTTACTGAAGACGCACCTGCTGGATTTCTTCCATTTTTTCACGTTCTACACACTGCAGGTTTCCTTCCGTGGAGTCTTCTAAGTGTTGAGCTGACTTTTTTTTTCTTTTTTTTCTAGTAGGCTTGTCATAGCTCATTAGAATAAATAGGAAATAGTCTGATCCCTGCTGGCTCCTGGTACCACTCAGCGCTGATCTCACCACAGGAACATTCTTTTTATGAGTTATGGCTTTTGATTTTGTATAAAACAATGCATTATAGTTAAAAAAAACACATTAATACATGCAAAGAATGGAAAAAGACAAACCAAGGAATAATGGTAAAAGGTAAATGCAAATGGTAAAATCTTCAGGATATATTCTGTACACGTGATATATTTAATACAATGTGCATGATTATGCTTATTAATGGATAAATATAAATTACACTTTGGGTGGACAATCTCACAAAGGATAATAAAAAAGTTCTAAAAATTCTTTTATGCTATTATGAAATTAAAAAAATATGCTCATACGTAGCCAAAAGAAATCATTGGATGTTTGTTTATGGGCTCATCTGTGATTATATATTTGCTTCAATAATGTATGTAAAATCAATAGGATACCTCTTAGTCCTGCTGAGTATGCGGTCACAGCTCTACCATAATTTAGTCTTCTCTCCAGTCCAGACTCTGTAGTATTTCTGGTCATATCATTACCATGACATGGAGCTTGATCTGGATTCTGATTTCTTGATACTGTATTAAATATAACACAGTGATTTTATATTGCATTGAAATTGCACTTCCCACTCAATTGTGCATCATGATGGTAAAACCCATGAATGTAAGTGATGTAATATCATAGTAAGGCCGGGGTCACACTTGCGAGTGCAATGCGAGATACTCACGTGAGTTTCTCGCATTAATACCCAGCACAGCCGCCAGCGCTCGGGACCGGAGCGTTCAGCTGCATAGAAATACATGCAGCCGCACACTCCGGTCCCGAGTGCCGGCGCTAGTGTCGGGTATTGATGCACGAGTTTCTCGCATTGCACTCGTAAGTGTGACCTCGGCCTTGACCGCGTTTGCACCTGCATAGCATTCTGTTTATCCTGTTTTTAGAAATAAACAGAATGTCGTAAGTCAACTGGTTGCATAACTAATACAAATGGAAATCGTGGGGGCCATTGATTATTATGGGGTGTGTCAGGGTTCAATTATGTGTTAGTTTTATCATGAAAAATAAAACTTCTGTGTGATGCTCTTTTACTTCCATTCTAAATACAGAAATATAGACGTCCCCCATAATAATCAATGGTTTGCTGCTGCTCCCCTTTATCAGTTTTAGACATTTATTTTGTTTTTCAACTTCTAAAAAAAGAACAGACAAAAACATCAGAATGCAAGTGTGAAATAGCCAAAGGCCAGGGTCAGACAGCTGCATTTCACAGTGCACATAACGATGACAGCGCCCAGACTGATCGCCAGCCCTCTGACCTAGACTTATAGGCATATATGAGACTGCTGAGTTGGGGTCCAGGAGATTTCAGGTTGGTCCAGGCATTGGGGTTCATATGTGGACTGTGGAACGCCGCCATCTGAACCTGGTCCAGAGCACACCACTCACTTATTTTTTTTTTAACCTTTAAGGGTCCCTACATGTTTAATTTTTGTGCTTTCCTTTGTTCGTCCCCTTGTTCCAAGAGCCTTAGCGTTATATTTTAGCCACCTATAAGCTTGTTTTTTGTGGGTCAAGTTGTAGTTTTATAAAAGCATATCCAAATAAATGAATGGAACTTTTAGAAACATAGCAAAAATATAATGTTATTTACCAGCTAAGCTCATGGTATCTAATGCATTATCAGGATGCGGCAGGCCACTTAACAAAGGATGTAATACAAGTGCAATAGGGCTCCTTCTCACTTGTGCGAGACTCGGATGAGTCTCGCATGGAAATACCCTGGCGCTGCTGCTGGCAGAGAAGCGGAGTGTGCGGCTGTATGTATTCCTATGCGGCCGCACGCTCCGATCTGAGTGCCGGGTGCAGAGCCAGGTTTTAACCATGCGAGACTAAGCCGAGTTACTCGCAAGTGAGAAGGAGCCCATAAACTGATGAAAAACCACTCTCAGTTAACTAGTCCATGGAGGGGGTGATTGTGAAGTATTAGGCTGGTGTCACAATAGGCGTATGAAAATACGGTATGTTTTTTACGGCCGTAATACCCAGAAATGTTCCCAAAATAGTGATCCACCTGTCATCCGTAAGCAGGGTGTGGCAGCGTATTTTGCGCATGTAAACCTCCGTATGTAATCCGTATGGCATCCGTACAGCGAGATTTTCTCGCCGGCTTGCAAAACGGACATACAATGGATCCATGGGCTGAAATATTCATGAAAACATATATACAGTCTATATATATATATATATATATATATATATATCTATATCTATATCTATATATATATATATGTCAGTGAGACACACACACATATATATATATACAGTGGGGCAAAAAAGTATTTAGTCAGTCAGCAATAGTGCAAGTTCCACCACTTAAAAAGATGAGAGGCGTCTGTAATTTACATCATAGGTAGACCTCAACTATGGGAGACAAACTGAGAAAAAAAAATTGCAGAAAATCACATTGTCTGTTTTTCTATCATTTTATTTGCATATTCTGGTGGAAAATAAGTATTTGGTCAGAAACAAACAATCAAGATTTCTGGCTCTCACAGACCTGTAACTTCTTCTTTAAGAGTCTCCTCTTTCCTCCACTCATTACCTGTAGTAATGGCACCTGTTTAAACTTGTTATCAGTATAAAAAGACACCTGTGCACACCCTCAAACAGTCTGACTCCAAACTCCACTATGGTGAAGACCAAAGAGCTGTCAAAGGACACCAGAAACAAAATTGTAGCCCTGCACCAGGCTGGGAAGACTGAATCTGCAATAGCCAACCAGCTTGGAGTGAAGAAATCAACAGTGGGAGCAATAATTAGAAAATGGAAGACATTCAAGACCACTGATAATCTCCCTCGATCTGGGGCTCCACGCAAAATCCCACCCCGTGGGGTCAGAATGATCACAAGAACGGTGAGCAAAAATCCCAGAACCACGCGGGGGGACCTAGTGAATGAACTGCAGAGAGCTGGGACCAATGTAACAAGGCCTACCATAAGTAACACACTACGCCACCATGGACTCAGATCCTGCAGTGCCAGACGTGTCCCACTGCTTAAGCCAGTACATGTCCGGGCTCGTCTGAAGTATGCTAGAGAGCATTTGGATGATCCAGAGGAGTTTTGGGAGAATGTCCTATGGTCTGATGAAACCAAACTGGAACTGTTTGGTAGAAACACAACTTGTCGTGTTTGGAGGAAAAAGAATACTGAGTTGCATCCATCAAACACCATACCTACTGTAAAGCATGGTGGTGGAAACATCATGCTTTGGGGCTGTTTCTCTGCAAAGGGGCCAGGACGACTGATCCGGGTACATGAAAGAATGAATGGGTTCATGTATCGTGAGATTTTGAGTGCAAACCTCCTTCCATCAGCAAGGGCATTGAAGATGAAACGCGGCTGGGTCTTTCAACATGACAATGATCCAAAGCACACCACCAGGGCAACGAAGGAGTGGCTTCGTAAGAAGCATTTCAAGGTCCTGGAGTGGCCTAGCCAGTCTCCAGATCTCAACCCTATAGAAAACCTTTGGAGGGAGTTGAAAGTCCGTGTTGCCAAGCGAAAAGCCAAAAACATCACTGCTCTAGAGGAGATCTGCATGGAGGAATGGGCCAACATACCAACAACAGTGTGTGGCAACCTTGTGAAGACTTACAGAAAACGTTTGACCTCTGTCATTGCCAACAAAGGATATATTACAAAGTATTGAGATGAAATTTTGTTTCTGACCAAATACTTATTTTCCACCAGAATATGCAAATAAAATGATAAAAAAACAGACAATGTGATTTTCTGGATTTTTTTTTTCTCAGTTTGTCTCCCATAGTTGAGGTCTACCTATGATGTAAATTACAGACGCCTCTCATCTTTTTAAGTGGTGGAACTTGCACTATTGCTGACTGACTAAATACTTTTTTGCCCCACTGTATATATATATATATATATATATATATATATATTTATACTTAATACAGCGCTAGATAGCTTAAAAGCCGGTAATTCAATTGCCAGCTTTTGCTATCTCCTTCCCAAACCCGACAGGATATGAGACATGGTTTACATACAGTAAACCATTTCATATCCCTTATTTTTTACATATTCCTCATTAGTAATGTTCCAAGTGTCTGTGTGCAAAATTTGGGGGCTCTAGCTGTTAAAATAAAGGGTTAAATCTCGGAAAAAATTGGCGTGGGCTCCCGTGCAATTTTCTCCGCCAGAGTGGGAAAGCCAGTGACTGAGGGCAGATATTAATAGCCTAGAGAGGGGCCATGGTTATAGGACCCCCCTCTGGCTAAAAACACCTGCCCCCAGCCACCCCAGAAAAGGCACATCTGGAAGTTGCGCCTATTCTGGCACTTAGCCTCTCTCTTCCCACTCCCCTGCAGTGGTGGGATATGGGGTAATGAAGGGTTAATGTCACCTTGCTATTGTAAGGTGACATTAAGCCAGGTTAATAATGGAGAGGCGTCATTTATGACACCTATCCATTATTAATCCAATAGTACGAAATGGTTAATAAAACACACACACATTATTAAAAAGTATTTTAATAAAATAAAGACACATGGTGTTTTTAATATTTTATTATACTCTTAATCCACCTGAAGACCCTTGTCACCTGAAATAAAGTTAAAAAAACAAACAACAATATCACATACCTTCCGTCATTCAGTCTTGTCCCACGCTGTAAATCCATCTGAAGGGGTTAAATCATTTTACACCCAGGAGCTCTCCTAATGCAGCTGTGCTCCTGCCTGAAAAATCTGGGGAATGAATGGAATGCAGGGGAATGTACTGTAGTTACCTCGAGTCGCGGTGCTGCACCCTCTGCTGGATGAACTCATATGAACTCGAGCGTGGGAAAATATTCTGAAAAGTTCCCAGGCTCGAGTTCATATGAGTTCATCCAGCAGAGGGCGCATCACTGCGATTCGAGGTAACTACAGTACATTCCCCTGCATTCCATTCATTCTCCAAGTTTTACAGTCAGGAGCACAGCTGCATTAGCAGAGCTCCTGGGTGTAAAATGATTTAACCCCTTCAGATGGATATACAGCGTGGGACAAGACTGAACGACGGAAGGTATGGGATATTGTTGTTTGTTTTTATTAACTTTATTTCAGGTGACAAGGGTCTTCAGGTGGATTAAGAGTATAATAAAATATTAAAACACCATGTGTCTTTATTTCATTAAAATACTTTTTAATAATGTGTGTGTGTTTTATTAACCATTTCGTACTACTGGATTAATAATGGATAGGTGTCGTAATTGACACCTCTCCATTATTAACCTGGCTTAATGTCACCTTACAATAGCAAGGTGACATTAACCCTTCATTACCCCATATCCCACCGCTACAGGGGAGAGGGAAGAGAGAGGCTAAGTGTCACGGGAGACCTAGGTAGGCAAAAGCTAACAACCCGGGCCCTGCGATTTCTCTTAGACTAGGGAAACTCTGACTGACCCTCTCCCAGAGTTTACACTGATGGTGTGCATGTCTGGGCCTCCATCCTCACCCTGTCTCCTTTTTCAACCCTAAGCTGAAACCACCACCCACCACCCAGTGAGGAGACCACACCAATACCCACAGTTAGCACAGACAAGGATAATGGAAAATATACACCACGCCGCAGTCACACAGGAAAACACTATAAATGCTCAGGGCAAAACAAATACAAATATAGGAAGGAGAAAATATGACAAAGGGAAATACACCACCAGATACGAAACTCTTTCTCCTAGACCACCACTCCAGACCGAGATAACCAAGCACAAGACAGAAGCTATAATCGGCGACGTTCAATGTTCAGCAGAACTATTTAAAGGCAGTGGGCGTGACCCAGCTTCCAATCCAAGTACCAGCAAAATTAACTCCGGACCAGCTGGATAGAATCTAGCCGACGCCACTGAGCGCATAGTGGACAAAAGTGGAATTACCGCTGTCTGTCGGACGCCCTAGTGTGAACAGCGTCCGACATGACAGTACCCCGCCTTCTACGAGGGACCCCAGGGCCCTCACGACTTATAGGACCTGGCTTGTCCGGATGGTGGCGGTGAAACATACTGACCAGCCGATCCGCATGAATGTCCGAGGCTGGTACCCAAGACCTCTCCTCAGGCCCATAACCACGCCAGTGTACCAAGTACTGTAAAGTGCGGCGCACTACACGAAAGTCAACCACCTTGGAGACTTCAAATTCCAAATTACCATCCACCAAGACTGGAGAAGGCACCGGCGTCGCGTCCACAAGACCCACCACTTTTTTTAGCAACGATCTGTGGAAAACGTTGTGTATCTTATACACCGTAGGAAGCTCCAAACGGTAAGCTACTGGGTTAATGACGGCGGCGACCCTAAATGGACCAATAAACCTTGGACCCAATTTAAGGGACGGTATTTTGAGTCTTATGTTTTTTGTGGATAACCACACCTAGTCATCCACACTCAGGTCCGGACCTGTCACACGCCTACTGTCAGCCACACGTTTGTACCTAGCACCCACGCTCAACAGGCACTGTTTCACTCTCCTCCAGACTGATGACAGTTGTGCTCCTAACTGGTCTTCCTCTGGGACACCGGAAGAGCCCCCCTGACTCAAAGTACAGAATTGAGGATGGAGCCCGTAAACACAAAAAAAACGAGACTCCCCAGAAGAATCCTGGCGATGATTATTGATGGCAAACTCAGCCAAAGGAAGGAACGTCGACTACTCCTCCTGGTTATCAGAAACAAAGCAGCGTAAGTACTGCTCCAGATTTTGGTTCATACGCTCGGTCTGACCATTTGACTGAGGATGAAATGCCGAAGAATGAGACAACTTGATCCCCAGCCGTGAGCAAAATGCTTTCCAAAATTTTGCCACAAACTGAGACCCCCTATCAGAAACGATGTCAGACGGAACCCCATGAAGTCTGACCACCTCCTGCACAAATACCTGAGCCAGAGTCTTAGCGTTAGGCAACGAAGGCAAAGACACAAAGTGCGACATTTTTGAGAACCGATCAACAATCACCAAGATGACCATTTTCCCAGCTGAGGAGGGCAAGTCCGTGATGAAATCCATGGAGATCCCTGTCCATGGCTTACTAGGTACCTCGAGAGGAAGTAGTGTGCCAACAGGACGGGAGCGGGGCGTCTTAGCCCTAGCGCATGTGGTGCAAGCTGACACGTATGAGACCACGTCCTGTCGGATTTTGGGCCACCAAAACCGACTTGACACCAACTCCAAAGTACCCCTAACCCCTGGGTGGCCAGCCAGGACAGCATCATGATGCTCCGCCAAAACCTTAAAGCGGAGATGAAGCGGTACAAACGATTTGTTGATGGGAAGCTCAGATGGTACCTCCTCCTGGGCCTCGGCAATCTCAGCCTCAACCTCGGTTGTGAGAGCCGAAACCACAACACCCTTTTGGAGGATGGGTACCGGATCTTCCCGAGGTTCTCCCCCCGGAAAACACCTGGACAGAGCATCTGCCTTAGTGTTTTTAGACCCAGGTCTGTAAGTAACAACATAGTTGAACCGCGTGAAATACAATGCCCAGCGAGCCTGCCTGGGAGATAGACGCTTGGCAGACTCCAAATAAAGCAAATTCTTATGGTCGGTAATAACAGTAACCTGATGAACCGACCCCTCCAAGAAGTGTCGCCATTCCTCAAAGGCCAACTTGATTGCCAACAACTCCCTGTTGCCGATATTGTAGTTACGTTCGGCATACGACAGTTTCTTGGAGAAATAGGCGCATGGATGCAAATCGCTCAAGGATGAGCCTTGTGACAGCACCGCACCCACACCAACCTCAGATGCATCGACTTCCACGACTTCCCCATGATGGAGCTTACTCTTACCACATGGGGTTTTTTTGCCTTCCCCTGGATCAACATGTTAGGGCATGCTAGGCTATGGGTTGAACTAGATGGACTTAAAGTCTTCCTTCAACCTTGATAACTATGTAACTATGATAACTATGTAACTATGTAAAAGGTTTCGATACGTCTGGCTGCACAAGAATGGGAGCCGAAAAAAAACTGTTCTTAAGAAATTCAAATGCGTGCACAGCAGCCTCAGGCCAAACGGAGAAATTGGTACCCTTTTTAGTCATGTCAGTTAGCAGCTTAGCAATGATAGAAAAATCTTTGATAAACTTCCTATAGTAGTTAGAAAACCCAAGAAACCGCTGAAGTGCCTTTAGGTTATCAGGATGTTCCCAACGCAACACCGCTTGCACCTTAGTGGTATCCATTTTAAACCCAGAAGCAGACACAATATAACCCAAGAAAGGCAACTCCTGAACCGAAAATACACATTTCTCAAGTTTTTCATAGAGCTTATTCTCTCTGAGAAGCTGTAACACCTGCCTGACATGTTCTAAATGAGTATCACGGTCGCAAGAATATATGAGAATGTCATCTAGGTACAAAATAATGAATTTCCCCAAAACATGCGAAAACACATCATTTATGAAATGTTGAAACACTTCAGGTGCGTTTGTCAACCCAAATGGCATCACCAAATTTTCAAAATGACCCTCAGGGGTATTAAAAGCCGTCTTCCACTCATCACCTTGACGGACTCTTATGAGGTTGTACGCCCCCCTGAGGTCAAGCTTGGTAAACCACTTTGCACCTGCCACCTGCTTTGAACAGATCTGGTATTAGTGGCATAGGGTATGGATCACGAACCGTAATCTGGTTTAACTCCCTGAAATCCAGACACGGGCGTAGTCCACCATCTTTCTTCTTTACGAAGAAGAACCCCGCTGCCACAGGCGAGGATGAAGGCCTGATGTGCACTTTGCTCAAACTTTCAGCAATGTAATCCTTAAACGCTTGTCTCTCCGGACCGGAGATGTTAAACATCCTCGCTTTAGGCAATTTGGCCCCTGGTTTAAACATGATAGTACAGTCATAGGGGCGATGAGGTGGCAACTCTGAACAACCCTTCTCAGAGAAAACATCCGCAAAATCCAGAAGTGACTCAGGAACGCTTGAAGTCACAGCAGACACACATGTGGCCAGGCAATTCTCCTGGCAGAATTCGCTCCACTGAATTGTGTCCTGAGTTTTCCAGTCAATAACCGGGTTGTGCATAGACAACCATGGAAAACCCAAAACCACCTGTGCAGGAAGATTCCTGAGCACCTTACATGTAACCTGTTCGAAATGTAGAACCCCAATGTGAAGTTTCACCTCAGCCACAAACTCAGTAATCAACCCCTGTGGGCTAGGAGCAGCATTGATGGTGACCACGCGGATAGGATGAGGCAGTTTTTCGACCCTAAAACCAGCTGTGCGCGCAAACTCCTCATCAATGACATTTGTGGCAGAACCACTATCCACAAAAACAGTGATTGGCTGCTCTCTGCCAGCGATAATAACTTTGGCAGGGAGCATGCATTGACAAACCACCATGGAGGATATGCATAAGCTCAGATTGGTCTCCTCCACACCCTCTGAGCTTAGAAGTTTTCCGCCGTTGTGTTTTTCTTAGACAGCAGAGGACAAATGTTAACAAAATGACCAGTTTTACCACAGTAAAAACAGGCTCCCTGCTTCCTGAGCATAGGGGCTCGATGCTTAACATGTGACACCCCTGCGATCTGCATAGGCTCCATGGGCTCACCTGCAGAAACCTCACGTGAACCTAAACCCTCTCCCATAGGCGGTGTCTCATGCTCCCCCTGACGTAAACGGCAATCAATGCAGACAACAAGACTCATAGCAGAATCTAGAGAAGCAGGAGTCTCGTACATCAGGAGGGCTTTTTTAACCCTTCCAGAAACCCCATGAATAAACTGACTCCGCAGCGCGGGATCATTCCATTGTGTGTGGACCGCCCAGCGGCGAAATTCAGAACAGTAATCCTCTGCAACACGCTCCCCCTGGCGAATAGTGTGTATCTTAGATTCTGCTAGAGCCATTCTGTCAGGATCATCGTAAATGTGTCCCAAAGCAGAAAAAAAACTCTCCACTGAGTTAAATGCAGCAGAATCAGATGGCAAAGAAAACGCCCATGCTTGGGGGTCCCCGTTTAGTAATGACAACACCAGGCCCACACGCTGAGCCTCATTACCTGAGGAGATCGGGCGCATTCGAAAATATAGTTTGCAAGCTTCACGAAAAGTAACAAATTTACTGCGTTCCCCAGCAAACTTTTCAGGTAAAGGAAACTTAGGCTCAGCAACTCTACCTGTCGCTTCAGCTTGCACATTAGATACTACTAGTCCCTGTTGCTGCACTGCCCCCCTCAACTCAGTGACCTGTAGGGACAGCGCCTCCAACTGGCGGGTTATGGAAGTCATGGGATCCATGGAATTCAAATAATACTGGCCGATTATAATGTCACGGGAGACCTAGGTAGGCAAAAGCTAACAACCCGGGCCCCTGCGATTTCCCTTAGACTAGGGAAACCCTGACTGACCCTCTCCCAGAGTTTACACTGATGGTGTGCATGTCTGGGCCTCCATCCTCACCCTGTCTCCTGTTTCAACCCTAAGCTGAAACCACCACCCACCACCCAGTTAGGAGACCACACCAATACCCACATTTAGCACAGACAAGGATAACGGAAAATATACACCACGCCGCAGTCACACAGGAAAACACTATAAATGCTCAGGGCAAAACAAATACAAATATAGGAAGGAGAAAATATGACAAAGGGAAATACACGACCAGATACGAAACTCTTTCTCCTAGACCACCACTCCAGACCGAGATAACCAAGCACAAGACAGAAGCTATAATCGGCGACGCCCAATGTTCAGCAGAACTATTTAAAGGCAGTGGGCGTGACCTAGCTTCCAATCCGAGTACCAGCAAAATTAACCCCGGACCAGCTAGATAGAATCTAGCCGACGCCACTGAGCGCATAGTGGACAAAAGCGCAATTACCGCTGTCTGTCGGATGCCCTAGTGTGAACAGCGTCCGACATGACACTAAGTGCCAGAATAGGAGCATCTTCCAGATGTGCCTTTTCTGGGGTGGCTGGGGGCAGATGTTTTTAGCCAGAGGGGGGTCCTATAACCATGGCCCCTCTCTAGGCTATTAATATCTGCCCTCAGTCACTGGATTTCCCACTCTGGCGGAGAAAATTGCACGGGAGCCCACGCCAATTTATTCCGAGATTTAACCCTTTATTTTAACAGCTAGACCCCCCAAATTTTGCACACAGACACTTGGAACATTACTAATGAGGAATATGTAAAAAAATAAGGGATATGAAATGGTTTACTGTATGTAAACCATGTCTCATATCCTGTCGGGTTTGGGAAGGAGATAGCAAAAGCCGGCAATTGAATTACCGGCTTTTCAGCTATCTAGCGCTGTATGAAATATAAATATATACTATATATAATATATAAGGTATATATAATACCTATACTATGTGTACACATTTATTCTACCTATTCTATTTTAACCTGTCAGTGTGATTTTACTGTACACCGCGCTGAATTGCCGGCTTTTCTATAGAACACCGCTGCGTATTTCTCGCAAGTCACACGCATGGTCCGTGTGCATTCCGTATTTTTCTCGCCCCCATAGACTTTCATTGGCGTAGCTTTTGCGCAATACGCGGACAAGCGCAGCATGCTGCGATTTTCTACGGCCGTACAAGACCATATAATACGGATACGTAAAATACGGCAGATAGGAGCTGCCCCATAGAGAATAATTGTACCGTGTGCAATCCGTATTTTCTGCGCCTCTCATATGTCCGTAAAACTCGCTAGTGTGATGCCGGCCTTAGAATTGCACATAAATGAAGCTTGCAATAGGGCACAAGTCACACACAAGTGATGCACAGTGCGCAGCAAGCCAGCTTCATCTATGTGCAATTCTAATACTGGACAATCTCCCCCTCCATGGACTGATGAGAGTCAGTATATTGCACTTGTGTCACCTCCTTTGTTCAGCAGGCTGCTGCATCCTGTTTGTGCATTAGTTTCTATGACATTGGCTGGTTAATGCCATTTTGCTATGTTTACAAGTTGTAGTTTTGAATGAGACCATTCACTTTACCATATAATGTACTGGTAAAAAAATTCCAAGTGCAATGAAATGTGAAGGAAAGAAAAACAATTCCACCAATGTTCTTTGGATTTTGCTTTTATGGGGTTCATTTTGCAGTAAAAATGGCATGGTAAAATAATTATTCACGTCAGAATGTTTGCTCCAACTTTTATAGCTTAGTGGTTAAAAAAAAAAATTAAAAGAGTTGGATGAGGACATTTTTTTGCACCATGAGCTGACGTTTTTATGGATACTCTTTTGATGTACATAGGACTTTTTGATTGGTTGGCATAGGAGACTGTGATAGTTAATATATACAACTATACTGTTTATACAAAAAGCAATCAGATGATGGCAGGTTCTAGTGTCCCTTAGGGGACTAACCAATACAGTGCAAAATAAAAGAAAACAAAAACAAGCACTTTTAGAAAAATATGAAAAGTTTTTTCACATTTTACATAGAACATATTACAAATACAAATGAACTACATATATACACATGAATTGTACATAAAAATATTATATTCACACACATTATACAGACAGATATGCAAATCATACAGAGACATGACCTACACATACACCATTATACAAAATACACATTCTATAAACATACACATTATACAGACATACCCATGTGGTGAAAATTGTTGACACCCATCGTTTAATGACAGAAAAACCCACAATGGTCACAGAAATAACTTGAATCTGACAAAAGTAATAAATAAAAATCTATGAAAATGAACAAATGAAAGTCAGACATTGCTTGCACAGAATTTTTATTAATACTTCCATAAACCCTACCTCAAACTGCATGTTAGGGTTGGTGGACTGCACTAAATAAAAATAAATAATAAACTGAAATCGAAACCCGGAGTCCCCCGTGCAGAGATGTATAACTGTTGCTCGTGAGCAATGACGGAACAAAACAGCGAGCGATTGCTTGAACACACGGAGTTGACACCACACAGTGTGAACGGAACGCAGAGTACCAAGCTCCGTAGCAACACAGTGGTACTGGACAAAAGACTACAGAGTGCAATGCCCTGTTAAACTTCACAGGGATATAGCACGTGGATTAGACTTGCTCTGAAACTAAACAGTGTCAATTGCACACAAACGAAACAGATACAAGCCAGAAAGAAGGAACTTCTATGATGCTAGATTTCATACCCTGACTAGAGGGTTGAACTTGCCCTGTAGCTCTACTGTGATAACCTCTCACATGTAGGAAACAGGTGCTAAGTCAAGAGCTAATTGCCCCTACTGACTCTCTCTGCCTGCCAACATGTACAGTCCCAGAACCGAGACTGATTGACACAACACTCAGACAGAATGGTAGAGTATCCACACTCATTCAATATAACATTCATGATACATGCGCCACTGAGAGCCTTTTAAATGAAAAGCTCCACACCACACACTCACGCCCAGCCAGCTGTGATATCGCCCGCGGGCAAACCCAGAGCTGCCACATCACCAGAGCAGCAGAAGTCTGACCACCAATGAGAAGACACCACATCACGGTCATGCTTAGTAAGGTGATCTCTGGACTTAGAGTACGGAGAGCAGGACCACACCAGAACATCACTGATTCCTATAAACTAGGCTGGAGAGCCTGCAGTAACCAAGTGAACAGCACGAGTCTGAGCAAGATGCTGGGACCGAGGTCTGTGCTGAGCAGCATCTGTCTCGGCTGGAGCTGAATGAGAAACCACAGCACCAAGCAATCCTTGGGATCTATCCCAGCAAGCAGGAGAATCCTAACACTGCAACATATATGCAGCGGGTATGGAAAGTATTCAGACATCTTTAATTTTTTCACTCTTTGTTTCATTGCAGATATTTGGTAAATTCAGAAAAGTTCATTTTTTTCTCATTAATGGACACTCTGCACCCCATCTTGACTGAAAAAAAATAGAAATGTAGAAATTTTTGCAAATGTAATAAAAAAGAAAAACTGATATATCACATGGTCATAAGTATTCAGACTCTTTGCTCAGACACTCATATTTAAGTCACATGCTGTGTATTTCCTTGTGATCGTCCTTGAGATGGTTCTACTCCTTCATTGGAGTCCAGCTGTGTTTAATTAAACTGATAGGACTTGATCTGGAAAAGCACACACCTGTCTATATAAGACCTCACAGCTCACAGTGCATGTCGGACCAAATGAGAATCATGAGGAACTAGTTAAGGAACTCAGAGACAGAATTGTGGCAAGGCACAGATCTGGCCAAGGTTACAACAGAATTTCTGCAGTACTCAAGGTAAATAAGAGCACAGTGGCCTCCATAATCCTTAAATGGAAGAACTTTCAGACCACCAGAAGTCTTCCTAGACTTGGCCGTCCAGCCAAACTGAGCAATTGTAGGAAAAGAACCTTGGTGAGAGAGGTAAAGAACACCAAGATCACTGTGGCTGAGCTCCAGAGATGCAGTAGGGAGATGGGAGAAAGTTCCACAAAGTGACCTATCACTGCAGCCCTCCACCAGTCTGGCCTTTATGGCAGAGTGGCCTGACGGAAGCCTCTCCTCAGTGCAAGACATATGAAAGCCCGCATAGAGTTTGCTAAAAAACACATGAAGGACTCCCAGACTATGAGAAATAAGATTATCTGGTCTGATGAGAGAAGATAGACCTTTTTGGTGATAATTCTAATCGGTATGTGTAGAGAAAACCAGGCGCTGCTCATCACCTGCCCAATACAATTCCAACAGTCAAACAATGGCAGCATTTATGTTATGGGGGTGTTTTTCAGCTGCAGGGACAGGATGACTGGTTGTCATTGAAGGAAACATGAATGCGGCCAAGTACAGAGATATCCTGGATGAAAACCTCTTCTCGAGTGCTCTGGATCTCAGACTTGGTCGATGGTTCACCTTCCAACAAGAAAATGGCCCTAAGCACACAGCCAAAATAGCAAAGGAGTGGCTTCAGAACAACTCTGTGACCATTCTTGACTGGCCCAGCCAGAGCACTGACCAAAACCCAATTGAGCATCTCTGGAGAGACCTCAAAATGGCTGTCCACCAACGTTCATCATCCAACCTGACGGAACTAGAGAGGATCTGCAAGAAAGAATGGCAGAGGACCCCCAAATCCAGGTGTGAAAAACTTGTTGCATCATTCCCAAGAAGACACATGGCTGTACTAGCTCAAAAGGGTGCTTCTACTCAATACTGAGCAAAGGGTCTGAATACTTATGACCATGTGATATTTCAGTTTTTCTTTTTGGATGGGGTGCAGGAAAAAAAACGTTTTTGAATTTACCAAATGACTGCAATGAAACAAAGAGTGAAAAATTCAAGGGGGTCTGAATACTTTCCGTATCCACTGCATGTGTGTGTGTGTATATATATATATATATATATATATATATATATATATATATATATATATATATATATATATAATTGTCTAAGGGTTTTTCTGTCTGTCTGTCTGTCCTGGAAATCCCGCGTCTCTGATTCAGCGACGGGCACAGCATGGCGACGATGATGTCATAATGGAAATCCCACGTCTCTGATTGGTCGAGGCCGCCAGGCCTCGACCAATCAGCGACGGGCACAGTATGGTCATAATGGTTGCCATGGCGATGATGATGTCATAAAGGTAGCCTCGACCAATCAGCGACAGGCACAGTCTGCCGCGAATTCTGGAATCATCATTGTCCATATACTATGGGGACATGCATATTCTAGAATACCCAATGCGTTAGAATCGGGCCACAATCTAGTATATAAATATATATCTTCGCCCAATCAGCGACGGCCACAGTCCGGCGGCAAATGGCCGCTCCTTCCTCCTTGCAGTCAGTGCCCACTCCATAATCCCCTCCAGTCAGTACTCACACAGGGTTAATTGCAGCGGTAATGGACCGTGTTATGCCGCGGGTAACGCACTCCGTTACCGCTGCTATTAACCCTGCGTGACCAACTTTTAACTATTGATGCTGCCTATTGATGCATATATACTCACCGTCTGTTGGCCCCTCGGATCCAGAACCGGCCTTTCCCGCTCCTCGCGACGCTTCGGTGACTGCTCCATGCATTGCAGTCTCGCGAGTTGATGACGTAGGGGTCTCACGAGACCGCTACGTCATCATCTCGCGAGACCGCAATGCACTCTTGGGTCCGGAGCACCCGAGGAGCGTCGGTAACCGCTTCGCTAGGATCTGGGGCCAACGGAAGGTGAGTATATAACTGTTTTTTATTTTAATTCTTTTTTTTAACAGGAATATGATGCCCACATTGCTATATACTGTGTGGGCTGTGCAATATACTATGTAAGCTGTGCAATATAATATGTGGGCTGTGCAATATACTACGTGGGCTGTGCAATATACTACGTGGGCTGCTATATACTATGTCGGCTGTGCAATATAATACGTGGGCTGTGCAATATACTGCGTGGGCTGTGCAATATACTACATGGGCTGTGCAATATACTACGTTGGCTGTGCAATATACTACGTGGGCTGCTATATACTACTTGGGCTGTGCAATATACTACGTGGGCTGTGCAATATACTACGTGGGCTGTGCAATGTACTACGTGGGCTGTGCAATGTACTATGTGGGCTGTGAAATGTACAGCATGGGGTGTGCAATGTACTGCATGGGCTGTGCAATGTACTGCGTGGGATGTGCAATGTACTACGTGGGATGTGCAATGTACTACGTGGGATATGCAATATAATACGTGGGCTGTGCAATGTACTACGTGGGCTGTGAAATGTACAGCATGGGGTGTGCAATGTACTGCATGGGCTGTGCAATGTACTGCGTGGGATGTGCAATGTACTACGTGGGATGTGCAATGTACTACGTGGGATGTGCAATGTACTACGTGGGATGTGCAATATACTACGTGGGCTGTGCTATACACTACATGGGCTGTGCTATATGCTACATGGGCTGTGCTATATACTACATGGGCTGTGCAATATACTACGTGGGCTGTGCAATATACTACGTGGGCTGTGCAATATACTACGTGGGCTGTGCAATGTACTACGTGGGCTGTGCAATGTACTATGTGGGCTGTGCAATATAATACGTGGGCTGTGCAATGTACTACGTGGGCTGTGAAATGTACAGCATGGGGTGTGCAATGTACTGCATGGGCTGTGTGTTATGGTTTCCAATGGCAAGGAAACATCAGAAGCATAGAATAAACGGACAAGCTCTCGGGTGATGGAAACTAGAGCTGACCACGATGCTAAACCTACACACCACACTAGAAGTAGCCAGGGGGCATTCCTGCATTGTCTCTAGATGCCGCGCGCCAGCCGGAGAACTAACTACGCCTGGTAGAAGAAAACACAGTCCTGGCTTGCCTCCAGAGAATGTCCCCACAGGAGATAGCAGCCCCCCACATATAATAACGGTGAGAGCAGATGAAAAGACACACGTAGTATGAAAGCAGATTTAGCACAGAGAGGCCCGCTAACTAAATAGCAGAAAGATACAACAGAGGACTTCGCGGTCAGCTGCAAAACCCTTCAAAACACCATCCTGAAATTACCTTAACTCATGTGACAACTCATGCCACTGGAGTGGTAATTCCAGCCCAACAAGAGCTTCCAGCTGCAGAGATTCACATAAGTGCAAACTGGACAAAACATACAAAAATAGACTTAAGGACTAAAGTGTCCAACTTAGCTGAGCAGAAAACTGGGAGCAGGAACATGCAACAGAATCACTCTGGATACATTGATGGCCAGCATTAGAATGACTGAGGAGCAAGGTTAAATAGGATACTCCCACATCCTGATAGGAACAGGTGAACTGAGAAGGCAAAGCTTGCAGGACACCAGTACCACAAGAGACCACCGGGGGAGCCCACAAACCGAATCACAACAGTACCCCCCCCTTAAGGAGGGGGCACCGAACCCTCACAAGAACCACCAGGGCGATCTGGATGAGCCCTATGAAAGGCACGGACCAAATCAGAAGCATGAACATCAGAAGCTGTAACCCAAGAATTATCCTCTTGACCGTAGCCCTTCCATTTCACCAGATATTGAAGTCTCCGTCTGGAAACACGGGAGTCCAAGATTTTCTCCACCACGTACTCCAATTCACCCTCAACCAGCACAGGAGCAGGAGGCTCAACAGAAGGCACAAGTGGTACCTCATACCTCCGCAATAATGACCGATGGAAGACATTATGGATAGCAAAGGATGCTGGGAGGTCCAAACGAAAAGACACAGGGTTAAGAATTTCCAAAATCTTATAAGGACCGATGAACCGAGGCTTAAACTTAGGAGAAGAGACCCTCATAGGGACAAAACGGGAGGACAACCACACCAAGTCCCCAACACGAAGACGAGGACCAACACGACGATGGCGATTAGCAAAACGTTGAGTCCTCTCCTGGGACAACTCCAAATTGTCCACCACCTGCCCCCAAATACGATGCAACCTATCCACCATGGTATCCACTCCAGGACAATCCGAAGACTCCACCTGACCAGATGAAAAACGAGGATGGAACCCTGAATTGCAAAAGAAAGGGGAGACCAAAGTGGCAGAACTGGCCCGATTATTAAGGGCAAACTCAGCCAACGGCAAAAAGGAGACCCAGTCATCCTGATCAGCAGACACGAAACACCTCAAATAAGTCTCCAAGGTCTGATTAGTACGTTCCGTCTGGCCATTTGTCTGGGGATGAAATGCAGACGAAAAAGACAAATCAATGCCCATCCTGGCACAAAACGCCCGCCAAAATCTGGACACAAACTGGGATCCCCTGTCGGAAACGATATTCTCCGGAATACCATGCAGCCGAACCACATTCTGAAAAAACAGGGGCACCAACTCAGATGAGGAAGGCAGCTTGGGCAAGGGCACCAAATGAACCATCTTAGAAAAGCGGTCACACACCACCCAAATGACGGACATCTTCTGAGAAACAGGGAGATCAGAAATAAAATCCATAGAGATGTGTGTCCAAGGCCTCTTAGGAACAGGCAAGGGCAACAACAACCCACTAGCCCGAGAACAACAAGGCTTGGCCCGAGCACAAACATCGCAAGACTGCACAAAAGTACGCACGTCCCGAGACAGGGAAGGCCACCAGAAGGACCTAGCCACCAAATCTCTGGTACCAAAAATTCCCGGATGACCTGCCAACGCAGAAGAATGAACCTCCGAGATGACTCTATTGGTCCACTCATCCGGCACAAACAATCTACCAGGCGGACAACGATCAGGCCGATCCGCCTGAAACTCTTGTAAAGCACGTCGCAGGTCTGGGAAGACAGCAGACAATATCACCCCATCCTTAAGTATACCCGTAGGTTTAGAATCACCAGGGGAATCAGGTTCAAAACTCCTAGAAAGGGCATCCGCCTTCACATTCTTAGTACCTGGCAGATACGAAACCACAAAATTAAACCGGGAGAAAAACAACGACCAGCGCGCCTGTCTAGGATTCAGACGTCTGGCCGACTCAAGATAAATCAAATTTTTGTGATCAGTCAAGACCACCACCTGATGTTTAGCACCCTCAAGCCAATGACGCCACTCCTCGAATGCCCACTTCATCGCCAAAAGCTCCCGATTACCGACGTCATAATTTCGCTCGGCGGGCGAAAATTTTCGAGAAAAGAACGCACAAGGTCTCATCACTGAACAATCTGAACTTTTCTGTGACAAAACCGCCCCCGCTCCGATCTCGGAAGCATCAACTTCCACCTGAAAAGGAAGAGAAACATCAGGCTGGCACAACACCGGAGCAGAAGAAAAACGGCGCTTAAGCTCCCGAAAGGCCTCCACAGCAGCAGGAGACCAATCTGCAACATCAGCACCCTTTTTAGTCAAATCAGTCAAAGGCCTGACAACGCTAGAAAAACCAGTTATGAATCGACGATAAAAGTTAGCAAAGCCCAAAAAAACACCATCCTGAAATTACCTTAACTCATGTGACAACTCATGCCACTGGAGTGGTAATTCCAGCCCAACAAGAGCTTCCAGCTGCAGAGATTCACATAAGTGCAAACTGGACAAAACATACAAAAATAGACTTAAGGACTAAAGTGTCCAACTTAGCTGAGCAGAAAACTGGGAGCAGGAACATGCAACAGAATCACTCTGGATACATTGATGGCCAGCATTAGAATGACTGAGGAGCAAGGTTAAATAGGATACTCCCACATCCTGATAGGAACAGGTGAACTGAGAAGGCAAAGCTTGCAGGACACCAGTACCACAAGAGACCACCGGGGGAGCCCACGAACCGAATCACAACAGCTGTGCAATGTACTGCGTGGGATGTGCAATGTACTACGTGGGATGTGCAATGTACTACGTGGGATGTGCAATGTACTACGTGGGATGTGCAATATACTACGTGGGCTGTGCTATACACTACATGGGCTGTGCTATATGCTACATGGGCTGTGCTATATACTACATGGGCTGTGCAATATACTACGTGGGCTGTGCAATATACT